>NC_051286.1:5845770-6453270 GCF_015220745.1 Sebastes umbrosus
TGCTCTGTGTGTAATCCCAGTGTCCATCGCTGCTGTCTGTGAGCTTCCACTGTGTCTATTTTTCCCTTCTCGAGGGGGGAGAGGAGGGCTGCTCAGCTGACAGCCGAGGTCATCGCGCTTGTTTTTATCTGGGCTGGCGCTGTGACAGGAATCGTACTTTCAAAAAATCCTGAAGACGAGCGCCTGGAAGAGTAACTTACATCGAGAGGAAAAAAAAGACACCGCTGGCTTGTCTTTTGATGTTCCGGCAATCAAATCCCAAACTTTAAATCCAAAGGAGATGCCGTTTGATGTTTGGGAGAAATATGTAATACTTAGTTCCTCTGACAAATCTAATACCAGGATGGAGAGCATGCACGAAAGGTCCAAAGTTAAAAGCAGTTGTAAGAATAAATGAGGACGTGAGGTGTGTTTGATCATAAATGTCTCGTGTCACCCTTTATGGTGCATTTAGCATGTTCTTATGGCTCATTAATGTGCCAGACGGCTCGGTGAACACCGCAGCAGCATGTGGTTTAATTATCACTAGGAACAGGATAATCTGTCAACACGACTGATTTGCACACGTGTGTCCTCTCGCTGGATATATTTGTACAATTTACAGCTCACGTATTGCTCGAATACGCTTTGAGTTTATCTCTTTCACTCTTCATTTACGGGTGCTTCGTTCTCCTCTTCGGATAAGTGCAAAGTTGTAAGTGAGCCCTACCTTGCAAACCGTCTCCCACTGATAAATCTGGTGTTGCCTGGCAACCACTTAGCATTTTTGTGAAGGATACCCTTATACCCGTATTAAAAAAAAGCCACGGTGAAGGCTAAGTTCCTTGAACTCCTACTGTGGGTGTTTGAATACTGAATACATTATGTTTCTCACCAAACACCATCGCAGTCCTGTTCTTGAGCCAACTTCACTGCCCCGACGTTTCCAACGAGGCTGCAAACTTTTCTTCTCGTTGGCCTGCAGAGAAGAACAGAAGTACAGCAAGACAATACACACAGTTAGAGTTACAGATAAACTTTTTCATGTGCGATCAATAGGCTGCGATGCCTTGAGGGTTGGTTTGAGATTGGAGAGTGTAGTTAAATGGAATCAAATAGATGCTGTGTAACTGAAAGTTCAGTCGCTGTCTTGGCTTGCAATGTTGGAACCGCTGCAGGTTAAAACACAGGGTTCATGTTTTATCTCTAGAGTATACACAAAGCCCAAAGATACTTTTCTCTGTGTAATTATTACATCCAGACATTGTAGTTGTCACAAAATAAGTTACGTAATAACAAACTTTAGAATTTACATTTAAATATAATTTACCATAAATTAAAAAAATAGTTTATTTTAGCGTCCATCCTGACTAATACCGTATTTTTTTTAGGCTGATATTGACATAGATATTTGAGAGTTTAAAATGTATTGGCAGATATGTTATTATTATTATTTTTAACATAACATGAATTAAATTAGTTTTTTAAAGAATTGTGACGAAAGGCCTTTGAACACCAAGTCCGTATTTTTCGGCCGAAATTGTCGCACGTTTACAAATAAGTACAACCTCACGTTGTGTCAATCACGTTTACACACCGTCTCCGAAACTTTCAGCCGTCATTAAAGGTTTCGGAGTAGGTCGATTCCGTGCGTTTTTTCGCATCCGTCAGAGTTGTTTGACCACTCAGAGCCACCGCAAATGCAAACGTCATAAAAAAATATAATAATATATACATATAAAAACTATGGACTCAATGTGCAAAGGCTTTAAGACATGCACAGAGCGGGACATTCTACAGTTAAAAAATAAACTTGTGCTCTATAGTGGACAAACTGTACGGAAACACTGTTTCTGAATTAATTCAAATATATTTTTTTACATTTTCGTAGTGCGATCTTCTGACGTATACGCTGACATTGATATATCTGCAATAAGCAGCTGATATACTGCTGGGCTCTTCTTTAGGGATGAAGTTGAAGTCCATCTTTCAAGACTTTGCCTGTATTGCTACATAATATAGAGATAATATATTATACAGTATATAAAAGTACAACAATAATCCTGTATTTTAAAAAGTGGGTTAAACAATTAGCAAATTATTATTCTTTTAAACAAAGTAGCATACTGAGTCCTACTTATTCATTTAATCTTATCGCAGTGAACTGTTTTAAATCTTTAGGATACAGAGTTCTATTATATTCAGCTGGATTTTCATCCGACTATTTCATGTAATCGAAGTGAGAGCACCAACAGTATCCTCACTGCGCATAACATATGGCTGCCATATTGATAACTTCATTATTTGTCATGAGGAAAATTTGCAAGAAGTCACCATCACAGCCAAATGACATGGTAATGGATTCAGAACAGCAGCTGATCTGCCTGTAACTGTAATTATCTCCACATCCTGCTTTTACTTTCATTAGCAGCCTGTCTCCACAGCGCGCTAACTGTGAGACGGCCAAATGAGAACAAATTAATAAGACTCTGGAACTGCCCCAACTCTCTTGGAGAGAAATGTCCAGCTTATTGAGGAAAAGCACAACAATTGATAATAGTGGAGGAAATAGTGGCACTGTGTTGTGTGGTTCTCCTCTGGAGGAGAATACTGGAAAACAAGATAAGGGAATCCTTTAATCTGAGGTTTTTGGTAGAATCTCATTCTGTGTGTTGCTAGATCCATTCACAGACAAGAGAGGAATATATAAGATAATGTTGCTTGTTTAATTGAATTTCTGTGTTGGCTTTAGGAATATGAATCATTATAGTGGTTTTAAAACATTGTGTGCAACATCCCACTCAGTTAGCAGCTTAATTGAAAGGGCATGAAAGAAAATAAACTTGGACTAAATTCAAGGTGGTTCCATTTTTATTGCAATGTGTGAAAGAATATTTCATTTTTCCCCAGCAGCTCATTACATGTTGTTAGCAGTAAACGCACCATTTCTAGGGGAGCATTGTTTATCTAATGACGCAATTATGCAGGAATACTTGACATTGTTTTGGACTTTGCCACTGCAGAGAATGAGTTTGTCGTAGTTATGAAACCATTAATGTATTTTTGTTGTTTAAAGACTGAAAGACACTGAAAATAATGCAACGTGTTTGTCCGTTATTGTCTGGACTTTTTGGCTGTCAGTTATGCTTTTTTTTTTTTTTTTACTGCTCTATCTTTCTATTAGGGCTGTCAAACGATTAAAATATTTAATCGTAATTAATCGCATGATTGTCTATGATTAATCACAATTAATCACAAATTAATCACACATTTTGTATCTGTTCAAACCTTAAAGGGAGATTTGTAAAGCATTTAATACTCTTATCAACATGGGAGAGGGCAAATATGCTGCTTTATGGAAATGTGTGTATATCTTCATTATTGGAAATCAATTAACAACACAAAACAATGAGCAATATTGTCCAGAAACCCTCACAGGTACTGCATTTAGCATAACGAATATGCTCAAATCATAACATGGCAAACTGCAGCCCAACAGGCAACAACAGCTGTCAGTGTGTCAGTGTGCTGACTAACTGCATGTGATTATCATAAAGTGGGCATGTCTGTAAAGGGGAGACTCGTGGGTACCCATAGAACCCATTTTCATCCACATATCTTGAGGTCAGAGGTCAAGGAACCCCTTTGAAAATGACCATGACAGTGTTTTCTTGCCAAAATGTAGCGTAAGTTTGGAGCGTTATTTAACCTCCTTCCCGACAAGCTAGTATGACATGGTTGGTACCAATGGATTCATCTTTAGGTTTTCTAGTTTCATGTGAGTATCTTCACTCTAGCTTTAAAACTGAGCCCGCTACAACCTCCGGAAGATCAATTGCGTTAATGTATTAAAGAAATTAGTGGCGTTAAAATGAATTTGCGTTATCATCGCGTTAACTTTGACAGCTCTATTTTCTATGTTTCGTTTCCT
Organism: Sebastes umbrosus; assembly: GCF_015220745.1. Lineage (NCBI taxonomy): Eukaryota > Metazoa > Chordata > Actinopteri > Perciformes > Sebastidae > Sebastes > Sebastes umbrosus. The sequence goes on from NC_051286.1 coordinate 5,849,681, forward strand.
GTGAGGATGATTTGCATAATGCAGGTACAGAATGGCATCAGTCATTTTCAGTCATCTTGTTCCTCTCTACAATCTCTTTTATTCCTGAGTTCTTTATCACAAATGCAGTGTGGCAAATCCATTCATCCCTAAAGCTGAAGAAGTGTGTTTTTGTACTGTATGTGTGTGTGTGAATGAAAGAGTGAAGGGACAAGTGGGGAGGACACGAGAGAAATCACTTAGCGATACTTGTCAGTAAATGAGTGAGTGTATGTGCCGTCTTAAAGGCAGAGAGAGGAGATCTACCCAATTAAATGAGGTCTGCGCTGCCTTATTATTTATGCACACGGTGTCCAGCATCCTTGAGTAATTCTGATAAATCACTTTCCCTGCGGTAAAATCAATATGTGTGGTGCACACAACACTTCAGCCCAAAACAAACCCAGATAATGCCCCAGATATGGAAGCCGTGTTTTCCCTCTCAGAGCCCGATATGCACAGTATCAATAATGCATAAGAGGTTACAGGTTGTTTGTTTATTTCTGTAATTAACTTAGCTCTAACCTCACGTTATGGCGTCAATTAATCATTAAACAGAACATGAGATCCTAGCCGACTTAGGTCAGCATGTGAGACTGTAAGGACGAGGTAACGTCGGGGGATTTCAAACAATTTTCAGTTGTAATTGAACAAGAAAATGCCACGGCACCTGAGAAACGGTTTAAAGCTGCACTTGACGAGATTTTAATGTCAAAAGACAGCTTCGTAAAGCCTGCAGTGTAAATCAAAAGTGGGACACAAACAGACCGGATGGACTGAAGGATGAGCAGCGAGACTTGGCAGCGTTAGATCTACTGCTGCTATATCGTGTCTTTGGCAGTCGTTGGCTCTCCTTTTTTTAAACATGTATAATTACACAGCTGCAGGCATGACCTTTATGCTGACAGGCTACATTCTGTCTCAGATACATTTTCTATTTCATCGGTAAAAATAGTTCCATTAAAAACTGCCAGTTATGAACAGGAACCTGGACGTTGTTTCTGAACTAACTTTTGAGCACCGAGAATGACATTCTGGTAATTTGCAGATCTCTAAAACCCTGAGTCAAACTCAAAAAGGTGTATCAAGAGCCCTTGATGACATTTGTGTTTTCTTATATTTGGAGTGCTTTAAATTTTAACCTTGCTGGACAACAACATTGATTTCTCTTATGGCGCCCGTACACGGTACAATAGCATCAATCTTCTAAGTTCATTGCATGTCAAACAAGATGGGGTGCGAGATGGGTCTAATAAAGTCTGTGTGAGTTTGTATGATATCAATGTAGAAGAATGGTGGCCCTGAGAGCGCAACGCACTGCAAATTAAGAAAGTACATGCAAATAGACACAACACAAGAAAATGATGAAACATCTTAACCAACCTGATGACACTCGAAAACATTAATTTGACAACACATGCGCAGCATTTAGAAAAAGTGCTGCAAGAAGCGGAAACGGAAACTGTTTCCAGGGGACATTAAAAAGTGATGCACATGGTATTTTTACATTGTGATGGTGTGATTCAGATATGATTGAAGATATCTGCTGTTAAGTGTTAGCCGTATTTATTACATTTGAATCATAATCGTGATCACAATGGCAACCAACCATGGCAACAACAACAAGGGCCTTTCCGATTTCCCAGTTTGTACGTCCTTGATTCCTTTCCTTGCCTCCTCTCCTCACGTCTTAGTCCCGCCCACAGGAGATGCTAGCGGAGGAGGTAATATGATAATATGATGATCTGACTGTTACAGCCCCAAATCGCACAGCGTAAAGAGGCTTTTAAGACTCTCCGCTCCATTACAAGGACACTGTGGTGGACAGGACTGAATTTATAGTCCGGGTGCTTATTTTATATGCAAAATGTCAGTTGCCACGCCCTGTGTGTGCTGAGACTTGTATGCTTTTCTCCATGCGCCTTGATTAATTACAATTATGCAAATGTTTGCACATTTTAACATAAAAAACTCTACCCGACTGTAACTCCTTTATCCTTTAGGATAGTTGTAAGGAGTTTATATTACTACTGCCCATGTGTTAGAGTGTGAGTTGGATGACAAAAATACTATTTATGCATAAATTGACAACCGAGGTGCTTTGATTTAAAATATCATAGTGATCAAGTGCCTTCTGTGATTAGATAGCACAGTGCAGAATATCAGGAAGCACAAAGGGGCAGTCTAACATTAAAAGTACATGCCACACACAGTAGTCTGCCAATAAAATATCGTTCCCCAGACTGAGTTCCTCCTCAAGGATGTGCTCTTGTTAACTCCACTGCACCACTGTGGTGAAACCGTTATCCAGGGGATTCCCCAACATCTCAGCATCTCGCTATGAGAGTTTAGCTGCAGCATCACATTGTCATCACTGATAATGCCTCATGAGGAGATGTTTCAAACCCCCGCAACACTCACTACACCCCCTCCCACCCACTCAGTCTCTGGCGTCACAGCCTTGAGAAGTCGACACGGACGGAAAAAAAGGAAAAAGAAAACTGTGATCAAACGAACAGAGAGCGAAACCCCCTCTAAGAGCTTTTCTTTGCATTTGTCACATCTGCGGCATTCCTGTCGCTTTTATTTCAGACACAACTGGGAATAGTTTCATGACAAATAGACAATGCTAATAAATAATCTACAAGCTTTCTTTGTAAGCTTACTGAAAAGAGATTGCAAAGAAAAAAAACAATCAATAATGGATGTGGTGCTACCTCAGATTCTATTTCTTTGCACCATTTTGGACGGATCCCGTACCAAATGGTTACAGGAAAAAAAAAAGAAATGTACATCTGGGTCCAGTCTGTCTTTCATAAGAATACGTGACACAGTTGAAAGACTATAAACCCTTTTGATTAATTAGAGGTAACTGAACCTCATCAGCAGAGGAGCTCAAGGCTTCCTTCCTGGCTGTAGGCTCCCTGGGAAATGGAGTGAAAACCGGCACCATACAAGGAAAGCAAGCAGCAAAATCTTTCACATGTTGGCAGATATCAGCCCTCTGGAGTCCTGCAGCAGCTAAGCAGCCTTATACAGGGTAATCTTTTTCTCATGTTACTCTAATGCCCTATTTGCACAGGACCAATATAAAAACCTGAGGGATTTGTGACCATATGGTACGTAGATTATTTGCAATTTAAATCATTTGTACATCTAAAGGCCTTAACACACCGGGGGCGTTTTTTTTCCGTGTGATTAACCAGTATATTTCTTCGAATATGTTCACACAGAACGGGAATATTACGCGGCGAAAAAGCAACACTTTTTTCTTTGAGCTTTGGCACCGCGAATAAAGGCATCAACCAAACACGTTGCGTGGAACGGGTCAAGTTGCCCCTATATTTATGAAACAACAACACGGAGGCTCCGTAGTCCGAACAATTACGGCAAACTTCATTACTCCTTTAAACCTTTACAAAGGCAGCGCAGAAGATCCACTCCTACCGTTCTCACCTTTCACTATAAAAACGAGTATTTTGCATTTTACTCGTCACGCCCCCGGTGTGTAAAGGCCTTCATTTGTGAATCATATTCTTAGTAATAACAGTCATTATTTGTATTTGGCATTCAATTTCTGTCTCCTTTTCTTCATCTTTATGTATGTCATGTAAAAATGGAAGCAGTAGGGTATTCTACTGTTGAGTGCACTTTTAAGTACAAGCCTCAATTTGAGGTTTGATTAACCAAAAACTGACGGATGGTGTAGTTGTGACCTCTCCAGGGCATCTGTAATTTTTGCTAATTTCATTACCTTATGTATTGTGAATTGCCTTTGAGGGCTACAACTAACAATTGCTTTCATTACGGATTCATTTGCTGATTATTTTTGTAATTCATTGATTCATAATTTTGTCAATAAAATGTGAGAAATTAGTAAAAAAAACAAAACAATGACCATCACAATTTTCCAGAGCCTAGGGTGATATAGAAATTATTTATTTTTTCTCACACACCTTGTGCCGTATAATCCAAGTCTCATTTATCCAGGCGTATGCTCAGTACGTCCCAAACGCATGCATCGTCGCTAAAACCTTACTATTTAAAACGCTTTGGACTCGAATGGATGAGTCTCCCGCTCCATGCGAGTCCGAAGTGTTTTAAATAGTACGTTTTTAGTGAAGATGCATGTTTTGATTGACGTTTTCTTCAAGACACAGGGTGAGTAATTGATATACAAATGGTCATTTTGTGGGTGAAGTATTCCTTTAAACAAGATTATTTCTATTAACTAATCATTTGGGCTCTAATGCCTTTGTCTAAACACAGAAGTTGAGTGATAATACATCAGTTTCATGAACACTATTTCCAAGTGAGGCGATCTTTTCCACTTACTTCACGTATCTGTCAGAAGAAAGCCATCTTTATTACAATCTGTATGATAAAGTACTCTATAGTTACAGCATGGCCCATTTAACATAGTCCTTTATACGCGGGTGGTCGACGTTAACATGTCCCGTGTAATTGTCTAACGCAGTAAGCCTCACAAGGGACCTCTCAGAGTTGTTAACAGCTGTCTGCTCCTTCAAGTGGAATGGACAACCCTGAAGATTCAAAGACACCACGCTGACAGTCATATACAGGTGTTGCTGTAGTCAAAGAAAGAAAAACTCCAGAGGGGATTTCCTGTATTTTTCTCTCTCAGCACTGTCAGGTTGAGACTTCAGCTATAAAAAAAAAAACTTTCACTTACATAACCAGAGAGATTGGCACATGGGTGTGCAACTTGTAGTTATAATTAAAGTTCTTCTAAACCCTCATTAACCCTCATTAATTACTAAATAGGGTGTAATTAATCTGCAGTGAAATTTTCTAGAAATGTTGTCAAGTCTGAGGAGACTTGAGGGATTTTGTGACTAGTGGACATCTTTGGGTTGCAGTTTGAGCATATTCTTTTTTAGGTTTGGACTTTTATGTCCATGTGTCCTATGTCCTATGTTTAGTTTGGTCTCACACAGACATATAGATCGGTTTCTCAACGGGGGTTTCACAACTGTTAATTACGGACTGATATAACATAATACTGATTCAAAGCTCCTTTTTGAAGTAATAAATTAGTTTGAAAATCGGAATAAGAACCTCAAGTAGCATGAGCAATGACAGTTGCCATGGCTGAAGTGAAAAAAAAAAAAAAATCAAACTTATGTCACAACTGTTCGATCGACATGAACTCAGCTACCTCTTTGAAGTGTGCCAGGTAAATTCAATCAATGCACGAGCTCTGCCTCATACAGAGAACGCATATTTATACCTCAGCCTGCCTTAAGACGACACTGACAATCAATAAATGAGATTCTCTACTGGCAGGCTGTGCACAATGATGCTTAAGGACTGCAGAAACTGACAGTAGCGGATATATTGGGCTTCCTGGGCTTACGGTGTAATGTAAAGTTACCATAGTGTATAATCACCTGAAATTAAGAATCGCAGTGTTTTCGTTAGCTTAGAATGAGTCCTTCATATCTACAGGGAGCGGGTCCTCTTCATGGAGTCCGCCATGTTTCTACAGTAGCCCAGAACGGATAAACCAAACACTGGCTCTAGAGAGAGACTTTCATGTTTTCACGTTACCTCAAGGCCATCGTAGTTCTCCAACACGCTTCGAGCGCCAAACCGTGACTGCGCTAGCCGCCGTCTGACTTACGTTGCTCCTAAAGTATTGTTATTATGGTAAGGATGGGCGAAGTATTTGGCCGTTCCACTGAATGATTCCTTTAAACGTTTAATTGAACTCAAGCAACAGACCAACCCCCAAACATGCCTGTTTTAAGTCTAACTACAATAATATTTTATGAATAAATAACCCCTAATCCCTACACATTACCCTTCAAGACGCACATTACAAATTGACAAAAGAGCTATTAAGTCCTTGCGATTTGGTTTAAAATAAATATTTTGCAGCGATACAAAGAACTGCATTTAAAGGCTACAAATTGATGTTGAAAACGTGTTTTTAGGAGCAGATGGTGCCCCTGCTGCGTCTTGTTCTATAGTCTGTGATCCAGGTGAGCTTTGGCCTACATGGTTGTCCAAGTGTTGGCTTCCTCACCTCCCCTGTCAGCGCAACCGAACAAATATGATGCGTCTGTTGAAGTATTTGTGTGTTTATGTCTGTGCACGTGTGTGTGTGTGACTTCATGTACATCAAGGTGGAACGTCCGCTTTGAAGGTCACAGCACATGAGTAATGAATCCTGGGACCTGGCGGTCGCAGGTTCCCCTCAGTCGCCTCTCTGACAGACTGTCAGCGCTGTTCTGTGAGTCAAAGCAGCGCTGGGAGACCATAACATGAGCATGGGCAGGGTTTAGATTTTTTAGATTCTGATTCAGATTGTGCTTATCAATTTCTGTTCGAATGAAATCCTTATTCTGATTGCTAGTATAAAAATGACTAAGAAAACAAACGGAAATATAAAACAAATGAATTATATATTATGACAGCCATTTGTCATAAATGACAACTTATTTTGTAACTGCTTTTGGTTTAAAAAATTAAATAAAGAGAATTACAAATATTCTCTGTCTTGCCATGCATGTCGCATCGCTTCACATCGGACACCAATGCGTGAAGATTAAAATTACTGTAAAATTAAAACTAAATATATAAAAGCTAAACTTTCTGAAAAACTGAAACAAAACTAAAACTGGCAAACACACTCTGAAAACTGACTAAAATTAAACTAAATTAAATTAAAAAGTCAAAACTAAAATAAAATAAAAACTAACTAAAAATTAAAAACTATTATAACCTTTGTTTACAGCAATCAGAATCAAGGAACAGATCCGTTTTAATTCAACAAATGAGTCATTTCATATTTACTGTGTCACACAACAATACATTTTTTACACTTAACTCCTTTTTTCTCTGCGTGTTGGCGAACTAAATATACAAAAGTATAAAACTTTATCCAACAATGCAATTAATGATTTGAAAATAAGACAATTCTTCTGACACAACAGTGACAAAAAACTGTTGCCTAATGATATGCATCATCCACCCAAAGCTGTGTCAAAATGTCATAGTCAGTCTTTACAGATGAAAATTAGCCTGGCTTCTAGACAGATTTTTGTGTTGATTAGTTGGCGTGATCCCTGACAAACTCTGAAAGGAATTTCTCTGCAATTTGTCATGTTAACAAATCAAAAGTATTTTTTTTTTGTCATTCGGTTTGGCTTCAAAAAGCAGCCTTTCATCCCTGTCACGCGATAGGTGGTTGCCACAGCAACAAGCCTTTATCCTATCTCTTGAGCGTTAGACAAATGGCGTGACCCGGCCTCTCAGCAGCACCCTGCTGCGATATCAATAACCTGACTGTAATTCTTTATTTTGAGTAATTTTTTACACTAATAAGAACAAAATATTTTAACAAAATTAAGCCTGATTGCTACTGTGAGGGAACACATTATACACCTTTGTTTTATTTATGATACCTAAATGAATACACCACCACAACAGAGTATTTTTCTTCAAACAATCCCCTCTATTGTGTGCTAGTTTAATCATTGGAAGTTATGGTAATACAGTGAGTGTAGATGCTAATCTTACTGTTTTGTAATTCTGTAAACAGTCTTTTCTTTTAGGAATGTAATTTGAATTTCAGGAGCTCTCTTTTATGTTGTTTACCTTAAAGGGATAGTTCAGATTTTTTGCAGTGGGGTTGTATGAGGTACATAGTCAGTGTATTACCGACAGTAAATGGCAGTCAGCACGGCCCCAGTTTGGAGAAACAGACAGGAGTACGGGCACAGGAACTGAAGCCATTATATCCATCTCAAGTGGCAAACTGAAGTTAAGTGGTGCTGTGAAATGAAGCCAACGCCGAGGTGCCAAAAAACTGCAGTTCCTCAAATGGCCACTTGAGGCTGGCTCCTCCTCAGCTCCACTGACAATCCACCTCTTTGGCCGTTTTTGGATTAGTGGTGAGTTAGGCTGTGTCATCACTGACAGATAAGATGGTGACATCTGGAGCCACCCACTTTGAGCTTCATTTTTGCTCTTCAAAAACCTATGGCTGATGTCACGGAGACTACGTCTTTATTTTATACAGTCTATGATCCATCTATGCTCTCTTCAAAGCCACCAGACTCCATTGACAAAAACTTAATTTAACCTCGCAGAACACGGGAGCTGCTGGTCTACCGCTGCCTCGATCGGTTAGTTTGTGTTATTGTGTGACTTTGATGAATCTGAACGAACTCTCAAAGTCACACAAACAAATGAACCGATCGAGGCAGTGGCAGACCAGCGACTCCCGTGTTCTGCGAGGTAAAATGACGCTTTTGTCAATGGAGTCTGGTGGCTTTGCAGAGGGCATACATAATAACTTCAGTTCCCTGTCAGGAAGGGCTGTCTGATGGCGAGGTAAAGCGGTGAAGATATTCTAAATATAGCGTTCACTTAAACCGATATTGATTTTGAAAAAATCTCTTTAACATGTATTGCTGGGTGGGGCAATCCTGCTGTTTAGGTTGGCTGCCAAGTATCATCCTCTTTATATAGTTTATTATAAGACTCCTCTCATGGCAGTTTCCCTCTTCCTCTGCTTGAGCAACGTGCAGCATCTTTTAATGTGTCTTCCGCACAGCCATCAGGAGGAGGGCCTGTCTTCTATATTTCATGTGCTTCACATTCAGTTAGCCGTCATTAAAGCTCAACTTTTCACACTGGCTGTTTGACAATCTGGTGCAGGCTGCACAGGTATTGGAGGAGGAGTTGTTCCCCACCCCACCCCACTCCACATCCTTTCTCTGTCTCTCTTCCTCTCTCTCTCTGCTGCAGTGGGCTCAAGACAGATGGAGCGGTACATGACAAAACAGCCTAATTAAGAGAGTGGTGCACCTTTGAATTCCCACATGTGGAAACCCTCTCCAGAACCATGACAGAACATGCTGGCAGCGAGGAAAGAAGAAAAACATTTTTTTTTTTTTCAATTTGCATCATCCATCTTTGTCTACAAAGTGCTAGGCTTTTACTACGACACGGGAAACCTTGCGAAAGCGCGTGTAACAAAGAAGCCATTAAAATGTGTGGTTTGTATGGCGCATCACCTGCAGTCAATACAGAATGACAACATGGAAATCCTAATGAGCTCCACGGCTGAATACATTTACAAGCTGAAGATCAAAAAATGGTAAACAGTTGGACCTGCACACCAAGAGAGGTTGTAATGTTTTCTTGACATGAAGATGTAGATATAGATACGATATATTGCTTATTTGTCAGCAGCCTGAAAAAAAAATTGCAGGTCCTGGTACTTCAGTTAATGGAGTAAACAGATGCTTACTTTGACTACACTAGATATACTGTACAGTTCCGTCTTTGCCACTGAAATAAGGTGGGAAACGATTAGTCGATTAATTAGTCAATTAAGAGGAAATTCATTTGCAACCATTTTAAAATTCGATCGAGCCAAACATTTGATCGCCCAGCTTCCGCGTCTTGTATTATAGTAAATTAGATATCTCCGTGGATTGAGCTTTTGGTCACACAAACGAAGCAGTTTGAAGATGTCCCCTTTCAACGTATTCTCATGCAACAGTTTGTATGATGTCTTACAAAAAAGTTATTCCTCCTCTTTCATTCATTTTTTAACAAATGTCCAGCAACACGTGTCAATTTCACCTCGTTACATGCATATAGTCTTTTCAAAATAAACTTCCGTCTTCATAGGAAACAACTTGCTTAGGTTTAGGCAACAAAACTACTTAGTTAGGTTCAGGCAACAGAACTACTTAGTTAAGTTTAGGAAAAGATGGTTTGGTTTAAAATAACTCCGGAAGTGGCGTAACTTAACTACGTAAGTTACATGATAAATATATCAATGTTGACTTCTGGTTTCACACGGAACATGAATGCCGGGCTTACGGGGCGAGGTCCAGTATTTTTTGACCCATCCATCCACCCAATCTCCTCCTTACGTGGCGTTCGCCACTATATATATTTCCTGGTTCACGATTACGTTAATTACACACAAATTGATTTTGTGTGATATACACAAATTGCAGTGCATTACTTTTCGTGTATAGCTATGAACAGGAGACCAGACTTCCCCTTTGGGTCTTTATGATTAAAACGGGCTTTTTATATTGTCTTATATTTTATAGACCAAATGATTAATCAACGATGAGTAGTCCTTAATGAAAAAAGTAATTAGTTGCAGCCCTACATGTTAAAATTTTATTTAGAATACTTAGTATAGCTAAGTCTTACAATTTCTTGATGTGACACATCCCATCTGGAGCCGCTCTGCTGTGGCTATTTTGCATAACTCTAGTAAGCATTTTGCTTAATTTTAATGTTGATGGCAAAAGTCAGCATCTAAAAAGCTTTAAACAGCTCTGTGTTTTCCTTACGGCAAAATTCACACAAACAAATATTAAATCATCTGGAGGACACTTTAAACCCCATAACCTAATAATATCCTCAGTGTTTATATTAAAGGGTTGGCTGTTTCCAGTACACGTAATATATGTATTTACTCTCACAGCACGTTGTAAGGAAGCACTCCATGCAATGCTGCATGAAACTTATATTTAAATACCCCCCTGTGTATTATGCCCAATACTATATGCATTAACCACTAAAGCCTGTGTCCAAATATAATAAAGTGGTTTCATAGAAGCAACCACTAAACAGTGGTTTTGCCAGCCCGGTCGCACGAAATGGCGTATGAGTGACACGGTAATTTGCGAGTCATTTCGCGCAGTAAGAATGCTGTGCTTGCTTTTGGCGTGTCATTTGTACGCCATGTAGTCTGTACTGACTGCGTAAATATGATACGATCAGGGCTAGTGACGTAGATGGATGGGTCCAACAAACACACGACTTTAAACCAGGAGACCGGTGTTCGTGTCCCAAAGTGTTGTTGACTTATTTTGAAGATACGTTAGTGACGTGTTTTTCTGTTACGTTGTTTCCGTACGTATTTTACTTATTTTACGTAGTTATTTTAATCCCCAGCATGATGTTTTTCATAAACCTAAATAATAATAACTGCGGATGTTACCGTAGTTTTGTTGCCTGCCGTAAAAATGACACGCGAAAAGGCTTAAATGCATTGTTTTGACACGCAGAATGTACTTGTAATGTCTTGCTATTTATACGCCTTCCCATGAAATGTGGATGATTTTGCAAGGAATATATAAAATTTACTACAAAAAGCACAATTTTCCCAAAGACCAGCAACGGATAATGTAATAACTGTAGGATGATCATTTGTCAGCGGGGCTTAAAATATAGTTGTGATTAAAACACTTGTTTCAGTGTCACGTCATGTGCCCACGTGCATGGGAAGACCGGATGACTTTGCTTAAACACGCTGAAAGCTGTCAATCAATGTCAGTGATGATGCTGCTGCCAGAATAAAGTGAAAGGGTTTACAGAGAGTTACAGGGATTGTTTCACTTTTGTCCTGTCGTGCGGCTATAAAGGCCAATGTGTGACACACAGGGGGGTAATGTGTTTTTGTGTAGAGGTACTCGCCGCAGGCCAGGGTAAGCTGCACCATGCTGATGCCTTTCCACATACTGTATATCACTTAAACAGATGCTTCTTAGTCAAGGTGTATGGATGAGATATATCTTAAGAGCATTACTTTTCTATTGCTGTAATGAAGCCTGACAAAGTATCTGGTCAAAGCAGGCATCCTGCATTAAACATCTGTTAAAACACGACGAGGATGAAGGCCCGGCTTGCGCTTAAATATTGCAGTTGTTGCAGATATGAGGTGCAGATATCAGGATTTTTCGGAAGAGGCTTATTTTTCATTCCGTTTCCTCATAATAAAGAAAACATCAAATAGCACAATGCATTTGGGATTAGCTTTGGTTTTATGCGATTTCTTTTTTCCTCTGTACTTTTCTCTGTCTGTGCACAGAAAGATGTTGGACCACCTTTCATGTAATAACTAGAGATCAACGGCATACTGTATTGCATTATCATGAAGACATTATTACAGTCGGTCTGGCCAGATAGCAGAGGTGAGACCAAGTCATTGTTTAGCAAGTCACAAGTAAGTCTCAAGTCTTTGCAATCAAGTCCCAAGTCAAGTCCCAATTCAAGACAGGCAAGTCCCAAGTCCTAAACTTTGAGTTTCAAGTCCTAAACAAGTCATAATGGTCTCTGCACCAAATGTAATGCCATTTGCTTTTCTGTCTGTAATTTTCGACCCGCACGTTTTGCATACTGCAGTTAATTTTTTTTTGACCGCCACATAGTTTTTGTACGCAAACTAAATTATCTTTGGTATAATTTTTTCTATCTGCCGCTCAGTAACGTAACGTTAGTTCTTCATGGTTCTTGATTGGAACTTGAATGGATGATGTCGGATTGGTTCAAACAAAGTGGATCTGGGGGATTAAGTGTTGACTTGCTGGGAATGAACAGTGTTAACGTTAGTTGATTCTGGAAATGAAGGGAAATTAACTGATTTGTGGCACACTTTTGAAATAACATACATTTTCATCTTTGGGCTTGGGGGAATGTATCAAGTATTTTCAAGTTAAAAGACTCAAGTCCATGTGAGGTCCCGAGTCATTGGTGATAAAGTCAAAACATTTTTTTTTTCAATTTTGTCAAATCAAGTCTTATTAATTATGGGTTTAATAACACTTTCTGCACATTTAGAAAGACCTTGTATTACATTTATACTGATTATTAAAATAAATGTGTTAAAAACACCGGCCCTTGGCTGCACTAAAATGCCGCCATTAATCAGAATGGATCTTAACCGGTTTACATCGAAATCTACTCAACCTACTCAAAATTCAACAGGTTGCCATTTGTGCACTAATACTACCATCTAGTGGATACTTTGGCGAACACACCACATTAAATGAAAAGCCTATGTCAATTGATATCGGGGATTTGTTTTCTCACTTGCAATGATTTTATAGGGTTTCCCCTGAGAAACTGGTGAACCCAATTTCAAACGTTAAAAATGGACACGTTAACACGTACAAAAGACGTAAAAAAATGGCGTTTTAACGGTATTTTCTGTCGTCCTAAGAAGTACAAATTTGACATATTAATGCGGATGCAGAACCAATCCGCATTTGAAAATTCCCGCACAGGCATCCTGCGTTTTGGTTTGCTTGTTCCGAGATTGTTTGCGAGAGGTGGTCTCGGACTGGTTGTTTTGGTCCGCATCAGAGTACGATTACTGCGTTCACAACTGTCCAAACGAACCACACAAGTTGTTGAACCGCACCAGAGTTCAATAAAGATGGACTAAATGTTGGCTTGTTTGTTTGTATCTTACTGTAAGTTTCTACAGTTTAATAAATCACATTGTTGCTGACAATAATGGCCGAACACCAATGTTAAATCTTTGCAGAAATTGTTTCCTATCAGTTTTTGTTCAGCATTAGCAACACTTTTACATGTGTGAGGATAAATGTGTTATGCTGTATATGGACAATAACCTTTAATGCAACAAGCAATGCTGTTTCCCAACATCAGTGTTTCGTGTGTCTTGTCTGGCACACATCTAGCTTGACTGTTTGTGCTTTTCTGGCAGTTTTCTGTGTTGTTGCTGCCACAGTGTGACTTTCCTGCACTTGATATCCACATGTTAGCTATTCAGTATCTGTAGCCACAACAGATGGTATATTTTCCAAAACGTCCTGAAAGCCATAACAGTTTCACATATGCTGGGGAATGTAGGTATTTACACACAGACTGATAATGCAGAAATAGATCAAATCCATGAGAAACTGCACAGATGCATTTTGCAGATTTAAAAGTGATGCAAGTATATTGTAAGTTACTGCTATATTGGCTGAATTTTAAACTAACATAACCATCCAATTTAATACCTTGAACAGCAAACAAGCACCTGCGTTAGTAGTTATACTGTCTGTTATAATTCATGGCAGCCATGGTCTAAACACACGTAACACAACATGTGTAGAATAAAGCAGTATTCTCCGTGCAGTCATACATTTCAGATCAATATGTTGAGGTAAACATTTTGTAGGCAGATGCTTAAACATCCTACGCAACTTAAGAGTTCCACAGTCCCAATATTCACACAGGCTGCACAAATGAGACTTCTGCAACACTACATACTCTACATATGAGCAGTTTCCATGGAGATGTGTCAACATTTGCTGCAAGACCTGAATGAGGAAAGGCAAGATGCCAAAGCTTAGCCTCCTACAGTACACCTGGGTTTTAGTTTTTTTTTTCCATGTTGTATCATAAGCAGTGATATATTTTCGTATATCGCCGGAAATAACAGAAAGGTTAGGATTAGTACTCGATGCACAGGAGCAGACTTCATGTGGAAGGGATTATACTATTTCTGGTCATCTCACATGGCTGCCTTGATTTGTTATACTTGGTTAGATTTAAACTGGAACTCATAAAGACTCAAAAGGGGGCCATTGTCAGTGCATCTGACCTAAGATTTCAGACCCAAGTTAATCATTTTGCTCTTCTTTCAGATACAACTAGAAAAGTTTAATTAAATTAAAATTAAAAATGTTAAAGGTTTAATGAATACAAACCACAATTGTCCATCGTGAGAGATACGCTCTCATTTTAATCTATGCAGCTGTCTGCAATGACTCTGTGCAGCTAAACTGCAGTTCACTGTGTAACGCTTCAGTCATATTGACTGTATGACGCTTCTTCTGAACAAAAACGGTCAGCCCTGCTGTGTTTAGTTATGTTAGCTGTTAGCTCTGTTAGATATATTAGCCCCACTAGCTGTTTGCTCTGTTAACCACACCACAGGACTCCGCTGCTCATCGGCTGCTAACAGCTAACTAGCTCTCCCCCTACCGACATGAGAAGATGCTAAGCTAAGTGATAGTGAACTAGGCTAAGCGATAGTTATGCATTCATACATGCAATTGTCTTACCTAGGCGTGCAAATCATGAGAGGAACAATTCGTAGCAGAAACAAGAATCCAAACTGAAGCAGTTGTTGATCACTCGCAGAACCAGCCGGTTGAGAGTAGTGAGTCAATGATGGTATAAAACCGTCAGTAAAATATGTTTTCAAAAAGTGTGAATCACTGCAACCATGAGAGGTCCTTCAGCATATAGTCATAAATGAGCACAACAAATATTAGGCTGATGGGTCCAGCAGTGTGTGAGATTAGCCGTGGACAGACAGACACAGAGATGCACACGTACGTACGCACGCACTCACATGACCAAATACATAATCTCCTGGTGGAGATAATAAGTATACAGATCTATAAAAGTATCCAGAGATAGGCTAAACATAAATCCTGAGGGGATCATACAGTATGTTATAGCTCTATAATATATAGGACCTTATCTTTTGTGTTAAATCAATGTAGTGTGGGAGGCTTTACAGGCGGCTTCACAGTGAGCAGCGACGGACTATAAGCTCCCTATTTGGCGTTTTCTTCCACTGAAGGGCGTAGAGAAGAGACTGAGGCTGTGTCCAGGGTGTGTGGCATCACTACAACATCAGCCAGTGTCTGCCTGCCGAGGAGAGCGCAGCAGCAGTGGGAGGGAGTGGGCGGATATATCAAAAGGTGAAATGCAGCCTCTGCTGCAAAGCTACATCCAATTGAATGTGATTTTGTCTCAGTTGCAAGGTCTAACACTGCTTCCACTTATATAATGTTCTCTACTGTCCCTGTGTGTATGAGCAAACACATGATACCATTAAAAACGGTCTCCCCTCTGCTGTATCTGCAGTACTGCTAGAGGGATATACCTTTATTAACAGTATGATGCTGTGGTTATTTCAAGCCAGTAAATATTTTGCTACCCCTCTGTTACCATTATTGTATCACAATATGAATCAATTATTGCCAGGTCATGCCAACTTTTACATCTGATCATCTAAACAGATAAGGTCTAGCACTGTACTTGTCTTCCCTCCCCTTGTTTCTAGTTTATTTGGAGTAAAAAGTTTGTACTACTTTGTCCAAAATGTTTATAGCTGATCAAAGTAGTTGTACAAAGAATAAAAAAGCTTGCGTTGAAGTTCAAAGCGTAGCTAGTTTCTCACTTCCACACACCTGTTCAATTACGGTGTTTACATGCCATAGCATCCCTGTTTCTATCCGAGTACTCCACCTAGCATATCCAGGTTTCTCAAAAGCAGGATATGGTGTTTACATGCGCAACGCATAACCAGGATATTCCAAAAACCCGATCATAACCAGGATACTCATGCACTTTTAAACACACTATGTCATTCCTGTTGGGATCTTCAGCTCCTTCTCATATCTACAGAGTCAAGGAAACTTCACAGTACATCACCACTCATCTAAGAGGCTTCATCCGTTCAGTCTTCAAGACAGTCAGCTTCCTCCCACAGTCACATAGACTCTAAATTGACTACAGGTTTGAATGTCAGTGACTTTATCAACCTCTCCAAAATTGTCTGCCTGCCTCCAAATCCAGTGCATGCTGGGATAGGCTATACTTCTTTGACCCCAACTAGTAATTAGTGGGCACAGGAAATTAAACTATTATTTAGTGAAAAAAGAAGAGGGTGCTGAATGCTTTCGTGAATACTTTTTGGCAGATTGTTCTAGCAATGGGCAGCACACCTCAGGTATACAGGAATATTCTGTTAATTGGTTTATTTATGGCAACAGGGAGACAGATCAAATCACAGGCTACGGAAAGTACATGTAAACAGCTTAGCTTGAATAAGACCTTAAATGGAGTTTGGCCAACAAATTCAATCTTATGGGAAGGCGTATAAATAGCCCAAGATTACAAGGACATTACTTGTGTCACGAGAACACATTTTAGCCTTTTTGCGTGTCATTTGTACGCCACGCAACAAAACTACGGCCGCAGTTAGGTTTAGGCAACATAACCCCTTAGTTAAGTTTAGGAAAAACATCACAGTTGGCCTTAAAATAAGTACGTAAACCAAGTAAATTACGCACGGAAACAATGTAACAGAAGTACGGAAAACACGTCACAAATGTCACTTCAGAATAACTCTTTGGTACACCAACACCAGTCTCTGTATAAGCAGTCTTTTTTCCCTTTTTCTTCTACGTCACTAGCTCTGAGCGTAGCTTATTGGTGCAGATGCATTTACATTGCAGTCAGTACAGACTACATGGCATAAAAATGACAAGCCAAAAGCAAGAACGGCACTCTTATTGCATGCAAAATGACTTACGATTACCGTGTCATTCATACGCCATTTAGTGCGACCGGGCTGGGCCAACAGTAGTATTACTCTGTGCTTGTAAAGGTAATGAACTATGTTAATAATACACTGTATCTGTGTTTCAAGTCTCCATTGTAATTATTTTGACTCTATTGAGGTGGTTGGCTAGTAACCCTTCACATTTCCATTTTAAGACAGTTAGTGTTTGCAGTTGAGATACACTCAACTCTTGGCCAGTGCTTTGTCTATGACAGTTTTTATTCTTTACATGTCAAACTTTTATAAATATTTAAGAAAAGCTTGGTTCTGCTATCCAAGACTGTGAGAGATTGAGGTTGATAAAAGCTGGCAGTCCCTGCTCATGATAGTCATATCAGCTCTCTGCTTGTTTTGGCCCTCCAGCGTCACTGTAAACCTTGATAGATTTAATGTGAATCATGAGGGTGTCTGACAGCTCTGTGACTGACCTGATTTGATTTGTTTCCAAGTGGACGGTGGCTTATTTTTCTCACCAAACATCTGAGTTCAAGTCTTTGATTTAGAGGTCAGGGCTAGGGAACAACCCGGGCGAGTAATAACGATTGATTAAGAACGGATGTTTTTCCTCAACGCTGATCGATAAATTATCTCTCAAGGATGTTATTTTTCAACAGTGATTCATGCGCTACAGTTTGGCAGCCTGTTGCTCTGTTCTTCCCTGTGGCATTAGCTAGCTGTGCATTGGTGTGGAGGAGGAAGGCCTCATTTATTCCAAGTTATGCAACCATCTTGGGAAATGCTGGCCAGGCGCTGACTGTAGCATAGCGGCAGAGCTTTAACTTAGCAGGCAGCATCACACTGGTTTCCCAGAGAGCCGAGCAAGCAGCGAGGCTTTCCCCTCTCTCTTTTTTTTTTTCCTCTTCCGCTCTAGCCCTAATCTCTCCCCCCTCTGTGTGTGGCATCTTTCTCAGGGGAAAAAAAAAATGTATTACAGGCTGCATCAGGTGCTGACCGAAGCACATTTATAAGGTAGAGAGGAAACAGCCTGTTGATCATGCACCACAATAGCTGTTGCATAAGCTGGGATACCGGAAAGCTCTCATCAATGTTTCATGGATTTGCTATGTGAGGTCTTAAAGAGCTAAGAGGGAGTATTTGCACGTATAAAACGTATTGTCCCATTGAAGAAAAATAAAATCAGCCATGACAACTAAATTCAGTATGTTAGCTACAGCTGATAATAAAGCACCTTAATAGAAATGTTTTCTAAAATCTTTCACTTTTGCATACAGTATATCAACCTACACAGTTTGATTTACATTCACACCGTAGCTGCATGTAATCTTCTGAACTGTAAATGCAATCTTCAAAAAACAAGCTTGCTTGCTTTTCTCAAAAGCCTTTCAGGAGCTAAAAACAGGAGCTTAATTCACTACTCTCTGAAGTCCATCAATCTCTCCCACTCCATGTGTCCTCTTTTTTCCTTTGCTTCTGGTTTCAGCTCTCCTCTCATACTGTACGATTACATTGTCAGATGATGCTCATGTGCTCAGAGATGTGCATTTTATTTAACCTATATTCATCCAAGCACAACTGCTTTGCATTCACACACATAAAATGTGTGACTAAAAATGACTAAAATGTGACTAAAACTAATCAGCATTTTCATTTTAAGACTAAGACTAAAACTTAATCTAAAATAGCTGCCAAAATTAACACTGTATACTATGTCAGTTTTTCTGGAATTAGAAAAAAAAAATGCAATACATCGCCTTGCTTACAGTATCGCAATATATTGAATCGTAAACCCTGTATCGTGATATGTATCGTATCAGCAGATTCTTGCCAAGTCACAGCCCTATTCAAAACTACTGGTTGACATAGAAAAGACATGTAAAAAACATGCAGGACAGATGTGCAGACTAGTCCACTCCAGGTACATTCATGGAGGTTTGCTGGCGACCAGGCTGCAGCACTCTGCTGGTGACTCAAACTGGTGCTATTGTAGAATCAGAAGGGCTGTGTGGCCACATGGAAGTCTGTTCAAATAACACAGCACTTGAAACACTCCACGGTTCACCTCAGGCGGATGAGCTGCAGGCTAAAGGTGCTCCATAGTTGCATCAACTCATCGTAAGGAGAGTGGGCGGTATTGTCCAAGATAGAGCTGAGGAACTCATCCTCCCCTCTGCTACTGCCTGCAGGGTATCCAGATTCAGCCCTGTGACACAGCTAGTATCTTTTTTTTACCTGTTTGTTGAGCCTGCCGGCACCCCTTGCCTTGATGTCACCTCCCCCGCACCCACAGAACTGTGCACCGGCCACTATGTATTAGTAGAAGTTGCAGAGCAGTCTGTTGCAGATATTGGATGCCACAGCTCCTCCGGCAGACAGTCAGTGTGTGTTTGTGTTGTCATACTGGACCAAGTTGTTATATGATGTGAACTCCCATAACTTGACTGCACCACCCTCACATCCTCACTATGAAAACGATGGCAGGTGTCACTGGCCTCCTGCTCCGCCGGTACCTCTGCCACAGGCTACTTCATTTCAACAACATTCAATATGAAGAGTAGCAGTTCAATATAGTTTAAAAGTGGCTTGGCATGAATATTGAATTTAAACACAATGGTGTTCTACAACGCACAGATTTAAAACTACAGAGAGTTGACAGCTCAACTCATTCACATTCCTCTCGGGGATGAAATTGCTCCCGGAGGATGAAGTTATCCAAAAATGTTACCAGTCAGAATGTTTTCAGGTAAAAAGCATCAATCAATTTGCAAAGTCTTGACAAAGCCTGAAGAAAATCTTGAAATGTTGCCCTACATTTATTGGGAGCTATTAGTTAGTACAGCGTATGGATCTTTTGTCTGGTTTGTGCCTTAAGTTTGACTTTTTGATTAAGCACCTGCAGAAGCATTTTGGATGTGCTCACATTCTGCTATTTTTAGCTTCACCTTGCCCTTTCTATTCACCGTGTGGAAACGCAGAGACAAACTTGCCGTAGCAATTAAGTACACACATACAACCAAACCCAGGATTATTTTTGATTGTTGGTGAAAGAACATTTTTGTGCATTTTTGAACATTTGATGTCACCTAAGTTGTTTCAAAATTGGGTTCATGAGGCAACATTTTTACAAAATAACCGCTGTAAATTTAGGGCTGTCAAAGTTAACGCGATAACACATCAACGCAAATTAGTTTTAACGATACTAATTTCTTTTATCGTATAAATGCAAATTGCAATTTATAGGTTGTAGCTGGCTCAGTTTTAAAGCTAGAGTGAATATACTGGCATCATATTAAACTATAAAACATAAGGAATCCATTGGTACCAACCATGTCATACTAACTTGTTGCGAAAGGGGCTAAATAACGCTCCAAACTGCCACCTAAATTTAAGGGGGTCTCTTGACCTCTGAACTTAAGATATGTAAATGAAAATGGGTTCTATGCGTACCCACGAGTCTCCCCTTTACAGACATGCCAACTTTATGATAATCACATGCAGTTTGGGGAGAGTCATAGTCAAGTCAGCACACTGACACACTGACAGCTGTTGTTGCCTGCTGGGCTTCGATATGCCATGTTATGAGGGTTTCTGGACAATATGTGTCATTGCTTTGTGTTGTTAATTGATTTCCATTAATTTCCATTGATTTTCCAATACATTTATATAAAGCAAGCATATTTGCCCACTCCCATGTTGATAATATTAAATACTTGACAAATCTCTCTTTAAGGTAAATTTTGAACAGATAAAAAAATTATAATTAATTTGCGATTAATCACAATTAACTATGGACAATCATGCAATAGCGATTAAATATTTTAATCGATTGACAGCCCTGGTTTGATTCTAATAATACCAAATATATGTGATATGAAAGACAGTGGTTCCCACATTGAGGGGGTTCCCAGCGAAAGCTAACACAATGACAGAATGTAAGACTATTTTGGTCATGGGTTTTAGACACTTTCTGTTTTAAAGTCTTATCAAATGGGGGTCCGTGGTCTAATTTGTGTCAGTTTAGAGGTGTAAATAAATAAGTAAATAAAGTTAAATTTCATCAACAGTAACCCTGGAGAGGATGGATGTATCTGTGGACTGAAGGAGGGGTAATACTAAAGTAATCTAAGATAATTACACTGCAGCCATGATCTACATCTGCTTAATGATTAATTAATCATTGAAAACATTTCAGCATCTTCTTAGTAGTTTATTTTCTTCCTTCTGTCTCTCTCTGGAAAATGATTTATGTCAAATTGACTCTACTTGAAATGAATTGGTTGACAGCTAAAGAGACCAATCTGGGTTGAAAGATTAGCGTCGAAACAGCTGATTATGGGGTAATCAAACCACCTCAAGAGACTTTATGTAATCAGAATCCTGGGGTGATCGTAGAGAGAAATGCAGATCAGGCTGACAGTGATGCAGACACCCACTCTGTGGGAGCAAACAGATGTTTTGTGTCTTTTACTTCATTATTTCATAATAATCATGTTACCATGTAGCGGTATATGACTATAGGGATTGACCCTATAATGTGAATGTCTTTACGATATAGTGCAAGCTAAAAGATGATGGTGTTTCTGATGTAACTATTGGCTGTTTGTTAGACTAGTGGAGATAGATAAGCAGGCATGGCTGCTGGACTACTGAGTGGGTCATGGCATTCAGATGAAACAGCTGTAGAAGATTGTGAAGAGTCACTTCAACAGCCAATTTCAAGCTATCTGTATCCCAGTAACATCTAGTACCACCCGAATGATTATATTTGGAGGGAGAAAAAACAGATTACTGTCTAGAGATGAAAAAGAATGGGTCCCAGAAAGGTATTAAAATATTAAGACCATCCTCTAACTAGAAAACCAGAGTTTAAAGCTGATGTCTTTAATGTCTTGCTGTAATGTGCATCATCAAAATTACAAGCCCAGGAAAAATGTTGGCAATGTACATTTCTGCAAACCACGGACACGCTGAATGACGACGTTTTTGCATTCAGTCAGAGTAAGAATATTACCGCTGTTCGTGCCCACTGTGAAACCAAAAGTAAGCGTTGACTTTACGCTTGTTACATAATATTGTTATGCTTGTTACTTAATGTGATGTAAGAAAGACCGCGAAAAGGGTGGTTGTTATTTTTTACGCTACTTACGTTGTTACAGTACTTACGCTGTTACAGTACTTACGCTGTTACAGTACTTACGTTGTTACGTTACGCTGTTACGTTACGCTGTTACGTTACGTTGTTACGTTGCGTTGTTACGTTGCATTGTTACGTTATTATTTCAACACAAACCATAATCTTTTTTCTGACCTTAACCAAGTACTTTTGTTTCCTAAACCTAACTAATCATTGCACAACGTTACCCACGTGGCATTGTGTGTTTCTGCAAGCGTGATACGAGGCCGATATGAAACCTATTTATGAAAAATATTTTTGGGTTCAGAAACGTCGACATTCAACGTATCCCATGGTTTGTGGAAACGTACAATACAAACATTTTTTCTTGATCAAACCACATAATGCAAAATGCTAAAAATAAAATGTTTTGGTTGGCGTTTTTTTTTACGGGTTCCTTCCTCACTGTATAAGTGAAACAGAAGTATGCTGATGGATGCTCAGCTGCTCTGGTGAATGCAGCCTACATACAGTCGTATGTTTCCACAATCATACTGGCAGATTGTCTGATGATGTATTTGTATGAAGAACATGGATTACATTATACTGTACATATCAGAGCATAGCATGTGTATGTATGTACACACACACATACACACACTATCTCTTTGTGCATTCATTACTATTGTTAGCTTTAATTTAACACATTTTGTTGCCTCAGCAACCGGTCGATGTCATCTACTTCAATGCGGTGAATTTGAGCGATAGTGAGAGGGGGGACTTCAGAGAGCCATGATGGTGGAAATGAGATAAAGAGAGGAGAAGTATATTCACTGTGCAGTGATTATTACAATGAAGCTCTACAAAACTAAATCTACTGCTTCTTGTAGTTACACACAGTGTTTTAATATTAACCAAAAATGTACGACCTCTGCTAAAATAAGAAGCAAGAGTGAAATGTGAAAATTAATCACATGTGGCTGATTACACCCTCTAATGAATAATAGTAGGATTTAATGTCTTCTGCTGTAGTTAAACCAAAATAGGACGCAAGGCAAAGACATAAATCAAATGAAAACAATAATTACATCTACTCAGTGATGTTGTAAAAACCTGCAGCGCAACAAATCCCACTGATGGGGGATTTTAACCGTTAGTGAAATGTTTCCCAACTTGTGTTAATTTCAAAAGGAGGTAATGTAAGTACCCATGGGTGAGAGACATTTACAGTATGTGGTTACAGTGTGTGTCTCCAAGCTGCTTCAATTCATCATTCATTTGAACTCAACAAAATGCAGCACGATTGGTAACGGTGCACCAAACACAGCAGTCCATATGGCAAATCAAGCCCAAGTGTCTGTATCACATTACATACTGTATGTGTCTTTTTTCTCTCCCTTTTTTTTGAGTCTGGGATCCACCCCAAACAACCTTGAAAATCCTATTACAGTTCCTGGGTTTTCAGCAGTGGTTGCCATGACAACTGTGCATTTTATTTCTGGCTCCTTTGAAATGGTGTGTGAGATCAGAGATCCCAAATGTTATGTAAGACGATGTGCACTGTTCCAGACTGGGGTTTCCTGCTGCAGAGAACCTAAAGTAATTAATTACAGGGGAATGGCAGCCACTCACGGCGCTTCGGCATTGTCTACCTATTTACCTTACAGCTTTTATAACATACCGGTAAAGATGTAGGCTGTAATTGTTATGCAGGAAGCTAAGCGCGATGACAGACGCTTTTAATAATGCTGCTCGTTTTGTTGAAAAGTTATGTTTGTTTTAGCCACAGAAGGACAGAAATCAAGATCAACATTTGTGCGACAGAGAGGGAGGAAAATGGAGAAGAAGAATAAATATTTGTAGTGCCTTTGACGATGGTACATTTATAATAAACAGGGCTGGGGAATAGTGGATTAACTTTAATGGGATTACAGGACAAACTGAGGCATCAAGTTAGGATTTAAATAAGTAGCTAATCACTTGTTGGATGAGGGCATTTTATTATTCAAATATATCTTTTTTTCTTCAAATTTGAAACCTTTTTTTCTCCCAGTTTTTAGTCAGTAAACCCAAGAGAGGGGTTTTCTGTGGTTAATGTCACAATGTGACATTTCGCTTGTATTCAAACAAAGCACTCCACGGTGCTTACTTATTCATTAGTTCAGTTTCTGAGTTTCAGATGATCATTACCAATGAGGTGTCACACCAGCTGCAGACAAACAGTACTGATCCTACTGACTCACAGTATCTCTCAGATACTAATTATAAAACTCTTGTGTTGCATGCCGCCACTGTGTCCTCAAAGCTTTGTGACTAAAAGTGCAGGTCTGTTTACCACAGATTATAGTGCCCACAGTATTAATCAGAGAAATTGTCGAAGTGTACTCCCATTCTGTAGAACTAAACAGTCTCCGCGTTTACATTGTCGAGGCAACACAATCAGAAATGATGCTATCATTATATCACGGTGAGTGGAATGAATGGGAGGGGAATAACCTTGATATAAGTGCAGGCATTTCATTTTTTTTAATGTTGAGTACAATAAATGTTGGATTTGATAAACTATGCACATATTGTTTCAGCGTTGTGTGACGATAATAAAGGAAAACTCATAGGAGGCTGAGGAGCATGCATCATTAGATTGGCAGAGCAAAAGGATTCAGGAGGTTATTTTGAACTTGGTAACCCCTCGTATAAAAGCTGCTAAATTCTCTCATCTTACAGTCTCTTTGAAGTAGTACAAAATGTGTTGCTCTTTGTGATCACCGCCCAGCGATGTGCACAGCTCTCCTCAATATAATTAGGCATAAAAGCTAATAACAACTGGTCCACCACCGCAGGGCTTGAGAAATAATAATGTTATCACAGATTCCAGAGGAGTTAGCTCACTTTGTTGAGAGAACCAGCTCCCTATGCTTACCATCTAGCTATGGGATAGGTTTAGGAACCTGGGGCCAGATGTATTAACCAGGGGTTCTCAAACTTTTTGGAGCCAGGGACCCCTTAAAGGGGAGAACATTTCCAAAGACCCCTTCGTAATCTCAACACCGATTAAACATATTCTTACTACCATTTATACTCTTTGGACATGGGAGCTATTTGTATTATAAAACTTTTCAACCTAAATACTTCAGACCTGTTTCATCAACACATTTCAATTTGATTCATGTTAACACCACTTTGTTTTGCCCTGATATTCCTGGTGCTTTGTAATCAGATGTCGCTTTAGCTTGGCCGGCTTCGTGGCGTTGTTCTCTAGCACCTGAAGACACATGATGCATTTTAGTCTCCCGTCGCTGTCACAGGATATAACTATCATCATATTTTCTCAATTTAGCTAGTTTGGTCTTAGCGTCACCTGATGATGTGGACTGACTCAAATAGGTAGCTAGCTGGCTAATAAACTAAGCTAAGCAGCCGCAGAAATGGTTCGTTACTCCTGAGTGAAGTGACTGATTCATGACAGATTGACGTGATGTGTCACAATCATATCAGAGTTTCTATTAGCCCAAAGCTAACATGGGTGGGAGTAATGGATACAATATGCTTGATTTATTGGCGCAAATGGTCCCCATATAGAGATGTGTACTTTTAAATGATACAGCACAATTTTATAATTTACAGCAAATTATTTCACGGACCCACTGACGGAGTGCCACGGACCACCACTTTGAGAATCACTGGTATAAACGATACGTATGCACAAAAACCGTGCATACACCATTCCCCAAATACAAACTGGTATTTATAACGGTGAGAATGTGCGCACCTCAAGCATACTTCAGACGAGGTGTATACACGGTTTTCAAGAGATAGCTGCAAGCAAAATGATAATGTGGACATAAAATATAAGGTGACAGACCTTGTAGTAAAACATTGTTTAGGTTGTTTGCCAATTTCACTGACTGTGTAATTACTTTTTGCAGTCTACACAGCGTTCTGTAAAATGTCAAAGGCACATTTATAAATTACAAATTATCTATGAGTGATGAGTTTTATTATAGTTTGATATTTAAAGTCTGTTTTAATAAGAGCTCTACAAATTAATCATTTATCTTGCTTCCAACGTTAAATAATGATGTTTGAGATATGGGGCGACGATATACAGGTAGATGTGATGAATGAGTGGTATTGGTGCTGAAAATAGCCACAGTCGTGCCTAATGGTCGTGCGTAAAGATAGCTGTTCTGGTGCTGTTGGAGAACCTTTCAGATGCAACACAATCGGTGAAATTGCACTGCTTCTTTGCCCTTCTTGTCATTGTATCAATATGCAAACAGATGTTTAAGGATGTTTCTACTTCCATTTGTATGGCATATCCATGGCTTAAACTGACTTCACATGACAATAAATTTGCTCTTAGCTCACCGTGAGGTAGAGCGCAGAATCAGGTGTACATGCGGCTTTATAAATCTTTCTGTATCTGGTCTTTTACCTCATGACTTTGAACAAATAATCAACTTTTCTGACTGCAAAACACCAGGAAAAAGCATTTTGATGCAGCCTTGCTTATGTACTCTGACATAGGCAGTATCTGGTTGAAACAGAAAGTTAAGCAAATTTCATCGGGTCAATAGATATCGATAGAGTATTTTGGAGCAATGTGTCAGTCTTTAGATATTACTTCAAACAATACAAAATGTATTGAGCAACAGCCATTGTTAGCGAACTCATTCCTTCCTCATTTGTTATCGACAAGCTATCGCAATCTATAAATGTTAATATTAATACCATTTATCATTCGTGCTGATCTGTGTCTCACTAATGAATATTATCTACTGTGCAGTATTCTCTTTATTGACCCAGATGGAAATGAAACTCTTCTTCTACCCTTAAGGAAAACAATAAAATCAGTTGTGTGAAAATATTCCAATAGATTATTCAAATCACCATAGCTTGAAGGACATAATCAGTAATCTATGACAAATTATACATTAGAAGTAAATGCCTTTTCATTGAGCTTTAAAACCTCCGAGCAGTTTTGAGGGCAGAAGTGGAGAACTACTTCTTTCCAGATGAGATGAGATTTGACACAGTGTGTTATTAAATACAAGTACAAACCCTTTGCCTGTAGAAGAAGAGAAAGGATTTCTACCTGACTCAAAAGAGAAATATATCTGTGCCTCCATACTACAGTATATTAAAAGAAGTACAGTGATTATTGTTGTGTTTGTCTCTTTTATACTGCAGGTTAATCCACTTTTCTAAACTTCATTAAAGAGGTTAACATGTTAACTTGCTCTGTTAACTTCAACACTGTAATTAAGAATTGTCATTCTTAGTTAGACATAATTATACTCCCATGTGTACTGTAATACTGTAACAATGGTCTCGCATTATAGGTCCCTTGGTATACTGTGTTGAAAACAGCATAAAGTGGGAGGATGAAATATTTACAACCAGAGCAAGTCTCTCTCCAACCCGCTCGTATCTTATTTCTTTATTTTCTTCTTTCTTTCTCTGAAACAGACCAGAAGTTTCCACCGTGGTCCCCGTCTCGAAAGTTCAATGAAGGCAGACGCCTCCCTCCAGCCAGGAACATGAAGGGCTTATCGGGCAGCCGTTCCCAGCACCAGATCCCTTTACCCTACGGCTTGGACTATGACCCCCACGTCCACGACCTCCACGCTCACCATGGCGCCGAGTCCCGCCACTCGTCCTACCTGCTCAGTCCCACGGAGAGCTGCCCCATGGACTTCCACCACCGCTACTCGCCGCGCAGCTCCATCCACTCTGACTGCATGATGATGTCCCCCGTCATGATGCCCCCAGTTGCGGTGTCTGACCACATCTCCAGCAGCACCTTCCCCAGAATGCACTACAGCTCTCAGTATTACGACTCAGCCACACGGGACGACTGCGCTGCCATCACAGCCTCTGCCACCTCCCCGGCCGTCGCTGCCGCTGCGGCCGCGGCGGCCGCCTCCTCCCATCTCGCCGGCACCAAGAGCAACCGCCTTCCCGCTAACCTACTAGACCAGTTTGAGAAACAACTGCCACTACACCGCGATGGCTTCCACACGTTACAGTACCAGCGCACCTCCACCACCACTGAGCAACGCAGCGAGAGTCCTGGCCGCATCAGACACCTTGTTCATTCTGTCCAGAAGCTCTTCACCAAGTCCCACTCCCTGGAGGGATCATCCAAGATGAATGGCACAAAGGGTGATATGATGGGAGGCGGAGGGGGTTATCACCATCACGGCCACCACTCCACCAAACACGGTAGCAAGAGGAGCAAGAGCAAAGAACGCAAGCAACGCTCCGGCGGCTGGTGGAGCTCCGACGACAACCTGGATAGTGACAGCACCTACCGCACACCCAGTGTCATGTCGCGGCACCACGGGGAACACGTCAGCCACTGCTACCCAGATTCCATGCACAGCCACCACTTTGGAGACCTGTCACTCAAGACCTCGAAGAGTAACAATGATGTCAAGTGCTCGGCCTGCGAGAGCATGGCCATGGCGCCCGAGGGCAAATTCATGAAGAGGAGCTCCTGGTCGACACTGACAGTCAGCCAGGCCAAGGAGGCCTACAGGAAGTCATCGCTTAATCTAGAGAAACCCATGATGCACCCGGACCACAAGCCTTCATTGCGGACATGTCACTACCTGCAGGTGAGTGGTGCTTTACTTCATTTATGTTTTAAATGGACAGAAATCAAACAAAATAGAAAAGACAAAAGATTAAAATATGAATATATTAAAAGCTGGATTAAGGCTCCTTGTGTTCTACTGTATGTGGATGGCAGCTGGAGCTGCTGAAATAAATGTTTATGTGCTACTGCTGGTATATGTCACCATATATAATCTCATTAAATTAGGATTTTTGGAAATAGAAGTAACAGTTTGCTACTATTCCTTTTTATTTCATTTGAGAGGGAGCACATGCGTCTGTTATCCTGTCAATCATATTTATTTTTAATTATGTGGTTTAACTTATGGCAATTAAAAGGTACAGTGTGTAGGATTTGGTGGTGGTTCTAGTGGTGTGGTTGGTGTTGGTGTTGATTGCAACCAACTGAGTCCCCCTCCGCTCACTCCTCCCTTTCCAAAACTGCGGTAACGTGAGTCGACAAGTGCAAAACCGTGGTAACACCGTGGTAACACTACATTAGGTGCAACGGAAGTCAGACGGCGGCTGGTGGTACCACGGTTTTACACTCTGCGGCTCACGTTACCGCAGTTTCACAAGTGTGTCAGAGAACTATGGTGACCTTCAGGTACAAAAAAACGTGAAAGGCTCTCTCTAGATCCAGTGTTTGGTTGGTCCGTTCTGGACTACTGTAGAAACATGGCAGACTCCGTGAAGAGTCCCTCCC
Source organism: Sebastes umbrosus (assembly GCF_015220745.1). Lineage (NCBI taxonomy): Eukaryota > Metazoa > Chordata > Actinopteri > Perciformes > Sebastidae > Sebastes > Sebastes umbrosus. The sequence goes on from NC_051286.1 coordinate 5,879,255, forward strand.
TATATAGATATGAAGGATTCATTTAAAGCTAACGAAAACACAACAATTCTTAGTTTCAGGTGATTATACACTAAAGAAAACATGTTATGAATATTATATTCCATTTCTGCTAATAGATCCCCTGAAATGCTACACGCTGGACTTTTAAGCAGCAGAAATGGAAGATGGACCTTGGAACTTTGACTGTACTTATTCCGGTTACTAAATATACTCATTGCCAATGCAACCTTGACATACAGTAAATGTGCTGCTCTATGTTCAAAAGTTAAAATATGTAGCCTTCCTCCAAACCATTCACTAGGATTCTTGTCATTGTTGAACATCTATCTCTTTAGAAAGGGCTAACAGAAAAGACGAAGGCTGAATTTCAGTGATAGGTTGAAAGGGCATGAATGCATAGAAACCCTGAGCATCACCTATCTGAAAATATAACAAACAATAATTGAGATCGATACTCACTCATCCCCATAGAGGACCTTCTGAGTAAAAAGGCAGTAATTGATGTATTGATGAGATATCTTGTCAGGAAAGCCTTTCGGATTCCACCTTTCTGTTTGTTACTCTCCTGAGGGCAATTACAGTGTCCAGTGTGAGAAGCCAATATATTTAACCAGGATTCCCCTTTGTGTAGTCCCCTCAGGGAGCTATTGTCTATTAAGATGTAGAGATCAATTGAGTGAATCAATGTCACTGTGGATGGCTCTGAGAATAAATGGCTACCTGAGCTAGACTGCAATGTGGAAAACACACAGGTTTGTTGTCTTAACAAAAAATATATACAGTAATGTTCAGCCGGAGCTCATGCGCACTAAAATATAAATAAATTGTGTTATACATAGGCCTCTGTCTTTGCTATCCCACTGACACATTAAGAGACTGAAGTAGTTTAGCCACAGGTACTGGCTTCAAAAACACAGTCAAAAGCCAAGTGTTTGAGGTAACAGCTATCTTTGATTCAATTTCTTTTCATTTTTAATAGTCAGCACTTAGCAAATGCTCTCAGCCGGAGTAACTCACAGTCAGTGCAGCATGATTTAAAATCTACAAATAATGGCAACATAGTGACAGGGATTTCAGCGCCTTCTACTAACTAACTAACGAGTATTAGCTGCACCGTGTACGGTCAGTCTGTGAATTTGTGGCTAAATTGTTCTGCACCTTTTCACATTGTGCCCTGTTAGGGTTGTGCACACAATCACCATCAATGCAAAAAAGTTGTTGTCCACACTTGCATTTGCACCAAATTCCAGAAACATTGGCAACTGATTATATGCATGCCATGTAATCAAATTGTACTGCCAGCCCTACTTTTGCTAATAACAGTGAATGGTGCTGCTCTCACATAAAGCTTCTGGATGTATTTCTGTCCGTGCTTGGAGAGGGAGAAGAGGTTGAATCTTTGCCCAGTGCTTTGCCCACTTTGATGCTATGTGGAGACACACAAACTGCCGTTGTTTGTGTGCCATGGGGACAGGAAGACTCTGTCAATACAGAGGCTCTCTCACTGGCATTTGACAAGCTTATGTGTCAGCAGGCAGAGACCCTGCAGCTGCCACATGGGCACATTCTGCACCGAGCGTGTCCACACTGAGAGCCTTATTCAGTGGAATACGTGAGGGGAGATCTGCACACAAGCGTCGTGGTCGACGCTCGGTGTGCTCATTGGATTTTATCTGTTTGAAGTGTCTGGGTCCTTTAGGTCTGTGTTCACGTGTGATGAGGAGGACAGGTCTGCGTTGGGCAGGTTGTTGACATAATCTTGTTTCAGCAAGTGTCAAGTTTTCAGGCTACCATCCTAAGCCAATAACCTCAGTTGTAGGGTGAAGCTTACATAAAAAAAAAAAAGAAGACTATTACACATGGTTAAGGCTGGGTATCGTTTAGAAAATGACGATGCCAGTATCAATACCAGTACCCTTAAAGTGATACCGATACCAGAGTACTTCGATACCCATCATGTGAATGGAAGCTGTGTCTGTGTTCCACTGGCTAGCTAATTGCCACCGCACTGCACATTGCTCTTACAGCGATTACCACTGATAATGCCGTCTCCCCTGGGACAGCGTTGTCACAGAACCGTAACGGCCATCCTCCAGTTCCCCCACCCAGCACGTTAAGTGTTAGCTCTGTCTGCACTTGTTGCCGTCGTTAGCGCTATAAGCACTGTTAGCTGCAAGCAGGCAATTCTGTCTGTATGGGTTGTAGCTCCTGCGGTAGTGGGCCAAACAAATGTCACAATAAATTGAAGAACACCCGTAGTGATTGGCTCAGAGCAAAACAGTCATCTTTTTTCCAGATCTGGGCACAGAATAGGACTGATTGCAGGTATTGTTTGAGTAAGTTAAATAATTTACTTCATATGTGTAGGCCTTCTATCAATCACTTCAAGTCCAAAAAGCTTATCAAAAAAAATGTATTGCTATTCTTGCTTGTGTATTGCTTTCTTTAAATGTTAAGATTGACTTTTAATAATCATGAGATGTTTTCTTTCACTAACTTGCTCTCAGAGCAATACTTCATTATAACAGGCTGAAGCTGGGTAAACAAAGTGTAAATAAATAATGGTTTGGCCTGGTCCCAGGATCTTCAAGCATGTTTTGAAGGTGAGAAACAGCATTAAGTGTGCAGTTAAGGCAAACTGTGCGAGGCTTCTGTGCAGTATTCCATAAATCATCGAGCTTCAATCAGTCAGATGTTCTTGCCCTTCCTTGTCTGAAATGTAGCCAGTGTGGTGCTTTCCCTTAAGTGTAATAATGAAATCTCTCGGGTGATGGCAGGGAATTTGAAAAGATTATCTGGGGAGGAACTTTGTCTCCTCTTGATGTCTCTATTAAGAGGATCTACTGTAGCATCCGTAAAGGTTGAGCTGGTGTCCTCCCTGTGATATACAGTGGCCATTGCAACAGATTATGTCTCTTGGGGAATCCTGCATTTAGAGAGTGTGGTACTGTACGCCCAAATAAACCAACAGAGCATTTACCTATTATTACGTGACACAGGTACAATTACAGAGACAGATTTGGGTGATAATCTGCACTCCTGGCAGAAGGTGGTTAACATCCTGCACTTGCCTACTGCAGTTACAACAAGTAGGTGACTAAGCTTTCAAAACCTACTTCAGAAGTAAGTAGACTGCACTCAGTGTCACAAATCACACATCTTATCACTTCAACGTCCAACAACTAAGCAGCACACTGTGGGAAGAAATGACAGGACTTACGAACTAAAAATTGTTCTGCCAGTTCTCACAGCAGTGTTTCCCATTAATTACCTAGACTGTGGCGGCCCGCCATAGACTATTTTGTCCAACCACAGTCTCATAATGAACCGAAAATATATTTACACTTTTCAACGGGTGGGCTGGCCTTCTGGCCCTCACTGGGCGCATTTTCCTCCGCATCAGTTCTAATTTGGCTAGGAGAGGCCCGGGGTGAGTGCTTAATGCACCCTCTCTCCCTGCGGGGAGGGACGGGGTCCCCCGTTTCCGACACGACTGTCAACCGGGGCGGACTGTACTCAATGTCGGCAAACCCACCCGACCAGTCTTGAAACACGGACCCCATGTCGTTTAACATGCTTTGTGGGTGCAACTTTTTTGCTGTGTCATCACCATTCATGTCTATATAATACAACCAATGTGTATTATAATTTTTGATGCATTGATATGTTAATTACTTTAATATTGCAGCTGGTAAAGGTGGAGCTCATTTTAACTAATTTACATACTTAATGATTCTATACTACTTAATAATAAATCATAGTTTATTAGTTGAATTATATTTTGTATTATGAATCTGAATCTGCAAAGTTAAAAGTACAATATTTCCCTCTGAGATGTAGTGGAATAGAAGTATAAAGTTACATAAAATGGAAATACTCAAGTAAAGTACCTCAAAATCGTACTTACAGTACAGTACTTGAATAGCCTTGATGTACTAAGTTACATGACAACACTGCTAGAGCACAAAATTGTTTACGCACACAGTCATTTCTAGATCTAGTCTCTTAATTTTGCTCTCAAAATGCACCAGATAGATCATTTAATTGTAAAATGTACCAAAACAATTCTGGGGGAGCATGCCCCCGGACCCTCTTAGAGGGTCCAAGGTCCGACCACCACAGTCAATGTTTTTTTTTTTGAGCTAAACACATTTACGTGTACTACATAATTTTACGAAATCACCGTCTGCAGTGAGAAGATGCTTTTATCCCAAGGTTATTTTTGTACAAAGTATTCTCAGTGTTTAGTAGTAACTAATGATGGTGTAAAGCAGCTTGCCTGTATAGCTGCCTCAGAGGCGCAGCTGAATATGCTCCTTCAGGTGTAGCACCAAATGAGCACAAAAATTAGGTAATGCTAATGAGCTAGCGCGATGCTTCCATGAGTGATGGCTGCCTTGTTAACCGAGGCCCCAGACGATCAATGGTCGTGCATTAGGAGGAAAATTATTCTTTTACTTTATTGCTGTCTTTAAGGCTGATTAATTAAGTTTCCAGACAATTGCTGCATTTTATTCCACTCATGTGGGAGAGGATAAATGTATGCATAGCAGATTAGTGTGCGTGATAGTTTTACTGATAGGTCTTTGAAGGAAGACAGAAAGCAGGTCAGCTAATTTTCATGTTACCTTCTCATGAAAAGTATGGCCAACTTTATTTTAAAGCAGTTGACACACAAATATGATGCCTAATATCATAACATTAGCAAACTGAATGATCATCATTCATTTCCCTACTCTGCTGTTGTATAATGGCAACATGGCTGTGAGCCATGCTGCCCAAAAGAACTTCATTTGTTTTGGATTCAAAGGAGAGTTCTAGTAGCATATGGTCTAAATGCTTCAGAACCCTTTTCATCTTGACTACAAAAACATCCGAGTAAAATATACTAGATTAATGGTGGTGGAAAGCAATGGGGGTTATTATTAGCATCTCTAAATCTCTCTACATTTCCCACTTGCCACCTCCCATAGAGGAGAAAAATGTCCATCATTTTAATGTTAAGTGCCTCATGCTGTCGAGTCTTTCACCTGTCTGCCCTGCTGAAGCGGGCCGTCAAGTCAGAGAGGATGCTGGGTGTTAAAGGAAAGACTGAGAGGGGGAGAGATGGCCAATAGTGAGAGCAGCTGTGATAGAGAAAGCATTACTCTGCTTTCTGTGAGAACAGCTGAGCGACTGTGGCAGAGAAAGCCATGTGATTGGGTAAAGTGAGTAACTGGCGGAGCATAAGGGACAGCCCTGCGCCTCGGGCTGTTGTTTCAAGAGCTGAGGCTGCCCTCGTGTCCACTGGGACAACTGCTACAGCTGCACCGCACACTGACACCGTGTTGTACTTAATACACGACTCAATCGATACTGTGCCGGAGCGTGTAGTGTGTGACACGTTGCCATCGTGAATCACCATCTTCAGGAGCACAAAACCTCATTGTGTCTGTGACGGGCATTGATTTAGATCCCATGAATAATTTGTCGATATTAATCACAGTTCAATCAGATGAGCTAAAATGTGAACAGTATATTCAATATGACAATCAAACATAGAGGGTAGATGCTTTTTTAAGAGTTAGTTATATTCTACCTTGATTTCTATCCATAGACTGTATATAAGTGGACGTAGTCACCGTGACATCACGTGTGGACTGCCGTTTTGAAGCCTCAAGTTCGGCATTTTGGCCGTCGCCATCTTGGTTTTTTGCAACCAGAAGTGACACCGGAGGGTGGAGCTATGTACAATCGAACACTGAATAAGACATTTTCAGGTGTCCAAAAAGGTTAAAATTAACTTTCATGAACTGAAAACACACTGTGAAAGGTGCTGCCTTCAAATTAAAATCGTGAGCTTGTGTTTACAACATGGGAAGTCGTGTACACGATATTGGTGGCGTTCAAGTGGTTAAGTCGTGAAAACACTGCTGCTAAGCAACGGCGATATTAACGTTACTGTTGGCGTCTAGAAGCCACAGAGGCTAACAATTTTGCAAGCTAGAAAGTGGATAACATAATGCAGGAAATGCAAAGGCGTAATGACAGAGGAAAAAGATGACAGTTGGAAATATCAACATTTTCCTCAGACATATTATAAAATTATGAAGAATTACAATATACGATTAAAATACAATATATTCACAATATATGTACCGAAAAATGACCTTCCATGGCCTTCGCCATTTCTGACAACGTCAACAAACACGTCACAACTCGTAAACTCTGAGCTTTCAGACACTTTCCACTTGTGAATACCACAAGAGGGGGGCGTTCATATGGACTCTTCTCATGAACATGGTAAACACCACCCCATTTGAAGGCACAAAGGGTTAAAGTTCTAAGATGAAACTCCCAGACCGGAAAACGCCGTGGTAGCAACCTGTCAATCACAAGGTAGCCACGCCTTAAAGCATCCCCTGCTTTATGGTCTATTTGACTCTAAATGGGTCCATCATTTACTAAATGAACATCATGCTGTATTGAAGAAGACTTGAAACTAGTGATTGAGACCATAAACTCATGTTTACAATGTTTACTGAGGTAATAAATCAAGTGAGAAGTAGGCTCATTTTCTCATAGACTTCTATACAATCAGACTTCTTTTTGCAACCTGAGGAGTTTCCCCCTGCTGGCTGTTAGAGAGAATGCAAGTTTAATGCACTTCCACATTGGCTTCACTTCTCAGACCGCGAATCTGCCCACTGTTTCTATCACATCAAAATCTAATTAAAACCTACTGCTTTTCAGTACATGAGCACTTCGTTATGAGTAGACGTCGTTTGTAGCAGAACACCACACAGTGTACAGTAATTAGCACAAAATCATTTAATCACTATGTTAATCCTGATGCTGTAATGTTAAGAACAGTCACTGGTAACACGTATTAGAATATTTAACACGAAAAGCTATTTACTATTTACTACATGATGTCATGGCTGTGTTATAAACGTATTTGAATGTTGAGGATTTCTGTAGTTTTTGATCCCATGCAGGTAATGTATGTCAAAAACATATGCATATGCTCCTTTGGCTGTCAGTCAAAGCTAATTTAAGCACTCATATGTTTTTTTTTTTCTGTATTAGCAGTGATGCTGTGCCATTAATGACACTGTGCTGATTTAAAAGTTGCAGCTCTAGCCTCGGGGGTATGATTGGCAGCCTTAGCTGTGCAAGCATAAAAACATACAAATGCATCACCGCCAAGAGTGTGAAGGGAAGTTCTATTAATCTTTTTCTACAAATCCTTGAATTAAGTATGCCCATGTTTTGATTTGCAATATGAGTGCAATTCTCAAAGGTTGTTTTACCCTTTCCCATTCAACTTGGTTTGATGATCCTGCAGATGTAAAGTCGTATTAGAGCTCCTTCTAGAAACATGCTGATGAGTCGTCTTCATGTTCATTTTCTTCCAAACCACAAACATGGACTCTATTAAAATTAATGAATGGAAGGCTTATGGATATTATTAAAGTTACTGTATATAGTTGTTGAAATGCTGACATACTGCTGACATACTGTGAAACTGGAAAACTTGACATTGATTAGAATATGTTAATTTAATGAAAAATAGTACAAATCCTTTAAATGATGGATCTAGCAGCAAGTCCAACCAACTGTAAGTGGTGTCAAAAAATATTAAAGGGATATTTCGGATGTTTTGAAGCTGGGTTGTATGAGGTACTTATCCATAGTCAGTGTATTACCTACAGTAGATGACGGTCCGCACGCCCCCAGTTTGAAGAAGCAGACAGGAGTTACTGCATGGAAGCAAAGCAATGTACTGCTGTAGACGGGGCCGGCAGCAAAACATATTTTAGACACGTAAAAGAAAGCCTCGCCTAAAAAGATTCAATATCAGTTTAAGTGTATTCAGAATATTTCCGCAGGTTTAACTTGCCATGAGACAGCTATACAGTCTATGTTTTCAACGGGGAACTAAAGCCGTTATCTAAGCTCTTGCCTAAGTAACCAGACTGAAAAAAACAGTAATTTTACCTTCAGAACACAGGAGTTGCTGGTCAACCGCTGCCTCAATTGGTTAGTTTGAGTTATTGTGTGAGTTTGGTTAGTTCGGATTTACCAAAGTCACACAATAGCACAAACTAACCGATAAAATTACTGTTTTTTTCAATGGAGTCTGGTTGCTTTGGTGAGAGCATAGATAACGGCTTCAGTTAATTCTCATGGCAAGATAAACCATCAGAAATATTCTAAATATAGCGTACACTTAAACTGAAATTGATTTATTTAGGTGGACCTTTCTTTTAGGTGGCTTGAATAAGTTTTGCTGCAGTACATTGCTTTGGTTCTGTGGGAAAACTGCTGTCTGCTTCTACCTCATACAACCCCACTTCAAAACACCCAGTCTATCACTTTAAGGTTGAAGCATTTGTAAGACCACTAAAGTGAATGCAGTTACCTTAAATAAACCTTTAAGCATATTGGTGTTCCTTTTGATCCAGTGCTCTACTTTGACAATTACCAAATGTACCATGTTTGGATTGTGCAGAGAAACCTGAACATCTGAGGGAAACACATGCAAACCACAAAAACATACTTATAATCCATAAGCCTTGCTGCTAAGGTCCTGCTAACAACCCACAGTATTATCTCTGTGTATATTAAAAGCACAGTACATGACCAATTTCCTCACCGGCTGCAGTGCCCCTTGTTATTACCACCCACGAGTCGAAAGAATACAGCTGGGACAAAGCCTTCAGAATAAAACGGCAGAATGCAAATGTGCAATGTAGCAAATAGGCAACGATTTCAGACGACATAAAGACAGACTGAATGTTTCAGCACCACGGAGAGAAACAGAGAATGTGGTTGAATTCTTCAGGACCATGGACAGAGCTCAGTGAGGCAGCTTCCTGGTCCTGGCCCTCCAGGGGCCACAAGCAGTAATGACAAGAATAACGACAGGAGAGGACAGTTTGAATAAAACTAAGACAGACAGACTAAAAAATATATTGATTTTTAATTTTCAAAAAGTATAAAATCAATTTTAAAGTAATTTTAAATAATAAATTCTACATTTTTTTTTACCAATGAACTTAATGTAATTACTGAAAATTAAAATGTAGTGTTTCACTGTTTACTGCATTACTGAAAAAGCAATATAAATGCAGTACATTACTTTGTAATGCGTTATTTCCAACACTTGAGGTAGACACATGAGTAGTGTCTCTTGTTGATAGGGCTGCAACTAACGATTATTTTCTTTGTTGATTAATCTGTTGATTATTTTCTCGATTAAGTTGTGTGTTTGCCAAAGCCCAAGATGACGTTCTCAAATTTCTAGTTTTGTCCACAACTCAAAGTTATTCAGTTTACTGTCATAGAGGAGTAAAGAAACCAGAAAATATTCATATTTAAGAAGCTGGAATCAGAGAATTTAGACTTTTTTTTTCTTAGAAAAGTATTCAAACCTATTAATTGATTATCAAAATACTTAGCGTTAATTTAAATAGTTGACAACTAATCGATTAATTGTTGTAGCTCTACTTGTTGACATCAGCTACTCCTTTAGTAGTTCATGTTTTTCATAACAATGGTACAATGTGCCTGTCCATGGTTGCAGAAAGGACCTTAGCTTAGAGAAACCCATTGGATCTGATTCTCATGGGTGGAGTAAGGTGAAGCGTTGAGTTTAATTTGAGTGCCCAGGCTCAGAGGGGAATGAAACCAGAGGTGTGAATCAGCTTAACTTTCTGTTTAGGGAAAAAGCAGCCAGAGCTTATCCAACCACTTGTCTGATACAGTTCTCACTCTCGTTTGGCTAATTGGGCCCCATTGTACTTGCAAATCATATCTCTGAAGTAGCTCACTGTACACGCCTGATATTTTGTCTCTGTTACTCCATCATGGTTTAACAAGTCACCACAGATACTGGCTCAAGTAAACAAGTACTATAACCTTATGGCTATGAATGTCTCTGTATGTAGTGTTCAATAGAGGTGTGTTATCTCCCACAGGTGCCCCAGGATGAATGGAGTGGATACCCAGGCGAGAAGGATGAGGAGATCCCGTGTCGGCGGATGCGCAGCAGCAGTTATGTCAAAGCTATGGGAGAGGTGGATGATGAAAGCGGTGACTCTGACGCCAGCCCTAAGACCTCCCCACAGAAGGCCGTTCGGCCTGATGCTCTCGTCCTCAAATCAGCCATGCAGAGACCCCATTTAGACTCCCAAAGGTAGGCCTGGCTGCCTTGCTTAATATGTCCATGCCAAAGCTGTGTTCATTTCAATTTATTCCAATTCTGTTCATGAAACCATTAAAGGATTAATGGGTGCTCAGAGGGCATGCTGGAAATAAGGCAAAGGGATGCAAAAGGATTGCATTTTCTCAACGTTAAAATACATTATTATTAATAGGAATAGCTTGGAAATTGCTGGTTACTTCAGGTTCAACAAAATGAACTGCTTTTTTCCTGAATTGTTAATTATTACATGGAAGAGCTTAGATTTTGATGCAGTGTGTCTTGAGTGAGTCTAAAGGTCAGGAACTGGACTGTTGGCTCCAGTGACTGACAAAGATAGTGGTAGATGGTACTATGAGGTCAGTACAAATAGTTAGGGTTAGGCTTCACAGTGTTGCACATTTACCCATGCACACAAACACACACACACTCAACAATTATGGGTGCAGAGCTGACATGCAGGATGTAGTATGTGAGCTATACTCCACACACTTCTATAGCTGTAGGGAGTGCATTCCAATAGATTTGTATAAAATCTAGACCTTGCCTTCAATAAATATTTTATTTACTCCCTACATGAAATTGTAATTCACAGCCTCAGCCTTTTTCGTTTCTATAAATCTGAACCACCTAACACTGACTCACTACTTTGTCTTCATGCTGTACAAGTAAAATTGTTGTTTGCTGATGCTGCTCAGCTGTCCCTGAGAGATCTGAAGAGGTTTTACATTAGTTGGTGATTCCAAGTGAAGTTGCCTGGCAACAAAATGAGAGGACGAGTTTTGGTTGTCGTTACTTACATCATTTTATGCATGCTTGGGTGATTGTAAGCTGCTATTTAAAGCTGGGATGTACTTACTTGTTGGCTTGTTTTATAACCTCATCACTAACTTGCTCTTGTTGGCTATTAGTATTCGATCAACAACTGTTTCATGAGGTCAGGTAAAGTAGTGCTCTGCTGGAAGCTGCAGTACCAAATGGATTTTGTGTTTGTGACCTTTTTCATCTGCTAGTTCCAATATTTGCCAAACATCTTACGCAGGAAATGTTCCTCATCACAGTGTTGTTGACAAGTCTGGTGCAAAACTGTTACATTTATATAATCTCAGACTCAAGAGAGCAAATGTACCTGAGCTTAGTACTGGACGGGGAATTGTCACATGGAAGGACAAGTTACTGTATGATGAGAAGCTTAAGACCCCGATCAGACAGGGTGCATTTTGCAGGTGGAAAACGCGAGGCGCACTGCACTGCCTTTTTGTTGCCCGATCAGACAGAGCGTTTTTTGCAGTTTGCTGCGTCTTTTTATTTTATATGTTGCTAGGCAACAACCAAATGAGTGCTTACGGTACCTTATTACAAACCATGAAATGTACGTGACCAAAATAGTTAATAGTCGAGTTTAAATGAATGAAAACAACTAACCTGAAATCTCATATACTGCACTAATTTGTCTCCCGCTGCTTTCTGTTCAGACCATGGTAGCTGCGGTTGGTAAACTCATAAACAGTAACTCCGGGTATCCAGCATCATCCTCCAGGCCTGCTGTTTTCTGCTCAGATCATGGTTTTATGGATTATTATCATAACTATGGTTGGTGGAGTCATAAAGCTGAAGGTATTCATGCAAAAGTCACCACAATAATACGCTAATAACGTTGGGATCTTTTCCGCTCGTTCTGGGCGCTCCTGTTAAAAAAACGCGAGGCGCTCAGCAACGCAAAAGCAGCACGCAAAACGCTTCAATCTCATTGAAAACAATTACCTGAAGCCGTCCCCAGGTTGCTAAAATGGCACTCTGAGTGCAAAGTGTTGAGTATAAAATATACACACAACAGCCTTGCAATAAATCCCACTCGCATGAAGGTCACAATGTTCAGCTTTTTATGGAACAGTTTAGAGGTGTTGATTCAACTTAATGGTCATTTTGAAGGCTGCAGTTTGTGGCGCTGTCAATATGTGTTAACTGTATTGTGTTATACTGACAGGTGTTGGTGGTATTTACTCTACACTCATTGATATAAACGAGATGGAAAGTATTTATCAATAATAATCAGTGTAAATAAACAAATAAATGTCTCTGCACTGGTCAAGCAAAGTGTGAACATTAGGGATTGATTTCAGAAGTTTTATATAGCATTATTCAGATGCCTTAAAAACAGTGTCACAATAATAATAGTGATAAAACTATTTTTTTGTTTTTGTTTGTCAAAAACTAGTGTGACTTCTTGTGATGCACTACCTTTACTTAAAGAACACCAAGCTGAAAAGCAGTGTTTTGCTGCCCTCTGTGGCTGACAGTCTCAAGCCTGTTTCACTTCTGACTCCCTGGGTAGTGGAGTTCACCTGTACTCAACTGCAGCAAGGTGAAAAGTTAAACCACCTGAGGTCAGCAAAGATTTTCAGGGGGGGTTAAGAAACTCTCTGTGGTGACATTTACCTGTTGCCTAATAAACTAGCGCGAACCAGCTTATATTCCATACACTGGGTCACTAATAGAAGTGTATTTGTGACCCAGAGGATGCTATTGCTTCACCTCCACATTCCCACTAAGCTTATTGTTGCTCAGCTTGTTTTTACTCAGCTTATTGTTCTCTTTAACAGTGTGGCTGACAGATATAGCCAAATTCTGTGAACATATTTTTGTTACCATCATCTCAGCTGGGTTCTGATCACTTTGGCTTTTGTCCACAAACAAATCAACCCTCTTGTTTGTTTTAGCCTCTGTTGGAGAATGTAATATCCTCTTATAGCTCTCATTGTTTCTCTAATAAGAACCACAGACAAGCCGTACACATGCTCTTTTGGGATGGAAGTTTTCTCATAGGACACATGGAGCTAAACTAGAAGCTAACAATGCAAGCCACTAAAAATAGTTCAATGTTGATCTCAGCAGTTCAGATCCTGTCGTGAGTCATTCGAGTGGCTGGTGTTCATTTTGGATAGAAATACTGCATCATGATCTTCTTTACCAAACAGGCCATAGCCAGCAGATTTGTTAAGTCCATTATCATCCAGTGATGTTCCATGTGTGGCTTTTGAACTGTGCCATCGTATATCTATCCCTACCCCCTGTCCTTGTTCAGCCAGGGCTACCATTTGCAAACCAGAGAAATGCGACCCCACCCTAGTGTCACGCTGGACCCTGCCGCCTTTCACCCCCCGCCCTTCCGCTCTCGCAACCAGAGCTACATGCGCGCCGTCAGCACCCTCAGTCAGGCTAGCTGCGTCAGCCAGGTGAGTCTTAAATGCATACACCGCACAGGGGCAACACCTAGAGATATTAATGAGAGCATATCTTGTATTGTTTTGCATGTAGTAGCTTTGTGTAAAGAGACATAAAACATCCACAGGTGTCCATATTGGAGGTCCACAGCTGATTGTTAAAGTAGACATAGCCACGGCTGTCTCAACTGAAGTCAATAGGCATAACTAATTTGTGCTGTTTTGGACTGGGAATTGATAATTTAACTGATCAGACACAGTCTAATGTTGCTTAGTTTTTTGTTGTTGAAGTGTTTCGTGGTATAAAGAAATGTGAAATTGTACATAATTGAGAAACTAAGATATCAGTTTCACATCAGTATCCTGATTTGGCCCGAGGATGTCTGGAATAGACCACTTATCAACGATTCATCACTCTCCTGCTGTTGTGGCATGCCAGCTAATTAGCTAGCTAACAACGCCAAAAGCAGCACTTTGTTTTGCTTAAATGAGCATATTTTCCAACTACTGATGTTTAGAATTAGAGACTAGGGCTAGAGACACAGTAACTTCATATCCAACCTCACACACTGACCTTTTCAGCTATCTGCTTTTTGTGTACCCTGCTATGAATCTATACAGTTGGATCAATTGTGCAAGTCTGTTTTGGACCTCCATGGTGGCACAAGACGTGGTTGCTATGAAGATTTGTGACACAACAGAAGGAGAAGGAGTAACAAGAGGAGGAGAGAGTGTTGTACAATCAGCTTACTCCTGCTGGTGCTAACACAGTTTAATAATAGTAGAAAAGTGTCTTTAATAATAGTGAAACCCAGCTCTCTTCTGTAATATAATTTAGTATGTTTAACACTGAAGTAATAGAGTGATGCAGGGATGACTTATTTGTTTAGGCCAATAGGAAGTTAAGTTAGCATCGCCATGGTTCCATTGAAAAAAAGCCAATGGGATTTTTCCATTGAGTTTTGGATTATTGTAGAAAATAAGATCTGTGGCAACCACACGTTTATAATACTTACACATTTTATTCTGCAAGATAATCGTCACAAATGAACACCACTTTTTATGATTTTTGAATTTTGAATGCAATCGCCAGAAGTAAAAAGCTAACGTTAGGCTATAAACAAACTACACCACGGTCGCACGACGCAAGTATAAACACAACGAGGCTGTAAAGGCGAACGAGTTGGCGCGATGACGTTTAGTAGTCTCATTTAGCCACTGCGTTTTTTAAGACACTTAAAAGCTTCAATATTCACTAGTGGGATATTTACTGACGTATTTTATATCATAGAACAAAAGGTTAAAATCTCTTAAGATTGTGTTAACCACAGACCTTATTTCAGGCATCTAACTAAAAACCCATTGATCTCCAGACGAGGGAACAGGAAGTGCTAAAACGCTAACTCATTTCTGGGTTTTAGGACTCATTCCTGCAGCACTTTATAAGAAAAGGCTAGATTATGTGGACGGAGGACGGGAGAGGACATGACAGGACAGAACAGAATTGGATAGATAGCTTCTTTTTATAGTGACATGATAAATGAATACGTCTTGTGTAAGCTAGAAGAATTTGTAAGGGGTTTGCTAGAGCTAAAAGATGAGGACTTGAGACTGCAGTGTTTTTGCTATTTTCCATGTAGTAACACACAGTGTACAGTACAGTACATCTTAGTCTTGGGGGTATGTGGTGAATGGAATGTTTTATAACAAAAAGTGAAATATTTTCCTGATTGTTTTCTGTTGTCATCTGCCTTTTTTTTCATTTGATCTTGACATTTATTCAGTTTAAGGTCGGAATGACAGTGGCATTTCCTTACGCTAACACTCCTTCATATTTGCTGTGCAAAGGGGAAGAATCAAAGTGAGAAAGAGAAAGGACGAGGAAAAATTAAGGACTGCTATTCCTGTTTTTGTCTCTCAGGTGAGTGAGACTGAGATCAATGGCCAGTTTGAGTCAGTTTGCGAGTCCGTTTTTAGTGAAGTAGAATCCCAGGCCATGGAAGCCTTGGACCTCCCTGGTTCGTTCCGCACTCGAAGCCACAGTTACCTCCGTGCAATTCAGGCTGGTTATTCCCAAGATGACGACTGCTTGCCTTCAATGACATCCTCCACTGTCACTTCAACTCTCAGATCCACAACAGGTAAAACAATCCCCCCCCTAAATGAGAGAGGGCTTAGACTACATATCCTCATACATCCTATACATGCGCACAAACTTGACATACCTACATATGTACAGTGGGGAACCCTTGAGCTTCAGAGATGCCGGGCTGAATGATCCCAGTTATTTTCTTTGGAAGCTATGGTGTGCGTGTGTTTGTTTTTTTGCCTCTGCATACTCCCCGATTGTTTAGATGGATTTGCTTGTGTGTTACTCTGCACGATTCACGCATCATTAGCCAAGCTTCTGGTCGGTCACTTGTGGCGTTGCCAAGCTGCAGACTAGGAAACGGGTGGGAGGGTCGCATAAACACTGAGATGGCAACACACGCTCACGGAACACAATATTATTTACAACACAGCACAGCCACATTACATGGCATGCCTAAGAGGAACAGGCCCTACCCTAAGCATGTTAAACTGTGGTGTTATATATGTTGTGCGAAGCGTGTGAGTTACTTAGGGAGGGATGAAACGGGCCAGGGGCAGGGGAGCGGTAGGTTGTTGACATATTTGTGTTGAGAGGATACAAGCCTTCCGCCTGTCCTCCCCCTGCTCTGTTGCACCAACGCATATGCTTTGTAACTGACCTGGTCATTGACCTCTTAATTAAAAAAACCCAATCTTGTAACCAATTTAAGGTAAGTCAACAACCTCTAGAGACTAGAACACGTGCACACACACACAAACACACATGCTGGTTGCACAAAGGAACCGCCTACTGATGGCATATTCGAGTTTGACAAGTACAACCTTCGTTTATTTGCAGTATTGTTGTATTGTGTTGCATGAAAGCTTTTGAGCAGCGGTCAAAATAACTAATGAATTGTATGTGAAGTTTATTACAGGACTTCCTAAAGTCGTCTCCAACTGCAAGTTTCCAACTTAGCAAAAACTTAATTTCATTGGTCATATTTTATTTTTAGCTACAATTACAATATGACAGTGGACCCAGACTCCACATAACATATTTTGTTTATGGACTTTGCATATTTTGCTGCTTTTTTAAAACAACATGCAAGGATTTCAAGGTTTTGTGCGACACAGTGCGAGCAATATATAAAATTTCAGGTTCTTTGTGCAAGCAGAGTCTTTGCAGTAACTCCCTCACTAAGTGCATTTGGTGTTTACCTGCAAGAGTAAAGCTATGAACCCTATTGAAACATTTTTCTTTAATTACGTGCATTTTTTAAAATATTATGACCTGGATTTTTATTGTTTTTGTACACTTTTCTGTCAATCTAATATTGGAGACATTTGCACTTTTACTCATTTTGTTGGGTTTTGTTTTCTTGTGCAATCTGGACTTTTGATTTTGGAATCCTTCCATCTTCAATTGGGTTTCCATCTACGATTTCTTCGATGTGACAGAAGTACTGAGGATAAAGGAGTGTTCTCCAATCCCACCGTCTTATTTGCTGAACTCTATTCATTTAACTCTCTGCTCCAAATCTGTCAGCTCTATGTGGACTAAAACAAAGCAGTTGACTGTACACTTTGTTGTGAATTTGTATTTTGAAGATTGGCACGATGCATCAATTATAATCTGTCAGATAAGGTTATAGCAACCCAGAGGAAGGGTTCCCTGGATGGTGATTAATTATAAACAGTACTGTCACCTCCCAGTCAAGCCATACTGTAAATTATATTTCTCCTTTGGTGTACTCTTTGCACTGTTCTGAGGGAATAGTGGCCTTGAAGTTAAATAAACGTATCCAGGCTACCTTGGCTAAGAAAAACATTGATTCCTGGAATCATGTTTTTATGTTAGTATTCAGTACTAGTTTATAATTGAATTGTAAGCGGCTTATGAACCAAACCCCATGTGAGGCTAGTGGACCCTTGAGTGGGGAAGGGATCCCATGATGCTCCATAGGGCAGACGAGCAGCAAACCCCTCTCCATTTGACCATCCATCTCTTGAAGGATAACCAGGGGGAATGAACAACTGGAGGCATCAGTGATGAGTGTTGCAGGTATTTTAATGTTGACACGCATACATATATCTATGTATATGTGTGTTTTTGCACTGCCTTCTCAGTAAAAATAATAGATATATAGAGTTTATATATATATAAAGAGTTGGTAGAAATATCTCATTATGTTATCCTAAGTAGCAAACACGGTTACAAACAACTCACAAAACCTCAGACGCTTTGATTTCTTCTTAAAACCCTGATATTGATTACAGTGATGAATGTGATGCTGGCTTTTGTGAGTTGTTTACCATGTCTCTATTTTAAGTGTGCTTAGACCACATTGTAAGTGTAAATGTATGAGAGATGTCCTTCCCGAACTTTTCGGAATGTTTTCAACCATAAAATAGCACTGAATGTTATCGCATTGCCACTGTCTCCAATCATTTGTGAGAGCAGCATGCGTCTGCTGTACATGTGTGAACTTTATTTTTTCTTTCCATGAAAATTTGACTTCTTTTAAAAAAAAGGCCACATGTGGCAGTCTAACCCTTGGCATTGAGTCTGTCAGCTGTCTTTGACTGTGGGATTGCAGCCTCTCCCTGGTGCAGCCCCGAAGAGGGGAGCGACCCCTCCCCTCACCGGGTTACTTTACTCCACATGGTCTAATCAGCCACCTTGGACCTGATATGTTCAATAGGGTTCATATCTGCTTCTTGACCCAGTGGGTTGTGATTCTTCTACTCCCTTTACATCTTTTCTTTTGCACAAAATGGCACAAAAATAAACATTTTGATACGTTTTGAGAAAAGGGTTCTCAGCAAAATGGATTCATGATTTGATAATGATTGATGTATTTCATGTTTAATTCCACTCTTTGCTGTGCTGTGCAGTGAAAAGATGGAAAGAAGCCTTGAGATGACTGAGAAGGCAGTGTAAAAACATTGGGAAAAGCCTACAGTATGTGAGTTTAATGACAATCGTTATTGTCTTAAGTTAAGGCACGCAAGAACCTATTTCAAAAAAGGTGTTGTGTATTCTGTACCGGCTCTGGCAGGAAGTAGCTCTATTACTTGGAGATGACCCATTTTCGATTTTCCGTAAAATGCTATACTTGAACACCACAGAAAGTTCATCCAAATATTTTACTGATAAGCAACTTCCAAAAATTATGTTGTTATGAATTCCACCAACAATATATTTAGATATTGATTTAAAAAAAGGACAGATAGTCTCTTATATTTGTAATTTTGGTAATTGGTGACACTACTCAGTTACCTCTTGGTTTTGCATAACTCCTACCACAGACTGTATATAAAGATGGACAACGCGTCTCCACTTCCTCCCATTGTACAAAAGTGAAGCCAAAACATCCTGGATACTGGAGCTGCTGTCTTGAGATTTTGATGTCATTTGGAGCCAGACTCTGCACAGTAGTGATCGGGGGGCTGAAACCTTAGTCTCGAGGTCCCGCCCACACAGCTGCCCGAGCCAATCACAAGCCAAGCACGGTCGCAGCTAGTTAAGCTTCGGTTATACTTTCCACAAGGACGGCCGCACGGACATGAGCTGACGTGCAACCGTGACAAGGAAACCTTTGGATCTTTTATACTCCGTGTGGGTTTCTCCTGGCAGCAAATGAACATTCTCAAATCTCTCAACTTTCTCCGCCTATCCGCGTCTGCGTAGTTAGAAAAAATTGGATGTGCACGAACAGGCCAAAACCTGCCGCGAAGGGCCGTGCAGACACTCGCGACCCTTGCGGATGCGGCAAGCATAAATCACGCTTTAGCGTGAGCCACTTAGCTGCTAGGTTAGCACTACGATAGCGGTTTGGCTAGAAAGACACAACAACTAACTATAATATTTCTATAACTACATTTATGATCAAATCGTGACTGTTATGGAAAGTTAAAGTTATATCTCCTCTCTTGTACAATTCCCGAGTCTCCGGCTGCGACTACTTCACTCAGAGCAGCTGTCATGACGTCACACCCCCTTTTCATAGCATCAAATAACTACTTAAAACCAAACTTATCAGAAAAATTAAAACTTGAACATACATTAGCATCAACAAGAACTACCTAAGATGACAGAAAACATCTTTGGGAAAAATTTGTTTGACATGTACTTTGACTTTTTAGTTCTGCTAAAATGGAGGGGGCTGGATTTATGATCTATACTGCAGCCAGCCACCAGGGGGCGATTGAGATGTTTTGGCTTCACTTTTGGGGAGCCATCATGTCGTCTATCTTTATATACAGTCTATAGTGCAGACGTAGTCGCTTTTGAACAGCACA
Organism: Sebastes umbrosus; assembly: GCF_015220745.1. Lineage (NCBI taxonomy): Eukaryota > Metazoa > Chordata > Actinopteri > Perciformes > Sebastidae > Sebastes > Sebastes umbrosus. Next base: position 5,899,040 of record NC_051286.1, read on the forward strand.
CCAGTCAATAGTGGGTGCTTATCCATGATTAAACGCTTCAATCTTTAGAACCAAATGGGAACTAATTGGGTCTGATCCTGTATGTCTTTGGAATTACTTGCCACTCGCATACTGTATGTTTTCCATAGATATATGTTCTAGTTCAGAATCCAAATCAAATCACACTCCAGCTGTTCCTTTCACTTTGAATGTCCTTCTGTTTGCATATTCAAATTTTTCTTCCAGAGGGATATGATGTTGTGGATGGGATCTCTTTACTAAATGACGACATGATAGAGGATGATGACGGTGCTAGCTCCTCTGCCTATGTGGAGCTGGAGAGGCTGGAGAGAGAGACTGCTGCTGCTCGCAGCCACCACAGTACTAGCTCCACCGTAACAGCCATCTCCGTCCCACCGGCATCCCCGCCTTCATACAGGGTCCCTTCTGCCTCACCCATAGCCTCTGAGCAGCCGGTCCCTCAGGCCATTCAGGCCTTTAAAGAGTCTGCTAACATGGTCGCTGCCTTCAACATGCAGTGGAAGGATGAAATCTCAGCGATGCGCTATGAACTGGCGGAGCTGCGCAGAGACGTCTGTGGGGAATTGAAGACTTTCAACAGCAACTTCTTCAACTTTACTCAGTGCTACAACATGTGGACTTTGTGCCGGGAGCCTTGCAGCGACAGCACCACACAAACGGACGACAGAGTGTCCGTAGGAATCCAAGCAGGCTCAAGTTGGTCTATTCGACAGAATAAAGAGGACAAGTCAGTGATGTGCCAACCAGAGCCAGCACCTTTCAGCATTATGGATTTGATGGACACGCCCCGAATTGAGATTATAGAGGGAACCCCTGAGAGCACGCCAGAGGGGTCAGGCAGCCCTGCCAGCCCACTTCCAATAGAGGATTTCCCATGGGAGATCACCAAAAGGCAAAAGGCCCAAAAGCAGTCAGACACAGTTGGCCACACAGGTGGTCACAGAAGCGCCAGTCTAGAACTGTGGAGCAGGAAGTACACCAGTGGGCCCATGTCATATCTGTCTATGTCATTCTAATCATTCCCATTCTACGCATACTGTAAAATGAGATGAGGAAGCCAGGGTAAAAAACCTTGACATTTACCAGGAAAGGCAGGGCAGAGCTGTTGTTAGATGTCCCTTTACTCTATGCAGACACCGAGTCTGTTGTCTCTTGAACAGGTTACAATGTTGTTCAAGCAATCTTTTAACAAGTGTCTTGGTTAGCCATGGAATAAAAGAGAGTGACTCTGTTTTACACCAGAATGAGGTGACATAAGAATGTGAGAGAGAATGTGGCTGATGCTCAGATCCTCAAGTGCCAACAAAGTGCAGCATCATCTTCCCTCCGCTGTCTTAAACACCCAATCTTCAGAGAAAAAGTCACTCCAAGTAAATATGATCGGAAATCTGAGGGTCATTTAATGATAAAACTCAATAATCAGCCATTGTAAGGTGAGGCATACGTTGGTCTAGCTCATGTTCATTCCAGTTTCTCTTCCTGTAGAAACATTCTCTTAAGCACCTGAGTATACTGAAAAAATACTGTGAATAACTTTATAAACCCTAGTTTTTTAATGAATGCATCAAAGATGAATACATTATTTATGAATATATTGATATATGATTTACTTTTGAGTTATTCTAATCAAAGCATTCCTTTCCCATGGCCTTCATCCAGTCTGTAGCCAGTTCCAGTTGAAATGGGCATTTTGAAGATTTCCAAGTTATAAAAGCTTTCTTAATAGCGAACTGGTGAACCACACAGCATAAAGAAGTAATAATATGATAAAAAAAAGATGACAACAATCTATAATGGAATTTGAGAAAGCCTAATCCTTTGGACTACTGTATGGATGACACTGTCTCAAGGCTTTGTGGACTTAGTCCCAGCTGGCTAAAATTGTTTACGATGAATCATCTGTGACTTATTAGTCGAACAGCATGTGGAGAGGAAACAGTAAGAGAGAGGAAACAGCGATCGAGAAGTATGAATGTATCGGCTTCAGTTCATTCTTGCACAAACTGCATTCATGTTCAAAACTCTGTATATGTATATAAATGTACCATTTTGTATATAGAGAAACTTATATTCAATACTTGTACTGTTAGCAGTTATAAACATGCTCATTTCTGACAGCGCTGAGAGGGGTTGTAGTAGTAATTGTGGTTCTAAACCAAACACAGCACTTTTTCCAGTCTTCGAGGTCTGTCTTCATTTATTTCCATCATGTTCATCATCCAGCTGTTTGTGCTCCTCATAATGAAGTTGGTAGTTCATACCGGTGTTTCGCCTATTGTTTTTCTTGCAGTGGTGACTGGAGGTTCTTAAATATGTGGTTACCTGTCCATTTTTATTTTAGAAGAAAAGGGAATAACATACTGAATTTGTTGTTTTTTGGTACATTATGTTAAGAGATTTGGACTACCATATTCACCTTTTTTAAATGCCACATTTCTCTAGTAATGGTGGACTTTTTTCATGCTGGGGTGGTTCATCACTGCTGAAAGATAACAGAGAAACATTGGTCCCTATAAGTAGACAATCAGAGCCACTGAGGGCCTCTACCTCTCCGACATGTCCCCAGAGGTGCAGTATAGTACCGCTGAATGTACTAACACCGCCTCACTAGTGATGGCTTAGCTGGGCTCCTGTCAAACCATAACGGGTGGGAGCCCTCAATCATCTGCTATATTTTGGCCGATTGCTCATTTTGTCTGTTAATCATAAAAAAATAGTTGCTCATTAGCCACTGGCATTCCCCTCAACCACTCATCTGGTCCATTGTCCCATTGTACCAACATGGCGTACCAAAGTTACTGTAACACTGAGGCAATGGAACTGAGGCCAACAACAAACATCTCCAAGCTTGACTTATCTTTGGACCATCACTGCAGCACAGGACCATGGGAAGCCTGTATGTAACAGACCCCTGACTGAAATGTGAACCTTTTCGAAAGGACTTTAAATAAAGGAGAGGCATCGTCTCTCACTTTATTAAGAGAGTGGATCTTCTTCCCCCCCTTTGCACGGCCAAAAGACAATACTTGCAGAAAAAAGTGGCATTTTGAAAAGATGATATTCATAGAAAGGTTGTACTAGAGGTAAGATCAAAATTAAAGTTGAAGCCACAGAAGAAGAAAAAGGCAGACATTTCCTTTCATTGCAGTAGCTCCGCCCCACATATACTGTTACAGTAACTCATTAAACATGAGCTTAAAACTAGCTAAATGCTTCATATTGCCTTGTTGATCTAATATAGTGTTACAGAGGAACACTATATTATTAAGGCATGTTTTGCTGGTAATTTTTTAGCAGCATCTCCATTACTCTTGAGGTTTTGGTACAACAAATAATAGGTAAAAGAAATAAATAAGTTCCACTGTATTGTTGCCATTCTCCACTATTTGCAATACAGAATAATAATTTTAAAAAGATTATAACCTATTTTATTGTTGTTATGAACCCAAACAAAACCAGTTTTGAGTTCCTCATCACACCGGCCAAAGGCTGGGTTAGCATAAACCATAAGGGATTTCAGTGAAAGGCATATAACTGTGACATTTAGCCTATAACCATTTTAATATATGATATATATGTATACAGTATATATGACTCTTTTTTTTTGGGAAAGGCTTGTATTCATATTTTTGCTTTCCGAATGATTAAGAGGGGATTGCAGTGGCATTCCTTACTTACATCTTTCCCCATTGTTTGGGGAATGTAAACTAATTTAAAGGTGCTGAAGACTGGCCAATCATGATGTCTCCAATCTACATCCATTCATTCTATGCAACTCCTTTGTTCTTCGTTGTATTCTTACGACATCTAAATATTTGCGGTTATAGATATTAGCTGTTTATGTTGAGCCTTCATGCAAGTCATCAATGCCGGAAATGGAATGATGTTTTCAGAAAATATTGGTGGCCCTTTTATTTTAATTTAATTTGATATATTTTTGCATGAGCTAGGGGCCACACTAAAGGTTGTTTTTTTTAGTGTTTCCTGGCAGACAGTTGTTTAATTCATATTTCTCCCATTTTAGCTTATATGTATACTAGAATCAAAGAGTTTAATGGTGAGATTCTTGCTTAGTGGTAGCAACCGTGTGCTTTGTGACATCATATACAAAAGAAATGAACAATCATAAGTGCCATCAATTTATTTACTGACTACAGCAAAATTAGAAAACAAAGCCTGTGATAATAATAATTGGAAATGCTGTACAAATGCTTAACATTCTTCTAAATTTATATCCAATTGAACTTGCAAACTGGTGATTTATCGATCCCAGGGAACTCACCCGTGCTATAAATAAGTTTAATCTAGTGTGTCGCGATCATTTCATCATTTAGCCCAAAGAAATTACCCTTCCCTTAAAACAAGTTGAAATGTAGCAAAAATACAGATATTGATCAGAGTACTATTTTAAAAATATATACATGAAAGATGTACATTTAACAAAGACTGAAGAGGAAATAGACAAAGGGTATTTAAAATTATTTTTGAACCATGCAACCATATTTTGTCTAATGAAATATATAAATGAAAAGTGTCTATCTTATATGTTACAGTATGTAGTCGATTACCCCATGAGTTTTTGTTTACATTTTGTTGTCATCCAGAGATCTGATGCAACAACTGTGCCAACTCTCTGACGTCCAGCTATAAGGACAAAGGTTTTTGGATGGAATCTGATCTCACCTGAACCTGTAACACTGCTTGAATATAAATCCTTTTCTACCCCTACGTCCTCTTCCTGCATTTATTCAAGGTGTTCTTGGAGAAAACATGCTACTCTGTTTTGCATCGATCATGTTGCAATTTTCAGGGAATCTCAGACTGAATTGTTTCGTGAATCTGACTTTGTCAACGTTATGAAGCACCTTTTGAAAACAATAGTTTAGCCTGCATTTGTTAGCTTATGCTTCTTATTTTGTTAAAAGAATGAAAACCGTATGTGATACTTTTGCTTTTTTTTTTTTTTTTTTTTTGGCTTATTGTGGTGTTTCTTGTGAATTTTCATTTACAACTTTTATTGGCCTTATGTATTTTTCATAAATTGATATAAAACAATGGATTAAAATGTTTATGATGTTTATGTTTATGGTAATTTAAATGGCAAAATGGGGGTCATAGCTTTACAATGGCATCCAAAGATGAAACTGACTTATAGCATTTAATAGTGTCTTTTGTGTCCATAGTGATCACACTTTAACACACCGCAAATACACAGCATGGGCCAGGCACAGTGTCTTTTACTTTGACCCTCTCAATGTGCATTGCTTTTCTACTAAGCTATCACCTTTTTGTTTTTGTTTGTTTGTTTTATTTTTCCTTTTTCCCCCCATTTTAGGCGCCCGTAGCTTAGCTGGGGGGCGGTACGGTAGGTCTGGTAGGGAACCGCTTTATTCTATCTTTTTTTTATATATGTTGTTAATGCAGTTTTTCATACATTTTGTCTGACTCATTAACATTTCCCACTAAAATAAGATATATCATAAGTTGAAGATGCTGTCATACTCACTAAGTATGTATTATACATTTAAATGTTTTCATCTGTTTCCACATTGATTCCAGTGGAATTTTCCAGATTATGTACAAATACTGGATAATGAGTTCAACAAAACTAAAAAAAAATCTGTTGACTACTGTCCCACATGTTGGCCTTGTGTTAGCACACTGGCATTTCTTGTACAATATCTACTGCATTTGAACAGAGTGAGACACGAGAATAACTGTTCCATTTAAAATCTCTTCTGCACAACTGGAACATAATTTAAGTGAGATGTGCATGAAGCCCGTTACGAAATCCATTAAATTATTTATTTGGTTTCTTTTCATTTGTTATGATTTATATTACTGTTCTGTTCAAATCCATTGGTATTAGTAGTGATTCACCCTCTTGCTTTAAACCATTGTATACATTTTCTTTAAGCGAACAGAGGGGAATAAAATCAGCACACAGTAGTGTGTCTTTATTTTAAATGTCCTGGCATGCAGCAAGGCAGGTTATGACCAACATAACAGCTTTGTTCTACAAACCAGCACAAATCAATGCCGCTGTTAGATGATATCGATCAATCAGGTTTTCTCATGCTCAAATTGTGGGTGATGGATTTAATATTCAAAATGATCACATGGTTGCAGATTCTGACATACTGAAGTAAATGAAATGGTGAACTTTTCATGCAATCTACACTTAATCCTACATACAGTATTATACTTGTAGTCAGCTATATTTGGTAGGTAGGTACAGTATCTAATATGGCAGTTATTATTGGTTCCATGAATAGTCTTAAACAGCTCATCTTGAACATATAATCTAATCTCTATAGTCTGTTCATAATGAAATGATTATATTTGGTGGCAAACTTTATATTCAGCTGCCATTGCTGTACTATAGCAAACCCACTTTAATGGCCCCACTTGCAGCAGAGCCCATGAACGGTGATATCCAATGGTCTGTCAGTTGTAGTATCTGTCCAACACTTTGGTTCAAAGCAACATATTAAAAAGATATTCAAGATTTGTTGAGATTCAGATCCCCAAAGGATGAATCCTAAAGTTTTTGGAGAACCCATGACCTTTCCTTTAGTGCCACCATAAGGCCAAAGTTTCTACGCATGGAATAGGCAGTTTTGCTTGAAACTTTCTGAGCACATGCTTACTCCCCAATTGAATGAACTATTTACATTTTGGACGGAGCGTTATTCTAGTGCGACTCTCAGACCAAAATATCATCTTTGCACACACAAAATAGTTCAACCTAACAGGCAGCTTACAATAAAATCTGCTCAGTAGATTCAATTCTTCCAAGATATTTAGCTTTTCTTCCGGTGCCACATTCAAGACAAACATCTTTTCAACCCAACTATTGGAAAGGCTCTAACAATAGCAATATGGTCAAAATGTTCTTTGTGTTGTCCAACACTTGTGACTATAGGGTTTAATGAACTTACAGCTTCTAGTTACTTTAACTTTTTCTTTTCTTTTTTTTTTATAAATCTGTGAAGGCTGGTGAAGGTTACCTTTTTTGTGGATTTATTTGGGGTGCTATCCACTACCTCATCACTGGGGCAAAAGGCCATGAAAAGCGAGTTTGTTGAAATGATACTTTCGGGCCATTGATTTGTATTGGTTTGTTGTGATGTATCATACATAAAAGGTTAATCCACCTTGCATCCATGGGGGCATCACCACTGTATGTATATATGTATGTGGCTATGAACAACATGCTTGTTTTATTGTAGGGCTCTTGAAAAAAGAGGCTACACAAACCTACTTTTTAAAATTTTGTATATCCAGCAGAATCAGCTGGAATCACTGCCCTATACACACCCGCAACAAGTCCTGCTAGTTGTCCTATGTCAAATCATCCATCCATCCATCCATTCATCCATTTATAGATCCATCCACTCATCCGACTTTGCTAACCACCAGTGCCATCAGTACACAAGCTCAATCCTAGGCCTGAGGAGATATCTTCACAATGGTTGGTTCAGGTATAGTAATTTAAATTCGCCTTAGTCAATACTCTTTTTTTTTTTTGCAAAGCACTGTGTTATTTTAGCTAAACACAATAATTTATTTCGCCTGTGGCAATACGTGTCTTTTATGCACACTTAAGAAAAAGCCATTTAGGTGAGCAGCAAAAAATGTTCAAAAGACAAGTCAATTTTAGGCTATTTCAGTGCACAAGTAAGATCTAATTGGCACTTAATCCTGGAGGCTATCACTGAGGAGACATTTTTACTGATGCAATGATGTGAGATCTACAGCAATCGTCAAATGTATATGCTTTTTTTCTCAGTTATTTTTACATTAAGGATGTTGTGATGTGCCTCGCAATGAACATTGGCTTCGTGATAAACGTTGGAGTGGGCTACATGCTAAATTCATGCAATTATGTAAAAGAGAAGCAATGCTTTAAACTTGTTCATCCATATACAGTATGCACTCACGACTCATCGCTCTGACAGCCAGGAGAACAAATTGTTAAAGAAAGAGAGAGATAATCATTTTATTGCGACTAGATAAAGCTGGAGGCGGTGACTTTAAGGCTTTAGACTACAATGATTTTGCAATATAATTACTAGAATATAGATAAAAGAAATATATTTTTTTCTGTATCTTTGCTAAAATGGAGTGAAGCTAGATAGTAACTCAGTTTTCATGATAAATTTGTTCTGGAGTCAAACAAAACATAAGAGACTTCACATTCACGTTGTTACATCTTCAGCCCCCATGCTCATGAATGCAGCTCGCCAGTCATTGCACGCCATTAAGCCACAATCCACCCTGACCTGAGTAAGAACAGCATCTCACCGGCCTCTTTGCCAGTCTGAGTCCACAACTATGGCAAGAACGGGCTCTGGCACAAATGGAGGGAGTCGGACGGGGAGGAGTCGCAGTCAGAACTTGTGCTGCGATTTTTTTTCTGAAATTTAAGTCTTGACCACAAAGGAGCAAAAAGGTTTGAGGGGCCTTGTTGAAAAAGCACGAGAGAGAAGGTCTGTTGAAATATTCTCTGCACCAAAATGATATTAGGTCACACTTTACGTAAAGTCCATGTAAGTACCGTATAGTGCCTATATAATCAATCTGGAATCTCAGCTGCACTCATCATGTTCACATGGCAGAGTGTGAACACGATAAGTGATTATAATTACATTTCCAGGAATTAGCCCTGATTATAATTACATGTACTTTAGGTGCAGCAGTGTACTTGCACTTCATGTAAAGTATGGCTTAAGCTCATGCAACCAATAACAAAAGGGATTTGAATGCAGTAAACATATAAATATAAGTGGGGTAGTCATACCCATTCAGTAAAAGATTTGAAAAACGGGAATGTGAAAAGTGGAACTCCACATGCTTCAGTACAGCATGCAACGCTTTTCAATATACTATACTGTTACATCACCAGAGGCAGTCAAGAAGTAAAAAAAAAAATAGACTGTCTTGCTTTTCCGTTTAAACACATGTTCTTTGTCTTGGTCGCTCAGCACATTTTGTCTGATTTTCTTTGTTTCCCTATTGTCTGAACCTCATTTCTGTTAGAACTACAAAAAAAATGCCACTTGACAGAGACTGAAATGTTCCTATTCAAGCTCATGTTTGTGGCATTTTCCTACAGTTGTGGAGTGGCTAATTCAGTAGTTGATTATAATGATTTGTCTGTGTCTCTTCTTCTAAGTCTTTGTCTGTACATGACATTTATTTGGCCTCATACTCCGAAAAATTGCAATGTTCTGTGTCTCTATGAGGAGACACACTGTACTGATAATAAACCAAGTTTAATACTTGAATATTGAATATTTCTTCATATAATATCCAAAGATTGGAACATTATTATTATTATCTCGCCATTTAAGACCGTTAATTGGAACAATTTAAATCGGTTTTCATTAAATCGTGAACTTTAAAATTTGATTTTCATATTTATGTTTTAATGATGTCTGTTCTGTGTCTTATGTGTATAATAAGATAAGGTGTAGCTGTCTGTTTTTAGATTTAGATGATGCATGTTATGTCATGCCTGATAAGTAAGGATTTATCTTTAGATAATGGTACATGGTCAACATATTAGGGCAATGCAGATGGGCAAACATTTCTAACAACCTTGGCAAACATTGATTTTTTATTTTTGCTAAAAACAATATAGCTGATTTCCGTTTTGATTTCCAGTTTGGTCCATTTTGGATGATCTTTTACCACTTACTTTATTATACTGTGATCCTATTGGTTTTATAATGCAGTATGATGTTTCTGGACAACATTGGCAGCTCCAACAGAAGCAAAAGGGAACAAGTACAAAGTCTAGACGAATAAATATTGAAATGTCCTTGGCGATAAGATTTGTTATAAGGTTGAGGCACCTCCTGGACAATTGTTGCCTATGAGCATTGCCCATCAAGTTGCAAGTTTTGTCAGTGCCATTAGAATATCGTGCATTTTGAGACAGAAACACAGCAAATGCTCAATAATGACAAACATTTCCCCTTTTTGTCTATATGTGGTGAAGCAGTGTTTGACTTTGTTATAGTAGGACTGTAAATGTAATTCACTCATATTAAATCATATAGGCCAAATGCACTTTCTCCAAGTGCATTCAGCTCTGCGTATTCAACATTGATGTGGCCCATTTATAACACTGTAAATTGAGCATATCTGTGTTTCTCTCTCTCTGCCTGTTACTTACTGACTTACCAACTGGATAGGCATAAAAGAAAACATTCTGTAAATACTTTTCAATGAGCTTTAGACCTCTTGGAGTTAGTTGTGGTAGGTATAGAAAGATGAGTCCCTGTAGGATGTGCATTAGTGTGTTCAACACCTGCATTTGTCGTTTCTAACTGGTGTCGCTTGCTCCTTGCAGGGATTCAGTTTCGTCTCCCTACTTCCTGCAGTGTGGACCGCGCTCAGCCTCCTCCAGGTACCAGTCCGTCTCCATCTCATCTCCTCCATACTAGCAGCACTTTATCTTTGCAAACTACGTTTCAGTTGCAGTCATACATCCATGGGTGAGAGAGAGCGAGAGAGAGAGAGAGCGAGAGAGAGAGAGAGAGAGAGAGAGAGAGAGAAGTGAATATGAACAGGTGTTAAGTTGAAGTCTGTTCCCCCGTCGAATAGTTTTTCAGTCCTGCAGCTCCGCCCTCAGTAGTTAGTTAGGTTTTAGGTAGGGGGGAACTCATATCGACGGGTAATGTACGGGCTGTTAACACAGAGGCTTTTTTTATCGTTTCACTGTTCATACAATATTGTCTCTTTCAAAATATTAACTAAAAATGAAAACCTATGTTAACATTATGTTGTGAGAATCAAACAATCACCCCATAGGACTGACTTTTTCTGACGAGCAGTCAATTGATTAATTAGACTATACCTAATTGTTTAGGCAATAACGTTACTCTGCTGTTCCCCAAACGTTCTGATATGATGTTCACTGTTGATTCACTGTGAGAGTTGATGGCAAACAGAAACATCAGATAGTCACTGACATAGACTGTATATGGTCAGTGAGGACAGGGAGGAGATTAGATGAGGATAAACTGTAAGAAGGCTGGTTAATTTGTGTTTGGATGGGGGCTGATGATGTGTCAAAATGCCTGTGTTAAAGGCAGAAACTACCAGGGTCCTCACTGTTTACTTGTAATACTACAAAAGCTTTTAAGCCGAGCAGCAACACTATTTTATAGCATGACATTCAGGTCCATTTAGTCTTGGCTGCACCTCCAGTGTGTGGGTCTGTTTACTGAACTGCCCGGTGCAGCGGTGCTAAAGCAAACAATCAAATTCAAACACAGCCGGGCCACAACTGACTACACAAGAGGACAGGATGCCTCCCTGGACTACTATATTAGCCAAACTTTCAACTGGAGTATTTCAGAGGAAAACCTGCTGCACAGTAGCCCTGCAAATTCAACTTTGTTGAACACTTTTCCTCAACTTGCCTTTTTTCATCTTCTCCTTTTTTTGTGTTCAAGGGCTCTTACTGTTTGTTCAACATTATTACTTAGACTGTAGGTCTTCATGTAGCTGAAGAGAGCAGGACAGGTCTTGTGAATGCATCGATTTTTTGAGGCTATACTGTCAGCGCCAGTAAAGAAAAGGTAACGCCTGCACACTACTCCATGCCACAATATTTGTATTGACTATGTTACGATCCTGCTTGAATCTTTGTCAGGTCAAAGTGTTTGAAAAGGTGGAAACCACGTCCATATTTATACATAAATCACACCAATAGGCAAACAAGCTCTATGATGGCAGGTGTAGTTCATCCAAAACACTAGCGTGATAAAAACATCCACAAACAATTCACAATTTGATGAACAACAGCAATACAAAAGCCATACTTCTAAATATCAAACATGTCATTTGATGTCATATTCATCATCTCATATATCAGAAAATCCATCACCTACAAAAATATTACATTACATTGAGGTAGAGGAAAAAGGAAAAAATAAATACTTAATACTTGTACAATAAATTGGGTTTTAAAGGTCCCATATCGTGCTCATTTTCAGGTTCATACTTGTTTTTTGTGTTTCTACTAGAACATGTTAAATGCTGTAATGTTAAAAAAAACTTTATTTTCCTCATACTGTCTGCCTAAATATACCTGTATTTACCCTCTGTCTGAAACGCTCCGTTTTAGTGCATTTCAATGGAATTGCAACGGAATTGCAACAGAATTGCATTGCCTGGCAACAGTTTGGGTCCATGTTTACTTCCCGTCAGCTGATGTTATTTACATACACTGCAACCAGGAATAAACTGGGACACATTTAGAATGTTTACGTTTAAAACCGTGTAATGGTCTAAATATTGTATATTTGTGACATCACAAATGGACAGAAATCCTAACGGCTTGTTTCAAACGCACAATTTCTGAATACGGGCTGTGTGTATTTCTCCGTATATTGAGCGCTTCGATACTTTCACAGTATTTATAAAGCACTTAAACCTGCTTAATAATATAAAAGACATGAAAATCTTACTTTTTACAATATGGGACCTTTAAAACACCCTTCTAAATAAGTTATCTAAATCAAGTCCCAATGTGGAAAAAAAGCACACCTGTATAATGTTTTTTTTTCATTCTGAAACCTGAAACTAGATATAAGGATGTTAATATAGACACTCATAAATCCCAGTACTTGTGAAATCCCTTATCTTAATCCACTGATAAAATCCTGTATTGCCCAGGTAGATCTCTAAGGGGGCTATGTTCAGTCTATAGGAGGACATCTGGTGTCCAGTCAGTGTTATTACAAGACATAGTGATTTTTCTTTTTCCTCTCATAAGCTTATCATGTGGTGATGTGACAGCCCAAAAGGAGTCAGCAAATTAAATGTTCTCACTAAACAACATTAACCTAAGCTGCAAATAATTGTGTAATCACACCCAGCACATAAATGTAGGCGTGTAAGGGCTACAAATGTGTTGTGAAAATGTCAATCCATTTAGGCAAGCATAAAGTATATGAATGAAGAGCTGTGTAGTGCTGACTCATCTTTCAGTAAGATGATTGGCTAATTGAGAGTCTTATCATCACCCTACTGAGGGAGTACAGTCACATCCATTACCTCTGCAAAGGGACCATGTGACTGTTTGTTACCAACTTAGTGCACATTCCCACTAAGTCTAATGTTGACCTTTCATGTAGCGCCACCATCAGGTCAAACTTGCAGTTTTGAAACAAACAATCTCCTGACTCACTGGTTTTAAGCACAGTATTTGCTGCTGTTCACAGTCATGCTTTCAAAGGGGGGAAACCTTGTTATTTGTGACATTTTCATGGACACATTAGCTGATAATAGAAGATAATACGTTCTGTAGTTCGGGTAGGTAACATCTGCAGTGTTTCATCTCTCCAGAGTAAACAACAAACTCAATTTATCAGTTTAATTCGGACTGACGGGAGCAGTAACTCGGCCATATAATATAGAATATACTGTACTGTATATATTATAAATGTTGACATAGGATGGATGTCTTTAATTAGAAGGTGAGGTTCCAGAAGAAAAATAAGTTAGGCATATGTTAGGGCTGAACGATTTAAAAAAATATATCAAATTGCGATAATTTGACTGATATTGCAATGGCTATATTAGAGGGAATGCTAATTTTTACATCATTATTCTCACTCTCTCATTTTGTGGGGATCTGTACCAAATAAAGAAGTTTTCTAAAGTCTGTAGAATATGATGTGTATGCCAGGTAATCTCTGCAGCACCACAATATTTAATTTAAAATGCTATTTCGCCTTTAACAAATATTGCGTCTCTTGTGATTTGAAAATTGCTGAAGGCCATATTGCGATTTAGATACAATTTCCATTAATTGTGCAGCCCCAGTATATGTTTTACATGTCTTTAAAAAGATTATAAGGAAGTGAGGGTTTAGATTAATGTATACATCATTTCTACTGCAGTTTTATGATCAGATATCTCTGATTAAAAATATAATTTGTTATTTGTTAAAATGATTAAACAGTGAGAATGTTTTAGAAAAGCCATGGACATAGAAATAAACTATTATTTTCACATCGTGATGGTTGTGATACCACATGATAATCATGACAAGATACTGGTGGTAAGGAAATGCAGAGGTTCATGTCACTCGATCTGTATCTGGTACCGAGCAATCTGTAACGTTTTCAGCTTTGAAAGTAAGTCAAATGGGTAGAATGAGTATAAATAGAGTGTGTGGAGTTGCGTACTGCCTGAGTCACCGTGCTCTTTTCATTTCGGTATCCACCCACTGTGTCTTGCAGAACTGCAGCCCCTTCAAGTTGGAAGGAAGTCAAGTCTGTGACTGGATTTAGCTTAACAGAGTTCCCTGTGGTTTCTTATTTCTTATTGCACTTAATTACCTGTAATCCAAAGTGGTTTATGTGTGTGTGTGTTTGTGTGTGTGGCGCTCTGCCTGCACCTGTTTGTTTTGTTGACATAATCATAGAGGTGTTCATTCAATTACATGTTTTATCATTGAATTCATAGTTAGTGGTGGTGTTTTACTGGACTGCGTTAAATTCAGAGGTCTTTCTAATATAGAGTTTAATCGATTAGTTGTCAACTATTAAATTAACCGCCAACTATTTTGATAATCGATTCATCGGTTTGAGTCATTTTTAAGAAAAAAAAGGTAAACATTCTCTGATACCAGCTTCTTGAATGTAAATATTTTCTGGTTTCTTTCCTCCTCTAAGACAGTAAATGTCATCTTGAGAAACACTGATCAACATTTTTTACCATTTTCTGACATTTTATAGAGTAAACAACTAATCGATTAATTGAGAAAATAATCAACAGATTAATCAACAATGAAAATAATCATTAGTTGCAGCCCTATTGTAATATTCTGCACCCCTCATGTATATAAATAGGGAGGACAAAAATATAATGTAGTCCAGTACAACACCACCTTTAACTATGACCTCAGTAATAAATTGAATTTACACATTTCTGACCAGTGAGCTTCTTGCCATGTTATGGCAGGGCTATTAATATTGGATGGATTATATTAGACTGTACAGGCGGACCTAATAAAGTGGCCACTGAGTGTATATAAGTAATACATGAGGAAATGAATAGGAGGCTAAATGCATTGATCTGAAGCACTATAGGGGCCATTCTAGGATTTACTTTATGTATTGCAATCTCTTAAAATGGAAAACTTCATTTACCATGTAAAAAAATCCATGAAGATTTGTCTGCTTAGCAACTACGTGTTAAGTCAGTGTTTTATCATAGCTTTGAAGAAGAAAAAAAATGATATCCAGCGAGTAAAGCTGGTCTGTTTCCAACTCTGCTGTGAGGTCCATCTGGATGGATTACCATCAGATTCTCATTTGCACTTAAAAGAGCAAATCTTTCCCATAATCCTTCATCGCACCTCCCCAATAAGCACAGACATATTACAAAGCTGCTGTTGCTTTCCATCTTACTGACATTTCCCTGATGCCTAATCTCCCATCATGCATAGCTACGACGCTCTTCTATCACACACTGTGTGATCCAGGTGAACTGCAGCACTTGGCCCTTGTCAGCTTTTGGCCACATTCTTTCATTTCTCACGTTTTATTTTATCCTCTACCCTTGTCTTGCCTTGTCCTCGTCCTCTCATCCTGCTTGTGCTATCCAGCGGTATCATACCCTCCCAGTTACAAGAAGACTCCACCTCCTGTGCCCCCGCGCACCACCACCAAGCCTCTTATCTCTGTGACAGCCCAGAGCAGCACAGAATCCACCCAAGATGCCTACCAGGAGGGCAGGATTCCGCGGGGCGGTCTGTGGACCACGGATAGCCTCGGTCGTCCTATCTACAGCTCCATGGACAGCCTGGACAGCACCAAGGCGGTCACCATGGCCATGGAGTCGGCGGCGGGCAAGAGGCATTCGTCTTTGGGCAGCCACACCTCGGTGCAGACGTGCGACAAAGCGGTGCTGGTGTCCAAGGCCGAGGAGTACCTCAAAACCCCACGTTCCTCTATCGGGATACAGGTAACAAAATGCTGCTCTCTCTCTGCAGTCTCACTACGCAGCCTTCATGCTAATGACACCAATCTCATCTGTCTCCTTCTATCTAGTCCTGGCTGAAAGGATAATTTCTCATTTGGATATTCACAGTGTTAATATGTATGAGAGCTGTCCTGTGAAATCAAGTCACAGTAAAACCATCTCTCACAGTTCTCAATAACTTAATTCAAGGGTGCCCAAACTTTTTCCCTTATAGGGCCAAAACTGGAACTCAATGGTGGGCCACGGACCACAAGTAAACACCTATTGTATTGTATTGTAAAGAAGTTCCCCTAACTGAATATTATTGTAGCTTTTACATAGTTAACCCTATAAAACCCACCAGGCTCATTTCTAATCATACCCAATTTATGCATTTCCAAGACTGTTTAGGGACCCCAGCATGCAGAAATATTCAAGTACACCATTTTAGAATAGGCGCAAATTTATACTGCATGCAAAAAACTGCATGTTTTTTGCCCCAAACTGCATGTGATTATCATAAAGTGGACATGTCTGTAAAGGGAAGACTCGTGGGAAAATGGCCATGCCAGTTTTTCCTTGCCAATATTTTACCTAACTGTGGAGCTTTATTTAACCTACTTGCCAACAAGCTAGCATGACATGGTTGCTTCTAGTTTCACATGATACCAGTACCTAACTCTAAAATCAAACCTGATGGGGCCCCACTTTGGGCAGCCCTGACTTAAATCAACCAAATACACTTTTGTTTTATTAGATCACAACAGGCATATTTGTATGTACTGTAGTGTTTCAACTGCATTGCAGTCATTGCACCATTGGATTATTATATGACAATAGGATTAGATTTCTTTATTAAAGACTCCCTCTATGTCCACGTCCCCAGGCAGACTTCACAATGCTGAACTACACACATGTGCAAATTAGTTAATCCTGTCATTTTTTTTGGCATTACAAATTCCCAAATGTACCAATCTGTGTGAAGTACTCTACGAGGTTTTGGAGGCTTGTTGACCTTTACAAGTGTCAGGCGGTATTACGTGCAGCAGTAATGAAGAGTACAATGAGGATCTCTCTCACTCTCTTTGTTCTAGTTTGTGATCCGGGTGTTTAACCTGTTAAATTCTTCTTGAGCTAGCTGATAGCGTTGGCCTGATAATATTAGAGCCCATACTTGAACAAGTAGCTCCACCGCAAGATAAGGATTCTGCCTTGTGTGCCAACTGTCTGACTAACTTAGGTAGCTCCTGCATCTCCTGGAGGAAAATGCCCTCAGTTGTTAGCTCCGACTTTGGAGGTGACTGTCTGTGTGTGGACCATGTTGTACCTGCATGTCGCCCACAGACGTCTGAGCATGGTCCTGTTGTAAAAGTAGCTGTTTAGAGTGGAAACTGTACCAGCCATAACCCAGCTAGTTGATGATTCTATTTTCAGTTTCCTTCGTACCAAAAACCTGAATAAGGTTGAACTTATTATACTACTCATTAACATCCATACAACTACCCACACTGCAGTTGTACATTTGGCAGCTGGAGCTAAGGACAACCGAATAAAACATTTTTAGGCGTCCAAAAAGGTTAAAATTAACTTTCGTGAACTGAAAACACTAAGACGAAAACACAGACAACTCCCAGACCAGACAACGCCATGGTAGCGACCGGTCAACCACAAGGTAGCCACGCCCTAAAGCATACCCTGCTTTATGGTCTATTTGACTCTAAATGGGATCATAATTTACTAAATGAACATCATGCTGTATTGAAGAAGATTTGAAACTAGCGATTGAGACCATAAACTCATGTTTACAATGTTTACTGAGGTAATAAATCAAGTGAGAAGTAGGCTCATTTTCTCATAGACTTCTATACAATCAGACTTCTTTTTGCAACCAGAGGAGTCACCACATGATGGCTATTAGAGAGAATGCAAGTTTAAGGCACTTTGGCTTCACCTTTCAGACCCACAGGTGCTGGTTTCTTACAGTTCCTAACTGTCAGCCTCTCTTATGCTCCTTGTTTAGCACTGAAAGACACCTGTAGGTTTGAGCAGCATCATTGCAGGCCTATATGTGTCAAACAAGCTGTTTTGTAAGTTTTTGTAACATATGTTGTTAATAATAAATAAAGAGCACATTTTATGAATCGTTAAAAGCCGCAATCAGAACCACCACACCCACCAATTATACTGCGGGCTAAAAGACAATCTTCTGAAATAAAGTCAGAAATCTAGTCAACATATAACACATTTCTAAATGTCAAGCTGACATTTTGAGGGGTAGACATGAGTCTGTACTTTAATCATTTCACTTGTGAATAACGATGATTTGACAGTTGTCTGTATTCACCAGGTGGAAACTGTGACAGACTCTGAGACTGAAAGTAAAGGCATTCCTCAGTTCCACTCTATAGGGATCCAGGTGGAGGATCACAAACGGTACGTGGCTCAGACAGAAGAAACAGTGTCCATGGTCAAAGTTAAGTACATTTAAAGTTGCGTTTTTTTTGTCTGCAATTTTAGGCATGGGAGGTTCAAGCGCTCCAACAGTGTGACCACTGCAGTACAAGCAGACATGGAGCTGGAGGGCTTTCCCTCAATGGAGGACAAGGGCTTGCAGTTCGGCGGCGGCTTCGGTCGCCACTCCGAGCCCAGCACGCCCACGCAGTATGGGGCCATCCGCACGGTGCGCACGCAAGGCCTGTTCAGTTACAGGGAGGACTACCGGCCTTCCAGCGGGCCCCCCAGCCCGCAGCCTGAACCCTGGCTGGTCGAACCCAGTCTGGAGAGCGTGGAAACGGGCCGAGTGTCCCCCCTCCGCAGGGACGGCAGCTGGTTCATGCAGCTCCTTCACAACGAAACCAAGCGGCTGGAGGGATGGTGCAAAGAGATGGAGAGGGAAGCAGAGGAGCATGACCTGACAGAGGAGAGTGAGTGTCCTGAGGGTAACTACATTGTTGTCTGAGGTCACTGCTTTTATGATACGTGCTCTACATACTTGCCAACCCTCACGATTTTCCCGGGACACCTGGTTTCTTTCCGGAGTCACAATTCTCCCGTATTTCTCCTGATTTAAAAAAATGTCACACTTTTTTTCCCCCCTTTTCATTATCACAACCTGTTTCTGGCACTGTACAGCGTCTATAAGCTCTACTGTTTCCAGCTGGACGACAATACATCTACACCAAATATAGTCCAAATAAGAGAGCAGTCTATGCTCGCGACACAGCGCAGTTTGAGCTCATGTTTGAGCTGTGCTCGCCGCTGGGTTCAGTGCACATCACAGCGTGCAGCACCCAGAGAACGAGTTACAGAGCGCGGTGGTGCCGTTGACGCATTGTGTCTGAAATGGCCTTCAGTGAGTGAGAGACGGAGAGAGAACTGGAGAGTACTAAGAGAAAGAAATACTCAAGCAGGCGCAAAAAATTAATAAAAACTTATGAATATTAGTTCATGCCAGAGATTCATACAAGTTTATGCCAGAGGGGGAAATTATTCTGTTTTCTTTCCTGAGAATTAAAAGGTAAAATTAAAAGTTTAATATAAAAATGCTGTTGCAGTGTACTTCGTAGGTTATCATTTTGTTATTTCAGTCTTTTAAAGTCACCAAAATGCAAGAAAAAAGTCTCTGAAGCTCATTTTCTTTTCTGGGGGACGACCCCCAGCTTTGGTTTTGAAATCCTCCATTTTTTGAAGGTCTCAAGATTGGCAAGTATGGTGTTCTATGATAACTTTGTTGCAGTATGTATAAAGTGATCATTCAGAGTATTAACTGTCATGTTGACTATGAAAACACAGAGTCGTGATAGGTGTTCTGTGAGCAGATTGGATCCTTGTGAATGCTCAACATGTTAGCATTTATCAAGCTGTCAGTGATAAAACCAGAATCTCTATTTTTCTGTCTCTCTCTCTCTCTATGTGTGTGTGTCCACCAGTCCTAGGAAAAATCCGGAGTGCAGTGGGAAGTGCTCAGCTACTAATGTCTCAAAAGTTTCAGCAGTTTTACTGGCTATGTCAGCAGAATCTGGTGAGTAGAATGTCACGGTATCGACCTACATGCTGTTAATGTGTTACATGTAAAAACACAGAAAGATCAGGGGGTAAACTTGTTGATGGGCTTCTCTTGCTCGGCCTGACGCTGCACTTGTGCGCCTTCCAGAAATAGACCACAGAGATCAATAGCGAAGCAGTCCCTCTGCCGCTATTGACCCCACAGCAAACGAAAGGGGAATTCCAATAGGAAGCAGCACCTGTGTTGAGGCTATCCATTAATACACATTTGAATGAGAGTTTGAATAATGGACCGCCACACTGTCTCCCTGTTTAGCCCTCGTGTCACGTCGACTGGAAACTCACACCTTTTCTAATGCTAACTATCCACAGAGTCAGCATATATCAGAGGGTGATAGTGTCATAATGTTTCTGCAGATACAGTCGAGAGAGACAGGCACTTAATCACTAACGCGTAGCTAATTTTCTCAATGAAATGCAAAACCTTGTGGAGGTGCTGCTCTCGCTGCCTGTTTTGTGCATTTGTAACTCGGTGTGTTGCTCTGTTTTGGATGGTTTTTGGGCCGCGCTCGCTCCTTCTCTCTCCCCGTAGATAATAGGATGATGAATTAAGTCTAACATTGGTAGTGACAAGCCTTAGATTGCCCTGAGCTTTCAGACGTGTCTCTGAATGAGAGAATGACTCTGTTTCCCTTCTGGACGGAGGGGGAACTGCACGACGTGTCTATAAAAAGCTCCAAACGTGCTTTGAAGTTTGACATGACAGACCTTTTCTTGGTCTGAGATCACACTCGTTCTGTGTTTGCCGTCTGTGGTAATGAGCACACGTCTGTGTGTGGCTGGCTGATGAGATTTGCAGTTGTCACAACATCAGCCAACTGGGTGCAGCAGGTATCATGAGCAGCAATGCACCACAGAAATGCAGCAACGTTGAGCACCAGATTTTTGTCATTTAAATTCTACAGAGTAGTGATGATTTTGCAAAATTACAGTACAATAGAATAACAATAAACTTCTTTAAAAAATAATTTACACAAACACCTGTGCTGACAGTAATTTGTGCACACTTGGTGTTTGTACAAAAAGAGGACAAATGCATATCATTTCCCTCCCACATGAATTCAGTCATCACTGCATATGACCGTAAAAATGACCTTTAATAATTAATAATCATTGTTGCTACATTGAATAGACTAATACTGCTGTTATAAAAAGATGCAATGAAAGGCAGGTTCAGGGAGTCAGTTGAGGTTATGAACCACTGTTGGTGCTGTACTGCCACACAGTGGTGGGAACGGTGAGGTGGCTGATGTCCTGAAAGTAGGCTGTAGTTTCCAACATAGACACTGGTGTAATGTAACAAAGTAATAATATTTTTTGATACAGTACTTAAGTATTTTTTGGGAGTATCTGTACTTTACATGAGTTTTTATATTTCTGTCAACTTTCACTTTTACTCCACTACATTTCCTAAATAAAATGTGTACTTTTACTCCGATACATTTCCCCTAAGCATGTTCGTTACTCGTAACTATTGTGAGCAAGCAGGTTTGGCGAATCAGTGATCCTAGCCTGCAAGTTACATCATTCATGTGATGGGTACAGTACAGAAAATATCGGACACTTTTACTCAAGTAATATTCTAATAGGTGACTTTAACTTCTGCTAAAGTAATTTTCTGGTTAGATATCTGTACTTTGACTCAAGTGTGGCTTTCAGGTACTTCATCCACCACTGAACATAGATTTAGTAGTTGTAGTGAAGTGTTTTTTTGATTCTTTGTAGCTTATTTGTTGCTTCTTAATTAAAGTTTTTAATATGATACAGGTGGTATAATGCTGGTTCAGGACAGCTTCTAAGTTTGTGATTAGTGTTCAGTAATCCTGCACATAACAAAGACGGGAAATAATTTCACTTGAGTATAAAATACTCACTTTTGGTGCTCCGCTGTCTCTTCAGGACCCCAGTGCCATGCCCAGACCCACATCTCAGGACCTGGCTGGATTCTGGGACCTCTTGCAGCTTTCCATCGATGACGTCACTGCCAAGTTTGATGAGCTGCAGCAGATCAAGAGCAACCAGTGGCAGCTGGTGGAGAGCCCAGACAAGAAGGTATCACTGGTTAATATGTTCCTTTTCATAATAGTTAGTCTTAATGGACTCCAGAACTACATTAACAACATTTGCCTTCCTTTTTAAACACGTGAGCTCATCGCCTGCTTTCGGTCTGTGGTAATGTAAGGTCAAGTAGTGAAGCCTGCTTTTCACCTGCATTGAGTGACATCAGAGCAATTGCACTTAATAGAAATTCGTAGATTTGAGATTTCCTGTTAACAGACTAACAAATGGGTGAAGAAGAAGAAAAAAAACGGGGGCTACATTCCAAATCTATACTTTTTCCTTTTACTTTTAGTACATACTGCAGCTGCCCTTACAAAGTACAAAAACAAACAATATGTTCAAAACAGGCTTTTGACAGTTTTGACAATCTTTTGATTTTTATAATTCTTTATACTGACAGCCTGGATATACTGGTATACCATTCATAGCTTTTTTAAAAACCTGATTTCAAAGTACATAGCATAAAACATTAAGAATATCAAAACAATCCAGTTAAATCCCCACTACCCAAGAGCTGAAATAAAAGCACATTTGTAAGAGTGGTGCTTGTAGATGAAGCACATTTAGATGGTAATGTGGTGTTAGAGATAGACCAGCTCCTTCAGGGCACGTGGATAATTGTCTTCATGCTACAGTTGTAGTTGTAAGAGACTTATTTACCTCCAGCCGTTAATGGGCACATTGCGAGCTCCATGAAGCTGAGCCCAAACAGTGACACAGATGCTCGGTGTTGAGCTTCTCTCCTTCAAGGCAAGCACCGTTTTTACACCGACGCCAGCTTGCCAAGCAATCAGAAAAGCTTCCCTTGCATTCAAAAGCTTTTGTACATTAGTGTGTTCAGATTTGTAGGTCGTACGGGTGACATTTTGCAGGTAAATGTTGCACAACACTCTTTGTAAAAGGTAATTCTGGCTACACAATCAATTTATAGGTCCTGTAGTGTTTATAGATGCCTTTTTTTAATCCTGTCATTCTGTACCCTAAGGAGCGGAAGTGGCCACCACCTCTGCCAAAGCGGCCGTCCAAGGGGCGTGGCGGGGTGATGCGAGAGCGCTCTCTGGACCTTCAGGACCGCCAGCGTCAGGAAGCCCGCAGACGCCTCATGGCTGCCAAACGAGCGGCTTCTTTCAGACAGGACTCAGCTACAGAGAGGGCAGACAGCATCGAGATCTACATCCCTGAAGCCCAAACGCGGCTTTGAGGTCCACGGATTCATCCTTGTCCACCTCCGCCCCAACACCAGCTCGTGGCATCACATCCAGTCCGCTGTCATCATCTTGTCACTGCTCGTCCACCTTTTTTTTTCACTATCATCTGTCGCCATTCTCTGGGTTGTCCCTGTTGAAGCTACACTAGGCAAGATTTCAGTCATAAATGCGTCCGTTTTTATCAATGTGGCACTGCCGTAGGGAAGAACGCCCCATCTTTCCTGAGTGAGAGGACAGGTGAGTCAGGTGTGGACAGTCGTTCTCCAACAGAAAGTCATAAATAAAATATTTAAAATGAAGCTCAAAACTGAGAAAACTGGACACACCAGCATTAGATCTTTTGCCTCTTTCCCTTTCGGTATTCTTCTGTTAAAACTAGATCGGTAAACATGAGCCACAAACACGTGAAGTTGCCTAGTGTAGCTTTAAACCCACAAGGGACTCTTTGCACCACGAGAATGAGCTGCTATACCCCAAAATATACATTTCACCTCAGCAAGATTAATTCAAATTAGTGATTTATTTGGTCATATTGTTAAAACTCTTCACCATTGTCGCCATTGCCCCGCTGTGAGTAAGGGTAATGCTATACCCGCCACATTCGAAAGGAAACACAAAGTGCAATTTTTCTAGAGTTTCTCACCAGCAACAATGGTCTTGGGCTAAAGCACCCTGTGTGAAGGAACAGCGGCAGCAGAGATTGATGTTATCATAGCAAGGTGAAAAAGACTTTAATAAAAAACAGGTAGATTATTATCTAACTGCTGAAAAGAATATGCTGCAGGGATGACGCAGCCCAGGTCTCACTCCCAACTCGTCAAATGACGCCGATTGGGCAGCGCCCCTCAGCATCGGAAACTGGGCTTTCAACTAACTCCAATATAAACCCACCCATTATTCAACGGTCGTAGCAAGTGACGTAGTATTAATAGCGTGAGAGTCCGTTCAGGGCAAAAGGGGTGGCGGATGGGTCAAAAAAGACTGGACATTCAACCAAAAGACCGCTGTTCAGGGCCCGTGTGAAACTAAAAGTAACGTTGACTTATTTTGTCACGTCAGTCGTTAGTCATGTGACTCGTTAGTCCCGCGACTCGTTATTGTCAGTCCTGTGAGTCACGAGTCGCTAGCCACGTGAGTCATTAGTCAGTGAAGTAAACGTCAGCGACGACCGTTTCCTAACCCTAACTAAGTGGTTGTGTTGCCTCAACCAAACTTCCTGAGAAAACTGAAGTTTATTTTGAAAGGATACTATGCATGTAACAAGGGCATATTGACGCACCATTCCTGGTCCATCCAAAAGTAACGTAAAAGGGATACCCCGTGCGTTGGTATCCGATGCCGAGGGGCACTGACCAAGCGGCGGTATTTGGCGGGTTGGGAGTCAGAATGTGTTGGGATGACCTATTTTGGTAAGCCAACCAGGAAGTTAGCATCACCGTGGGTTCCCTCGACTAAAAGCCAACAGGATTTTTCCATTGGATTTGGATTATTGCAGAAAATAAGATCTGTGGCAAACAAACGTTTATGATACTTTGTTCAGCAAGATAATCTTCACAAATGAACACCACTTTTATGATTTTTGAAGCAATCGCCAGAAGTAAAAAGCTAACGATAGGCTATAAACAAACTACACCACGGTTGCATAACTTCACGTCACCACCACTAAGCTAAAGATGGACTAGAGCTCGGCGCGTTTACAATTTGGAGTCTAATTTAGCCACTTGTTAGCAATCACCTTTTTTAAGACGTAAAAGCTTAAAAATTCACAAGTAGGATATTTACTGACGTAATTTATGTTGCAGAAATAAACGTTAAAATCTCTTCAGCTTCTGTTAACCACAGATCTTATTTCAGGCATCTAACTAAAAACCCATTGACTTCCAGGCGAGGGAACCGGAAGTGCTAAAATGCTAACTCGTTTACAGGTTTTAGTACTCATTCCTGTAGCACTCTATACAAATAAAATTATTTTTGATGTGGTTCAAACTTCACACACAGTCTTTTCTATGGAGGTGGCTAACACCTGGTACGTTGATTGATCAATTTCCTGCCCGTTTGTGGTTAAAAAGTCAAAATAGAACGGTATTAAAAATGTCCGACAGCATGTCTGAGGTGCTGCACAACTACATCATCCATCCATCTTTAACCAGGCATGCTGCAGCTGCTGACCACTGTTGCTGAATGAGATAAATGAAAATAAGGCTAAAAAAAATCCTGGACCATCATTCCAGAATTTATCCATTTCCATTCATGTAACACCATCCCTTCTTAGGACTACACATTTTTAAAGCTATGTACGTTATCTGCTGCTGGATACATTTCCATTGCAGAACAAATATGAATTATTAACAAAAGACAGTTTTTGCGCAGCCTGGAAGAGGTGACCGTATCAAACAATGCATTTTGCACCTTATAATATTCATGTTTGTATTTCCAAGGGAAATGTAGTTTATGAAGCTCATGTGATATTGTTGCAGTTGAATTGCAAGGACAGATATGGAAAATTTACTACAGAATTTCATGTTACTCTATAGGTCATATAAAATGCACCTCGTATTGTTTAATTTTCATTTCTTTCTGACGGCATTCAGGCCTCTCGTAATTACAATATTGTGATTCTAACACTTTTAATTATACTTACAGTATCTATCACATGACCAACATCACAATATACATTTAGTATTTATAGTTGAAACAGTTGTGGGTTGATTTGAGTGCATTCGTCTTGCTAACAGAAACCATTATCTCATAACATCCAACCTTTTTGTTCCAAGTGGGGCATAACGGAAACACTTCTGTTGTTATTTTTGATCTGCTCATGTAGTCTAGGAAAGACAGGTGCAAATGACACTTTAACAATATTCAGTTACTATAGTAAATGGTGCTGCTTTTTACTCTAAAACTGTTGTCCTTTACCCAGTCCTATGTGCACGCACACACACACTCAAGGACTTTTTAAACAGAGATTTATTAACATGGTGCCCGTTGTCTCTCCGATGACTTGTGGTAGATTGTGACTTTAGAAAAGATCATCTTTGCAATGCCCTCAGTGATGTAAATGAGGAGAAGGTTTTTACGGTTTCACTTCCTTTCTAAACATGCAAAGAGGTCGGTGATATTTATGTATCACGTGGGAGAGATTACAGGCTTTGACATTCCACCAACCTTAAAGTATAATCTAATATGCCCACCCTGAGCCAAGGGCATACTGCTATAACATACTGTCCATATTTTATACCACAACATCTGCAGTACATGATTCATCCTCATTTGCCGATCTAACCACAGTTAATTAAAACAAATGTTGACATAGGGCCACTAGAATTATGCTGCAGTTTCCCATTTTATTGTGATTAGAATAGCACTCAGTCGGGGAGGGCAGTTCTGTAAATATGTGTGTGAGGCAGTGAGTCATACTTGTCGTTGGGATTATGATGGGGTTTATTTTTGCTTGCATTTGTCTGACCAATAGCTTTTACTTTGTGACACGTGTGCTAAAGTCAGTGCTAAATCTGAAACCCTTACCTTACCGGACGGCCTTAACCACATGAATGTAGAGCCCCTAACGATGCAAAAAAACAACAACAAGAAAAACTACTTCCCAGGAGACGAGCAGCTGCTGAAAATCCAACTCAATTGGACAAACTTTTACTTTTTGTTTGATTTTATTTAACCCAATTCAGTTTTTCTAATTCATTTGATTGGTTTTAAGATTATAGGGCACAAAAAAATAATAGTGACAACATGCCAGGTCACCAAGGGCAATACATCATTTCACAATGATTTCAGGTTTTTCACAGGAAGTACGGAGGTGTAATCTCTCAGAAAATATTTTCTTGTTTCAATGCATGTAAAAAAAATAGACTCCTAGTAGGATTAATTCATTCATTTCCAAGAAATAATACAATAAGTTGATTAAAAAATATTAAACAGTTAAAATACCGATAAAAGAATTGACTTTTCCTGATACGTTTAGATTTATATGCACCAATAAATATATTTACAAGACTGGATGTCTTGTTGTTCCAGCTTCCACATTTTTCTAACCAAATTCTAGTCAAATAGTTTAGTTTATTTACATGTCTTTACTGTATATATACTGTGCCCATGTATACACTAAAGGACTAGTAATTGAAGGGAAGAAGACTTTGCTTGAAAAATCAAGTGAATTATATAATTACAGAAACTGTTATGATGGCAAGGGCTTACTTTAAAGTTCAATGAATTCTCTAATTTACTTAGTATCTTCTTCCATTACGGGGCTTTATCTCCAGCATTAACACACCATTTATATTCAGGGGAAAAGGATCCAACTGATCGTGGCTGATTCCATTTAATTACCCTCTTTAGACAGGAAACTAAATTATTTGAAGTCATCTCGGCGTATTAAGCCTTTTCCTCTCCAAATTCAATCTGAAGAACAGGCCCGGCAATTCATCTTCTACGAATCGCAGTGCTTAAATATGTTCTGTTTCAGTACTTCAGTCTATTTCTGTCCTTTCAGAAATTTGTTAAGAGGATGCACACTTTTTCCTTTTACAATTTGGTGCATAGTGGCACCAAAATTGGACACTTTATAGTGTGTTAAGTTTCTTTTCTTTACTAATTTATAATCTATTCTCCAGCAGATCTTTCACAGGAAGTAACACATCCTGTGCTTTTTCTCTTGGCCTGCTTGGTCACACTTTTAGGGGAGAAATCTTCTCACCAAACCTCTAACCAGGAGGGAGTTTATTACTTAATTATTTATTAATAAATAATGTCTATTGTGTGCAATTTTAAAAGGGGATACTATTTATTTATGTGGAACGCTGAGAGAAGACAGATTTTTATATATAAGTAAATCTAATCCAGCTAAACATGGTTAAGAGGAGTAATTCATGGCTGGCTTTATTAAACACTGATATACAGTAAAGTGGAAGCACTGTGATAGTCTATTAAACTCAACAGATTTTGGACAAGAACACACCTCGTGCTATCTTCCATCTCCCTTGTAAGTCTATAAATATCAGCATCTTCACTCATTTTTTGGATATAGATGGAGAATAATGTTTAAAATATTAAAGTCCTCATTTATTCCACCGGTTCCTCCCTGAGTCTAAGACTAATAACAGCTTCTCTGATTTCTGACAACAGTTGATGGGCTACTTTAACAATCCAACTGCTCTTCCACCTGACTGAAAGTCATGCAAATCAAGTCTACTTCCCACAGACTGCATACTGTGATTCCATCATGTGTAGTACTTGATGATCTGGTACTCGTTATCATCAATACAGGCTTTCCTTTAAAAGAAAAAAAAAAACTTTTCAAACAGAGCTTTTTGTAGTTTCAAGGTTTTGTGTTGCGGGTAGCTTGAAGTATAATCTATAAAGTGTTGGTAGTTGGTAATGAGGTTGGTTTAGCACATCAACAATGACCTTTCCTGCTTGGTCAACTTGTCTTAAAGCCTGGCTGAAACCAAGTGGTAGGGCGTAAAAAGGGCACGGCAGAGTGACAAGGATTAGCAGGAACCTCACCGTCACTGGCTAGAATGAAAAAAAATGATGTCACTTTGGCTGTTTTTGCACCAATCACCTGTCAGTAAGACTGATATCAGACACTAAGATGTCCTCACAAGTCACAGGGACACCAGCTGCTGCGAGTGCGAGTGTACACTATTACAGTATGTGTGACGTGAAATACACACAGTGACGTGTTTTTGTGGTATCAAGCAGGGCTATTCTATAATCATAGTATCATTTTGATGTCGTTGTTGTATACTCTTAGCATGGCATCTCTGACAAAACGCTAGACATTTTTTCTTTTTGCGTCTGTGTCACATGTTTTCACCCACCGTGCTATGAGGGGCTTAGGAGTTTGGCGATTATGTACATGACAAATCCTCAGGTGCCTTACAGTTTGATTCTCATAGGACTCTGTGAGTGAATGTTTTTGGGTTGAGATTATGTGAAAGGATTTCAACACCTCTTAGAGTGCAGGTTTGTCCGTGACACCGTTACAAAGGGCTGGAAACTGGGCTGGGTCGGGCTGCAGAAAATTTACATTTATATTTGACTTATCACAATGTCCTACTGTAATAAACAACAGCACAATACAGACTAGAGGATTTCAAAGGAGGATTTGATAACTTATTTTTATTTTTTTAAATATTTGGTTCAGATCACGTAGATGTTCTGCTACGATTCACTATCATGCAGTTAGATTTTTAAAATTGGATTAATGTGTTATTATGACAAAGGATACAGCTCCATTAAAGGTACAGTGTGTAGGATTTGGTGGCATCTAGTGGTGTGGTTGCAGATTACAACCATTTGAGAATCCCTTCGCTCCCTCCTCCCTTTCTAAGAGTGCCGTAACATGAGCCGCCGAGTGCAAAACCGTGGTAACGCCGTACCAGGGTTTTACACTGTGCAGCTAACGTTACCGCAGTTTCTCAAAAAGCTCTCGCTAGAGCCAGTGTTTGGTTTGTCCGTTCTGGGCTACTGTAGAAACATGGCGGAACAATATGGCGGACTCCATGAAGAGAACCCGCTCCCTATAGAGTGCTCCAGGGATGACGTATTTTTGTAGGCCAACCAGGAAGTTAGCATCGCCCCGAGTTCCCTCAACAAAAAGCCAATGGGATTTTTCCATTGGGTTTGGGGATTATTTCAGAAAATAAGCTCTGTGGCAAACAAATGTTTATGAAATTTACACGTTTTGTTCAGCAAGATAATCTCCACAAATGAACACCACTTTTATGGTTTTTGAAGCGGGAATGCAATCGGCAGAAGTAAAAAGCTAACGTTAGGCTGTAAACGAACTACACCACGGTCACATGAGCGTGAGTATACACAACGAGGCTGTAAAGGCGGACGAGTCGGAGTGACAACGTTTAGTAGTCTCATTTAGCCACTTATTAGCAACCGCCTTTTTTAAGACACATAAAGGCTTCAAAATTCACAAGTGTGATATTTACTGATGTATTTTATGTCGTAGAACGTTAAAATCTCTTCAGTTTGTGATAACCATAGACCTTATTTCAGGCATCTAACTAAAAACCCATTCAAAAAACCCACTGACTTAGAGACGAGGGAACCGGAAGTGCTAAAATAATAACTCTGGTTTCAGGACTTATTCCTGTAGCACTCTATGTAGATATGAAGGGCTCATTCTAAGTTAACGAAAACACAACGATTCTTAGTTTCAGGTTATTATACACTAATGAAAACATAGTTATTAATATTATATTTCATTTCTGCTAATAGATCCCATGAAATGCTACACACTGGCCCTTTAAAAACAAAGTGAATTGTAGAATATCTGGGAGCGGATATGACGGCGTAAACGCAACATCTCAGAGTGCACGTCACATCCATTTTAGCAAATCATTTCTTTAAATGATCTATTTTTCCTCCTAGCTGTGATATTGTAATCTTGTTTTTTTGCCTTTCTGGCATGTACATCTACAGAATCTGGAGACTGACGAAACTTGACCAGCCAAAAAGTGCAATAGTGTTTTCATACAATGACGGGCGGGCGATCACCTTACAGCTATTTACCTCACGGTTAAGTGTTTTTAGCAAACATGGTATATTAGTAGGAGGAGTAGTTGTAATCTCCACAGGAACACTTTGTCATGCCTGTGTACTATGCAGCGGTACTTCTGTGGGGCGGCAGAGCTTGCAGGCCCCCGGTGCAGATCACCTTTCATTTTACAGAGCACTGAAAGCAACGCCGTCTATCGTGCTTTTACACTACAGGAGCAAAAAACGTGTGCTGTCATTGTCATCCAGTACTCAACTCCTATACATACATGATCACTTTATGCTGATGTAGTGTAAAGAAATATCAGCTAACTTTCAGTAATACTCTACACTGCTTTATGCTTTGTACAAAACAGTTCACAGCACCATATTTTAGGCTAACATCATTTAGTAGTTGTCCTGAAGATAGACCTCAGAGAAGTCTGCATCGGTGCTGAATCAACCAACTTCTCTCCTTGTACTTTTCCTAAATTTGCTTTTATTTTGTTTATTTATTCTGACAATCAGCACACACCAAAAGCATCAAATGCACACACATAACAACAGCAGTGTCATATTATACCCTCAAGATAAAAGTTCCCCTTATACGCATCTTGAGGATGTCTTTACAGACTCCATTAGATTTTCATTGAAAGCTTTTCTCCTTGTTTCTGATACAGTTGCACTGCAAAGATGTCTTTCTATTGCTTGCTCTCTCTTCTCATAAATCATGTGACTTTTAGATCAGAGTTTTGCCTGTTGTCAGAAGCCAGACAGCAGTCAAGTGAGTAATTATGGACCATTATTTTGATGTCATGCTTGCATTATTAATACTGGGCTGTATGAGAGTGTATCTGCTCCTCAAGCAATAAGCCTAATTGAGATATTTAGTTTGGCTTTTCATCCTGATCTTTAGACTCCTGATAAACCTAAACACGAGGGCTGTTACAGTACTGTTTAAGTGGTTGTCGCTGCTTAAAGAAACTGTTTAACGTTTTAGTAAATACGTGCATTTGTGGTCTTAGCAAGAGGTAGATAAGTAGATCGATACCACTCTCATATCTTTCCGCTAAATATGAAGCTACAACCAAAAGCAAGCTAGCTTAGCTTGGCATAAAGACAGAAAACGTGGAAACAGCTAGTCTGGGTCTGTCCAGAGGTAACAAAATCCACCAAAAAACACCCCAGTCATTACCAGGTTAGATATGTTTGTTTAATCTTTACAAAAAACAAAGTGTAAAAACGACAAGTTGTGTTTTTTACAGGGGTTATATACTGGTCTATTTCTTAAGTAGACACAGTGACTAGCTAGTCCACTATATAATGAAACAGACCAGCAAATAAAACATGAATTGTCATTTTTACACATTTATTTTTGTATGGAATAAACAAACAAGAAATAAAGTGTCAATTAGGGCCATTTAGAGATGCTGGTAGGCAGATTTTGTGACTAGGCTAGCTGTTTCCCCCTGTTTCCAGTTTTTTTGCTAAGCTAAACTAATGTCTCCTGGCTGTAGCTTCATATTTATCATACAGACATGAAAGTGGTATCCATATTTTCATCTCTCCAAGAAAGCAAATAAGCGTATTTCCCAAAATGTCAAATTATTCCTATAAACAGGTGAATGTTTTGCATAAATGAGAACTTTTTAAGGCAATGTAGAGTTAACATTTTCTCAAGATGTACGTAGTTGATTTCTGTAAGTCCTCTTATGTTATTTAGGTTGATTTTATGATTTATTGTTGTTATTTTTACTTGTGACCTCAGTGTCTACATTTCCTCTGAAGGACAGTTATACTGTTTTACAACACTGCTCGTCGCTGCACCAATTCTTGGTCACACGATCACAACCAGAATCTACAGGCATAATCTACATGTGCATATTTTTTTGAATTGTGTGCTACTGTATAACTGGGAGGAGACATGTTTCTATATCTGTGCTGTTTTATTTTATGTTTTAATGTTTTATGAGGGGAGAGAGAAGTCACAGTTTTGTTTGCCTTTGGTGGAGAAATGTCTTGTGTCGTGGCTGTGGGTAGAAAATACAGAAGGCCTCTTATGGGTTTTGCAATGTGACATGAGAAAAATTTGATAGCATAAAAGGTTTGTGGTTAGCTTAAAACTATTTTGAATTGTTAGATATATCAATAATGAGGATAAATATAATGCCAAATATTCAGTATTTGTACAGAAATATACATATATAAATATATAATATATGCCTAATTTAAATGGAACTATTTTCCGCTCTTGACCATGTTTTTGTTGTTTAACGTTCCTTTGTCAACATTATTTTATAAGATCTTCAGATAGCATGCAGGATAGTGAAAATGAATGTATTATTTAGTGTTTCATTGCTGTTCAGTATTACAGCATTCTACAGATCAGTTTGTGTTTGTAAGATTAATTTAAGCTGAATATTTTCATTTCTAGATTTGTTTACCTATAAAATGAATTGTAAACTCTCTTTTTTTAAAAATTCAAGGTTTTGAAATGGTTTCAACAATTTATATCATTTTATTATTTTCCTGCTTTATCAACGTGGCTCAGTATATTTTGCCTCTTCTAAGTACTGCTATCAACCATCTGTTGTAAATAATTATGCAAATTAAACTTTTTGAAGAAAACAGCATGGTCGTGTTAGAGCTCTTTTTTCCTCTGTAAGTACTGGGAGTTTGGAAAGGGTTCAGTGACGCAGCTGTGCCACAAAGTAGACAAGTCATGTGGGATTTTAGCTCAAAGGCAGGGCTATTTATGGGGAATTACTAAAACCCAATAAAGTGTTATCCATCCTCTGGAGTAACTCTCTGCGGGTCTATATAATAATAAATGGAAAGACGCTTGCTGGGGGGCAATCCACATGAAGTGTCTTACAACAATATTGGCTCTCAGTTACAACTGTGATGATTTAAATACATTAAGTGATCTAATTAGTTGATGATAGAGCAGTTAACTACTGCACATGATGTCCCTCTGGTCTGCTTGGTGTTCCTGCAAAGTTTTAGGATCCCGATATTGTGCATGCTGGCTTACTGGGATACTCACTGTGCATTCGAATAACCATACTATTTAGTATGACAGAAAAAGATTAAATACCAGGATGTCCTACTACATACGGTCACATTTTGCAGCATGCTTTTCTGGCTAATCTGACCCACAGTCCTCTGCGCAGTGGATATATGAGCAAGAGGGTCAAAGTTCAACACACAATGTTACGAAGAAGCAGTTGGCAACCTCCGGTTGGAGAAGTGAAGCCAATGCTGAAGTGCCTTAAACTTGCATTCTTTCTAATAGCCAGCAGGGGTCGACTCCTCTGGTTGTATAGAAGTCTATGAGAAAATGACCCTACTTCTCACTTGATTTATTACCTCAGTTAACATTGTAAACATGAGTTTATGGTCTCAATCGCTAGTTTCAAGTCTTCTTCAATACAGCACGATGTTCATTTAGTAAATTATGGTCCCATTTAGAGTCAAATAAACCATAAAGCAGGGGATGCTTTAGGACGTGGCTGCCTTGTGATTGACAGGTCGCTACCACAGCGTTGTCTGTGTTTTCGTCTTACAACTTTAACCCTTTCACGGTGAGTTTTCAATTCATGAAAGTTAATTGTAACATTTTTGGCAAAATGGCAGTCCAAAAACCAGTGGGTGACGTCACAGTGACTACGTTGACTTCTTATATACAGTCTATATGTAGAAATAGTGTTTCCCAATTGTATGTACGTATACTGCAGGAAACAGCACGTACTCTGTAAGGGCAGCTGCAGTATGTACTAAAAATAAAATTAAAAAAATATGTGATTTGGATTATTTGTACCCTTAATTTCATTAGTAACACCTGTGCTTTTCCTACTGACTAAGCTCCTCCCCCGTGGTTACTGTTGCTAGGCCTGTCAAGTTTTGGCACCCGCCATGTCAATATGGCCTTTTCAATGATATCAGTGAGAGATATTCAAAAGAGATATTCAAAACGCTCAATATACGGAGAAATACACACAGCCCGTATTCAGAAATTGTGCGTTTGAAACAAGCTGTTAGGATTCTGTCCATTTGTGATGTCACAAATATACAATATTTAGACCATTAGACGGTTTTAAACGTAAACATTCTAAATGTGCCACAGTTTATTTCCTGTTGCAGTGTATGTAAATAACATCAGCTTACAGGAATTAAAAATGGACCCAAACTGTTGCCTAGCAACGCAATTCCGTTGCAATTCTGTTGCAATTCCATTGAAATGTACTAAAACGGAGCTTTTCAGACAGAGGGTAAATAAAGGTATATTTAGACAGACAGTATGAGGAAAATAAAGGTTTTTTTTTAACATTACAGTATGTAAACATGTTCTAGTAGAAACACAAAATACAACTATGAACCTGAAAATGAGCACGATATGGGGCCTTTAAGGTAAGTTAATGTTCAGTTATGACTCCCTCTTGCTATCATTATCTAATATAAAACTAAATTATTCCACTTTTCTATTTGTTAAAAAGCACGTCAGGATATTGCATTATAGACTGAATCTCACAATAGTTAGCTAATATTCAACTGTCTGTGTTTGCTAACATGCTAAACTAGCTAACGTTGTTAGCATCTTACCTTGGAGCACACCAAAGGAGTTTTTGTTGATCTTTGATGGATTCAGCTGTAAGTAACGTCTTCCACACTGTTTAATCCATATTCAACATCGCTCCTCTTGTGTTTTTGTCTTCAGAAAAGCGAAAATACTATGACACTCTCTAAACTTTGATGATATCTGTTGTGGACTTGCTGGTTCCTTTCACAAGGCTGACCTTGACCTGCGTTGCCTAGTTACAGTTGCTAACGTATGATTGGACAGTGGCCGTTCTGGGGGCGAGGCATAGCAACGGGCCAATCAGTGGGCGAGACCAAATAGTATATCTAGAAGCAAAGAGCTGAAACTCTGGTGTTTATTTGTTTATTTGTTTATTTGTGGATATGAGGTATGAGGAAAAGGAAGAAAAATAAAAAGAAAAAAATAAATAAAAAGAAAAGAAAAAATATATGTATATGTATATATATAGAAAAGGGCAAAAGCCCTGAGCTATCAACACCAGGCTCACGAATTTACGTTACGATACGAACTCTGGTGTTAATAGCTCAGGGCTTTTGCCCTTTTCTATCCATAGGCAATCATTGGAGGGAGGAGAGAGGAGATGGAGGAGGAGGAGACCAGTTGGTGCTGAGGCAGCAAGGCCCATGCCGGGCCAGTTGAGGAGGTTTTGGTTTATTTGGGGGGTTTTTTTCTATTTTTTTTTTTCTTGTAAAAAAATAAAATAAAATGAAATATGGATAAAACAAAATGGAGAGAAAAACAACAAAAAAAACCTGGATAAAATAAATAAATTAATGAAAAATAAATTTTAACCCTAACCCTAACCCACCCTAACCCTAACCCTAACCCTAACCCCTAACCCTAACCCTAACCCTAATTTTTTTTTTTTTTTTTAAAAAGCCAACATAACTGGGCAAGATCAATATCATGTGACTATGTACAGTGTGGGCTGCTTGAGTGGGGTGAGGGTGGCTGGCTGTCAGTCAAGGTGCAAATCAAATTAAGGCAAGATTAAAAAGAATATGATAAAATAAAGTAAAATAAATATAAATAGGTAAATAGATAGAAGTAAAAGAATGGTGGATAAAAGGATGGTGTTTAATAAGGTGATGGATAAAAAGATGATGTTTTGAAAGAGGATGATGGATAAAAGAGATGATGTGGTCGTATGTAGTGTGTGGACTGTAACTGGAGTCAAATGTAATCATGGGTTAATATTGGTGGTGGTGGTGGTGGTGGGGGGTTACAGGTGTGTAGGAGCATTGAATATCATCAGGTTTTCAATTCTTTTAATTGTACAGACAACACGCCACACACACAGGTTTTAATTAAAGAAGTGGTCTTTATTACAGCAAAGAAGCCAAACATTACAGACAAGAATAATTATGAACCATGAATATCAATTCTATACTCAGACTGGCCTCTCATCCAGACACCTGCTTCATTCACTACTCTTCAGGGC
This sequence comes from Sebastes umbrosus, assembly GCF_015220745.1. Taxonomy (NCBI): domain Eukaryota; kingdom Metazoa; phylum Chordata; class Actinopteri; order Perciformes; family Sebastidae; genus Sebastes; species Sebastes umbrosus. The sequence continues at coordinate 5,935,932 of NC_051286.1, forward strand.
CATTACTTCAGATTTATTAAGGAGGATTTATGGGCATCTTAACTGGATTTGCTCCTTAGTTTTTCCCTCAAGTGTGTAGTTAAGAAGGTCGTCAGTCTTTTCTCTCTCTGCATGCTATATAGAGATGGCCATCAGTTTCGGTAAACTGACTATATTAATGTATATGGCCTCTGAATTTTTCTCTCCCTTCTTTTTGGTCAGACCAGAAATCTGCGGAAATAAACTAAAAAATTGATGCTCCACCAGCAGAATAAACTTCTGTATTCAGTGGATATTATAATGCTTTTTAAACAATATCTTTCAACATTTGAAGTTGCGTCCTACAGGAGTACAATCTCTGACTTTTTTTTTTATCTACAACAGAACTCATGTTCTGACATTGCATCCATCATCTAGAGCCTTTTAGAGTACTCATGATAGCCTATTTACAATAACATCCTTAACAGTAGACCCGGGGCTACTCTCGTTCCAACCAAGTGGAACCTCTTGACATTTTTATTTACAATATTTTTTTTTTTCAGAAACACATCTGGTATTCGGTGAAGCCTCACAAAGAGTTCATTCGGATTAATAAAACACATTGAATCATGGTCCAGGAGGTGTTCAAGACATTGATCGTCCATGAGAACGAAGCCCTGGTTCGCCATCTGTTCAAATGCTTGTTATCAACAAGGAAATTCAAATGATTAGGCACAATAAATGTTCTTGTTTCACAGTCCTGCATGTGTCACTCACTAAGCCTGTTGTGTGTGTTCAGGGATTAATGGTGAGCAGGATGTGAGGATGAAGATAAACAGCTCATCCCTACTGAGACGTTAAAGAGGAGCTTATTATCCAAAAAATACTCCGTGCATAGAAATGCACCGATGTTCTACTGACCACAAACAGAGCGATGGGCTTTTACACAAATAAACCACGGTAACATCACAGAGAGTTTCATTAAGTGAAAACAAGACAATACTACTGAGTTCCACCTAAATACTGAAAAACTACGTCTAATGCTTTTAATATACAGCGTCGATCAGGGGTTCTTAAACTGTTCTTCATGGACCCAAAGTGAGCAGACGCAGCCTCTAACCTCAGGACCCTTTATGGGCTCTATAAGTCACACTAATACTCTCAACGGGCCTCATGCAAGAACCATTCGTACGAAAAGATTTGTTCTTAAGTGACTTCTTAAGTGAAGTTAACGTGATAGCGCAAATTCGTTTTAATGCCACTAATTTCTTTAACGCATTAACGCAATCGATCTTCCGCAGGTTGTAGCGGGCTCAGTTTTAAAGCTAGATACTGGCATCATATGAAACTACAAAAACCTAATAAATCCATTGGTACCAATCATGTCATACTAGTTTGTCAAGAAGGAGGCTAAATAACTCTCCAAACTTAGGCTGAGGGTTTCTGGACAATATTTGTCATTGTTTTGTGTTGTTAATTGATTTCCAATAATAAATATATACATACATTTGCATAAAGCAGCATATTTGCCCACTCCCATGTTGATAAGAGTATTAAATACTTGATAAATCTCCCTTTAAGGTACATTTTGAACCGATAAAAAAATATTTGACTCTGCAATTTGAATTATAATTTAATTCTAAATGTATTCATATAGCCTAACGATATCCTTCATTTAAGTTGACCATTGATGCTATTGTATAACACCACAAAACGACTTAAATAACGCACTAACTGAAGGTTAATTTGTCTCTGTATATACAGTAATAACGTCGTCAGGAAGTGTAACCAGGGGCTGACTTATATGGTGTCATTGGGGCGTTAATAATTATGCTAGTTTACAATTCTCATGAACGTGTGCTCACTTACGTACAGGTGGCATTCACCATGTTTACGCAGGTCATTTACACGGTCATCTGAAGTTAAAAGCGTTTGCTGAATGTGACGTGGCACACTCGTAAGAAATAAAGAGAAAGTTAAGACAAGGATACAAAAATGTTGTTGCATGAGGCCCACTACTCCAGAGGAGACTCGCAGCTCGTTTTGAGCCACAGTTTAAGAAACGCTGGTGGTAAACATGGAATGAAGAATGATTGTTCTTACAAGCAATGCAAGTAAACAAACAATAAATACAAACAATGTGCTTTATCCATATAGACATATTTACACAAAGTCTTTGGCTTATGAATAAACATCAGCTACAAAATAATAATAAAAAGTGTCGTTGGCCACCAGTGCACGAAACAAACGAGGCCTGGGGTCAGTTCACTTCCAATTCCATTCAAACCAGAAATGGAAAAACTGTGATTCACCGGTTCATGATTGAGCGTTTATTTCTCAGTCTTTTCTACTACGAGTACCCAAAATCTGTTCATGTTATAGAGTTTTGAAATAAAAAAAACATCCCATTTGTGTGTTGGCTGAATTGAAAGTGCATTGGGCCCAGCCCTGAAACAAACATGATTATGCTAATGTCACATGGTTGAATAAAAAATCTTAAGTAATCCAATTTTCTTCTATCCAGTAGATCAATAAAAGACAAATCAACTCAAATCAAAACATAAACAACGATACATATCACACTTTTTTTGAACGTTAGCAAAAATCCTACACGTAACATTATTCAAGTTGCCACTTCATGATATCGTAAAAAAAAAAAAAATTAAAAAAGAAATGCCTAATATGCCCCGTGTAAACTTCCTGTTTTTGTTTCATTGTCAGTCTAAGACGCTACTTCATCTAATTAGCAAACATTGACATTTAAGGGTATTTTCTATGTCTTGTATATTCTGTTATCTGACTGTATGTAACCAATGAAGAATGGGCTCAAAGTGGATATGAAGTACTACATAATAGTAATATACATAATGATGTTCTGACTCGGTAAAGTAACGTGAAGATGCTGCTGATGTATGGAGTAGAAAACAGAAGCATTCACAGAGTTTGGCCAGGCTGTAACTTGAAGTTTCTTGTTCTTATACAAACGCAAATACTCAAACATCACCGTTGATGAGACGCCCAACACTGTTAAGTTACTCAGAAATTAGCATGATGAGAGCAGGAATGTGGGGCCACTGAAAACTTGCAGTTATTCAAAAGCTGTGGTTGCAGCTTGCGAGAGTAGTGGGGGAGGGTAAAGGGAGACATCTACAGGGCACATTGAGTACTGCAGCTGAAACAGCATGAGGCATCAAGTCCATGGGAGAGGGAGGATAAACATTTAAAATGGGGCCCAAAACATACAGGGGCCCGCTGGCACTCAAAAAGCTGTACAATAAGCATGAAGGAGTAAAAGGAGAAACATGTCGCCTCTTTCTCTGTTTGCACTCCCAGCAGCTCCTTCTGGTCAAAGTCTCAACGTTTCCCTTTGTTTGGATACTTTACAACACTGGAAGAGGAGCCGATGTCGCTTGCGCCATTTTGTAGGGACGCAAAATGGGTGCTACAGAACGGCAGAGGGGAGTCGGGACCAAAGCGAAAGCAAAGGATCAAACACGCGGGGAGTGAAAAGATGTTCTTCACCTCCTCTTACTCCTCCTCCTCCTCCTCCTCTTCTCTCCTTTGTTTAGGAGGACTCGATGAACTCCAGCGACAGGTCGTAGCAGAACCGGTACTGTTCCTGTAGACAAACACAGACAGACACACTGAAGTTAACATCTGGGGGGTCACATGTTCATATTTTGGGTCGATCTCTGATAAAGTCTGATATGTTGTATTCAGGGACGTCACAAGAACCGAAACTTTCGGTACTAAGTCGATGCCAAAATTTTGAAAAAGTGACGGTACTTGTATTTGTATAAAACAAACCAAACATTTAGGTTCTCTCTTCTCTCCCTCTGTTACTCTCTTTGCCTCTCCTTTATCTCTAACTCACCGGAGTATCCACCATGTTGGGTTTGCTGTTCCTCAAGGTCTTAACGGCGTGGAAGACATCAACCACACTCTGTCTCTTGGCCATCTCACACACAATGCTGCTGGCACAGAAAACGCCACTACGCCCACCTCCGTTTCTGTAAACACACAGACAATAATACACAGTTAGGTGACAAAATGCACAATTTAATAATACAGTTGTAGTTTTACCACCTCTCACTGTGTTCATGGCTCACAGAGAACAACTCATCCTGCTCGTCAGTAAAGTTTTGTGCATCATCAGACAAGAATACATTCTGTTGAAAGAGAAGCGTCACTCTCTCACTCTCACTCTCTGACTGAGTTTCATGAGTCATTAGCACTTCCTATAATAATCACCAAATGGTGCCAAGATAACTGGTACTAACCAGTCCTTATTGGACCACTGCTAGATGCGGTCTTAACAAACACGTTAACATTCATTTGATTCTTTTCATCTTCACTTGAACAAAATGACTGATAATTCTTCCCTTTTTTCTCTGAGTAAACAGAATGCTCTTTTGTTCCTTACAGAGCAACTGATAAAGAAATACATTTATTGTTTGCATTATTTTATTATTAATATAATTTATTTATTTAGTATTTATTGATCTATTTGTTTATTTTATTATCTTTTAATATATATAATTTTTTTTTGAATTTCTTATAATTTATAATTAATTAATTTATATTTTTTATATATTTTTTTTCTTCTGATCCACTTAATTTGGATTATAATTATTTATTTATTTAGTTGTAAATTGCAAGCACAATAATTATGTCTGTGCATATGTGTGATAGAATGTGAAGGTAATAAATAAATGTTTTATTTGCATTATTTTGTTATTTATTTATTTGTTTATTTTATTATTGTTTAATATATATAAATATATTTATTTATTTATTCTGATCCACTTAATCTGGATTATTAGTATTCATTTATTTATTTAGTTGTTTATTTCCCCCGCGAGCACAACAGTTATGTCTGTGGATATGTGCAATAGAATGTGAAGGTATGTAAGCATGTACCGGTATGCTATATGTCCAGTGTTTGGTACGTTTTGCGTATGAATGTTTGCATAAAAGTGGAAAAAATTCAATAAAGATATTTGAAATATAATACAGAGCTACTGATTGATTTTCACAAACACACTCTTGCTAAACAATAAATAAAAGTGTATGAGTATGTTTGGTGTGAACTCACAGGCAGTGCACAATGGTCCTTCCCTCTCCCTCCTCTCCCTCACGCTGCCACTGGTCGACCTGCAGGATCAGTTTGAGGAAGGAGCGTTTGGAGGCGGGGACTTCTCGGTGTCCCGCCCAACCCAGGTACTGGAACTGACGGACCATCAGGTAGCCCTCCTGGGGCTGAGAGATCAAACAACACACACACATTTAGATGAACTGGGCTTGAAGAAAACCATATAAACGTAACAAGACAAAATAAATGTACTGACCCTGGTGAGATTGCAGACTCTGAAGAGTCTACTGATCACATCACAGTCCATGGAGCAGGACATACATTCCACCTGGACCGGACCGTAACGCAACATGCCCTCCTCCGGCCAGTACTGAGGACAACCCTGAGCACAAACAGTCACAGCATTTAGATACAGTAGAGGCAACAATGCACTTTAACAAAGACAGAGAGAGACAGCAATACATTCAATATTAAAAGCATTTTTCTTACTATTATTTTCCTATATGTTTTAGGGTTTATGCTTATTTGAGGCCTTGTGAGTAAAGGACAATTTTCTACCGTTGTCGACAGTACATTTCTCTTCATATATGCTGACTTTGGTGGCATTTTAAGCCAATATTACACTTTTAGTATAAATTTACTGTAGCTGCAAGACAGGATTATCTCCCTAAGGTTCTTCTCTGTTCACAGACTGGAGTTTAATTTGATTTTTTTATTTGATATAGCTGGCTACAGAAATCATTCCAGTGTGGTCTGCAAGAGTTTTCACTTCACAGCTTTATGCAAAGGTCGACCTGCAGCGAGCTGCCATGCAATGTCGGGCCACAGCGACCTGCAGCTGTTTGATTCTGCGGTGAAGTGCGGCTAAATTAAAAGCTGGGAAAAGTCTAACTTTTAGCGGTGGTTATGATACTAATGGTACGTGTCCACAGGGGCGTTTTTGGACGCTTTTGGACACCTCGCTTCCCAGCTTTGGACGTTTGATGGGCTGCCACTAGACACAAGACACCTGATTGGATGAATGCTTTCCCTCGTGAGCTGCTGCTCCAAGCTTTCAAACCGGAACCAACATGGCGGCTCGTTTGGAAACTTTTTTCTTTTATATTACGAAAATATTTCACCGAAATGTGAAAACATTTTAGGTGAGAAATAAGTCATGCAGTTGCTGAATCTGTCTTTATTTTAGATCAACACCGGTTAGTTTAAATGTTTCTCTGAAGTTTCCAGAGGCGGTGAGTCTCGCCGGACGCCCCTGATTTGCATAGAGTAGCCTAGACCTCAACTTTATGTAAATGAGGAGCGGCCAGCGTGAGGCCCCGTCTCTTGACTTGTGCCGCCACGCTACTAGAACGCATTGCACGGCTGCTCTCAATGAATGGGAAGCGTGGAAAGGACGGATCCTGTGTACCATAAGTTCAACAGAAAAGTGAATTACCTGAGCCAAGTCGATCTCATTCAGCATCACCAAACTGGTACATCCATAGTCGTAAACCAGACGCCAAAAGTCTTTGACAGTGTTGGGCAAAGGATGCTGGGTAACGATGAACGCAGCAGGCTGTCTGTAGCTCTGCAAGAGACACACAACAGAAATAAACGTCAGGTCTTTCATACACAAACTGTTTTTAAAATCCAGCAGCAAGTTTTGCTTTTCATACACATCCTTCACTTCTCCGTTCTGTTACAAAAATCTTTATTCTTATTACATCCTTCTTTCTCTCTCTTTCATACATACATACTGTACACACACATCAAAACACAAACAGCGGAGCAGAGCGGGACGATTTGTGGGACAACAAGCAACACAGGTGGTCACATGATCATGCAGTGGGCCTATCAAACGTGAGGGTGAGGAGCATGCGTTGCATATTCAAATACACTGTACGCACATTACATCTACATCCATAATAGGGTCAGTTTACTTCATGTTCAGTTAAAGTTCACATTAAAAAATTTCTCTAATTTGTCAGTCCCAAAACAAAATAGAAAATTGACCAAGTTTTTATTGACGTAATGAACTGACTGAACTTGAAGTGAACTGAGCCCAACTCATCCTGAATGAACAATGTGCAGCCAGATGTGTGACATGGGAGTGAATGATTTTGGTCAGGTGATGGGGGGAATGAGGGGGCAGGTTTAGGATTTTTTAGGGTGTAAATGGCTTTTTGCTAAACATGAACCTGGTGGCAGAACGACACTGAAGCCATGAAACAAATCCAGTATTGGAGATTTGAAGTAAAATCCCGTTACCTGGAACTCCTCTGAGAGCTTGGTTAGAGAAAGGCCAAAAGGTAAGTGACTTAACTTTAAATATAAACTTTCAAAAAGTTGGAAAGTTTTTACAGCAATTAACAGTATTTTTTTTGTGCTCCAACAGCTTTTGTTGGAGAAGCCAGGTTTCTTTCCACACCATGCATATATTACACTTTCGACCTTTATTATAAACTCACATACTGCACCCCCACCCCTTTACTATCTCTCCCTCTGTCTATTTCTATGAAAACAGACCTGCTGATCATGACCAGATATTGCCATCTTACCTTAAATTTCAACCTATTTAATGACTTTATTTTTCAAGTCATGGTACATGGGCAACATGTTGTCAACTGTTGCCAATGTAAACAACGTCCTGCAACAATGAGGCTGTTAAAGATCGGGCGGTGGCCAGAGAAGCTAGCGGTCTTTTCAGAACCTGGATTTGTCTCTAGCCTTCTGCTGCTAAAACCACAAACACAGCTTCACACAAACAGGGAGGGGAGTCTGTGTGTGTGTGTGTTGTCTGTATAATATGTGCATAAATATCTGAATGTACATGTGTTTCTCTTCATTTATGTACATCCTCTTAAAAGTGTGCATTATTTCCAGCAATTATGTGATTGCAGTTTGCTTCTCTTGCTCGATGTGTTGTGAAAATAACTCAACTGTATATTGTATGTTGTAGCGTGTTGTACACTTACATCCATCAGAGCAGCGTTGATGTAGTTGCTGCTCTCTCCGTCTATTGTAATGAGGAAGGGAAGGCATCGATCAGGAGGAAGGCCGTCCATAAAGCGGTTCTTATCTTGGTTTCTAGGCAACAACGCGATGCTGCAGTCTTCAGGCTGAGGCTGAGGAGTCACCGAGTTTAACGTCTGGACAAAGAGAGAGATGTACAACATATAAGTTAGTGCATAAAGGGAGTTTTAAGGTCTCTAGGAGAGAGAGAGGGGAAGAGAAGGTGGAAGAGTGGGCTGTACACAATGTTTCTGTAAGACTGAGTGTCCATATAGTGTTTTTCTATGGCAGAGAAGCGCTGGCAGGGCGCTGGGGAACGCAGTGCCTTTCTGAAAAGTTCAGAAGCTTTCAACTAGAAGCACTCGGAGCAAAAATGTCAGAGCATTCAGAAGAAAAAAAAACCGCTGGTGCACAGAAAAAACACTATATGGCCACTCAGGGGAGAAGCCATGGATGGAGAAAGGTGGGTGAGATCTGGAGGGGGTTATTCGTTTGGGTGTTGAGTTCAAATATCAACAATCTCTCTCCAGAATCGCTGACTCCACCTTTTAATGCGTATTCCGGTCATCACACCCGACCCCCTGTCAGCCGGTCCACAATATTGTTAATATTAAACAGGTCCACGGTACAAAAGAAGTTGGGGACCCCTGTATTAAAGGTACCCTGTGGAGTTTTTAACCACTAGTAACGTTGTGGGTCCCAATTTAGTTTGAATCTTGGGTTAGTGGGTGACTGATATACTGAACATCCCTTTTTGTTTTTCACGCTATTCCACTAATCGACAGTTGGTGTTGGTAGGTAATGCACCAAGAAATACAGAAATTCACCAGTAAAGCCAATTAAGAAGAAGACTGTAAGCAAGTAAACATTGCAGGATTTGAAATACCAAAAAAATTGTCTCTGCAAATGTTTCATGAGGAAGGAAATGTGTTCAAAACGCATCCTTGTGTATCCTTGTTATGTCTCTAGGATACACAATGATGTGTTTTGGTGAGTAACACTGAATGTAAACAAAAAACTTTATTGTAAATGTAAAAATTGCACATAATATATAGTTGTTTTGAGTTGTTTCTGAGTGTTGCTTCTGACTTGGAGCTAAAAGTATAAAGTTAGATTTTCGGGTTGAGAATTTGAGAAAGGCCGGGAGTGGATTCATTAGCTGATCATTTCACCAAAATGTTGCTAAATATACAGCTTAGATGCTGCACCATCATTCAGAGGTTGAAGCTTTTATTGTCTGCAAAACGCTGAACAGCTGAGAAGTGGATTACGCTGCCTTGAGACACTTCTATTGACATTTTGATATTTGTTTCGTGTTGTAAAAACTCCGCTCCTAAATGCATTTTAGGATTGATTTTGGAGGTAGTGGCTGAAGATACAGATTATAATCAGGTTTACCTGGAACTCATCCTTCAGATGTGACGAGTTGGTCTGCGAGTCGATGCGGATCAGCTCATAAAAAGCAGCTTTGAACTCGCAGACTGGTATGGCTGTTTCTCCACATAGACACGCCTCTAGGATGGCATCGTGGATGAATATATACTGCTCCTGAAGACAGAGAATTCAAGACATGCACGTTATTACATACAGACACATCTTTCACTCCTAGATAACAAAAACACTCGCAAACAATAAAACACAACGTTGTCACATGGATAAGACGAGCAGCTGTGATGCCGAATGAAAGTGACACTGTGAGTGAGTGATGGCTGATGGGAGATGGGAGTTATGAATGAGATGATGACTGTCGAGTTTCGGTTTATGACACTTGTGAGTCAGTCCACGCAGGAAATTGTATTTTTGGATCATTCAAGCAGCTTCAATTCAATGAACAGACACAGAGTGAATTGAAGGCTGCTTTAGTGAATGGCTGCGAATGTCTTTGTTATGATGGATGACATAAACTGTTCTAGTTACACCGCTACACAATAATATTTCATACATTTTACAATGTGCACTGATTTATTATGAATATATTATAATGATTACATGACAGCTTGTGGTACCTACGTAATAAAAATAACTCTTTTTTCCTCCATAGACACAACGTATAGGAAATAAATATTGTTTGCAATTTCATTAGAGATGCAACGATTTATCGATTAGTTGTCAACTATTAAATTAATCGACAACTATTTTGATAATCGATTAATCTGTTTGAGTCATTTTAAAGAAATTTTTAAGAAAAAAAAGTCAAATTTCTCTGATTCCAGCTTCTTAAATGTGAATATTTTCTGGTTTCTTTACTCCTCTATGACAGTAAACTGAATATCTTTGAGTTGTGGACAAAACAAGTAATATGAGGATGTTGTCTTCTTGGGCTTTGGGGAACACTAATCCACATTTTTCATAATTTTCCGACATTTTATAGACCAAACAACTAATCGATTAATCGAGAAAATAATCGACAGATTAATTGACAATGAAAATAACTGGTAGTAGCCCTAAATTTCATCATTAAAAAAGTGTTTAGAGGGTTGGATGTGTCTGATTGTTAATATTAAATCAGGATCACGTCAAGCTACGCTAAAACATTATGGGATGGAGGTGCTTCCATTCAAGATGCCAAATGCACCGCTGTCTGCCACAGTGTAATTCATCATCCCACCACTGGATGGCGCCAAAGTAACATCTGTTAAAATCCTTGAAAAAAGTGGCTTTAAATAAATAACAATTTGACCTCTATCCCGGTCACGATAATATGCTTACAGATAAATATATATATTACATTAAATCATGCATTTGCTGTGATTATGTAGTGAGATGACATGTGAATGAATGAATGGGTGGCAGATACATGTGGTCACTTCAGCCTGCTCCATGCTGATGGCTGAAGAGTCTTACAGTGAGGGTTCATTCTAAGATGTGGATGCAGATGGAGGATGGGTAATGCAGTCACCTCAGTCTGTACCATGTTGATCCTCCTAGAGCGAAGAGCCTTCACACAGTTGTAGATGTCGACCACTCCTTCTCTCTCCGCCATGTCCAGCATGATGTCAATGACTATGAAACAGCCTGTACGCCCTGCTCCAGCACTGCAGAGAGAGACACAGAAAATCATTCATTATGTCTAGAATTGAGAAAAGAAAAGCAAATATTTTAGATGTTATGGTGCATATTAATCATGTGAGGTAGAGAATATAAAGGTCTGCTTGTGTTTCTATACCTGCAGTGGACCACAATCGGCCCAGCAGAGGGTGGATTGGAGATTTTAACTCTGCGGATGAAGGAAAGTAGTCCCGTGGCGTGATATGGAACTCCGTGATCAGGCCAGCCTGTGAAGTGGAACTGCTTGACCTCCCGCACCTCGTTGAAACCACGCTGAGTAAAGACAAAAGACATCTTTAGGTTACATTTCAACTCACACAGAAGAGACAAACACATCCTCTACATCTCTTAGGTACAAGCATTACAAATTTATCAAAATAAATGCAAAACAACACAGAGACAAAAATACATCACTCACCCTCTCCAGTGTAAATGTGCGAACCACATATTCAGCCAGAGGTTCGACCTCCACAAAAGTCACCTTGAAATCTCCGTACACCTCTGCATCATCCGGCCAATACTTATAGCACTTAACCTGTTAGAAATAACATTTAACATTTGATCAAATACAGCATAATAATTATAATAAATATGTTCAAAGACCTGGATCAAGTGGCAGATATAGCGTCTTACATAATATAAAAAATATATAATATAATGCCCTAAACATTGCAGACTTCACCAATCAAACAGTAGGACGGCAGAGGAGGGTCGCTAATTTGTTTTACTCCAGTCAGCTGATCTACATTTTTCCATTAGCAGCCACAAACACTATCAACAGAATATCTTTCTGGAATACAGTATGCATACTTGCCAACCTAGAGACCTCAAAAATAGGGAGGATTTCAAAACCAAACTGGGTTTATGTTAAATACTTTTAATTTTACTTTTAACTCTCAGGAATAAAAACTGGAATCCATTATTTCCAATGGCTTGCTCCGTGCCTCAACCCCCGGGAAAAATTGGGATGATTGGCATACGTATGAGCATACAGTATGTACTAAAGCTATTTCAAAGTGTTACATGATCCTGATTCATGATTTCTGACATGTAATTTCTTTTATCTGGCTATCCAATTGTCAATGGGCGAGTATGAACGCTGGGAAAAATGTCTCGCATATTCGAATTGCACAATAGAGTAAAAAGACGAGAGGAAAAGAGCAACTTACCCTTCCAACCTCCACCAGATTGGTTACCATGACGATGCAGGCTGACTGTTCCTGCCACACCATCCTCCAGAAGTCATACACTGTCTCGTGAACAGGACCTACACACAGATGCACAAAGACACATATTCAGTACTAGTTTGGATGATTTCTATGTGAGAAGAAAATGTATTATTATTTACAAAATCCTGTTCTATTATCTTACCCTGAGTAGCGATGTAGTGACTTGGTCTCTGGTAGCCCTGAAAACCATAAAACAACATCTCAATATCCATAAAAAAGTGTATGTTTAAAAAAAATCTTGTACCACAGTTGGAGACCTCCACAGTGCAACATTATAACTGTCAAAACTAATCTGTCAGCTTGTCTCTCACCTGTCGCGATAGAAACATTACGGAGCATCTCCAAGACGTTTATTGTAAAGTTAAAGCAGAATTTTATTGTCGATATAATTAATGTAATTGTCATTTTTGGGTTGAGTTGAATCTGTCTGAATCATCAAAACAAAGCTGCAAAATTATGCTCAAAGTGAGGACCTGTCAAAAATCTACAGATGACTCTGTATTGATGCCTATCACCTCTATAACAACTGTCAGGTGTAAAAAGCGTTGTCAACCACTGATTGGGATTTCCTGATGCCAGTAAGACAAAAACAGCTACTACGCATAAGCAAATTTACAGCACACTGTGGGATGTAAGGAAGACCAATGGGAGGGCAGGATGGAGTGAAATCCTTCATGCATCAGACGCCCCAGCAACTCAAGATATACAAATATTAACGTGACTCGATGCACGTAGCGGCGAGTGTGTGAATGGACGTAGAGGTGTGAAGGTTTGAAGGGCGTGAATGAAAGAATCCACAGTGATACTTACATCCCTGTACAGCCAAATCTACAGCCCAAGCCACAGGCAGAAAGAACGAGTGGAAGAAAGAAAGAAAGAAAGAAAGAAAGAAAGAAAGAAAGAAAGCACAACAATGTCAGAGAGAGTCAATCAGAAAAAGAAAAGTAGCATTGATATAATGGGAGTTTGAACAGGACATGCAGAAAAAAAAACATGATATAAAGCTTTAGAATTAGACTGTATAGAAAGGACACTTCCTGATGTCGTTTGACCTCCTCACAGCAAAAAGACAGCTGGTTGTTTACATCTCATTTTTGACTTAACTGTAGTTGTACCAACAGAGATAAGCTGGATAGTGTCCACTCTATTCATCCTAATTCTAGCTTATTGTGGATGGTAGCATGCATGTAATAGTTTTAATGGAAGGTAATGATGATATCGAAGAACATGCCAGAAGCAGTATTAGCATTTTTAAAAAAGTACAACGTGAGAGACTAACATGCAGATGATTGGTTGTGAAGGTGACAGCAGAGTGGAGATGTAGGGATGGACAAAGATGAATGAATAGATGTGTGTGTTCAGATGGAGTTATGCAGTGATGAGTGAATGGACAGACAAACGATAGATAACCATAGAATGGATGAAAATGGATGAATGGACCTATACTGTAAAAATAGACACTACATTTAGTAGGTTAAAACATAGTTTCAACATTTAGTCTCTCTATATATTTTTGTTTCACTGGCTTTCTAAACTTTTTACTTAATTTGTTTACCTACAGAATCCTGCAAACACTTTTATTATATTTTATTTTTACTGATATCAGCAAAGTCATTAGCTCAGATTGCACAAAAAGTAGTTGTTGGATGTTACAAGGACTGTGATAAATGCAAATGCAGATCCCACTGTTCCGATTGCATAAAAAAGTAAACTTCTTTAACTCAGATTTTATACATATGGTGGTGTGTTCTTTATAATATGAGAGTTTTCCTAAAATTAAAGAAACAAATCTCATGATACGTATCATATCGGCAGATTCTTGCCAATACGCTAGTATTTAGGGGGAAAAAACTAAGGCTCTGTAGAGGATTTAAGTTAATGTTCCGTAAGTTTTATGATATACTGTCATCGATTAAAAGATGAACGGACTGAGGGCTAAATGCAGCGACTTAAAGGAAATACTCTTGTTCAGTTTCTTGCTGAGAGTTAGATGAGAAGATTGGACCACTTTCAAGAGAGGCTTTAAGTTTATGGTCCTTAAGTTTTATGCTAAAGTGTAAAAATGACAAGTTGTGGTTTAACTGGGTGTCATGTACCAGACTATTTCTTCCTGGAGGCACACTTGTCGAACTATTTAATTAAAAGAGAGATTATGAAGAAATAACAACATTTCTCTTTGTGTAGCTCTTAGCATTATATGGTTGTCCAATTTCTGTAGTCCAACTAAGTCCAAATGATGACTTAGAAATCTACCGTTTTAGTTCATGTAACTCATTTAGACTAAACTGTAATTTAAACTGGCTGCATCAGGATACTAATGATGGATGCACACATGAATACATGGATAGAGACAGGAGAAAGACAGCAAAACTGACACTTGAGAATGACACATGTACGTGTATGTATAATGATGTGTTTTCGGGGGTGGCTGGATGCGTAAAATGGCACGATGGATGACTAGTAGACGCAATAAAGGTATAGAGGCCTGACATACGAGCGAGGGAGTGTGGTTTCGTTGGTTTCGTTGGGAGCCAATAGTAGCATTCGATGCGTTTCCACTTACATCGATGTAGTTGGCGTTGATGTAGTCGGAGGAGGGGTCGTCTTCTATGGGCTGGAGAATAACCCTTGAGTGGTCATCTAAAGAAAGACACAAGAGGACAGTGTTGGAGAGAGCAACAGAGAGAGGGACAGTGACATAGAGAGGAAAGCGAAAAGACAGAGAATATTTTGTTTTAGGACATTTTAGGACATGTATTGTATGTATTTTTTCTTCTGTCTCTTACCCCCCTCTTTCTTCCTCCTGTAAAGCACGTTGTAACTTCTGCTCTGAACATAAATAAATAAAGTTTGCTTGCTTACATGCTATAATGTTCCCATAGCGGTTCTTGGTGCGGTTCTGCTCCTTCTTGGCCACGTCCCAGGAGGCCGACTGGCCCTCGAAGAAGCTCTGTATCACCAACAACAGACAAAACAACACAAAAGGAAATTACACGTCTTGGATCTTAAAAAATAATCACTCCTACTGGACGTCTCTGAGCAGAAAGAAGTACTTGAATGACTTTATTCCACGGGTATACGAGTGGTGACATAGTGCTTATTAGATACATAAACAGAGGAAATAAAAAAGGTTTGCAGCTCTTTGACTGTTAGTCAATAAAGCAGAAAATACTCTCAAATTAAGAGGCAATTCAACCCTAATAGTCATTTTATCATTTTAATGGAAAGCCAAAACATCCAATAAAGAATCATTGATTTTCTTTATGAGTTTTTTGTTGCTCTCTACATTAAAAATGTGTGTTTAATACATTTCAGATATCTTAATGTATTGCCCTGTCAAGTCCTCCGATATAGAATCAGAAATATCCTTGTCTGGGTTTTACTTAAACGGATAGTTCAGGTGTTTTGAAGTGGGGTTGTATGAGGTACTTATCCATAGTCAGTGTATTACCTACAGTAGATGATGGTTGGCACGCCCCCAGTTTGGAGAAACAGACAGGAGTTACCACACGGAACCAAATGTACGGCAGAGAAACGTTTTACAGACACTTAACTTAGTTTGTTTGCACTATTGTGTGACTTTGGTGAATCCAAACTAACCAAAGTCACACAATAACACAAACAAACTAAACAATGGATGCAGCAGTAGACCAGCAACTCCCGTGTCTGCTAAGTAAAATTACTGTTTTTTTCAATGGAGTCTGGTTGCTTTGGTGAGAGCAATCGATAATGGCTTCAGTTCCCTGTTGAAAACATAGACTGTATAGCTGTCTCACAGCCAGGTAAACTGGCAAAAATATTCTAAATATAGTGTACACTTAAACTGGTATTGATTTTTTTAGGTGGGCCTTTCTTTGAGGTGTGTAAAATATGTGTTGCTGTCGGCCCTGTCCACAGCAGTACATTGATTTGCTGCCGTGTGGTAACTCCTGTCTGCTTCTCAAAACTGGGGGCGCGCAGATCGTCATCTACTGTAGGTAATACACTGACTATGGATAAGAACCTCATACAACCTCACTTCAAAACACCCAAACTATCCCTTTAAAAGTACAAACACTACTTGTAAAAACAACATTAACATGACTGCTTCTACTTGTAAGGCATTTGCAATTTTTCCTCCTGTAACCAACCAGGCTATTAATACTATTACTGCTACTAGTACTATTAATAAACATACTGTTTATAATAATCTTACTTCATACTCCTCCTTAAAGCCGTAGCTGTCGGATGTTTTCATCAGGTTGATGTGCTGCAGAAGGTCGGCCACTCTGATGGCCGGGTGGAGCTGTCCCGTCTGATAGGGAGACTCGGTTCCTTCACAGTGATACCGAGGAACGTCCAGGAGCCGGCTGTTCTCCGCTGCAGAGGCACTGTGGTTCTCATCTACAACAAGACAGAAAAATACTGGTCAGTTCAATCACAAATTAACCAAAATTTGTGTTGTATTTATCAGTGTTTTGTACCGTCCAGGGTAAAAAAAAAAAAGGTCTTCTGTTTATATAAAAGCAACAACACAATGACTTTTCCATCTTCCCAAAACCAGTACTAGCTGCTGGCTTTGAGCTATTACCATAAGAAAACACTGCATTTTCCTCCAACCATTACTCTCTTTGTTTTCTGTCTATACTCACCAGTGATTGGAACTACATGTCAAAGCAGCAGAAAAAGAGAAAAGCAAAAAGGTTTAGTCAGACGGCAGGATAAGAGGATTTGTTAGTCAGACTGTGAACTACTTTGACAACTTTGATCAAGGACTCCAAAGGTTTATACATAATGGATGATGAAAACAAAAAAGCAGATGATCTCACAAAACAATGGAGCATGGCCCAAAAAACATTAAGTGCCACTTTGCTAAAACATCTAGAGCAACATGAAAGACACTAAGAAACAGAACACAATAACAAGTCTACTGCAAAGCCCTCTAGTGGCATCATCCGCTGCTATTTACAACTACGTCACTTCATTCAACCAGCTGCAGCTGATTCAGAACGCTGCTGCACTAAGACCAAGAAAGTGGATCACATCACTCCAGTTCTGAGATCTTTACAAAAGCTTCCTGTTTGTCAAAGAACTGATTTCAAAATAATACTGCTGGTTTATAAAGCATTGAATGGTTTAGGGCCCAAATACATGATCTTCTGCTACATTATGAACCATCCAAACCTCTCAGGTTGTCTGGGACAGGTCTGCTTTCTGTCCCCAAAGTCAAAACTATAAACATGGAGGAGCAGCGTTCACTTTTTATGCTCCATATATCTGGAAAAAACTCTCAGAAAACTGCAGGTCCGCTGCAACTCTCACTTCTTTTAAATCAAGTCTGAAGACGTTTCTGTTTGCCTGCTTTTTATTAAATCAAATAATTATTCAGTGTAACTTTAATTATTGGATCTTATCTTGTTTTTTATTATATATTCTCTTGGCTTTTTAATAACTGTTTTTAATTGTATTTAAATGTCCTTTTGTGGTGTGTTTCTTATGCACTTTTTTCTCGATGATTTTACTTTGATTTATGTAAAGCGCTTTGAATTGCCTTGTTGCTGAAATGTGCTACCGTATATATATATATATATATATATATATTTATATAAACTTGCCTTGCCTTCATTCAGTAACTGCTGCTTCAAACATACTGCATATTTCACTCTACTATCCCAAGGTTTCTACACCTTCCTTACACATTATAATAGTAAAAGTAGATGGTTTTATTCAATATTTACAAACTTCACATCATCAGCATACTTCAGTATCTGAACCTATATGATACATCTGTTATATGTGGAATAAAACTATACATTTTAACCACAGGTGAGCAATCAGAAAGGCTGCATGTTTAATTATCATGTGAGTATAGCATGATAATTAACATAATTAACTTTGCATTTTCAAAGCTTGTATATGTTGAGAAAGTATTTCAATTGCAGGTAATTATGGGGTCAGATTGTTGCAGAACTACCAGGTGAGCGTTTCAGCGCTGTGGGGGTTAATGTGAGTCGGCAGTAGTAAAGCACAGACTGACAGGTTGTATAATGGAGTAGCTTGGGGGGGTTTGCAGAACAACCGACTGATTTCATCTTTTTTATTTCATCTCAACTGATGCTTTTCTCTGCTCCGAGGACATGTTAGCTCATTACTGATTGTTAGAGGTTTGCTGAAGCCCTCGTCAGGCCAATTAGCAGTAAACTTGACCCGACACTGCCTCTTAATTCGCTACTTCCTGCTACTTCTTCCCACTCTGTGATGTGATTGGCCAGGACAGATTGTAACTGCAGCCTTCACTCCGCATTAGAGGTTGTGGATCGGTTAATTAACACAGTTTGGTGGCGTCGTGGATCGCGAAGCCCCTTAAGGGTATGTTAGAAGTCTGCATCACGCTGCAGTGTCAACACTAGAGTGAACTAAAAAAATAAACACGTTGCAGTGCAACACTGGAGCTGGAGGAACATCCGACTTGGCAAAAACTACAGCTTTCACAATTCAGACCGGGACATCAGCAACAAAACAAGCTTAGGGAATATCACAGATGGTAGATACTCGAGCACACTTCGAGATCTAGCGCATAGAGAAAGCTCTGCCAAACACACAGGCCTGTAGGCACCAAGTTATTCACTGTCACTTCATGTCACAGATTTAATCTGCAGTCGTTTTGCGGTGGCAATGGTGACAAATTGTCTTCCTCCTTTTAAGCATTAGTTTCTGTCGTTTTTGGGACAGGAAGTGGCATACCTTCAAACAACTCAAAGCTGTGGAAATAATGAGGTCTCTGAGGGAGAATGATGGTAATTACTGTGAATATCAATAACGCTAAGTAGGAAACAGAAAACCATGGCTGGGATTGGGAGTGATTGAACCTGGGGAAAACACAGTACGACAGATGAAGTGCTTGGCTGTTGGAGTTTTATAGTACCGGCTATGTTTTACACAGAGAGTTGGCAATAGGTGGCTACAAAAGATAAAAGATGAACACACTGTTTTGCCATCCTCATATATTCTAATCCATTACACATCTTTAGATTGCCTTTGAACCAAATCCAGCTACTTTGTATTTGTGTTTTTGTAGTGTTTCTCTTTCATTAACTCATTTCAGTGTAGAACTGCATTTCTGTGGTAATATTAGAGAGGTTTGTTAAACATGTAGCACTTCTAAAATGTAGATAAGAGACAGTGCTGTGGTACTAAAACTCCAATCAAGCCAAACTATCCACCCACAAAACTTGACAGAGGATGCAGGATGTAATGGGAACTTTGACCATATCTGACATTTTAACTGGTGTTTTGGACACAAAGTTGGGACCTACATGATGACGCACAAGACGGGGCTACAAGCACGGGGGGCTTTAAGATGGAGATGGGTGATCACTAAAGGGAGCTGGTGGTGAATAATGTGACATATCCAACCATGCCAGAAGTCTCACCTAGCACAGCAGTAGGAACCAGAGGATCGTTGGGCACTGTGGGAGGAAACACGGTGAGGAAACGTTCTAAATTTCAACGTTACTCAAACGTACATGAGAGAACCTAAAAGTGAGCAGTGAACATCAGGAAAATTCTGTGTATGGCTGCTGATGGACGACACGTTCCTCCAGCCATGACTTAAACATGAGTAAAAATGTTACATCTTAAGGATCATCTATCCGGTAAAGCCATGAATTATTTAACTTGAGACAGAAATGATTTATCAGCAGTTCTTCCGTTCACACATCAGACATAAACACGTACACTTTCTACACTGACATTGGCCTTTGATCAGGCAAACACGACATTGATTATTGGCAACTCCGTGTTATAACACTCTAAACTGAATATTTTTGGGTGTTTTGGACTGTTGGTCATACAGAACAAGACATTTGAAGACATCACTTTAGACTCTGGGCAACGCATCCTCATACAACGGTTGGTATGATATCTTACGAAAAGTCCGTCTTCACAGGAAACAACTTGGTTTAGGCAACAAAGCTATTTAGTTAGGTTTAGGAATATATCGTGGTTTGGGTTAATATAACTCCGGAATTGGCATTACTTAAGTACGGAAGTTGTGGTTTCAAAAGGGGAACGAAGGTCGG
Organism: Sebastes umbrosus; assembly: GCF_015220745.1. Classification (NCBI taxonomy): domain Eukaryota; kingdom Metazoa; phylum Chordata; class Actinopteri; order Perciformes; family Sebastidae; genus Sebastes; species Sebastes umbrosus. The sequence continues at coordinate 5,956,310 of NC_051286.1, forward strand.
TCTCCTGGGGTTAAAGTCCGGTGATTTTTGAACCACCCATCCACCCTGACCTCCTCCTTACGTGGCGTTTATCGCTCTTTATACTTCCTGGTTCACAATTACATGGATAATATACAAACTGATTTTGTGGGATACTTACATACGAATTACAGTGCATTACTTTTTGTAGATATAGCTATGAACGGTGTATGAGAGCAGCCTAGTCTGGGAGACTTCGATGGATGTTTTTCACTATTTTTGGACGATTTAGAGAACAAATGATTTACCCAAAAAACAATCACAAGATTCATCAGTCATGAAGATCATTCTAGTTTTGTCCACATGTAAATGCTGTAATGAAAACTGAGCTTGAGAACTGTAACTTGGCTGTTAATTAGAATAACCTTACAATTGCAAAATTCGAGTCTCATCAGTGAGGATAGAAGAGAGGAAAGATGAAAATACGTAGATGTGTTAGAATGGAAAAACTGAATATTAGATTATAGACAGAGTTGTGTTCTGGTTAATACTACAGACTGTTTATGGTTAGAAATTATAATAATAATATTTATAATAGTCTTGTTTGTGAACCTACATCTGTTGTTGTAGTTGTGAGAGTCCATGAATGTCACAGCCATGGGATCTTCTCCGTGCAGAGTGCTCTGGTCAGCATAGCTGCGATCCATGGCGTTCACCATGTGGGTCATTTCCTGCCGCGTCGTTCCGATGGCGTCTTTACGTTTTTTAGCCAGTTTCCTGTCGGGGGGCAGAGACAGACACAGTCAGGCATCTTATAAACAAATACACAAACATCAGCTAGCCTGCAGACCGCCGCCTTGTAAGGAAGAGTCTCAAATTTTAAAGTAGAGTATGATTTTGTCTTTTTTTCGGTGATATAAACACGGCCGGGGGGGCTGCAGGCTGCTGAGTCACGATGCAGAGTTTAGATCCAACAGAAGAGAAGAAAGGTGGGGAGAAGAGAAAAAGAGAGGAAGAAAAGAGGAGAGAACAGGCAAGGGAGGTAGAGGAAAGGCTTGTTTGTAAATGGCAGCATATAACAGGCTCAGCGGAGGGAAAATAGCATCTAATACAAACCCGGGGAAATGACCTATGACCGACAAGCAAAGGAAAAACCTGTTATCAACCTCGGCACCAGAAATGAGCTGTCAGATGAAAAGTTTTATTCTCAAATCGATTTCTAGTTGTTTGAAAACTCTTCACATTTTGTAATTCCACGAGGGAGGCTTTCAATAAAGCAAAAGCAAAAAAAATTAAATATTTGGTTTTCATCCGACAGCAAAGATAGGAAAAAATCCCATTAACACAGGGAATGACTTTTGATCTACAGAAGCACAGGAAAAACCATTTACCAACCAAAGTACCACAGTTATCATCATATGAGTAGCAGACCTCGAGGTCACATCGTGAACGAGTAAAGAATAAGGAACTGTAGACTGTCTTTCTAGGAAAGATATGTTTAGAGATACCTGATTTTTATATTTGAATCTGCTATTTTTCTTCACAGGCTTTTGTTATATTGTGGAATTAAATGCCAGAAACCGGTGTCTGATGAAGAAAAATAACTGTTTAAAATCTAAACATCGAGGTATCATTTTCAGTTTTAACTCTCTCTCAGTGTGTGCAATCCATAAAATCCCAGGAAAAGTAACCGTAGAGGGCTTAATAACTCGGAGCATGACAGAGCATGCAGGAACATTTTGTACCCAGAGCCATAGATGTACATCAGTTAGGACAACATCTGTCTGAACAGCAGAGCAAACATTTATTATGATTATGTTTGAATTAGTTAGTTACCCACTTGTTTGAGCTCAAACATGAAGGTAAAAAATATTCTCTCAGAGGTTTTTGATGAAGAAATAAATGTTTGACTGTTGCGTAACTGATATATATATATATATATATATATATATACGGCTCTGACTTCTTCCCAGTGAACAGACAGAGAGCATGCTTTGTTTTATTGTATATTTTACCTCTTCACCCCAAAACGCCACCTCTAAGACCACACACACATATAATACACTCACACACTCACACTCAGGAACATTGATTTAACTGCTGGCCAGCTGTTTATGTGGGTGTTTGTGTGTGCATTGTCCAACAGAAAACATGAGAATAGGAAAGAAGGCGATACATGTATTATAAACCACCATATGCTGCGTACTAGTACTGTATATAGCGAAGTAGAAACAGAGAGAAGGAGAGGAGGGGAGCTGTGACCAGAACTAGAGCGAGTTTTTTTTTACTGTTTTAATAATTTTTAAGATCTGGATTGTAAAATTTAATTGCAAATTGATTTTGAGCGCAATATGTGTTTATAAAAAGTACTGTAATATCTATTGAACATGCCGGATCATTAAAATGGTAAATATATGCCGAGACACCCTGCAAATCTCTTAATAAGAAATAACAAAACTAAAAACATAGCAACATGATCCTCTCCTGCAAAAAGGTTGTCTTTGTAAAAGTGGTTTGGACAAAATATACCCGGAGATGAATTTATAAATGTGAAACGGGGTTACAATGTTCTGTATGAGGACATTAAGAGAAATTGTAGACAGTAAATGTTTTTCTGATAAATGTATTTGAATAGATGCTACATTGTCTTGCCATTTAGTTCAGAAGATATTTGTCTGCCCATTTTATCAAATCAAATTGCCTCTCTCTTCATCACTAATGAGAAAAGCCTATTTTTTATTTTTCCGTAGTCCTAATAATGTGAAAGAACAACACAAGAGAAATGCATTAGAAAGATATTACACATGTATTAAACATATTTGCAGATTCTAAGAGTTAAAGATTTGTTCGATTATAACAATCTATGAACTATTACATGTAGATGTAGATTTACAATAAATCACTGCTTTAGGATACAAGATTAAAGGTCTTATTTATAACATTTTTATGTAGACAAATGTTTTTTTTAAATAAATGATAACCTGTCATGCTACATTTTGTTCGTCCGGTGAATGCCGACACAAGCTGGTGATGAATAAATGTCAATATTTATTTATTAATTTGTTTTTGTTACTGCTAAATAGTTAACTCTTTTTAAAGGAAGTACAATGAGGTGTTTAGGGATCCATTTTGGTCACAGCCGGCGAGAGACAATAAGAGACAGAGTAGAGAAGTAAAGAGTACCCACGACACGAGAAAACCCACCAACAACTACCAACATCAGAGCCGTGTGCTCCACACAGGAAGCTGACCCAGAAAAGAGACGCTGAGTTCCCATGATACCTGTGACTTGATGGGCGGATGGATGATCACATGACTACATGCACACAAAGAGCTACAAGTCACAAGTGCAGCATTCTTTTTTCAAATAACACGCTTTAGGCCTGTGTTGTCCCACTTTGGCCTGCTTTTGTTCTGGTTTATGGCCCACTTTGGCCTTCGTAAGCCTGCTTCAGAGCAACTTTGGAGCATGTAGAGGACACCGGGGCTGAGGTCAATTCACTGTCAGTTCAGTCCCTTTCAAATTTAATTTGTTAATAATGCAGCAATTATTTATTATATAGTGTTATTTTTATTTTAGACAAGAAACCATCAACATTCTCTTGCAAAAAAAAGAGTTTTTAATGTCTAAACATTTAAAAATAATTATATAAATGGTTGAAAATCCTGACCTGACTGACATGAAAGTGAACTGACCCCCACCCTGGCGAGGCGTCAATGAGGATGGCTTTGGCTGGTTGGTCAGAGCTGGAAAATGTGTTTTGTCTTGAAAAAAGTATACTGCATCTTTAAAAATAATAACAACAACTAGCCACTAATAATAATTCGCCCAATAAGGTAACAGCAGCTGGGTGAGCTGATTGTTGATTGGTTGTTTACTTACAGGTAATAAGAGTATGAATAGTAGGTCCTCCTGGGGTTGTGAGCCAATCAGAAAAGCAAAGAATGAGACACAAGGGTCATGAATATGCAAATTAGGACAATACTGTCCTGTCCCAACCAGCAACAACAGAAACAGAAGAAAACACCTTTTGATTTGCTACAACTTGAGGGTCATGCAAGGGGTTGTTATTATAACTACGGGCCCTATTTCTTTAAAAAAAAATGCTAAATAAATACTACAAAACAAGCTTATAAAACTATTGCTAAAATAACGAACTATCAATATTAAACTATATATTCATGCAATATTTTAAAGCTGCATTTACTGTAACCTAAAGGCCCTGATTAGAGGTTTTTTTAGCCCTAATCAGCCAATCACATAGACGGTAAACTCCTAAACAAAGCTATCCGATCTGTATAACACCACGCAGCTCGCTTCCTGTAAAGCAAGCATGATGTCATTGCGATGTCATCATGTCCCACCATTTTAAAGATGCAGTATTGTTCAAAGTTGTAAAAGGTTCAATGACGATGAAGATTGATCTCCCCAGAAACCTCAATGGAAAACTGCTAAACGCTGTCAACACAACTTCACACTCATGAGGGTCACAAATCCTTTTGATAACATTCAAATCCTTTTCCCAGTTGTCACAGTTTAGTTACACATCAATCTAAAAATGTCAGATCTGTTTTCATAGCTCAAAACAAAGATGCATTATAACTGAAATCCAACTATTTAGGACTCACTAAGTAGCTTTTATATCCCATGCAGAGATATGCAAATACGTTTTCTCAACCAGAAACTGCTGTCATGAGTTGATCAATGTTGGTTGCCGCAAGATGTCATATGCTCTCATAAATCAAACTAAAAATGTAACTAAATGAAAAGGTAATACAAAAAAGTATATACCTAGAAACAAACTTACTTGGAAATATGCAATGCCCAAAAATACCATTGATCTTCAGCAGCTGCTAATATATATTTTCAACCTGTCAGAAATGCAATTAAAGGGATAGTTTGGGTGTTTTGAAGCCTCCAGTTTGGAGAAACAGACAGGAGTTACCACACGGGAGCAAAGCAGTGTACTGCTCTGGACGGGGCCGGCAGCAAAACCTATTTTAACATGATGTTATACCTCCTGTGGCGGTCCTTGAACACTTTGTGATCTACCGCTAACGTTTACCTCCTCTAGTCTCCTCGTGCCCAAATGCATGAACGCAGCATGAGCTGGTTATTGTTCAAAACAACAATAGATGCTTAATTCAGTTCCTCCCAGCTGTGCATGGAATTACAGAGTAGTAAACAACAGTTGCCTCCCAAAAAATCTACCAGTTTGGACCAATTTTCTGTTATAAAAAGGCCTAAAATCCTCAGGGGGACAGGTTGTGTTCGGTTACCGTAATCAGGCCGAGGAGAGCAAACTGTGGATCAAACACTGTCAAGCTTTTGGATGACGGTGAGTTGATTTCAAACACTGTTGGGCATCACAAAATAGTCCTGCAATAAATAGAATATTTCTATCCTCCACTTTAAGCTCAGGTCTTTTGGATGTGCTGTATAAATAAACTTGCCTTTTGATATAATTTACAATCACACTTTGACACTAAATCTGCTGCTGGATCTCATGAATCCATTAAAAGAATTAGAATAAAAAGACGGAGGTCACGAGGCTGCCAGAGCAAAGTTCTCCGGTGACGAGAGTTCATTACTGACTGAGATTTAATGACTTTAATTGTTTTTGATCTACTGAGTGAGATCCTGATTGGTTGTAATTGACTGTTTTCCTGGTTGCTCTCTAAAGCCTCTGGCAAGACGCACTACTTCAGCGCCGTCTCCTCAAAGAGACCGTCGATGATTACAAGTTGACGATAATTAATCTTGTAACGTGTTGAAGATACATGGTGGTCAATGAGCAAATCAAGCTATCTCTGTTTATACTTTATATGAATGAAGAATAGATGCGATACGAGGCACTCAACATGAATGTATCTGAACCTGAATATGCAAATGAGGTTTCTAATTATTCTCTTTTTAATGAGGCACTCAGGTTCCCCGAACACCAGAGTTTAATTGAAAGGTCACAGGAAGAACGCCGTGTTTAGTAATAGTTAATTATTACACATATACATACTCGTGTTCACGACTTTAGAAATGTGCATGCGCGCATATGCACCCGCACGCCCTGAAAAATACAAAGACATAATTCAGCCTGGTGTAGCCTCACAGTTACTCAGGTTTGATGAATAGAGAGCAGGCTATATGCCAAACAAAACTTGTCTAGACTTGAGATGGGGGGGGTTTGACTCTCCTCACAGCTTCACAGACTTTTGACGTGATAATATTACACAATTCTCATAAGTCACCACTCAGCCTTGAAGGCTGTCATGTTAATAAACCCCCCAAAAAACAGTAATCACACTAACTTATGTTAGAATTAGGATAAGAGTTATCGGTGACACTGTCTATGACGCCCATGTCTATAATGCATTATAAACATACTTTTAAATGTGTTATAATCTGCTTACAGGACTGTATATTTATAGTTATAAGCACTGCAGCTGCATTATCATGTTGTAGCTGCATTCTCATGTTGTAGCTGTGTTTAGCCACCACATGGTGGAGCCCTGCACCAAACTATCACCTCACAGGACAAAACAGTGACACCAGGAACAACTGTGACTCTTCTACATGCTATTCTACAAGTGAAGGATGAGATTTATATATATATGGAAAGAGACACAATGATTCTGAAATATCATTCTTTCAGTCTCTGTGTTCACATTTTCTTTAATTTTTCCTTTTTTTCTAACAAAACAAACCCCTTTTAAGTGTAATCTACCACATCACACTAAATGAGAAATTGTTGTGCTTTAATTCTTTTAAGTGTGAACCTAAATGAATGAAGTGTATGCCATGTTCACTCTCCACTTTCCAACATTTTGCTTTTTCCTCAATCATCTTGGCCAAGATCTCCTTTTCTTTGCACAACGTCTCCTTTCAACTCTAAAACACCACATTCTGGGTTTCTATTAGATGTCTGTGATGTGTTTATATAATGAATGTGTGCTGTAATATTCTAAATTTAATCTTGACGTCTTCTGCTTGAGGATCTCTTTCACTGTGTTTCTCTTTCTTACTCTCAGTGAGTTGGCTGTTCTGAGTGGTTGTTTTGTCTATTTTGATTCAACAGCTGCACTGTACAAGAAAAAAAAACAAAAAAAAAACACAACATATCCTCAGATCTCTCCCGCGCTAAATCACAACAACTGTGAGGCAGAAGTTTCTAATTTTGGAAACACCATATTTTCACAGTGGATCTCAGGAAAAAAACAAGCCTTCAGCTCTTTAAAAACAGAACAAACTTGAGGAAGTGATCGGGCTGGTTCTGAAGGGAGATCAACGTTTATGGTGGATGGATGGAAGATGGTGTTACTACAGCAAATACTTGGACCAACACACAACAAGAGAATGGCTTTAGGTGTGTCTGTGTGTGTTGCATCTGCATGTGTGTTGGTGTGGTACTGTTGTTCTTCACGATACTCTTCATTAAAGCTGTTATAGCGGGCGTGGTTAAGACCTGTCACTCACCTCTTCTTGACCAATAGGATGGCTACCAGCACCAGCAGTATAAAGACGAGAACACCAGCGCTGATCCCAGCGATCTTCACCACCCGGTCCGTCTGTTTAGCGGGGTCAGGGATGACTTCTGGCTCCTCTGTAGCACCTGGAACATTTATAATGACAATAAAACATTACAATTACATCATAATATCAAACTACCAGAATAATACAGTAATTATTGTTTCTTTTGAAATATTAGGAGTGGACTAAATCTCATATTACATCCCCATTTGTAAAACATTGGTGTATTTACAATTAAAAAAAGGTATGCTTCAGTGGAAAGCTGTTAAATGACATTAAAGGGACATCTCAGCAGGACTTTAAAATCTTAGTTTCCTTAGAAAAATGGCAACATCTTAAAATACTGCAGAAAAATAAAAAAATCCAAAATGAAGGATATGAAAAGTAGTTTTTGTAAGTTGTAGTTTTCACTTTCATATTTTTTATTTCTTGAGTGATCTCACGGAGTTAAAGAGGCCCTATCATTCTAATTTTGAGGTGCATACTTGTATTTTGGGTTTCTACCCTAACATGTTTACATGCTTTAATGTTCAAAAAACTCATATCGGCAGCGTCTCATTGGTCAGCTGGCCCACTCTTTTGTGTTTGGGCAACCGCACCAAACTCCGCTCCAGCTCAGCTCTAACTAGCTTTGTTTGAGGGCGTGCCAAACTGGCCACTAGACGGGTATTATGCAAATGCGTTAATTGGTGACATCACCACATTACGGTTTCAGGCGTTTCAGTGTTTCTGTGCCTTTGACGTGGATATCACTCACTAAAATACTTAAAGCTTTTTGAGCCTGATGTTTCTTTGTGTTCTTGTACAGTTATCATGTCGGCCACTGCTGTTGGAAAGATGCTATCCATCTAGAGAATACATGTGTATAAAATATCCAGTTTCCAGTAGATCTTTTTTTCTTGACAAGCTATTTTTTCAAGCTTTCAATACATCTTCTATAAGACACTGAAATTATGTTTTTGTAATATGATGAAGAAGTAGTAGCTTAAGAAACAGAAAGACTAACAATTGATATTATCGTCAAAAGCTTTTTTTTGTGGAGAGAGCTGTATAATATCGGACAAAGAAAAGTAAAAAAGTGATCATCTTTCCACCCAAACTCTCTATTTTTTAAAATAATCTTCTGGGGCAGCAAAGTAGTCCAATAAAACCAAACCCACCAGCCAACTAAGCTTTCCAGGAAGCTTGATCTTCAGCTGTGTAGACCTCTACATGTTGCTCTTTTGCACTGACTGTAAGCCTGTTATACAAATAATAGATTCTTGGCACTATCTGAAGTATTTACGCAACCCCGTGTCACCTAGGGCTGGAAAAGTATGCCACCTAACAGCCTCAGGAATTATGTTTGTTTTCTCTCAAGATGTCTGTACAAAATGCCCTCACATCAGGAAAGTGGTGCTTGTGATAAGGAAACAAATCCCGATGAGCCATTTAAACAGGAGGGTTTAATCAGGCCTGCGCTAAAGATCAGGTAAATATCAAGACTCTAAATATTCCTTGTAAAGCAAAGTCAGACAACTGCCAACACAAATGCCATGGTAACTGTCATTCTGGATCCAGATATAGCCAAAAGTTCTGTTTGAGGAGCTTATTTGGCTCACAGTTCGAAATTAACAGTTAATTCTCCGTTAATATGACTGCTATTTAATAATGAACAAAAAGAGATTGCTTCTACCCACCAACTGTCACCTCTACTGAAAAGAGTATGTGTTTTACAGACGACATATGGGCATAAAGCAGATGTAGTTTTCGCAACACAACAAAGAAACAAGACTCTACAGACTCTGAGAGTCGATGCCAGCAGGTCTGTGAGGCTGAACTCTGCTCTGAGCTCAATGCTAACGTTAGAATGCTAACATGCTCACAATGACAAATGAGCGGGTATAACGTTTACCATGTTCATCGTCTTAGTTTAGCATTTTAACATGCTAACCTGTTCCTAATTAGCACAACATACAAAGTATAGCCATAGACCGTATTAAAAGAAGTGGACGTAGTCGTCACCCATTGGTTTGTGGGCTGATGTTTTGAAGCCTTGAGTTCGGCATTTTGGCTGTCGCCATCTTGGTTTTTTGCAACCACAAGTGAGACGAGAGGGTGGAGAAAAGTACATTTGAACGGTGAATAGGACAAAATGTTACAGTTAACTTTCATGAACTGAAAACATACTGAACGGGTTAAAGTCGTAAGACGAAAACACGAACAACACCCAGACCGGACAACGCCTCGGTAGCAGCCTGTCAATCACAAGGTAGCCACGCCCGAAAGCATCCCCTGCTTTACGGTCTATCTGACTCTAAATTGGACCATCATTTACTAAATGAACATCATGCTGTATTGAAGAAGACTTGAAACTAGCGATTGAGACCATAAACTCATGTTTCCAATGTTTACTGAGGTAATAAATCAAGTGCGAAGTAGGCTCATTTTCTTGTAGACTTCTATACAATCAGACTTCTTTTTGCAACCAGAGGAGTCGCCCCCTGCTGGCTGTTAGAAAGAATGCAAGTTTAAGGCACTACTCCGACCTGGAGGTTGCCAACTGAGTACAGCTGAGGATAAATGTAATTTTTTTTGCAGATATTTGGTAATAAACCAAAGTATTGGACAAATTCAAATTTTGTCCTGATGGTGGCGCTAAATGAAAAGTCAGGGGATTTACAAAAGTCATTACAAGTCATCATGATGGAGACATGAATGTCTGTACAAAATGTTGTGCCAATCCTTGAATAGATGATGAGAAATTTCACAGGATAAGTTCAAACTTTGATCTGCTGGTGGCGCTGTATGAAAAGAGGATCCCCAAAGTCTTCAGGACTCTTTGGGAAACATTGATAACTGAACAAAATGTCACGGCAATCCATCCAGTAGATGAGATATTTCAGTCTGGACCAAAGTGGTTGACCAACCGACTGACATGAGCCATGATGCTAGCACGTCTAAAGCATGTCTAACCACATTTTCTTGCACACTGTAAAGATCAAATCCTGTGAAAAGACTAACAGAGCAGCAGAGGAAGCTGTTTAACCGTGGCTTGTACCATCTTCTGTAGCGGGGTCAGTAAAAACACTCAGCTTACACAGTTTCCATCTTCTCATTATTTTTGTTGTATCACACCTGATGGTACATGTAGTGAACTCTCTGCTCTTCTACTGCTCCTACTCCCAGCTGCAAACACGCTACAAATTGAATACACACAAATAAAGAAATGCTCAATTGACTGTGTGTCTTGCACTGTTCAGTGTATTCAGGTTATCCTTGGAGTCATGGTCTCATTGGGAAATGCTTTTGAAATGCAATTTGACTGTAGCTGTCCAATGTGTCTGCACCAATGTCACAGTATATTACTTGTACTCAAACTCATTTCTCTTCCTGATGACTTCAGAGAGTTGTCTGAACTCCCCGATTTCGTCTGCTTGAAATATAATTCACAAATGATGTTTCAGGCAGAGTGCACGCCGTGGCCATGTTGATCATGCACAGAAAAGTCAACAGAAAAAGAGAGCCAGCATCTGTTTTCATGCCCCTGAGCTTAGTGATTTGATCCCATAACGCCAGAATAGTTCGTACAGCGGCGTAAGAACATTATCATGCATTATGATAATCCAAATAATCCAACACAAAGACGTATGCACAGAACTCAACATAATGCAATACATCTATCAAACAATAATCCACTTCTAATGCTAAATATCAACAAGATAAACATAATCTCTCTCTCTCTTTATCTCCCTCAGTATTTGTGACCATATCATATTATTTTGTTATAAAATGTTTCTGCCGCTGAAATCTTGGAAATGTCCCATATCCAGCCCAACGTCATTATGTAACAATATTACACTAAAGCATGGGAATCAGATTGATGGATGAAGCATTAGCAGTTAGGGGTGGGGGAAATAAAATCAATAAAGCATAGTATCGCAATATTTTGCGTGGCAATATTGTGTCGAGATGTCAGTATTGATCATTTATTATATTAAATATTAACCTCTTAACAATCCAACAGTCCGGTTCTGCTGCTGTTCTGTATTTCAGAGGCTGTAGCGGGCTCAGTCTTAAAGCTAGAGTGAAGAAACTGGTATCATATGAAACTAGAAAACATAAGGAATCGACACGTCATGTTAGTTTGTCAAGGAGAACGCTATATAGGCTCCAAAGTTAAGCTAAATTTTGGTGAGGAATATCTGGCAAGGCCTTTTTCAAAGGAGTCCCTTGACCTCACACCTCAAGATATGTGAATGAAAACTCTATTCTTATTAGATAAAACAAATGTTGACTGCATAATTTGCAGTTGAAAAAAAAGGTAATAAATCGCAATATATCTTATCGCAATACTGAGCATATCGTAATAAGATCGTATCGTAACTAGAGTATCGTTATAACATAGTATCGTGGGGCCTTTGGTGATTCCCACCCTTATTAGCAGTGATCTGTCAGCCAAAATGCTTTGAAGGTTAAGGTTCACATTATCGTATATTTTTCTTATTATCAGCAATTCCACGAAAAGACCAAAACCAACAATCAAACTTCCTTCCCTGTCTCTCTGGAGAATGGAGCGAATAAAATACATTAAAATAAAATAAATACTGACATCCGTATGGGTCGGGCTGTAGTTAATTATGCGGTAAAAAGAAATTCAAGGTCAAATCTGTCTTCAATATTTAGCATTAATTGCTTTATGTTAACCTACTTTATTTTCAATGACTATCAGACCAGTCAGCGGGTATCAAAACAAGACATAACAAAAAAGAAAAACAATCCATAAAAGAGTCCTGAGACCTGACCTCATAATGTCGGCGGTAGCTCTTAATGTCTGTAAAAATTATCCAGGTCAGTCCACTAACACTCACAACTTACCCACACACACAAAACACCCTGAGGCAGCAATGACAACACACAATACCCGAGATGACCTAATAGGACCACCGCTGCTTAATCCTCCCTCCCGGATGCACGGTTGAGCGCACACACACATGCAGAGGGACAGAGAGGGAAAGAAAGGAAGGGACAGTCGTCTGACCTCTCCGTCCATTAGAGAGTCTTTCTGCCTTATTAAAAAAAATAAAAAAATAAGTTCAGCTTCACTAAGACCTCCTCAGAATACAAAGACAGAGCGTCATCTCTTTCTAGCAGCCTTTGGCGAAGAACCTGTTCTAGTAACTACGACCACCAGCAATTCTTGAAATGTGATGACGCTGGAAACACAGTAACTTCCCTCATTTTCTCTTATTTTAGAGCAGAAACATGACACCTTACAGGCACTGAAGAGATTGAATATAACTTTGATCTGTCCCATGGGATCAATTTCTTAAAAGAGCCTAATGGCTAACATGTCTTGGTCACATTGAACTCTGTGACCTTAACAGAAAACAGGTCTTTTCAACTTATTATATTTCAACTTTCATTTTATAGGAAAAAAGGTCATAGCATGGAACAATGCCACTTATGCCACAGTATTTATCATCTAAGCTACTCTACAGTGTCTGTCCCTTGATGGATCTTTATAAAAATACACAAATCAATCAGCCATAATGAATTCATTCTGCAATAATTATGTCCGATTGAAAATTATGTGACTTTTACTGTCTGGTTTTATGCTCCTTCGGCACTAGAAGGTCAAAGCAAGGACCATCAGCTGAGTGCCAGAAAGTCATTATAACTTATCTTTTCACCACAATAACACCCAGAATGCAGTAAGATAGCTCTCAAGTACAATTCAAGTCAAATAATATAATGACTCTTGTAAGTATGACATCAATCTTCTATATTATTATGGGCTTTTATCTCTCATCTATTGTCTCAATTTGTGTAGAAGTGTCAACAGGATACTGACCCAAATCAAAGGTATTTATTTTAAAATGTCATGCTTACTAGGCCTGTCAAATGATTCAAATATTTAATTGTGATTAATTGCATGATTGTCCATATGTTAATGTTATATTGTAATTAAAGTGTTCTGAGGAAGGGGTTGGTCTATTGAGTAGTTGCTCAAAGTGTTGGACCCATCTCTTGCGCTGTTCTTCGCTGGTTGTAAGAACATTCCCATCCATATCCTTTATGGAGTGTTGGTTTTATGTACTCTTCCTGACAGTTATCTTGTTGTGTCATAGAGCCTTTTCATATTGTGCTGCCTTCTCTGCTTGTGTCGCAAAGATCTTCTGTGTTCTGTCTTTCCTCACACTAGCCTTCACCTCTCTATGTGCCTCTGAGTAGGCTTTTTGAGCCTCCGCTTTCTGTGACCTTGTTTTGCTGTTGTTAAGTGTCTTTCCTTTTCTGCCTGATGACATCCATGGCTTGTGTCTTCTTTTCTGTGTGCCTAGGACTTCTTGACATGTTTATTTTCTTCTTTCTTTCCACACTGATTTTACCTGTTCTAATGTGCTACAAACACAATTATTATTATTATTATTACTATTTATATCAGTTCATTTTGTCTTTTCACCCGTTTGCTTTCTAGTTGTGCGTTACTAGCCGAGTTAACACTTAAATGACCTCGCTGTTCTTCGAAGCTCAACGCCACCAGGATTGTCAATTTCATTGAAAACACGTTAATGCATTTTTTCTGTTTATCCTTGTTCTTACTGCACACGGCTAAACTCTGATCCATCAGCCGCATTTCTGAAAATCTTTTCCTGAAAACAGTGTGTGTGCATTTGTGTGTGTGTGTGTGCGTGGTTGCCCGGGGATTAGACCTGTCTGATAATCTATCAACATATGGCTGCTAGTAAAAACATGACATTTAGACTGTGTGCACATGCAATGACTAAATGTGCACACAAACACTTAACACGATCACGTTTTCTCTCTCTAACATGCAAAACATTATGTCGTCACCAGTAATACTCCACTAAACAACTATCAAAACAATCATTACATCAGTGACGTCATATGAATAAATATCAGATTAACAGCTATCATTAAGGGACGGCAAGCAACAGAAGATAAGCATAGTCCAGTGACCAGAAAAATATATTAAATATAGTTATTTTAATATTATTAGTGATATCTAAAAACGTATTCTGAAATTTTTCTAAGCAGCCAAACACTGGAAACAATTTTTGCCACCTGAGTTTTATCTGATTGTCAAATTCACACTGATCTGGGGTCTTTTTTTACATCAAGTGGTATCAACAGTGACAGTGAGTTCTTACCTTTAGTAGCAAGCCTCAGACACTGGGTCTTAGTTTCCTGAAGAAAAAAGACAATAAGATCAATACTGAGTCCCCAGTACACACACAATACACACTGCAGATATTCTATAGTTTTAAGTACTCTCAAAAGTCATAACTGCTTGCAGGTAGAAGCTGTAATGAAGTTAATGTGAGTCTTTCAATGTGTACATACTGTATAAGTCTATTTATTCATAGCAGTTAGCAGGTGAGCATTCACTGTGTGTTCAGTGCGTTTTCACATGAATAAATATTTATTTACCCTCTCCGTGCTGCTGACAGCTTGAAGGTAGATGTTGTAGTTCTTTCTCGGGGCCAGCGGAGGATTCCAGAAACCCTGGGAAATAAAAGAAAGTGATCATCAATTTTAAATATGAGGCTAAACATACGTAGATTGTCAGCTACTAATTTCACTTATTACTTCTGCTAAAGAGGCTGTTTTCTGGTTTGTCTCTTTGTTACAAGATATCTTAAATATGTCATTTTTGAGAAATGTGCTTGTTGTTTGCTTTCTTGCCGAGAGTTAGATGAGAAGATCGTTGCCGCTCTCGTGTCTGTAGGCTAAATATAAACATACAGCCAGCAGCCGGCTAATTTACAAAACATAGCAGCAGCACTGAAGCTCACATTAACACATTATATCTTGATCGTTTACCACATACAAAATCAAAATCGTAAAAATGAGAATTTGAGGCCAAAGTGAAGTCACACCATCAGGCATGTCACTTCGCTGGTTTTCGGTGTGGCAGGTTTTCACCCATTCATGCACATCCAAATTATTCTAACTAAGCGGACATGACTGGGCGGACAAAATTGAGAACTTTGAGGAGCTTTGAGAATGTCTGTTTGCCGTGAGGAGAAACCCGCACGGAGTACAAAAGATTCAAAACGCTTCCTCATCACGATTTCACGTCAGTTCATGTCTGTGCGACCGTCCTTGCGGAAAGTATAACAGAAGCTTTATCTAACTCTTCACCAGGAAACGAATAATAACGAACTATTCCTTTAACAGATTCTGATACAATCTGATGGAAAGATAGGCCAAGACTATGAGAGAGTTTTTTGATGTGTTTTTTTTTGCAGATCCAGGAACTTGTACATTTTTCACCATCTTCTCATAAACTACTACACTTGCTTAAATAAGCAAATTCTGGCACATGCATATAGCACATCATAAATGTGCCAGATGTTAATGTAGACCAGGATCTTGATCCAAAAATTAACATTCCCAAACATTTGGATTTTGCAGCCTTGGTGGACGATCAGTTTGTGCTCTCTGTGGGCTCTCTAGTATGTTATATTAGTTGCAAGTTTCACCAGGTTTAGAATAAAACTCCTTGTATTATAGTATATTATAAAAGCTCAAGTTAACTCCAACATAATTTCCCCCTTTTCTGTTACCTTTTTTTCCTCCTTATTCTTCTGCATTTCAAGTTTACTTTCATTTCTATTTGATTTATCTTCTCACCTGACATTTTTGCTGCACTACGTACAGAATACGTTGCTCAGATAAAAAAGGCTTGCCTGATATGTCTTGTTGTCTCCAACGGTGAAGGGGAGCGGCTCCGGCAGGTTGCTGGGGGACAGCTGGGCGGCATAATAATATGGAGATCCACCGCTAGGCGCACTGTGGTAGGGAACTGGGACCTGGGAGAGAAGATATATTCACATTAAAATAATATATCTATAAATCTGTCTTACAAATACAATGTAAGTCGGTTAAACTGGAGTTTTTTGCTGCAAATAAAAGGTCTGCTTTATAACAGTTGGGATCCAAATGTCCAGCGGTCTATAGAGCCAAATGGTGGCTATCTACTCTTAAATGACTCCTTTTTGGAATGAAACTTCTGTTAGCAAACAAATACATGTATATGAGCTAGGATGTAAAGGCATGGCTTGTTAAATGTATGTAGAACAGATAAATAATCACCTCAAAACAGTCAGAGGAAGCTTGACGACGTGTCCGGGGATTCACTTCCTCGACTACAATCTGGTACGCACTGTAGATAAGAAGACAATGTACGTTATTAAATGACAAATTAAATATTTCAAAAAAAAGGTTGTGTAGTTAATGTTGTGTCACGTTCATGTGGCCTTGCCTATTTATTTACTATTTATCAACCTGTTTTTTGAAGTGTCAAAGAATACCTCCATGTTACTCATGTTACCAAAAAATAACAATGGTTGACATATTTTTTATAATAGATGACTGTACTGTAATGCACATGTTCAAGCTTGACCACTGCATCGTTCACAGACATATTTGCAAAAAGAACTACTTGATGTCTTGTGTTTATTTCTATGGCTTACCACTTGCTTTACATTAAGGACAATACTATCTATGTATCTATATACAGTATACTTTTAGCTAACTATTTTAACTGTTTATCCATTACTTTTTGTATTCTAGTACCATATTCTTGAATTGTTTCTGAACATCTTTAACGTTTCTAACAAATTTATGCTGTTTACCTTTTCTGTTATTTTCTCCAACACTTGGTGTGGTGCTGCATCCGCCACTTTTTCTCTTCTTTAAAGTGTCTTATTTCACACATAATGCATTGCACGACAGGCTCTCTAGGTAATCTTACATTAGTCACTCATAGGGAAGCTTTATGCAACAAATTTAAGTGTCTATGTCTGACTTAAAGTTATATTTAAGACAAAGACTCTATAAATAGACTCTGTCTATTTTTACGCAACTGGCCCCAGGTGTGACAAAAGCCTGTGTCTGGGTATGTACTATATGCTATGCATGCAATACCTTATAGGTGCTCCCTTGGCCTGGGCAGGTTTGAGCAGGACAGTGATGGTTGTTGCAGTTTCATTCAGGAAGGCCTCTGACCCATCGTACTCATCTATTGTCGGGGCTGAAGAAAGAGCATGAGTCTGTATTAGTGTCCATGTATCACCTTGCTGACTATCTACATGTGATACCAAAAAAAAAAAGGTTGTGACAATAAAATATATTAAAACTTATTTTCTACCTGAAATATTAGTAGTCACGTTGAGCGTGGTCGCAGGGCCGAACCCTTTGGAGGTGGATGCGCGTATGGAGAGCTGGTATGTGACCCCTGGGTGGAGCTGGGCAAACAGGTGATGGGTGGCATTGGAGGGCAGAGACACTGTGAGTCCCGGCCGCTGGAGAGGCACCGAAGGGTCGAATGAACGCACGCCACTGTAGTTGATCTGAGGCGGAGCAGAGAGGCAGAATCCCAGTTTATACATTTTTCTGAGTGATAGTTTGGCTGCTACAACATTTAGTGTTCCCACTGCTGCTGCTTACGGTACCTCATATTGTATGATGATCCCGTTGGGTTCAGTCGGTTCCTTCCAGTAAAGAAGAATTCGGTCTTCAAATGGAGTGGCTCTTAGTGACTGACTGGGAACTGAGCCGGGAACTGTTAACACACACACAGACAAAATTATAAAAACGCTCATAAAAATAACAATTAAATTCTGTCCTCCAAATGAAGGAGTTCCTAGTAAATACCAACAACAGGAATACACTCAGCAGGGACTTTCCTGAATCATGTTGAAGTTTACCCAAAGTAATAGCTCAAGAATTTTTTATGCTTTTTAATTTTTTCTACTTCCCAGCAGTGGCCTGTTGTGTCACCTAAACTATCAAAGTACCAGTAGATAAGCTCACAGCATTAGAAGCATTTACTTTTTACTTTACTTTTTTTAGAAAGCTAACAGCTTATGTTTGCTTGTTCGTTTACTTTTGTTGACTATATGACTTTTGTATTTGCTTATAATGCTGCTTATTGAGGTGAGATTCTTTCTATAAGCCCCTCAGGGTTTTTTCAATCTCACTTGCACAACTTCTTTTCTTTTGTTATTGTATTTCTGCTGCTTTGTTTTATTGTGCAAACAAATCGATCTCAACATTCAAATAATACATAAATATAGATCTAAAAAAAAAAAAAAATGAATTCGAAAATAAAAACATTGATAAAAAATAGAGTGTGGTTTGTGTATCGCACCATCTTCATCGGTTTGTATGATGGTCTCGTCGCTCTCTTTCCGTCCCTCTGGATTGGTCAGAATCATCTTCAGTCTGATGTTGGTGTAGGGCGGCAGGTTTCCCACTAGGTGGCGTGGTGCTGAGAGGACAAAGAGAACATAACTTTATTGTAAAACAATAATGTATAACATTGTTTTATAGCATGATATTCAATGTAAAACAGTACTGGTAACAAAGCCTGTATTAGTAATTAAACTGATTGTTACCTTTAGGGTCCATGTCCAAGCAGTCGGCCTTGCTGCGGTTGTTGGCGGTCATATATTGGTAGCAGATGGTGACGTTAAAGGTGTGACAGCGAGTGATGTTGTAACCCAACGACTCCCAGTCCACCGCAATCAGACGAGCCCTGGTCTCAGCAATCTTCAGCCTCTTAGGAGTCCGCATAGGTTCTACAGAGGAACAGAGGAGAACACAAGGAAAGAATATCATGAGTTATCTCAGTAACCCAACAGATAATTGCCATATGAACTGTGTTAGACGATAGCAGCTTGATCATAATATGCCCGCAGGGGAAAATAATCACCATTCTTTGATGACTTACAGTAATATATGAAAAATACTTTAGTGAACTTCAAAAATATTTACTTTAATTCTGGTTCACTGGGGGTGTAAGAGGCAAATGTACTTTGCGTTGCCAAAAAAAAGAGCAAGAGTGCTGAGTCAACATTTTCCCCAAGATAAAACAAGAAGGTTTCTAACGAACATCTATTTCTTCTCCTCGCTGCCAGTCAACCATTTCTCAAATGCAATAACTCCTACGAGGCACGTCTTTGGTTTCCATCTTTTATGTGAATTCAGAACTGTTATTGTCAATATAATCTACCTTCTCTCCAGCCTGCCCAGGGCTTTAATTACCTTAACTGGCTCATTTAACTGGATCAATAACCCCCCCAGAACCCGCCCATCTCTACACAGACACACACTCACACACATTCACAGCCAAGACCGCAAACACAAAACCAAACCAATCCTCATCTGCTTTATTTCAGTGACTAAAAGCTCATGAATGTTTACCAACTTGTGCCTCTCCAGTCATTCAACAGTATGGTGTGTAAAGGCCTTAAAACTCAACGACAATTGTGCCGCCTTATCGATTAGTTGATTTAATCGACAGATCTGTGAAACTGAGTTTCTCCACAAAGATTCACACAAAAGCACCACTTTAAATCCTGTGTTTACCAGAGATGTGCTCATAATTTTCTTGGAAATAAGTCATTCAGCATGAAAAACGCATAAAAAATGACTAATCAACTAAAGAACTCTTAGTCGACTAAGACCAAAACAACCGATTAATCGACTAATCGTCTAAGAGAGGGTAGCCCGACTACCATTGCATCATATATTATAAGCTCATAAGTTTTGTGTGTAAAATCTTGATTTGCAACAGTAACTAGTAACTATAGCTGTCAATGAAGTAAAAGTATAAAGCAACATGAAATTGAAATACTCAGGTAAAGTAAGTAAGAGTACCTAATATGTACAATACTTGAGTGTATGTACTTAGTTTCATTTGACCACTGTAGTGAAGACACCTAAACCAAGTTGAAAAGAGGTTTAGTAAAGTGTTTGTTTTTTTTCAATTAACAGATGATTTGACATTCTCTACAGCTGAGGTGCAATAGGTTTGATCAGCCTCAGCCAAATACAAATATGCCTTCATTAACTCTGATACTGATCTTGCAGATTGACTCCGGACATCCTCAGACAAAAGTGGAATCTATCACTCGGCAACCAGAACAAACTTAATTAAAAGTTTTGTTTATTGTTCCCTGTCATAAAGTTGACTTCATTCACAGTGAACGTCACCTGTTGATGTTCCTTCCTCCTCCTCTCTCTCTGCTTCCTTATGTCCTCCCAGGATTTTTTTAATAAAAACAGCTCACCTTAAATAGAGAGGCAAGTCTCTCCCCAACCCCTCCTTGTCTCGCTCTCTGTTTTTCCCCGGGTCTTCCTCTCTCAGAGGAGACAACACAAGGACACAAACTTGTCGCTTCTTCTGACAACCCATTATCTGCCCGTCACTCACACACACACACACACACACACACGCACACAGGCACGGACATTCTCACACTCCATTATTACCCAAATACACACACACACACACACACACACATGCGCTTCAGGTTGTGACAGAATCCAGATTAAATCTGGGCAGAGCACGTACAGGTGTGTGTTTATGTGTGTGTGCTCGTCTCAATAAAACTTCCCATAATAAGAATGCATCGTCAAGGACAAACACAACTCTCGTACACACACTCTCACACACACACACACACACAGGGGTGTAAGCGAAACATGTTGAGGTTTGCTAAGTCATTTAGATGTAAATAGCTCACTAATAAAGAGACATACAGACATATGAGAGAAAATGAGAAAGAAAGAAAAAAGACAGAGGAAGAAAGGTTGCGAAGACACCCGGGCAGGTAATTGTCTGCTGAGCAAATATTATTGCTCAACCCTGTATGTGTGTGTGTGTGTGTGTGTGGGTGTGTGTATGTGTGTGTTAATAGCTGAGGGGTCGGAGCATTTCATTTTTGCTTCAACCTGTTATTGGATGGTTGACATTTAAATAGAGCGAGAGGGAGACCTATTGCTTTCTCTGCCTGTCTCCCCCTCACTTGTCTCGGTCTCTTCCTCTCTGTCTGTCTGTCTCCCGGTTTAAAATCAATACTTGTGATCCTCACCATAAACCTGGCTATTAGGGCACACACACACACACACACACATAGAGTTAGGGCGGTGTAATAAATTGTATTGATTTCGGGGGCCCCTTGATGCCAACACTGCTTCACAGTGAGACGGTCTTCAACATGGAATTAAAACAAAATATATGGCTAGCTGCTTGTCTCTCTAACCTGCATTTCAAAACCCCCATTCCCTTCCTGACCCACAATGCATTGCTGCTTATCTGTGTCTATTTACCGTAGGTGGTGAAAGAGGAGTAGAGAGCAAGGTGGGAGGAGAGACAAAGAGAGGAAGAAAAGGGACAGGAGGGCAAAGAGAGTAGCAGAGAAAATGAGTAAAGAAGAGCGTAGAAAACAAAGCGATGCGTGGAAAAATGAAACTGGGGCTGGAGGGAGCGAGGGGACAGATAAAAGGAGGCAGGGAGAGAGAGAGATGAGAGAGGGAAAGAAAGAAGCCGAGAGGAGGAACGGGGAGAGACGATAACTAGTTTGGAACGTGGCCAGAGTCAAGCGGGAGCAGGTCCAATGGTAAACCACAGAGGCTGCCTTGTCCCTTTCCCCCCTCCTCCTCCGGTAGACGTACAAACGGCTGGATTCATGTTGGAACTAAAAGGCTTTGTTCTCCACAGATGGAGCTTTGAAAACAACAACAATACCAATAAACACCAACAATAACGCCGAGGACGGCAAGCTTCATATCAGCTGAATCCAGAGGTTGGAATTAAAGAACGGGAAACAAAAGGAAAGGAAATGAAACTAAATGAAATAGAACTACGCTAAGGGCGAGAAAAAAAAACAACCTGTCTCTCAACATGAAGCATTAAAAGGAGCCAATGAATATATACAGTAAAAAAAGACCACAGAGCAGCAGAAAGAAGCTTGAAGAAAAGCAGAGAAGAAAAGAGGAAAGGAAAGGGAGGGTGGGGGGGACAGAAAAGGTTGACAGGAGATGCAGCTAAATCCAAGTTAATCTGTCCAATTAGTTCGTGGTAATCCTTCCACTGTCATGAGGAAGACAAATGAAACTCCGTCTTTAACTCTCATTTTCTCTCTGCGTGTCTCCGTCTCTCTCGGGGGCCAGATTTAAGCACATGAAAGGTGCATATTTGCACTGCAACATTCATTCAATTTTGCACTTGTGGGCTACGTGGAATCGGATTCTGACTTGCCTATGCAGAGGCTAATTTTTAGTGTCTTGATTCGCATACTTCGTTACTTAAATTTGCTATTTTGAGTGTATAAGTGCATTCACACTGAGAAATATGGCAAAATGCAGGGCTCTATAAGTGCCCGGATGTTGTACTCAAAACGGTCAAAACGTTGAGTATGGAATGCTGGACGCTTCTCACCCTCAACGGTCGCCATCTTTGCTACGTAGCGGAAGGGGAGTGGCCACCAATCTAATTCAAACTTGTGAAAATAGCGAACGAGGAAACTGCGATTTTGTCGACTAATCGATTAGTTAATTTAATCGACAGTAGGGGTGCGAATCACCAGAGGCCTCACGATACGATATTATCACAATACTTAAATCAAGATCTTATTGCGATTTTAGACATTTTGCGATATGCTGAGAATTTAAGATTGAGTAGCTAAGATTTATTGCAATATATTGCAATTTATTACCTTTTTTTAACAGCAAATTATGCAGTTTGTCAACATCTGTTTTATCTAATAAAACACAGTTTTCAGAGGTCTAGGGACCCCTCTGAAAATGGCCAAGCCAGTTTTTCCTCGCCAAAATTTTGCGCAACTTTGGAGTGTTATTTAGCGTTCTTCCCGACAAGCTAACATTACGTCAGTACCAATGGATTCATTAGGTTTTCTAGTTCCATGTGATACCAGTATCTTCACTCTAGCTTTAAGACTGAGCCCGCTACAACCTCTGAAAGACAGAATAACGGCCGGACCCACCGGCGGGCCAGCGGATTGTTAAGAGGTTTTTAACAGTTTATATAATAAAGATCGATACTTGACGTCCGTGTATCGATACAATATTGCTGCGCAAAATATCTCGATACCATGCAGTATGGATTTTCTCTGTGAAACTGAGTTTTTCTACAAAGAACCACACAAAAGCTGCACTTTAAATCTTGTGTTTACCAGAGATGTGCTCATAAGTTTCTTGGAAATACATCATGCTGCGTGAAAAAAGCATAAACAAAATTACTAGACGACTAAGACCAAAACGTCCGATTAGTCGACTAATCGATTAAGATGGGGCAGCCCTAGAGATTTACACATAATAAAGTTTAATAGTTTAGAGCTTCTTCCCCAAATCTACATGTGCATATTAAAGGCAAAACCATGAAATTTGCCATAAACTACCACATGAACACACGGAACACCACTGTAAAACTGACTCTCGAACACACACACACAGCAGACACTATACTGTGTCAGTAAGTCTCTTGGCTGCTATTTCAAGGGCCTGACCCCTTAAAGCGGCGTACTGCTGACTGTGTGTGTGTGCACGCGTGTGCGTTTTCTCATATATAAAGAAGTACATGTGATATACTGTGTGTGATTCCTACAACATCTGTGCTTGTGTGTCTGGAAATGTGTGTTTTGTGATTCCATTCTTCCATTAATCCAAGTGATGCTGAGTTTGTGCAACATACGAGAAATACTGTGGCTCTCTGAACTGTGTGTGTGTGTGTGTACATTGCTCTCCATCTCTTAGTGTGTCTCTCTTCTGTGTGTGCTCATGCCTGTTTGTGTGTGTGTCCATGTGTGTGTGTGTGTGTGTGTGCATGTGTGTGTGTAACCTGCCATGACCAAGAGGTTTTCAGCAGAAAATTCAGGATTTGGATTAAAAGCTACTTCATCACCTTCTTCTGTCACACACACACACTCACACACACGTGCACACACAACACACACACACACTCCCTAACTCTTCACTTCAAGTTGATTATTTTTCACCCTTCTGACAAGAGCAATGAATCACCACAGAAGAAAAATCGAGAGGAGTGGGAGAGAAGGAGAGACAGAGGGAGCATGAGAGAGAGAAGTGGAGATAGAAGAGATATAAAGAAGTGTAGAAGAAGAGATGAAATCCTCCCTCTTATCATATCAATTGCTCTGCTAGTGAGCGTGATTTCTGCTGCGTATCTTATTAGCTTTATTGGTTTTTAATTAAACAGTGTTTTGTGTGGTGACATGCTTTGGGTTTATGCCTGGTGTTTGTGCACACATTTCGCCGTGTGAGTGTGTGCGTGCATGTCTTCATTATTTTGCACGGAGCTAAATATTCAGTAAACTACAGGTGGTGGGATCAGACGAACCTAACCAAACAGGAAAAGCAAAGGAATCATTACCATTTAAATAACATTTCTACCCTGTGTGTGTGTGTGTGTGTCTCTCAACAAACACAAACACACACAAGTTCATCTTCAATTGTGTGTGTGTGTGTGTGTGCTATTATATGTGTATGAATACAGGTGTGAGTGAGAATTTGAATGACCTTAATCACAGTGAAAACAAAAAGAGAAAGACAGGTGGGGATTTATCACTACAACAATAATAAAGTCAGGAAGTAGTATAAGGAATTGTGTCCAATTTATATAGTGTTGTATTCAGCATTTGGATTCTATGTACGCTTATTTACACAACTTAATCTCTGTGTTTTTATATTGTGTGACAAAGGAAAGTTATTTACTTTACTAAAAATGAGGTTGGACTTAAAGGAATAGTGAGACATTTTTAGAAAGGCGCTTACTCCCTTTCTTGCCGAGGGAACTGCTAGCCTGACTCTGAGCAAATATAACAAAATCTGCCGACCAGCACCTCTAAAGCTCCCTGATTAACATGTTATATCTTGTTTATTTAATCAGTAAAAAAAAAGCCGAAGTGTAAAAACATCAAATTGTGGTTTCACGGGATGGTTACGTGCTGGAGTATTTCTTGGTTGGTTGTTGTCACCATGAGCTTCCTAGGCTTCCAGCGGAAACCCAAGAGAGTTACTGCACTAATGCTGCGTTCCATTTGAACTGGGAAGTCGGAATTTCCGAGTTTCCAGTTGGAAATTCCAACTGGAACGGTCTGCTCCGGCCTTAAGTCGGATTTCCGACTCAGAAAGTCCATGTATGTATACAAAAAAACGGGATACAGCGTTGTAGGCGGGCTCCCGCTCATTCCTATGAGAGTTGTTCAGTGATGCATGAAGTCAAAATGGCTCAACTGCTGAGTGATAAAGTACGAACAGTAAAAAAAAAAGCTGTAGTAATATACTGTTTGTTAGAACTTCTGTCTCATTAAATCAGTCGTACAAACAGTACCGTCCAAATCCACGTTGTTTGTATGCGCAAAATACCGGCGTAATGCATTGTTATCAACTGGTATTGCTAACAATGGCTAACAATAGCTAACCTGTCTGAAGCAAAACCCATTACATTTTCCAATTTGTTTTACTGAAATGCGGTCAACGCCAGTCAATGTGACGTCATTTCCATCTGAGACTTTTCGATTTCCGAGGAAAATGGAACGCAGTATAAAGCCAAGCACCCAGGAACAGGGCTGGGCTGTTTTAGTGAAGTGGTCACACTTGGTAGAGCAACTTCAGCAGCACATGACAGCATCATGTGACATACACTGGCCCCCCAAAAACAGAGTGAGATTATTCTACTTGTTTATATTATCTTTTTTTATAATTCACTTGGGGAGATCTTTCTCTTCTGCATTGTTTCAAGAAAAAAAATTATTTGTTTCAATGAAAATTCAGTGGAATTGTCTCACCCTATTTGCAGAATTTTAAACAGAACATTAAACTTGTTCACTTTGACATTTGTTGCTGTGCTAGAGTCTTAAATACATTAGAGTAGAAATCCCTCTAAAGATCATGAAAGATTTGTTTTCTTTACCTTCTAGTCAGTCAACAAAAATTATTCAGATATACCGAATGATTTGATGTAATTCTCTAAATTCATAACCCTATTTCCCTGCTTCGGTCGGATATCAACACATTATGTGGATTACAATGAGCTATCGTCTTTAACTCAAATGTGTTCCTGCGTGAGTGAGGAGAGGAAGATTAATTTCCTTTTCCTGTCAAACAGGAAACTGTTCAATACACGAGTCGCCTGAACAAGTCTATGACTTCCTCTCTGTCAATAAACACACACACAGGATCATTCACACACTCACACACACACACGCAGGTTGGCAGACATCAGTCAGGCCCCATGGTTATGAGTTTTCATCTCTCTTTCATTTTCATTCTCCAGTTTCATCATTCTCTCGCCTCTCACGCTCTCTCTCTCTCTCTTCTATTCTCTCCCCTCTTTCTCTTCCAGCCTTATTGTTTTTCATCATCTCTCCATCACTCCTTGATACTGTTTCTCATTCAATCTCGCTGCTTTTCTTTCTGTCTCTTTCTCTCGCATATCAACCCTCTCTCGCTCGCTCCGTCTCTCTCCCTCAGGCTAGCTGTGTTTATATTTCAGTCGTTTATTTCTACAAATGTCAGACAGTGTTTCTGCCCTCCGTCTATTGATCCACAGAGAGAGAAGGAGATGGGGAGAGAGAGAGAGAGGCGATGAGAAAGGGGGGGAAAGGCAGCGACAAGGAACGAAGTAGAAAGAGAGAAGGAAGAGTGGGAGATATGAGAGAAAGGAGGAGTGGCAGCGAGAAAACGAAAGAAAAAGCAGGATAAAAAGGGAGAAAGGTGGAGAGAGCCTCGAGTATTTTAATCACTCTTTCTCTCAGATCAGTGAGCAACAACGGACTGACTAAGGCTCTCCCCTCCTTTCTTCTCCAGTTCGATTCCTCGCTACACCTCTCCACCCCTCTCCCTGCCTGCTCATATTATAAATATCACTCCGACAACTAAAATATAGATACCAAGACAAAAAAAAAACAAAAGTAGACGGACTGATCGATAGATAATCAGACAGGCAGAAAAAGCTGTGTGTACAAGAAGACCCGATACAAGCAAAGTTACGCACCTTTTCTTGCAAAATGCAATTTATCATATTTTAGGTGGACATACGTGTTTATGATCCACCCTCATGGAATTCATTATAGTAACAAGTGTGAGGAAATAGTGTAAATATAAAGTTGTTTAATTGAAAACTGATATAAACTGTGTTCAATGTATTTTTTCACTTATTGATGGTTGTTTTCCTTATCACAAAATGGATTAGTTTATAATACAAATACAGTCTAATAGAGTATGTATGTCCTACCTGCGCATTTGGTCCGGGTAATGAGTGGTGGTCCAGCTTTTCCCGTCCCTCCCTCTCCTGGTCTGGTGAGTAACACTCGGATCTCGTACTCTGTGTCGGGGTCAAGATGCCATAACTTGTAGTTGGGAGAGTTGACGGCGTGAGTCTCTATCCAGCTGCCTGTTGTCATACGGTACTCAACCTAAAGGAGAAAAATCAAATATTACACATTATTTGAGTAGTCAGTATTAATCAGAAATGATGCTTCAAGCATCAATGTAAATGTCAAAGTATTAATTAAAAATATAATTAGCTTTCAGAAATACATTGAGTGGGAAATAAAATTACTCCATGTTAAAGGACTAGTTTGATATTTAATTAGACATTTTTGCCTCTGAGCAGTTGCCAGGCAACCAGCGGACACTCCAGGAAGTTACTGGTCCCAGCCAAGAAAAAGTCCAGCACGTAACCCCCCGTAAAGCAGCTAATTGTCATTTTTACAATTCGTTTTTGTACAGATTAAACAAACGAGATTACTGGAGGACAGAGCCAGGCTAGCTGTTTCCCCCTGTTTCCAGTCTTTGTGCTAAAATAAGCTAAGCTAAGCTAAGCTAACTGGCTACATCTGCTTTATAGTCATTTCTCTTCTAACTCTCTGCCACACAGTAAATAACTGCATTTCCCACTGCATGTGTCAAACAATTCCTTTAAAAGGGTTATTAAAAAACACCAGATAAATAAACACACATGATCACAAATAATTTTACTAAAATATGAATACATTAGTCCAAAATTACCACTTATACCGCTGCTTAAAGAAATAGTTTGAGAGCTTGGGAAATACTCTTCTTGGCGAGAGTAAGATGAGAAGATCAATATCACTCATTTCTAAATATAAAGCTACCGTCATTACATTACATTATCTTAGCTTAGCATAAAGACTGGAAACGGGGAAACAGCCATCTTGGCTCAGTTCAAAGTTTTAAAAATCTACCAGCACTTTTAAATTTGACTAAGCTCATAACCCATAGCCCTCCCTGCTCCGTCCGTTAACTAAGGTCGGTAATGCTGAGAAACTACCAAGAGTACACTAGATTAAAAAAATTATACAACTGAAAAATCAAGCTCAGCGTCGCCAACTCTTTTCCCATTAAAGTAGATAGCAGCACTATAGCTCCAAAAGTTGCTAAATCTAGTGAGAATGTCGCCAAGTTGGCAACACCGATAGCCCGAATGAAATGATTGGACGGGCTTCTTACAGCCCCGCAACATCCACAGATACCGTATTTTATTTCTCTTTTTTTTTTTGTCAGAGCATTTGATTTATTGTTTTCTGTCGGGATGAAAAGAGAATTTCAACAAATATAACAAAAATGTATTTGAACAGCACTACCAACCCTTCCTTTAATATTTAGCCTACAAACACAAGAGTGGTACTGGTAGAACTTCTCATCTAACTCTCAGCAATAAAGAGAATAAGCATAATTCCCCATATATTGAACTATTCCTTACACATATGTCACTCAGAAGTCAGTCTATGTTCCTGCTTTCCTGTGAAAGGATAAACGATAATTGTTATGGGCATTTATTCCTTAAAAGCCATACAAAGTGTCTTACTGAACATACCTCTTTCAGTATAATAGGCCCGTCTCCAAATATGGAGTTAGCATTCAGCTGAATGAGCAGATAAGTCGGGCCGACGCCCAGCAGCTGGGGTGGGGCGATGGGGTGCGGAGGCTCTGTGGAGAAAAAAACAAAGTTATAAAAGAGAAGAATTCAAAGGGCCTCACAAGATAAATGAAACACAATTAAACAAGGTCACAGCAGAACAGAAGAGGGCAGTGACACAAGGAACAACCTCCTGTAGTGACACAAAGCCTTGTTAGTGTAACAGATGACATTTAATATCTGTGAGAGCAAATTAATATTTCGAAAACTACCAGTAAACAATGACAACTAAACTAATGGCACAAATTGTTAGGGACATCCTAACACAAGGAAACTGCACTGACCTGTAATGTTATGACAACCAAGCTGTGTGAATGTAATGGTGAACTAATTGGCTAAATATGTTGTGGTCATGCGAGGGAGTAGAGAGTAAGCAGACCCATTGTGTTTCAACCCTACCTTCCTGTTCCTACTTTCTAACTAATAATAATAACTTAATACTACATTTTATTCATAGAGGGCTTTTCTAAATAGTCAAAGACACTTCACATAGCAAGATTTATAAACAGTTACTTTCATCTAACACTAGTAGCCATGTGGCTTCACGCATTGACTCTCCTTCTCTGTATAACGTCTGTGTTATAATGAACTTAATATTAATGCAAACACGCCCTTTGCTGCTGCTTCACATCAAAAGCCTTCCACCTTCAAAACAAAAGAAACTGGAGGCTTTCATTGCTTTAGAAAGTGTCTCCCGTAGTGGCCGATACTTTGAGCCCCTTTCACACACATGGAATATGTAAATTTGCCGGCTTCGTCTAGCTGTTAAAGTAATGTCTTCTTTGTCTTTCAGACATAGGTGTCTGTTATGTAAATGTTCCTTACAGCTTAATTCAGACGAAAGGACATTTACGGGGAAGAGCCACAATGCTAGCGTGATGTTTTGCATCTAGTGCGAGAGGTGAAAGAGTTTAGAAAGTAGTGATATGAGAGAAGAAGAGTGTTTTTCTCTTACAGGCTACATGAGTGATCGGTTTTAAAACTTATTTTGCCATCCAAGTAAATCCTGTAATATATTTTCTCATCAGTTTCATCATTTAATATTGTTAGAGAGTGATTTATGCTGCCTGTTTTCTAAAGTCCATCAGTGGACAAGCAGAGAATGATACAAACATGCTAAGTTAACTTGTTTTGTCCCGAGTCATGCTCAGAAATGCATTAGAAAAATGAGCTCTTCACGATGTTTGAGCTTTATTGAACTGGTTTTATTTTCTTTCTTTACCTGCTGCAGCCTTTACGTTAATATAACGGCATTCAATTTTGACTTGTGCCATGTTAAAAGTGACTGAAATTTTAGTAGGTCTGGCCTCGTCAGATTGCCGTTGTGATTTCAACATACAAGTTACTCGAGACATGAGCCAATCACGAGCCGAGCAAGAAAGCAGCTTGCTAGCGTGAGCAACCAAGCTGCTACGTTAGCACCACGGTAGCTGTTTGGCTAGAAAGACTCAACAACTAACTAACTTCATTTATGATCAAATAGGCAAATCTCCTCTCGGCTACTTCCCTCAGAGCAGCTGTCCATCACAGCTGCCAATCATGACGTCTCACCCCATTTTTATAGCATCAAATAACTAATTAAAACCAGACTTACATCAGCTTGATAAGAAATTCCTAAAATGACAGAAACCATCTTTGGAAAAAAATTATTTGACATGTACTTTGACTTTTTAGTTTGTCCCATCCGCTAACATGGAGGGGGCGTGATTTATGACCTATACTGCAGCCAGCCCCCAGGGGGCGATCCAGATGTTTTGGCTTCAGTTTTGGGGAGCTGTCATGTCGTCCATCTTTAGATACGGTCTATGGTATACATTTAAAATCATGATCGGGTTCTGATTATTGTTGGCTTTTGGGGTTTGTATTCCAATGTAAAGTCAATTTTACAACAAGCTTACCAAATGTTTATCTACATGAACTACTCCTCGTTTTGATTGGTATAGATTTAGCAAGGGAAACAGATAGCAATACACCTTTACCTACTTGGATAAGACTGCATTTCATAAAGAGTGCCATTAAAATATTATTAACAGCTGAATGAGCAATGACGTTTTTTAGAATTATATATATACTGTAGTTTTCATTCAACATATGTCTTGTATATCAGCCGTGATGCTCTCAGTCAATAAATAGTGTGTGTGTGTGTTTGTGTGTACTTGTGCACGTAAATGTGATGGATGTGTGATGGTTCAGGGCCAGTCAGTCAGATCAGAGCTAACTGTCACGCATCTGTGATTGACAAGCCGAAAAGCACAACACAACCTTAAAACACGCTGCATCAAAGATTTATCTACTTGACACGTACAGATACACACAGATCAACACATGAATTAATCACAAACACACACACACACACACACACACACACACACACACACACACTGTGGTCTATCTCGCATACAGTAAATCATAAGGATTTTATCTCTCTCAGCCACATTCTCAAACACACCACCAGGCAATTTTACTATCAGTATGAAGATAGGGGAAAAATGTGATTTTTTTTTTTTTTTGCAATCCAGCTTCAATCACATCATATCAAAGCAAGTATTATCTAAATTATATGTGTGTGCATGTGTGTTACTGTGCATGTTGTTCCTTTAATATCTATATTTTGCATTGCTGTCACCTCGTTTTCTCTTTGTGTGTGTTTGTGTTTGCATTTCTGTGTGTGTGTGTGTGTGTTGAATATGGCTGTCAGAGAGGTGCAGGCTGGGAAGTGTCTTTTTAGCAACAGATGAAACACTGTAGTTTGACAGCACATGCAAACGCAGACACACACACACACACACACACACACACACAAACAGCTGAATCCAGATAATGAATGTTGAAGTGACTTCAGAAAACCGACAACGTCAACAACATGTCAGCTCGCAACGCCATCAAATAAACAAAGTAAACAACTTGATGATTAACAAACAAACGAAGAAAGAAATAAAGCAGAAAACTCGCAAAGATAAATGTATTCAAGCACAGAAACCAGCGGGTTTGACTGCTTGCAGCCAACTTGAATATGTGTTTGTGTATTACTTAAAAAAACCCTATTGAATATCTCAAAGATGAATAATACACATAAAATGAAACAGTAAGGAATGTAAGTGGGTCATTATGTGACTCCAGAGAAAACAAGAGCTGGAATGGGTTCATGTGTTTTATTTTCTTCTTCTTTTTTTTTGTTCCATCACTTGTCATTTGTACAGTTGACCTAAAAAAATCTAACAAATCATCAATGGTGTTGTTTTGCGATGGGTTTGTTGTCACCATCTCTTTTATTATTAATCACATGTGTGAACCCCCTCATCATTTCTCATTTTTATGGGTCAAATGTAAATGATAATAACAAAACAAATCAACATCAGGGAAAAAACTTCAAATGTGTGTGTGTGTGTGTGTGTGTGTGTGTGTGTGTGTGTTGTTTTCTGACCTAACCCGTCTGAGTGATTAATTTGTTTTTACTGTCACTCATTTTCTTTACTGATATTAGAATTTAAAAAAACCTCCAGAGGCATTTGTAGGTTTTCAGATTTATGATGAAGTGAACAAACAACGAGACAGAGACAGACAGACCAACATAAAGAAAGACAAAGACTGTGTCCAGAATCATTCACTCATTCACTCATTACTCCTACTCACCATCCAGGGAGTTCTATGTAGAGTTATATATATATATATATATATATATATATATATTTTCTCCGTGCCGTTAATTACGTCATTGCTGACGAACAATTAAAACGTGGCCGTTCAACATCGGCTGCTGGACAATCGATAATATAGGGTATAATAATTCTCACTATACATTCGGACAGCGCTGCAAAATGGCGAACTCACTATATAGTGAGTAGTGAGTGATTTCAAACACAGCCAGAAAGAAAGAAAGAGATATGTTGTTGGTGACTGGCGCCCACTAGGCATGTTCTTCTTTGTTGTCCATCGTCAGCAACCTTGTCAATAAAGTTTACTTTGCTGCTGACATCACCATGGAGCTCACTGGAGGACATCTGACCTCCAGAGCACGAGAGGAGTGTGTGCATGAGTGTGCAAGTGTGTGTTTCAGTCGTATCGACAGCCAACAGTGGTAGTAGGTTTTCTATAGTTCCATAATGCCTGAAGCTTTACCTGTCACTATCACTTACAGTGAGCATGTGTGAGTGAGTCTGAGTGTGTGTGTGAGTGTGTGATAGGTTAAACAGGAGAAGGAAGTGGCCCATTACAGGTTTAAGACAGTTATATGAATTCAAGTCAATTGTGCGTCCTCTTAAGTCTGATACATGTGTGTGTTTGTGTGCATGTTTGTGTGACAATAATGTTGCAGGAGCTTTTTAGGGCATGGGTTGTGTGTAATGCAAGCTGGCATGGTGTGTGTGTGTGTGTGTGCGTGTGTGTGTGTGTGTGTGTGTGTGTGTGTGTGTGTGTGTGTGTGTGTGTGTGTGTGTGTGCGCGTGTGTGTGTATGTGAGTGTGATACGAGCTGGCGTGATGATGCGCTCTGTCACCGTAGGAACCAGAGGGCAAGGCTTTATTAGAGTTTGGCTCTGACCAAACCACTAGTGACAAACACACATACACATACACACACACACACACACACACACACACACACACACACACACACACACACACACACACACATAAATACACAGTCAGACTCTCTCATACTTCTTTGTCTCTCACACACACAACGTTTATAAACTGTTTGTCATGTGAAATGTATAGATCTATCAGATGAAGAAGAGGAGGAGGAGGAGGAGGATTACTCCCTGATGGAAACATCAAAATGTGGTTAATCTGAGCTCAACTTTGTGAAGATAATCAACTAGTTTTAATTAACAAAGAAATTGTTTTTTGCTCAAGGAAGAACAGAAAAACATCTGGGTATAAGAATTACCTGGGAATCCCATGACACCCCCTCTCATGTTCCCATGATGCACCTCTGCTACAAAATGTGCTTCTCGTCTCTGATCTTGACAGCTCCAGCACACACAGAGGGAGACCATAATGGCACATCTCTGTCATCTACATGTTATAAATATCAATAGACTCGGCCTGCGCGTACCTGCACCGAGGCAATCTCACATCACCCAGCAGACCACTTCTCAGCCTTTGAAAATGAAACCTGGGTTACCGTCCTACTGCCAAACAGTTTTAATATATACAAGTCATATTTTGGCACTTTCCTATGATTTCTTTCTTCCATTTTCCTGCTCCTACTAGATACACGATTCCTCCAGTAAGCATCCCTCATCTCACAATAAATAAATATAAAAAAATATTCAGAGCAAAAATATTAATAATGCAGCTTAACTCTGTCCATATTCATGGTCGTCAATGTCCTGCAGGAGCCTCAAATCTCCGACACGCATACTTTTTCGAGAAGTGAAATAAACATATTCCCTGTTCCTTTGATTTTTCTCCCGCTCTCATCTCCCATCTGATATTTCTAATAAATAAACATGAGGCTGCTCTCCTTCCACATTCATAACCACACAGTCCTCATTCTTTAATTGTGATATCTTTTCTAACAAGCGAGACTCTGGATCAATATTCATAATCGCCAATATCCCTCAGAGCTCCAAAAAGCGTCACAGATAGAGAGAGAGTGGACGCTTTTCAAGCTGACGACTGGCTACGAAACGCGTATCGCTCAAAGTGCGTCTTATTGAACAACGTGAATCTATTTTCATATATGTAGATTGGTCCTATTCATGTTAAGACACATGCCTCCTGCTGAGTGGATCCCTCGTCTCTCTCCTCTTCGCCTTCAAAAAAAGATGTTCGTGATAAATAAACATTAGCCACTTATGTATTCTTACTATATCAGCAAGGTCCTGCAGAAACAGTGGGTCTCCAAAACCAACATATTTTCTTGACCAAAGAGAAGACATTCCCAGAGGGCATTGCAACCCTAACCTTGGCGGCGTTAGTGCCAAGCGACACCGAGAGTTGAACCCCTAAACCAGCCAGCGTAAGAGCTCCATTATCTGAGCCACACCGGCTAAAATTAATATTCATGGTGCTCGCTTCTGCTTTGATTTCTCATTTCTTTCTCCTCTGCCATCTCTTATGCAGAATAATAAACATAACTCTGCTCAGCTGTTTACATATTCAGACATATTCCTGATTCTGATATGGATATTCTTGAGATAATGAGCAGACTATTTACATTTAACTTTTCCTCAATCTCCACTTCTCCGTCTCCCCCCTCCTTTCTGTCACTCCCTTATCATTCTTTCGCCTTCACCCTCTCTCTGCCCTGCTCCTCCCCCGTCTCTCTCTCTCTCCCTCTCTCTCTCTGGGAGATGAATTGAATATGTAAGCTATTGGATGTGAATGAATAAAGCATCCCATCTCAAACACACATTGGTGACACCTTATTAACCACATGTCAGCTGCACATGACAGCTAGAGCACACACAGTTTCCATTCACACACACAGCATACACATGTGCACATAGACACTAATGCCGCCGCTTCACACACACGCGAGCATCCACACACACACACACGTGCACGCGCGTACAAACACAAGGCTGGCATACACACATCTACATATCGTCACACACAAACTCTCCTCATTAGTCTACATTGTGTTAGTAACTTACATTTTATCAGTCAGACACAGTGAATGCACATTTGATTGGAAAGACATTTGACATTCAAAAAGTTAAACACAACACAAAAGTTGCCCATAATACAAAATATAAAAAATATAACTGGGTCAAGAATATAACTTTGGTCATCAACAGGGTCACGGAGAGATTCAAATCAACTTCATAACAGCGATTGTTAAATATTAGCGTAGCAACCGTAACTAGGCCCAACGGCTCTGTCGGACTTTGAATTTGGTCTTATCTATCTGTCTAATCTGTCTTATTTATTTATCTTTTTGCTTTGTGAAATGAAAAACACAGGCAAAAGTCGAAAAAATTGATTAAACAGTGTGTTTGTTTACTGTAATGTAAGCTGCTAACGTTAGCATGTCTGCCTACTAACTTACTACATACAGGAGTAACCTAGTGTTTACCTCCAAAGCCTTTGGTACTTTCCAGTAAAAGCTATCTACTAAAGCTGAGGTATCAAATATTAAATCAGAGAAAACAAAAGAAAACACAAGTATTATAGAGATAACAATCAGGCAAAACAATCAAGTATTTTTTTTAAATCCTCACCTCTGACGATAAGACCAGCAAAGTTGGACACCCCGGAGCCGCGCTCTGATTGGGTGACGCAGCGGTACAGATCTTGATCCT
Organism: Sebastes umbrosus; assembly: GCF_015220745.1. Taxonomy (NCBI): domain Eukaryota; kingdom Metazoa; phylum Chordata; class Actinopteri; order Perciformes; family Sebastidae; genus Sebastes; species Sebastes umbrosus. Next base: position 5,992,820 of record NC_051286.1, read on the forward strand.
GATTCGTGACTTCCTTGAGGTGGAAAGTGGCTGCGAAGCGTCTGTGGTTGATGTTTTTGGTCAGAGCCACGGGAATATCTTCTCCATTTCTCCTCTGAATCACAGACAAACACACACAGACAAATCAGGTATCGCTGCTGCAGTGGCTGGTGGAGGGTTAACTGCCTTGCTCAAGGTCACAAGGCAGCACTGGACCACACACGCACACGCACACACACCCACACTCACACCTCCCCTCTGCCTCACTGACAGCAGGTTTGAAGGTCATGACTACAATAGAGCTGTAATGAAATCAGCAGCTATTAAACTCTTAATCATGTTAGCTGCTATGGCCTGGGGTCGCTCTCTGCATGCGTGTGTGTGAGGATGACACTTTATTATTGGATGTACCCGTCCTGAGGGCGGAACGCTGAACACAATGTTTCATTTCTTTGTGTTTGTCTATTTCTACTACACCATATTGGGGGCATGCAAATATATTTAGTCGTATTTTATATTCAATTATTTGTTAGCAGGGATGAATAGCCAAATAACGAAAAAACACATTTTCTCACGTGCCTCTAGTGGCATCGAGCCATGTAGATTTTGGTTTTAATTGCCCAGTTTGTTGAGATAGTCTTCTTTGTGATTTCTGCACATTTAAAACAACTGGAGGACTATTTTCTGGTTGAAAGTAGTTCCAATGAAAACTGTTCACAGTGTGTTTTGTGGATTATCTATCTCACTAGTGATTATCCACTACTACTAGTGCTGCGCCCGTTTGTGGCGTTCGGAATGAGCCAATTGCTTTGCTCCAAGTAAGTGCAGCGTTGACGAGAACTGCCCATCGTTCGTTGACTCCAGGGAAGTAAAGAAGAGTTTGGTTGTTAACGTTAGTAGAGCTGACCCGAATGCTTCGAAGCTTCGACCGTTGCCATGGTAATCAATCTCCAAATCAGTATTCGAATGCTTTGTTTTTGTTTATGTTTTTCGTAAAAGTATGCAATAATGAAGTATAAATAGCCCATAAAATAAGGTGTAATTATTCACATATCAGGGCATAATTATTCATTATTCATATTCAACATTAATTATTATTATACACAGTACGCTGTACGCTTGTTTATTCAAAGTTTATCAATATTGAACGTGTCGAATGTCTAAATTGCACCAAATTCGACAAAGCACTTCCTTGGCTCCCCAGCAAAACACCCACCAAGTGTGAAGTAGATCGGATGAACGGTTCTCGAGATATGTGAAAGACATACAGACAGAGAGATGCCTTGCTTTATAGTTCGATTTTTGGAATGAGGAGATGCTGATAAACTTTGTAAATGTAATTTTTCAGTGATGTGTGCAGCATAGCCGATATGAGGAAAATAAGGCGTTTTTTTTAACATTAAAGCATGTAAACATGTACTCGTAGAAACCCGAAATGCAAATATGCACTTAAAAATAAACATGATAGGTCCTCTTTAAGTGTGTGTGCATGTTTTGTAGCTGTACCTGCAGCCAGAGTTTATTGTTGGCAGTGTCTCGTTTTGTAGCGATGCACTGAAATGTGGCATTCTGTCCGGCGTTCACCTCCACGTCCCCAAGACGAAGGAAATGCGGGGATTTATCTGCAAAGCAAATGAGGTCAAACATTAGATTGAGTTTACAGCAACTGCACAGTAATGTAGTTGTGTTTTAAAAAGTTTTTGGTTTCATCTTATTTGTCTGTTAAAAGTGGAAATTAGGTTACAGAGCCAGAGGGAGTTATAGATACAAACAGGTTATCACAAACACACTATATACATTTCAGGACATTTTCTAACCCTAAGGAATATGTTCGTTATTACTGCGATTCGATTTTACTGGAGTCGAATGAAGCGCAGTGCTGGGAGGTAACATCAATGTCACATCCAGTATATATTATTCACACAGCTCCTAACGACCACGCTAAGATATGAAATAAGCCTTTTAGACCCTGAAGATGCAGTTCAGCTATGATATTCTTATTCTGGGGAGGTGATTGCAATCATAGATAGCAGCTACTATGGTGAATGAAAACACACACACACACACACACACTAGCTTGCACACATGCATTCATGCACACACAAACCTGTGTGTCCAGACATGCAGCTGTGAGAATGAATGCTTCCACTGTGGCGACTAAGTACTAATTCCTTTTCAAATACTTGCCCCCTTCCCATTAGGAGTCCCGCTCTTCTGCCTTTAAAAGGACTCTTCTTTTAATAGTTTTCTCAGATTCCAGGTCACTTTATTGACAAAATTAATGTTTCTGTCAGAGACATAATCGCTAACTTCTGACGGCGAAAGGGACAACGGGGATACCGGGACCTCACAAACTGTACAAGAGGACGCTGCAAGACGGTTTATCTTTATGACTTTTAATCAATAGAATCTATTAAGAAACAAAATTGTCCCCAGAGATTTCGTTGCTGCTACAAGACAGATGACCAAAAGGAGTTGTAATTGCTTCCCTTCCAACACAGCGGACCCTCCAGGAACCTGCCTACGGCTCTAGATTAACAGACCCTTCTGTTAACGGTAACGGTTTGTCGTCACAGCTCTTTTCTGGCCCTCTAGAAGTAAGGAAACACTCAAGCGAAGGAGAGAAGAGACGTAGCGAGAATTTAAAATGGATCGCAGCCCTCATCTCTTTCCTGTCAGTGTGAGACAAGACAGCTACTGTTCACTATGTGTGTGTGTTTAACTGTGTGTGTGGGTTAAAGAGAGAGAGAAAGTGCTGAGTGGTCAGAATCTTCTCTCTCTATGATTGCCCTAATACTGTCTCATTTCCCGCTTCACTCTCTTTCTCTCAGTCTCACAATCTCCCTCTCCCTTTTCATTTCTCTCATTTTTTTCCCTCTACGACTTTTTTCCTCTCGCTGCATCCCTCCTCTCCTGTGTCACCTTCCCACTTATCTACCCATTCAAGTGCAACAGAAACCATCCCAGGTACAGTCTAATTAGTGGCCAAAGCTATCAGCGCCTATTCAGCGAGCTAGGACTAATTGCTGGCATGCTAATGACTCACCGCACGGGTAGCTGAGCACCTGAATGTCGTCGATGGCGATGAAGCCGGCTTTGCTGTCCGAAACCTCTGCTTCAAATATGACCTGAGAAAAGAGAGGGAGAGATTTAGCTGTTACTGTCTTCATTACAATCACTATTATATACAATATTTTCTAAACATTACATCCTTTATTTAAACAGGTAGTCTCATTGAGACCAGATGTGTTTTTAAAGAGAGACCTGTGCACAGGAATAAACATATACAGTATAAACCAGAGCTGCAATGTTATAATATTAATACTTAAATGTGAATATTTTCTAGTTTCTTTACTCCTCTATGACAGTAAACTGAATATCTTTGAGTTGTGGACAAAACAAGACATTTGAGGACATCATATTGGGCTTTGGGGAAACACTGATCAACAGTTTTCACCATTTTCTGACATTTTGTGGATCAAACAACTAATGGATTAATTGAGAAAATTAATCAACAGATTAATCAACAATGAAAATAATCGTTATTTGCAGCCCTGGTATAAACACACACAATTTACATACACTACAGTAGTTCCACATTAAAGAAAACTATTGCAAGTAACAATAGAAATGCTAAAATAAAGACAAAATAAAGATTAAAACATTCAAAAGAAATGAGAGCATGATATTCTGTTTATAATTTCCCCTTTCAAATATTTTTGTTGTTTTATTAGTTTAGTGTTTTATTACTCATAATGTGTATTTTTGAAAATAGGGTTATTAAATCAAACACAGAAAACATTATAAGAATATCGAGTCATTTCTGACCAGTGTTGTCAATACTGGAAATTCTAACCGCGATAAAATACCGTGAAAAATATCAATATTCGATACCATTTTCGATACTACGAAGAAAAAACTGACATTGAGGGCATAAAATTTTAGATTTTTATTAAGTATGGGATAATGTACAGCGAGCTGGTCATTGTTGTGAAATAAACCCTGCCGCATCGCCCTGAAGGGGTTTATTTCACAACAATGACCCGCTAGCTGTGCATTATCCCGCTTATTATACAACTACTTACTGAAGAAATCAATAATTTGCAACAAAAACAGTCCTCCATCAGAACTGCGCCCACAGCAACGGTCTGTTATACATAGCAACCGGTAAATTGCCGTAATTGACCAATCAGAATTGAGTATTCAACAAAGCCGTGTAATAAAAGATAAATAGCAATGTGTGTGTCAACTCGCTGTCGGAGAGAAGAGAGAGCAGAAAGCGCAGCTGGTACCCGTTTATCAATAGTGTGAAAAATGTCTATTGAAACCACTTCAAATATTAATTATCGATACTTCAATATTTTTGACAACACTATTTCTGACCCATTATTAGCCTGTAAATAGAACAGCTTAGAGCACAAACAAAATGTACAAAAACCAAAATACAACAGCTGAAACACTGGAAATGCCGTTCCAAAGAGAAAACTGAAACTTACATAACCAACAAACGCCCTGCTTGCATATCACAAGCCAAATCATCAACCCTCTTTAGTGTTGTTACCAAATCAGAAGCTGTGACGTTTTAGATGCATTCTGGGTGCACTGGAAGCTACAAAGTAAGACTATTGCTATTTAAATTTGCAGTCAAAGTGATGGATCCAATCTAAGTTGTCACAGGATAGATGGAAAGTCAGTGACAGCCGCCGGTGCTGTGTGCACTAAACTGGATAAATACAAAGCTGCCATCCTGGATTTATACATTCAGGCCACCGAGCCAGGAAGGATAAATGAGATACTTCCTGTTGGATCATAATAATCTCCTTTGGTACACATAAAATGGCTGCCAAGGAAATGATAAAAAGTAATGAAACCAAACACGGTTAAGGTAGAGAATGAAGGGTTGGAGCGTATCTGTTTGTTATTCTTTCCTATTCATTATTTCAAAGCAATAGTGAGCCACATAAATGGAAAGAGAAAAGCCGCTAAATGAGGAATGAGATGATCAAATTATGGGCAAATTAATTGTGGTTTAATGCTGATTTGTGGTTGTTGTGTCTTATTCTAACCTGCTTCTCTAAATTCTATATTTCAAGTAGAGTTTTGCATTCAACAGGTGCTTCCATTTTTCTCTCATTCCATCAACTCATGGTCCGATAACTCTCCTCATCCTCATTTATCTCTTCCTCCCTCCCTCCTCCTTTGTCCATACGTTAGCCCTCCACTCTTTATTTCTTCCATCATAATCCCTCTTCGGAAACCATTTCTCTAACCCGACTCCTCTCTTTCCGTCGCCGTCTCTGTTTTCTAACAGTGTTTGCCCAGAGAGGTGCGCTGTAATGAACAGAGGAGAGGAGGGAGCAGAGGAGGTCGCTATCAAAACGAGAGGCGGAGGGAGAAAGAGAGCGAGGGGGTGAGCAGTTGTTGTCATTCATCACCTGTAAAAGGAAATCTGCCGTGAACTGTTTACCCACAGCTTATCATCCCCTGCTTGTCACACTCTCCCCCTCTCTGTCTCCCTCCCCTACCAATCTATCTTGTCTCTCTGCCCTATCATCTTTCACTCATAGCTCACTGCGGAGCACAGCAGAAAGACATCCGCTGACTTTTAATACCTTCATCTCTGTCTGTCTGTCTGTCTGTCTGCCTCCCCAGTCTGCAGTTTGTTATTAGAACCACGTTTGTTTTGGTAGCCATAACATGACCTCATGGCTTCTCCTGCTCTGTGTGCACATGTATAAATTAAATCTTTCTGAAAAGCTCACTTTTTGTAGAAAGTATCAATTTCATTATTAAAAACTTCAGTCTCAAGTCAGTTGAGCTCAGATCACATCTGAAAAGCATCATTGCCTTAAACTTGCATCATTTCTAATAGCCAGCAGGGGGCGACTCCTCTGGTTGCAAAAAGAAGTCTGATTGTATAGAAGTCTATGAGAAAATGAGCCTACTTCTAACTTGATTTATTACCTCAGTAAACATTGTAAACATGAGTTTATGGTGTCAATCGCTAGTTTCAAGTCTTCTTTAATACAGCATGATGTTCATTTAATAAATTATGGTCCCATTTAGAGTCAAATAGACCATAAAGCAGGGGATGCTTTAGGGCGTGGCTACCTTGTGATTGACAGGTCGCTACCACGGCGTTGTCCGGTCTGCGTTTCTGTTCATGGAAGTTTATTGTAGCATTTTGGTGGCCTAAAAATGTCTTACTTAACTCAACCGTCTCGAGTCACTTCTGGTTGCAAACAACCAAGATGGTGACGGCCAAAATGCTGAACTCAAGGCTTCAAAACGGCAGTTCTCAAACCGGTGGGTGACATCACAATGACTACGTCAGCTTCGTTTATACAGTCTATGGTCTCAAGTCAGTTGAGACATGTCCAACAAAAATCTCATGATTTGTCAAATCTAGTCTCATGTTTTTGACGGCTTTAGTCTAGGTCATAAGCAAATTGCAGGTCAATTTCAAGTCTTTCAGGTCTCTGAATCGTGTTTCACAGCAAAGTCCAAGACTCAAGTCTAACTTTTTGTGACTTAAGGCCTTTACACACCGGGACTGTTGTTTTTTTGTTCAATTAATTCGCACGTCAGAATATTTTTTCCGACTGTTATTCCGCTTGGCATCAACCAATCACGTTGTGCAGAACCGGTTGAGTTGCTCCTATATTTATGAAACAACAACACAGAGGCTCACAATAAAAGCCCTAGACCTATAATATTCGCAGGCAGTATTTGCATTTCCGTGTTGTTTGTTTGTCACGCCCCCAGTGTGTAAAGGCCTTCAGTTTCAAGTCTATTGCCCTGTTAATGGTCATGTATTTCAGAAAGTGGATATTAAATATTCTCCATGATGCCTAGAGTCACTGCAGCCTGGATGCAAGTCATTACTTGTTTTGCTTCCCTGTAGAATTTAATTATCAGCCATGAGACTCTTTGCATTCTGTGATTCATGGGTCCGCTGTATGGTCACCTCTGAGGAGATAGGATTTCGATCATGCAGGTGTCAAGCACTCGCTGCCTGACTGGTCTCATCAGTGCGAGGAAGGATTACTGATAGCTCGGGTTTACAACTTCTCACATGGGCAAAACAACTCTGATACGCTGAAGGCTGAGGACTGACATATCATCACTCCAGAGGAGATCATGGGACGATAGCGAACATCCTCTTATCAACTAATGGCATATATCATTCTGATGCAGGCATGTATGGGAACTGAATCAACGACGTTTAAATCTGCAGGCGCAGGAGTGTTTTTCCACTTCATTTCATAGTTTGAATCCTCTTAGTCATGAGTCAGCTGGGCAACTGCTTTTACTAAACACATTGTAATTAAACTTCATCATCATGTTTATATCCAAGTGAGAATGTTCTACTTATATGATCCAAAGCTTAAAGTAATGAGTGTAAAGTAATGAACACCCGCCACATGTGAAGTCGATGGGATGAACGGTTGTTGAGAAACTCAAAGGACATTCAAACAGACAGAGACTCCTTCCATTTTAGTTAGATAAATGACAAAGAAAAACATAAAATATTCACATGTGAGAAGCTGAAACCAGCTAATTTTTGGAAAAAAAATGACAGTCTTAAACAACTATCAAAATATTTGTTGATTAATCTTCTGTTGACCGACTAATCAATTAATCGACTCATTGTTGCAACTCTTATCTGAGGTTGGTTAACTGTATTGCAGTCTAGCGATAGTCAAGGAACTCAGTCATCATCTGAAAGCCAGTTTTCATAAAAAGAAAAAAATGGAAATAAAGTAGGGGTGCAACGATTAATCGTTTAGTTGTCAACTATTAAATTAATCGCCAACTATTTTGATAATCGATTAATCAGTTTGAGTATCTTTTAAAGAAAAAAAGTCAAAATTCTCTGATTCAAGCTTCTTAAATGTGAATATTCTCTGGTTTCTTTACTGAGTTGTGGACAAAACAAGACATTCAAGGAAGTCATCTTGGGCTTTTGGAAACACTGATCGACATTATCTGTCATTTTATAAACAAAACAACTAATAAATAATCGACAGATTAATCAAACATGAAAATAATCATTAGTTTGCAGCCATAAAATAAAGACAAAACTGTAATTTCAAGGTCTAAAGATTGCTGTGTGGGCGTGGGTGTGCCTTTTGTGAGCGCATCAACTCCTGTGTGAGTGTGTGTGTGTGCGTGACTCCATGTGTGTGCATGTGCCTACGCTTCCCCTGGTGAAACCAGTCTCATTACAACTCAAGCTAAAGTGCTAACACAGAAACATGTTCCAACATGAAAAAAATAGCTTCATAACCTCAAATCCAATAACCTCTTTCATAGCCTGAAAAACCTACATAAGCCTCAGCAAACCGGGATGATTATGTTCAATTAAAACATGTTGACACACGAGTTCCATGCTGGTGATCTCCTCCCTTCGTCACTGAGGGGGACTGGGCTCCAGATGGGCCATTTGGAGGATGCTTTCACACTTCGCCTTGCAGTAATATTAGAGGGTCCCCGGGCTGTGTGTGTTAACATGATCAGTGTGTGTGTGTATGCCTGCTAGGACGCTCGGAGACAAGCTATCCCACAACGTGCACACATCTGTCAACACCAGCCAACACACACACGCAGATCATGCTGACTGAGTGACGGACATAAATTAAGAAACATACAAGCACACGTTTTCTTTAACAGTCCTGCAATAATGTCTAACCCCTGTGAGTCCTATAATGTCAGACAGGCGTTCATTAAAAACATTGACAACAATATCAATGTCCAGCCTGGTGACACACACCCTAGCACGCAAACACATGTGCACACACACACCCACTTCATTTTCTTTCTTGCCTAATCGTCACCTCCTGAGCCTCAGTCAACACAAATAAATCAGCTGCCTGCCTCCCAGCATGTGTGTGAGTGTGTGTGTGTGTGTGTGTATTCACATGAAGTGGAAAAAAAGAAACATTTACATGATAAAGGAGTCCTTCATTAACACAGCCGTTGGTTGTTATTTAAAGGGAGTTACCTGATATTCATTGGGCCAAAAGGTGGAGACGGCGAGTTCTGCTCTCTGCCACTCTTTACCTGAAAGACGACATCACAGTCAACACAAGGAAATAAAATCAACAGAGTCAGAATAAGTTATGAAATGGAGTCGGTCTTTACCAGTGTAAGACGTCAGGTTCCATATAGGGTTGGCCAAGGGACCCTTGTTTACCTGGAAATAACACAGAACACAATATAAAACATATATAACATACAGTCCTTTACAATTCCTGATGCACTCAGCGAGGCCTCCTTTCCATTAGATGTATTTAATGCCATAGATTATGTTTTCCTGAAAACGAGGAGGTCAGAGGTCAGCTATACCACCACATCTACGCTGATGGGAACTTCAGCAGGGAGCATGTTTCATACTTGCCAACCCTCCCAATTTTCCCGGTGACTCACATTTTTCATTACCCTCTCCTGGTTTCCTCCCGGGGTCACAATTCTCTTGTTTTTCTCACGATTTATGGCAAATTTTCACAACTTTTATTCATTTTCATTATCTCAACCTGTTTCTGGCACTGTACAGCATCTAAAAGCCCTCCTGTTTACACCCGGACGACAATAGAGCTACAACAAATGGCGTTTCCCGGCTGAAGAGAGCAGTCTATGCTCGCGACACAGCGCGGTTTGAGCTGCGCTCACCGTTGGGTTCGGCGCACATCACAGTGTGCAGCGCCTAAAGTTGGGCTTTGCTCTACACAAAGAGAAATAGGATATAACGGGTTTCAGAGCGCAGTGGTGCTGTTATCGCGTTGTGTTTGAAAGGGCCTTGAGTGAGTGAGAGACGGAGAGAGAAATGGAGAGTACTAAGAGAGAGAAATACTCAAGAAGGGGCAAAAAATATTAGTTTACGCCAGAGATTCACACACATTTTTTTTTCTGAGAATTAAAAGTCAAATTAAATGTATTCAACATAAAAATGCTGTTGCAGTGTACTTAATATTTATTATTTTCATTCTTTAAAGGTCACCAGAATTGGAGGAAACAAAGTCTCTGGACCCCCCACTTTTGTTTTGAAATCCTCCCTATTTTTGAGGTCTCAAGGTTGGGAAGTTGGCAAGTGTGGCATGTTTGCAGTAAAGTGTGTTTGACTTTGTGTCATCAGATTGAAGGGCAGTCTTCCAACTCATAATACTCCCCTGCTGCTCAGAACCAGGAAATGGTAGAACCAGTAAAAATGGCAATCTTCAGTTAATGTGTTTTCTAACCACTTCCACAAATTGTAAGAAAACTCAAGAGGAGGAGAGAGGAAAGCATAGACAGGAGTGTTGTGAAAAGTGGAAGGAAAAGTTTGGATCATTGCATCATAAAATGTGTGTGTTATTCAGCCTATCCATCACACTATGTACCTTAATAAATATCCAACAAAATAACATCTTAATCTGAACACAAAGTGTGTAAAACGTTCAATGTTATTTGTGCATGGGATTTTAAAAGTCAGTATTTTACTGTGAAATGAATTGCTAAAGCTTAATTAGGCAACTTTACGCAAACTCTTGGTTAAGGCAAGGCAGTCTATCGCATGCTAGCTGCATTACTTGTGGTTGTACTTCACAACATCCAGACCACATTTCCCATAAATCCTGTTTTTTTTTTTTGTTTTAAATGAAGAGGAAGTGTTCACCATCTGCCATTGTGACAAACAGAAAGCTTTAACTCGGCACTTGAACTCATCTAGAGTTGTTTTATGGAGTAAAAAGAACGTTATGTTTTCTAAAAAAAAATCCAGCTTGTGTCTCATGAAATCAAACCTCTCCTCACAGAGGGTAAACTGCTACGTAGAGGCCAGTAAAGGCATTCAGATGATCTTGTTTAATGACTCAAGCTTTAAAAGGTAAGGGCAGGTTGTTTACTGTGCAGGTAATGCCATATAAATTGATCCAGTGCAATCAGTTTCAGTCAGTTAAGACAAATAAACTGCTGCATCTTTATTTTATTCTGTTCTTATTACCTTCACCAGGATGTTGAGGGTGCCGGGGCTGGAGCCGTCGGGGCTGGTGAGGAGATAGCTGAAGTCGATGCAGTGAGTGTCATTCTCCTTCATGACTGGCAGCTGAAACCTGGCCTTCTCCGCGACCTCAGCCTGAGAGATGTCCACATACATGAAGGAACCTGGACACAGAGATAAGGAAAAGGTCAAAACAGAATCATAATTTCCGGTGGATCGGGTTCACTGTGTTTGTGAATAAGACCTGACTCATGAATCGGCTCATTTGTGTTTGTAGCTGTTTGTGCTTGTAGCCCACATACCTGCTATAATTCACTGCTTGAACAGACTAGCAGTGGTGTCCTCTGAGGAGGTAGTTACTGTGTATGACTGGACTTGTCAAAGAGTAGGCTGTGTGTCCTCTGCCTGTGTTACATGTACCTACATGAGTAAACCGACTGTCATTGCTCCTGAAGAGCTTGGAAATAACCCTTGTAGGCATGAACAGCTAAGACAGACAGCTGCAACAGTTCTATGTATTACAGTGAGTGTATACAAGTGTATTTTGAAGCTATTTTTTCATAGTAACACAGTTTTTTTTTTATTTAAACCTTCTGTAAATACTCTGTATATACTGGTTTTGATGTCTTAATTATTAATGGACCCCATTTGAAAAGATTTCAGACCTCAATCTGATGAGATTTTAGTTGTTAGATATGATTATAACCAATATCCTATAATATATATAACTGTGGAGGAAGTGAAACCTATGATCAGAATACTCACTCTCATGACTCTTACTCCCATTGGGCTCACTTTTATAGTGAATTAAATAGTGAAAACAAGCTATTCCTCATTTTTCTGGGGAGCTCCTGGAACTCCCTCAAGGACCCCTGGAGGTCCCCGGACCCCTGGTTGAGAACCACTGATCTAGGACACAAAGAACTTGAAACCAAATGTGAACTTCCCCCCATTCTCCTTGCTCTTTCCTCTTTGACATAGACACTTTGAAGCTGCGAGTTTCTTGTCATGAGAATAAAAAGAACCTAAAATAAAGAGCCTTTATTCTTTCCTTTTATATGTGCATGTTTTTACTCACTTGTGTGTTCCTCTCCCCTCCTCCCCCAACCAGAGACATAAAACAAACCACCGTTACTACAACTGTGTCATTTGTTTCCCCTTTGTGATTGTGAGGCTGTTTTTCATCAAGCCAACAACAAATAAACAGAGAATTAGAAAGAGAAGAGAAGAGAAGAGAAGAGAAAAGCTACGTCTTTCTTTAATTTCTACTTCTCTTCTCTTAATTTTTAAGTCTCCTTTTCATTTCTGTATGAACTTTGTAGCTTCCAGGTAATAATAATTGCAAATATGTGAGCGTAAAAAGCAGATTTGCATGTCAACAAAATCTAAATTGGTGAAACCTCATCACTTAAGTGTCCAGTTGCAGCTTCCATCACGTCATGCTGATACTAGTCGCTGCAGTTAGCACAGACTCCGAAACCACACCAGTTAAATTTTTCCACAGTCGACAACATATCATTACCTGCAACAACCCAGCGGTGTCACATGATTAATTGCATTTTTCATAGCTATCCTCTGGGCTATATTTTACTGGCTTGCTTGTTTTTGTTTGCAGTATGTTCCTCCTTTCTCTGCTGATTTCAAATATAAATCCACTGGTTTTGTTATTCTACTATGATGGGACTCTGGAGAAAGCTGTCAGTCACTACTGATGAGAAAGACGAGTGAGACAAGAACAAATGTACGTCAGGTACTTTGTTATACCTGCTGTCACCACTCAGTGCTATACCTCGTACCTATGGCAGTCGACTGCAGGAAATGGAGCTTGAAGTAATACATAATCTGGGTGTGCTGACAGGACGGTCAGTCCAGATGTTCCAGTAATCAGCTCAGACCTCAACCAGATGTTGTTCCAGTGAAATATGATGAAATGTGAGCCTTTCCTGCCTGATGTCTAATCTCACATGAGCTCATCACAAACTGAGAGAAAGTAGCCATGATAAGGTTTAATGCTATTTGTAGGATAGAAATGAATCAAATGGAACTAGCGCGCTGGAACAATACACAATGATTCATTGGTAGTCTCTCAAATGTGAGGATTTGCTGCTTTCTCTGTTTTATGTTGTTGTATATTGAAAATCTTGATTATTTTGGGGTTCTGGACTCTTTGGTCAGACAAAACAAGCAATATGAAGATATCACTGAGGCCTCTGGGAAATTGTGATGGCCATTTTTGTCACTATTTTCTGACATTTTATAGGCTAAGCGATTATCATTTTCTGAATCATGAATAATTAAAACAATTATATTTTTAGTTGCAGCCCTAAATAGAATATAACACAATACACTTGAGGATAGAATAACACAGAACATGGCTGCATCCAAAACTGCATACTATGCACTACATACACAATATTGTTCAACATACTTTTGTGTGAATAAACACTAGTATGTATCTTACTAGAGCTGTCAATCGATTAAAATATTTTAAAGTGATTAATCACATATTTTTTTATCTGTTCAAAATGTACCTTAAAGGGAGATTTGTCAAGTATTTAATACTCTTATCAACATGGGAGTGGGTAAATATGCTGCTTTATGCAAATATATGTATATATTTATTATTTGAAGTCAATTAACAACACAAAACAATGACAAATATTGTCCAGAAACCCTCACAGGTACTGCATTTAGCATAAAAAATATGCTAAAATCATATCATGGCAAGTTCAAGCCCAACAGGCAACAACAGCTGTCAGTGTGTCAGTGTGCTGAATTGACTATGACTTGCCCCAAACTACATGTGATTGGGCATGTCTGTAAAGGTGAGATTTGTGGGTACCCATAGAACCCATTTTCATTCACATATCTTGAGGTCAAAGGTCAGGCGACCACGTTGAAAATGGCCATGACAGTTTTTCCTTGCCAAAATATAGCACAAGTTTGGAGCTTTATTTAACCTCCTTTGCAACAAGCTAGTATGACATGGTTGGTACCAATGGATTCCTTTGGTTTTCTTGTTTCATATGATGCCAGTATCTTTACTCTCTCTAAACGTGTTAACTTTGACAGCCCTAATTAGAGTAGAAAAGAACAGAATAGAGTAGAATAACACAGAAAAGATCAGAATATAATACAACACAACACAGTATCTGTGCTCCAGTTAATCAACCACAGCCCTCCATCCTAACTGGTTAAATCTATTTGCATATTAAACCCTGCACAATATGCTCCATACAAATGAGCTGGAGAACAATGGTGATTATCACGTATTGTTTAGCTAATCTACTGTGAGAAAACACTTTTCTCTGTAGAATACAGCAGAACATAACAGGCTTTCAACTAGTACACACACACATACACACACACACTCAGCTTTTCAAAACCACACACTGTATCCTAGTTATTGGATTGGCTCTTCCTCTCTCTCTTGATCTCTCTTTTCCCCACCATCGCCTACACACACACACACAAACACACACTTCTATTCCAGCTATAGCAGTATTACAATAATCCTACTTCCTGGTTCTGAACATCACCAACAACACACACAATGAGAACGTCCAAACTGGACTACAGCCAATCAGACCAGAAACAATACTAGGCCAGCACCCTTCTCTCTCTCTCTCTCTCTCTGTCTCTCTCTAGCTCTGTAATCTCCATCCATCCAACATGAACACACGATGGATGTCACCCCTCTTCCTCCATTTCTGGCACTGATGCTAAGATGGTGACATGAGAAAAGTGTCTATAAGATGGCTGCCAAGATGATGCACCAGCTAAAAATACTCCTTTGAGACAGTCAGAGACCCAAATATGTCACAACAACATGGCAAAAATATCACCTTTAGCACTCATCATAACGCTGCCTGCCGCAAAATCATAACAACAAGTGGATTAGGTATAGGTAAACATAGCTAAATAGTATTTGGTAAATATTATAGGCAATGTCCAACATGTTAAAGCGTCACCCCTGCATGGTTACTGCAATAATATTCAATAATATTCTAGAGATCATTCAAATGCTTCAGCCAAAAGAGAGAGACAGAACAATAACAACGTCTAATCTGAGACAAATATGGCATTGGAAAACATGAGTAATAAAAACTGACAAAACACCCCATGCTAAGAAAGCAGACCTTGTGATGCCAAGAACATCTGACACCTGAAGTCTGCCAGTTTCTAAAATGGCTGATGTCTTTGAACTGCCAAAGTATAAAATGGCCGCTAATAGAATGACGCCACAATATAACGATGAGGCTAAAAATACCCCCGTGACAGCCTTAAGACCTAGATATGTCACATAACAACAACAGCAGCGGCGGCGGCAGCAGCGTGGTACATAGAGGACAGTGTTCCTCAGCAAAACAGTAACAGCAGCTAATGGGAGAGTTTTGCCTTCAGCTTCTTACTGTACCGATCAGATTGAGTGGGATAGAAAATAGCTGACACCCTCTTGGTATAACATACTAATAAAAAAAACATGCAGCCCGTCCACAATAAAGAAACAAGGCTTACTTTAATGCCAAAATCGACTGATCTCAAAGCACTGCTTGTTTCTCCTCAGCTCATACTCTATGTTCAGGCCTCTCATCACATGTTCCCAGTTAAAAATCAAAGGGTGATCACGTATTTTCCATTGTTGCTTCCAAACTGTGGAATCATTTCCCCATCACTATTCAATCTTTCCATCCCACTGGTATTTCTATAAACCTGTCTTCAGGTCTGTCTTTTACATAGAGGTTTTTGGTTGATATTATGACTGTGTAATTGGAGGTTTTCGGATTTTTGTTGCTATAAAATGTGCTCTATATTATTTCCATTATCAGTTAATCTGCAGGTTATTCTCTTGATTAATTGTTTATTTGTTTGGTCGATAAAATGTCGAAGGTGACGTCTTCAAATGTCATGTTTTAATCCGACCAACAGTCCCAAAGATATTCGATTTCCTACCATATAAGACAAAGAAAAAGCAGTAAATCTTCACATTTGTGAAGCTGTAATCAGGGAATTTTTGGCATTTTTGCTTGAAAAAGTGATTCTTTTTTAATCTTCTGTCAATTGACTACTTGATTAATTAACTGATTGTTTACATTCTTGTGCTCTATGAATAAAATGACTTACCTTAACAATCTAAATGCTCAACAAATAAATCTACAATTGAATTTTAACTGAAATTACATGGGGTGTATATGTTTAAAATACAATGCAATCCAATGCAACAAATACTACTTTTGCAAAGCTTAATCTTCAAGTCTTGCAGCGACTATAGCGGGGTTTATGTTGCTGCGCCAAAAATGACTTCATCACATATTGTGCGTAAAGCGCGAAGGCTCTGCAAGTTGTCGCAGCGCTTGGTTGTGCACCTCTGAATTGTTGTAACTTGGCGCCCGCTGTGCAGTAAGATAAAAAGTAATTAACTTCAATTAAGCAGTAAAATAATGAGAGAGAAAGAAGGCCAATTCGTTTTTAAATGCTTTAAAAAGCAGGAGAGCTCCATTTCGCCAGCTGAATCAAATTGTTTACAGGATATTAAACCTTTCAACCTTCGTTTCATTACAATACATTTAATACTTGACCCATTTCTTTACAGGGATTGTATAACGGCAATAAAGTATGTCTATGAATATGAGATATGAGTTTACAGTAAATTACAAGTCCTTCACTGCATTGAGGTGATGGTTTATGGCGTTTTTCTCGTTGACTTCTTGCTTTTTCACAGAATCTTTTGTTTGTATTTCCTCTGGCGTTTTTGGAAAATACTGCAAAGATCAACGTGTTGATCATAAACGTCTTTGTGCGTTCTTGTAGCTCGCGGTCCATCTGTGGAGACCCATGCCACGGTGCCTCGTGCAAATATAAACAAGGCTTATGTCAGAGAGGTTTACTTTAATGGTAATGTTAACGCTGTATAGTTCGTGTTGCCATATCCATCATTATTGACTCATTATTAAAACATCCAGTGGACGAGAGAGACTGCAGCTTAAATGCCTTTTTCTCTGCTCCCTTATTAGACAGTGCACTGTGGAAAACAAGAGGAAAGAGAGAGACATGGAGAGAATGGCATGCCAAATAGGTTTAGAGTGGTACTGGCTGACAACATTATGAGTCAAGAGTATCTGCTTTAGTCCACTGAGCCACAGAGCCCCAGCCCATGAATGTTCAACTGGCACAACGCACGTTGCCAACGTAGCATGGTGGCTGGTGCCAACATCAACCCCCAAAGAGATTACACAGAATAGTTTTAGCTCTATTACAAAAACTGCCAAACCATCCCTCCACACTCAATACTGCCTTAAGCACAAATAGTGATTAGCAACTGGGACAAACCGATGTGGGTTTATAAGGAACAAAACTCTAAATATTGGCTGAGTATCCAATGACTCTAAACGATTCCTGCGTAAAGCCCTAAGATGACTCCTATTCTTCTGCCAATACCTTTGACAATATATAACCCCCTGAACTACTAATCAGCAAACTCACTCCCAAAGGTCTTTGAGCTGCCAAATACTCTCAACAACCCCCCCCCCTTAACAAAGGGAGTAGGCATCCCTTTGTTTTAACGGGTCAAAAGCCATGGCCTCAGGGAGACTGCAGCCGGACCAGAGTACTTCTAAATTACCGGTGGCTAGGATTGCCTCACAAAACAACAATTCTAATAATAGGCATTACCAATGTGTCCCTGGGGAAGACATTTAAGCTACCAACTCAACCCCTCACCCATTCCCTGCTCCTTCTTCCAAACAGAAAACCTAGCCAAGTGCTGCATCTGCAATCCCCTCCAGCTACCTCGTTCTCCATCCGCAGCACTGCTGTCCCACACCCTGCTGGCATTATTAACACATCAAATGTCAGTTCGTGCTCCCGTACCTTAAGGCAACGCTCTGAACCCCCCCTTTTCGCATCCAACATCTCCAAACCATTAACCTGCCCTGCCATCCTCGTGCCCTTGCTCATCCCGCTAGTTGCTACAGGAGTTAATGCTATGCTAATTCCAGGCATTGCTTTAACCTCTTCAAACTGCCAGCTCTGGCCTCTCTGCCTGGTGACACCACTTGGTATTAATATCACTAAATGTTAGACTTTGGCTCGGTACCATTGGGCAAGGCACCCCACCCGTCGTGTCATGGCGTAAATATATGCAGCAGACAGCAGGTCCACACACACACACACATTTTGGGGAGGAAGTGTGTGTGTTTGTGTGGAAATGGTAAAGAGCCGGTGTTGAACTGAACCTTTCTCTAAATGTCAGCGAGGCTGGGTTGTCATGATGATAAGCACGAGAGATAAATAACGGCATTACATTGTCATGGTAACAAAGTCATAATCTCCCTCAACAGAGGAGGAGAGGGGAGGAGAGGCGAGGAGAGGAGAGGAGAGGAAAGGAGGTGACACAAGAATAGGAAAGGAGATGAGACCATAGGAGAGGTTAGGAGAGGAAATGAGACTAAATGAGACAAGAGGACAGGAAAGGAGACAAGAGGAGACGAGAGGAAAGAAGATGAGAGGAACGAAGGTGAAAGGAGACAAGGAGAGGAAAGGAGACAAGAGAAAGGGAAAGAAGAGGAGATGAGAGAAGACAAGAGGTCAGGAAAGGTGATGACATAAGAGAATAGGAAAGGAAAGGAAAGGAAAGGAGACTATAGGAGAAGAGACGAGACGAGACAAGACCATAGGTGAGGAAAGGAGACAAAAGGAGACAAGAGGGCAGGAAAGGAGAGGAGACGACGAGAGGAGAGGAAAGAAGATGAGAGGAACAAAGGTGAAAGGAGACAGGAGGAGACAAGAGGGGACGAGTGGAGACAAGAGGAAAGGAGATGAGAGAAAAGGAAAGAGGAGGAGGAGGAGGAGGAGGAGGAGGAGACTAGAGGAAAGGAAATGAACAGAGAGGAGAAGAGAGCTTGAGATAAAAGAATTGAACAATCTCCAGCATGTTTGTGGTTGTTACATTAGTTTATTCCCTGCGGTTAACACTATTGTTCAGACACCAGTGAACATTCTTACTCTGTGGTTTTAATGTTGTAATGCCAGTAACTATCTCAACATCTCATAGCTGCTTATTGTTATAACATTTTGCTTTTTAAGATTGTGAAGTAGGCAACCTTCCCTGTTCCCTGCCGTTGATTAATGACCTCATATTCTGTTAATTAGACCCTCAGCCCTGAGGCAGAAAGATTTAATTTCCCCTTCATCATCACCACGGAGAAAAAAAACAACTGATTAAAGAGGGGAGGAGAGGATGTCGAGGAAAAGAGGAGAGACGATGCAATGTAATAATACTCCATTACAAGTAAAAGTCCTGCAACTCCTACTTAAAGCCCCCCTCCATTTCTATGAGATTTCATATTTATTTGAGTCATTTCATGACTAAGTTGATTAGCCACAGTTTGCCAAAATGTTTTTGACAAATAACTTAATTTTGTGCTCAAAGTAAAAAAAAAAAAAAAGAAGGTTGTTGGTAAAACGGGAAGATGACGTATGACTATAGTAGAAGCTGCAAGGCATACGTCATCCTCCAAGCTTGCGCAGGCGCACCCATGCTCGTATTCTCTCTAGTTAGTGAGCTAGTTAGGAGTAGTTAGCTAGCCCAACTCGTTGCATTAGCTAACTGAGGGTTTTCATTTTATCTTTTAGTTTCCTCGACCTTAGTTTAGTGTGTTTATTTTGACCATGGCATTTGTGTGTACAGTGAATTAGTCTACATAAATCTCATAGGCAGAATTAACACAACACACTGACTGTCTCTCTCACTCGCTCTCTTCTTTACCGTCTCCTCCTCCTGGAGATAAATTAACAGAAAGCAACCAATGCTGTTTTGGAGGTTTGCAGATCTCTAATGGGTCCGTATGATGGGAAGCGCAACTTTCAGCTCAAGAGAAAACAAGAGAAAAGTCCCGTTAGATAAATAAATTAATCAAAGTGCAGCCCACAGCTGAGGCGAGAGCGGCCAGTGCTGGTGGACGGTGCACCTCCAAAACGACCCGAAACTGCATTTCAAACGGTGGACCTCGGCAACATGTCTATTCGTCCTCCAATGCGCTGTGGCCGGCGTGCAGCGACACGTCCGCCTCGCCAGGAGGAGACGGTAAAGAAGAGAGCGAGCGAGAGAGAGTCGGTTTGTTGCGCTAATTCTTGTCTCATTTGTGGGCTGATAAACAGTAGCCTAAATTCATCTGAACTGGTTTCATCTAAACTGGGTTGAAAATTATGCAATCTGGTTTCCACGGTATTGAATTACGTCTGACTATTAGCCACACCCCCATTCTCTGTTTGAGAAAGAACCAAAAAACAGTAAGTAAAACTTGCTGGATGGGGGCTTTAAGTAAATGTAAGTACTGGTTCTGCAGAGAAATAGCTCCTGTGTATGTAAAATAAAATAATAAAAGCTCAAAATTGCACTTAAGGTCAGTACTTGTGTAAATGTACTTAGTTACTTTCCCCCACTGTGAAGTGTTGACCAAGTGGATGACAGAGACAGGAGAAAGGATGTGAAATCTCACCTTGTGGCAGGTCTGGTGAGACGTACTGCGCGTCCTGCGTGTTGATGTGCGTCCAGTCAAAGTCATCATAGGGATCTTGCTGGTAATCACACTGAGTGAAGCCCTCGTCAAACGTACAGCTCCCTGCAAAGAGAAACACAATAAGATTTAGTTCATCTCATAGCATCAGAGATTATTGACTGAATGAACTAATGGAACATGAATTCATCTCTGGTTTTATCCAGTAAAACTTTTTCTTCTTCTTTCCCGTTTGTTGTTTTTTTTCTCAGCTCATTAACAAACCACCAGGAGTCTGAGCTCCAACAGTCATCACTCAAGGCCAGTCAGGATCACCTCTGACTCAACCATCAGGGCCTTCAGCTGATCATCTGAGCCCATCGCCACCGCAGCCTCGGGACAACCATGTGTGAGCTGGCCGCCCGTGGCCCAGCCTAAAACAGGAAGTGGCTCTAATAGAGAGAGACGCCGCTTGTCCCTGACGGCCAGCTGAAACAATCAACCTGCAGTGATATGTGGCTTGTACTGGCGATGTTGCTGATAGAAATAACATGCTGGCTACTGCTAGCTATCTGATTCATTGACCTAAGAGTGATGCACGGCTTGTGTTAATAAAATGGCTGGGAGAGATGTGGCTAAGAAAAGACACAGTGCCATCTGATTCAAGTCACTGGTGGTTAGTCACAGATATGTGTCCTTCTTGACATTGGCCAAAGTAGGAATATATAGTGTTATGGTAGTGATATACTTGTACACAGTAGTTGTAATTAATTAACTAATCGTTTCAGCTCTAATTAAAATAGCCAAACCCAAGACGATAATGAATTGTTTATCACAATATCAATACTATAATGATTTGTTGCCAAGCTCTACAGTTCAACCAGACTCCCCAGGCAAAAAACTCGCTTTTCATGCGCTGATCAATTTTGAGATTTTGGTCTATTTTGCTTCCATAACATGTCTTCTTTCAGACTAGTGGAAACAAAACATCCAAAATACATATTTAAGTGTTTATCTTAACTACACCTTCTACTAACAACAAAGTTAGCACTAGATAATGCCTCATTTGCATATTTAAACATACAATTTCAGAAAACTTGTAATACAATAATTGTCTTTATGTAAGTTTTCATGGTGATATCTATTAGTTAAAGATTTTTTTACACTATTCACCTTTAGTGCCTTGCAAAATGTATGACATTTTACACTACATATCTCTCAAAAGGAGTTTTTTTCTCAGACTCTGAGCCAGAAATCTCCACTTCAGTCGCACTTACATCCACCAAACTTTCCAGTTTCATTCCTATCTATATTCTGAAGGTTTTTACAGAGGGGTTTGTTCTTATATCATTCATAGCCTGATTTATGGAACATTTTATTCCTAAAACATGGTGAAAATGTGTTATTTTATGACTGATGACAGTATTCTCTGATTTATGGAGTGATAAAAAAGAGTAGGGCTGCAAATAATGATTATTTTCATTGTCTATTAATCTGTTGATTATTTTCTTGATTAATCGATTAGTTGTTTGGTCTATAAAATGTCAGAAAATGGTGAAAAATGTAGACGAAAGCCCAAGATGACGTCCTCAAATGTCTTGCTTTGTCCACCACTCAGATATTCAGTTTACTGTCATAGAGGAGTAAAGAAAACAAGAAAATATTCACATTTAAGAAGCTGGAATCTAGAATGGAATTTAGACTTTTTTTTCTTGAAAAATGACTCAAACCGATTAATCGATTATCAAAAATAGTGAGTGGAGATTAATTTAATAGTTGACAAATAATCGATTAATAGAGTAATCATTGTAGCTCTAAAAAAAGAGATGTCCAAAATCCCCTCTGTAAAAACCTTTGACTCTAATATGTCAGCAAATTGAAACAATAATTGTGAACCTGGCTTTATCCAATGTTCAGATTTCTGTTATGGAAATGGATGCAAATTAGCACAAATTTGAGATGATGCCTCATTTGCACATGTAAACATAAGATTTCAGAAAGATTGTAATACAAAAAATAATTGCCTTAATGTAAAAAAAATAAAAAGACAGTCTTAGAACATTTTCTTTTCTTTGTTGTGTGAAATGTGCACATTTCTATGTATTTTGGAACTGAAAGAGCGGCCAACCTCAACACCAAGACACACAGAAGACATGTTTATACTACATCCACAACCACTAAGAAACCCAAGGTACACAGGCCACCATGGAGCACTATCAGCAACCAGCACTGCCAGCATCATAAATCTCCCAGCATTCAGTCTGCGCTGCAGCTTTGCTACCTGTGTCCTAGAGCGAGCTGCGGCGGCTGTGATGGAGAGCAGAACGACAGGCCCTCAGATACCCCACTGATCTGAGCTCCCGCTACAGAGGGATACCAAGAGGTGACAGCCGCCGCCGGAGGAGAAACAAGTTAACATCAAACTAAGCGACTGTCTTCGGCTGCCGGCTGTATGGTTGGTTGTGACTCACAGCCTCAGAGATGCACTGGATCACATCCCTATCGGCGTCATTCTTTAAACCAGCCTCTCTTCCTGCAGCTCCCATTCAATTCAATTAAGTCTTTGTCACAGCAAGTTACCTCCAGTCATAATGCGGAAAACGCTGGGACATGTAGAGGGCACCAAGTACAGCACGACAACACGCTTTTTTCTACCCCAAACTATTCCATCATAACTCACTTTGGATGTACGGAATCTAATTCAACC
The DNA here is from genome assembly GCF_015220745.1 of Sebastes umbrosus. Lineage (NCBI taxonomy): Eukaryota > Metazoa > Chordata > Actinopteri > Perciformes > Sebastidae > Sebastes > Sebastes umbrosus. The sequence continues at coordinate 6,015,981 of NC_051286.1, forward strand.
GATGTCTCACAAATGCTGCTGTGTATGTGTGTGTTTGTGTGTTTGTAAAACTCCATGACTTCCTGTCTCCCACAGTGTGTATGTCAGTTTACATCTTGCTGCCAGGTAGCTCTCTCTGCATGGGTTAAAAGAGCAAAAGTGTGTAACTTTGGGGTGTATGTTTGCACGTTTGTACAGGAATATACTGCATCATAAGCGAGGACAAGTGTTGTTATGTTTTCTGTTACAGAAAGGGTAACCTTGTTGGAAAATAATATCCTTTGTTAACGACAGAATAGTACGTTTTCCACTTTCTTAGTACAGAAATCGACCTTCGAAAGGCCTTTACACACCGGGGGCGTGATGAATAAATGACACGAACTTGTGCAATAATTCTCACTGCTCTTAATACTACAATGGGTTAAATGCAGAGGTACAATATCACTGTGTGCTGTGTACAATGCAATGTGTGACAATCAAATCTGATTTACAGTTTTTCTACATTTACATTTTATTGTGAAAGGTAAGAACATAGGAGTGGATCTGGTCTGCGCTGCCTTGGTCAAGGTCGAAAGGAGTGATAAAGTTTGCCGTCCTGACTTCCGTGTTGTTGTTTCATAAATATAGGTGAAACTCAATCCGTTCCGCACAACATGATTGGTTGATGCTTTTATTCGCGGTGTGAAAGCTCAGAAAATCAACCTCATTCCAAAAAAAAATTCTGTCGCTTTTTCTTCACGTAATATTCACGTTCTGTGTGAAAGTATTCATGAGTGTGTTAAGGCCTTAACTGTTGTCAAAGTGAGGATTGTGGAAATGACCACATGCACAGCAGCACTATAGACCTTTTCATTGCCATTCTGTTGCTAGGGCAACAGCGTTGGTCCGTGTTTACTTCCGGTCAGCTTCTGCATTAACAAACATTGCAACAGGAAATACAAAGGGGCCCATTTAGAATGTTTAAGTTGTCAACTTTGAAAAGATCTATATGGTTCTTTGTAAGAGTAGAGCTTTGCTTAAATCAAACTGTGTCTTTGCTCCCAGATGACTCCCAAAAGGCTCAGTTATTCAGACGCTCAGTAAATATGATGTTCAAGTATGCTGAGCGAGGTGGGGATATTTAAAATACCAGCTATGATTGTTTAATTAATATGATCTCTGATTAGGTTGCAATCTATAATGAGACAAGACGAGCATTTAGGAAAAGATCTTGGTTTGGGTTAAAATAACACCGGAAGTGGCGTTACTTAAGAATGGAAGTTACGTGACAAATAAATCAACGTTGACTTCTGGTTTCACACGGAGTATGAACACCAGTCTCCTGGGCAAAAGTCCGGTGTTTTTGGACCCATCCATCCACCCCGACCTCCTCCCTACGTGGCATTTGTCGCTGTTTATACTTCCTGGTTCACAGGATTACATACGTATTGATTTGTTGGGATGTATACAAATTATGGTGCATTACATTTCGTAGGTATAGCTACGAACGGTGTATGAGAACAGCCTGATTATGTTAGCTCAAAAGCACTGCAGTTTACTGAGAAACTGGTCCTGAATGGGTGGTCAGCATTTAAAGTATCAGACTAATGAAAATACAACCCCACTAGAGTGAAGGCAACAGTTAAGGGAAATTCATGTTAACGCCAGTCAAGTTATTTCTAATAAAGGTAAGAGTAAAAACCTAGTTGACATAATTTATTCATGGCTCATTGACTGGAGTGTTTTGCTCAGCGCTGCTACTGGTGGCTGGAAAATTTGTGAGTATGAGTTTAGCATAAAGCCTGGGAAGTTTGGGATGTTTTTCTGTAAGTGATAAACTGTTAGGCCATAGTTTTGGCAGTGCAGAAGCACTTATCCTTGGTTCAGCATTTGTTTGGCCTTGTTTAACCTCGCCGAACTACAGAACACATACAGAAGCTCTATTCAGTTTCAAAGCTTTTTTTCCGGAATCTCTGCCTCTGAAAGCAGTATACAGTGTACAGCGAAATTGGATTTAAACCCACTGTGTTTAAAATACGTGCTGTGGGCTTTTAACTGTGTACACACACACACACGCACACACCGAGTTGCACTCAGCTCTGATGTAGTGCTGTGGTAGAAGAGGTATTTTGCCTTGGCTTAGCTGTGAAGAAAAACATTGTCCGTGTTTTAAATTTCCGCTTTACTGACTGGTTTAAAAGAACATTTCTCAATCGTGAAGCATTCCTCTCTTCTCGTCTGCACACCTCTGATAGACATTCTCGCAGCTTTCAGCTACTAAACAAAGTACCTGTGTGTCCATGTGTGTGTGTGTGTGTGTGTATGTGTGACTGTTAAAAAGGGGGTCTGCAGAAACCAAATATGTGTGAAACTGTCTCCAAACACACACACAAACCTCACGCTAGCTCGCCCACGTTCTCAGTTAACACTTCTCCCTTTCCTCAATGTCCTGCCAACTTTAACCAACACACACACATCGACAGACACATACATCTGACAGTTAATCGTTCTTGCCAATAATGAGAAGAGCAGACCTTGAACTATTATTTTACCTCTGCTGAACACGAGGCATGTCTTTCCCAAGTGTTGTAAGAAGTTCAAATCTATCCATCTGTCTAGCTATGTATCGATCCAGTATTTATCTATGACTTTCTTTAATAATTAAACGCAAATAATCAAATTCTAACAACGTTCTATTTTGTATTTGGTAAGCTCTGTTACCAGTACAACTATAATTAAAAGTGCGATAACTGATTTTTTTAGCCTCTTGGTAGCAACAGGAACAAGCTGTAAACACAACACTCATCACTTTTTTTATTGTTTTTTTTTAAGTGTATATGATAACTTTTTTAGCAAAAAGTTGCCTGTTTAGGCAACACGTTTTAGGCTGCATTCACATCAAATCAGGTGGTGCGGCGATTAGCGTAGGGTTGTGCGTCAGCGTGGGAGTGTGACTTATGGCCCGTTTCCACCAAGCAGTTCAGTTCAGTTCAGTTCAGTTCAGTTCAGTTTATTACACAGTAGAACGGTTATTTTTGCGTTTCCATGAGCAAAAATTGTGGGTGGTACCAATAGAACCACTCCATTCTTGGTACCTCCATCGAGGTTCCAAGCGAGCTGAGCAGATACTAGAAGGTGGAGTTAAAACACTGCAGACCACTGATTGGTCAGAGCGAATCATCACTAGCGCGACACGGGACATCCTGCACAAACCTGACGTTTTTAAATAGCCAAGCTGCCGTCAATAGCTAGCAGCTCGCAAAACTACACCGTACACTACTCCGTACTATTAACAAAGTGTAGATGTTTCTCTGTTTGGTTGCCGTTGAAACGATTCAGTGATCGTCCTATTGAAGATGATATCACGGCAGTTTCATGCGCCGCTACAGCGATCAGCTGAGAGTCCCACCTTCACAGAAGGCGTAGGTAGTGCAGTGGAAACAATGCTAGAGGAAAGGACCTCGTACCAAAAGTGAGTCAAGTCGAGCATAGCTGTACAATGCCGTGGAAACGCGGCTTTAATGGCCCATTAATACCAAGCGAATGCGCCACGATTAACATCTTTCGTTCCCTCATGGAAGGGTTGTACAGCTCTGGATTGCCAGTGCCAAGTGATTGGCCAATGACTTTGGGTTGCGTTTCTCCAAAAGTTCATTCTATTTCAACTTTTCGTCGCAGACCGCTGCAGATTTTTTTCCAGCACCCCCTGTAACCCCCACACCTGCGCGTTTAACGCACTACCCCCATTCAAATGAATGGGAGGATTGTCATTTTGTGTATGAATGCAGCTTAAGTTGACCTAAAGAATGTATCACTCTTCTCTTAACTCCTTTTCGGGAAATATCGGGCTCTTTAGCTGCTAAATGCTCCACTATGTTCACCAGCTAGTCTGTTTGGTGTTGGGCTGGTAGCATATTGTGGGTTTTTAGAGCTTTTTGGCTGAAAATAGCTGCCTACTGTGGCTGAAAACAACACTATGAGAGCGGTCAAAGTGAACCAAAATAGTAAAATTGAAGCCGTAACACCAAAAAAAATGAGCGGAAAGACGAAAACGCTTTGTCATTACGACAAACCCCTTTCATATTATGTCATCTGATCTATTGTTATTATAAAAATATTGATTATTTGCTACATGTTCCAGATATGCAGTGTGTATTTGTACTGTGTCTGTCTGCATGTGTTAACCGTATAATATTGTATAACAAATCCCTACAACATTTTCCCAACTATATGCACGAGTGTGTGTCCAGATGGGTAATTATTGCCCCCCTCCCCTCCATTCACAAGGACACTGAGCGAGGGAGAGGAACCGACTGCATGCTAATCACTTCCTAATCAGCTTCTGTGATTGGCTGCCTCACTAATGAAATAATGGCGACTCATTTGCATTATAAAATAATTAGAAGGACTTGATAAAGGCTCAAGGGCAGAGAGAGGAGCGCCACACACACACACACACACACACACACACAGTGACACAGGACACAGCCGCAGTCTTCTCTAAAAGATTGTTGAATGGCATCAGACACAACATCTGCCACCGTCACTCAGACTCATTTTGTGGTGATTTGCATTGACCTCCACCTCCAAGAGGCAAGTCAAAGAAAAGTGAGTCAAAGTGTTGGGAAACACGGGTGCAGACGGCCCCAAGGGGGTTGCCGGAGGAGATTCATTCCTCGGTCATTAGCTTAGATCAAGATTATTAGTTGGCAACACGGCAAGAATGTGTAACAATAGCTAGTTTGATTAGCTTTCCTTTCCTCCAACGTGATCTAACCAATCTGCAGAACAGGCAGTATTAAATCAGATCTAACAGCTATAGTCTGCTCAGATACAAGTCCCTGGGACACGCTTAAATCAAATCAAGGTCTGAGGTGCTTTTATTTCTTTCTCTAGACAATTCCAGAAAATCTATTATGACAAAGAAACTCCATTATAACTAAAGAGAGAGATGGCTGATTATGAAATCTAAGAATCAGAAGTCAATACTTGTGCCCTTGTGCAAAAAAACACTCCTCTCAATCTGTCTCTGAGTACATTTCTCAAGAAAGCAACATCCAAGAATCACATCAGCGTGGCCTTGGTGTTGTACAATCAGTACAATAAGCAACTATAGCGGTTACGACTGGCTTTATACCGCAAACTGACAGCTTGTACATGCTTCGGCATCGTCTCATGTTTAAGTGAATATCTAGCGTCTTCAATGCAACTTAATATTAGGCTACATTAACATTACTGCAAAAGGCTTATAGGCTTGTTTTTGTTTGACTCACATCTGCAAGTTAATTGCATAAATGTTTCAATTCAGCCCTTGAAGGACTATTCCAAACTGGTATTTAGGACTTAATATTCTGTAAACTGAATGCTCATAACCTGCGTTTTATTTATGAGATGTAAGGACAACATCTAAAGCAATCAGTCCTGTGGATTGTAAAATCATAAAATGGCAATACAGTTTGAGAGCAAATACGTCTGTAAAGAATAAATGAGGGATTTGTGAAGTTGGTTCTGCAGTAAGTGGTGGTGCGGTTTAAGAAACATTAAAGTTAATTTCAGTTTTGGTTAAACTAGAATTACCGCCTTGCGGTTGTACACCTCCGCCAACCAGTTGCAGTTTACATCCACATCTGTCCAAAATGTCATCACTTCATCATTTTATCCTATTAGACATGTGTGTGTGAAATTGTCATAAGTAGCATATGAATTCTTGAGTTATGGCCAAAAATGTGTTTTATGAGGTCACATTGACTTTGACCAACAAATTCCAATCAGCTCTACCTTGAGTCAGTCCAAGTGGACGTTTGTGCCAAATTTGAAGAAATTCCTTCATGGCGTTCCTGAGATATCACTAGAACGGGACAAACAACCCCAAAACACAATGGCTGTCGCCGGTGTGGAGGCACAGAAAAGTAAAGTGTTTTAGTTAAACTGCATGTATTCTATGAATGCTAGGAATGAAGAAAGGATGAGCACTTTCAGGCATCCAATCTGGACAGATAAAAGGTCACAGAGTTCTGCAGATATGTGAGGTATCAAAGATATGCAAGGTCAGTGACTCGAGATCATGTCAGCATAACTTTTATGACACCAGAGTCTGCATTTTCTACAGCTCCACATTCACTGTTAATCATTTTAAGCTGGCACAAGTTAAAAACCTATACGTTCCTCTGCTGCCTTACAAATGTGACTTAACTGAACTTGGGTTGACTGATTAGTTCAAAGTTGTCTTGTGAGTTTTGAAAATGCAAAACCAAATGAGTTAAGTTAAATGAACTTGAAAAAAAAGTGTAAGGGGGTAGGGACTGCATTCGATATTAACCATCATGAATAACATTGTTTTCATTCAACTATAAAACAAGGAATGATGTTTTAAACTGTACTATATATTTGGGCTAATCATCATCATGTCTTGACCCTGATCACAAGCTGAGTTCAAACAGCTTAAATCTGCTCAGGAATCTGAAGGAACAACAAAAAAAAATAAATCAAATTTTTTTCTGTAATGTACGTACTGTACATCTTGCTCTTTCTCTCCCTCTTTCTGACTGTGTCTAGTATTTATCAGCAGAGCTCTGTTTCAGTCTGCAGGCAGGAGATGTTATCAGCAGAGAGAACAGATAAGATGGGATGAGTGAAAGAGGGAGAAACATAAGGAAAGAAATGGAGAGGGGAAAACAGACAGACAGAAAAATAAATACTTTTTTGGGAGATCACTCTAAAGGCCGCCGTTTAATTGTATTTAGTAAAAAGGCCTTAACCCTGTTGATTACGTTTTTATAATATTGTAAACATGCATAACAGTTTTTCTTTTGTTTCAGTTGCCTTTTGTATTTTTGTTTCTATCCCTGTCTCGCTATCTTTTCCTGCATTAATGATACGTTCAATGACGATCAAAATCCATTTAGATTGGTGGCATCACAATTATACAACATGAAGAGAAGAGAAGAGAAGAGAAGAGAAGAGAAGAGAAGAGGAAGAGGAAGAGGAAGAGGAGCTCCATTTTGCAAACGGAAATAATTTCCAAGGACAATAATTACATTTACATCATTAAAATCCAATTCCAACCACCAGTAATACTGTTTCCCTCCAAATCATTAAAAATTTTGGCCGAGTCCAGTTAATAATTCCGTTTGCTGACCCGGATTTTCTAATCATATATGGCTTTGTGGGATATTTCATACCAGTGACTCACGGACGGTTTTAGTTTTTGGCTCAAACGCGTGAAGACGGCTTTAAAAAGGAGAGACGGAAAGTATCATTTTACTGTATCTGTACACTGTCCCTTTATAATGCCCTCTTGACATTGCTCTGTACTGTGGTGTATCACATTCTGTACTCCTGTTAGTGTGTTTGTTGTTTTTAATCTGTGTGTGTGTGAATCACTGAGTGGCCCTGACTGCCTCAAGGACACTAATAAAGTTGTACCTTATCATTTACTTTCTGTGTCGTCTCGACTTTTTTGTTCTCTCTCTGCCTCTCTGAGAATAGGTGAAATTAGCCTGAAATGATACAAGGTGACATCAGAGAGGCTGACACACACACACACACACACACACACTCTCACTCGTCACGCTTCAGTGGCCCTCGCAGCGCAGCGCGACGCCATCAAAGCCAAGACCCATATACACACACCTCGCCTGTTAAACATACACACAGGCACGCGCAATCACACACCCAAATACACACGACTTAACACAGCAACACACACACACAGACACGTGCACACTGTCGCACACACACACTGACACTCGTGCGTGCGCGCACACACACTCAGAGCGGTGGTTTAATTGGAAGTGCTGAAGGCTGAAGAATTTCTCCTTCATCTCACAATACTGTAATTGAATCTGAGACGTGTGTGTGTGTGTGTGTGTGTGTGTGTGTGTTGAGCTGATTCAGGGGTTTCCATTGACAGTAACAGTAAAACAGAAATGTGTGTTTTTCCCTTCTGTGAGGAGCCTCTCTGTCCTTCCATCCCTGACTATCTTCTCCCCTCACCCCGCTCCTCTCTCGGGGTTAATGCCGCTTTTCAATTCAAATTCAAACTCAAGCAGTTTTCATGCGCCACATTATTTTTTCCACAAACTGATGATTTGGTCGTACTGTGGTGAAAGGCAGCCATGACCTCCATCACTGCCTGTTGGCATTTCATTGGCGAGCCTGTCTGGATGAGGTGCGTTTAACTATAAAACGCTACTTACAGACTGATTCTTTAAAACGCTGCACATTTTGAGTGTTTTTTGTTTATAATTATAACTACTTCCACTTCTACTGTTGAATGAGGCTCTCATTACTACGTTGTAAGACAAATACAGTTGAATGTAGTACCTGAAAACACGTCTCTGCTTGGACGGCCGCAAACAAAAAGCACCATCAGCAGACAATGAGGCGTGAACGACTTACTAATGACCTGCCATCACAGTATCACTGTCACACAACACAATAGCAATGGTAAGTGAGCTGCGAGGAACCGTCATTTGATGCTACGGCGGAGCAAAGTATTTGGTTCCACGTGGTAACGTCTCTCACCCTTTCCAGTGATGATGAAAGGTTGTAATGTTGTAATATCGATATCAGTTTCAGCCTCAAAGATACAGTAGTGGTCGGGAAACTAATTATTACTTCCATGAGCAGTTAGTATGTTGATTATCTTTTAATTAACTGATAAGTCATTTAGGGGCCGTTAACATGTTACGTCTAAAAATGCGTGGGGCCGTGCCGCTTTCATCCTTTTATCCAAGGTGTTTGGGAGGTTGTGCTCCTGTCGCTCCTGCCGTTATTATACAACCAAAACCTGCACGCTGCGATAATGATGATGATGATGAAGTTGCGGTAATTTAGCAGTCAGCCTCACTGACTAAACTAAACAGAGTCAAAACAAAGATAAATGAGTTTCCAGCACCGCAAAATCTCTCACAGTAGCTTTATTTTGTCAGTCTGGCTGACCTTTCAACCGGATGTTGTGGCGCTTTTGGACTCAAAGGGTGACGCAAGTAAAATAGTCCGTGGGACAGATCATAAAGCTCTGGGTAGCCCTGCACTAAAATTATTAACTTCTCTTCCATATATTTAGCATAGACTGATATTTATGGAAAAATAAAACATATCTGCCGGCTGTGATTGGTTGTTCCTCATCACATGCGGTGCTCGCTGCAGCATTCCAAAGGTTGAATTATTTTTATCTGAAGGCGCAACTGGCGCGTCTTGAAAAACAAGCACTTGGGAATGCTCCCGTGCCGCGATGGCGTTGCTCCCGCTTTTGAGCGCGCCTTCAGTGTGTCTACAGTGAAAACTGTTGAACACAATTTCCCAGAACCCAATGTGATGTCTTCAAATTACTTGTTTTGTCTGACCAACCAAAAGATATGTAATTATAATACAATAATATAAAACAAAAAAAACTGCAAATCCTCACATTTTTAGAAGATGTAACCGGCTAATATTTTTAGGTATTTTTGCTTGCATTTAAAAACAAAAAATAAAAATGTCAGTGGAAATGAATTTGCTGTTGGTCAACTAATATTAATCAACAACTGTATTAGAGCTGCAAAAGTTAATCGATTAGTTGTATACTATTAAATTAACCAACTATTTCAATAATCCACTAATCGGTTTGAATAATTTTTTAAGAAAAAAGATATAATTCTCTGATTCCAGCTTCTTAAATGTGAATATTTTCTGGTTTCTTTTCATTCTTTACTGTTTGAAGACATTTGAGGACGTCATCTTGGGCTTTGGGAAACACTGATCGTAGTTTTTTCACCATTTTCTGTAATTTTAGAGACCAAACAACTAATCGATTAATCGAGAAAATAATCAAACGAGATTAATCGACAATGAAAATAATCGTTAGTTGCAGCCCTAAACCGTACCAGCATTAATACTGTATGCAGCTCTGAATTCCTCATACTAGTGACATAATTAAACAACCTAAATGACCTGTTGACAATCAACATGACACCTAAACCCTAAATACATCACACCTCTATGGGAATGTCTCCTTTCTTCATATCTTTCTTTATTTCTGTCTTGGACTGACCACTATAATCAGGACAATGTGTGTGTGTGTGTGTGTGTGTGTGTGTGTGTGTCCAGAGATAGCTGTTAGCACTGTTAGCAGGGGTCGAAACCTTTCACAGACACTATCTTTATGACATTCACCTCTCTCCCTCTTACGCTCCGTGTCTATCTCTCCATCGTTAATCTCTATTACTATTCAAATGCTGACATTTAAAGCAACTTCACATGCAGACTGACTCACTGACTGGCTGCCAGATAAGGCTGTGGGAGAGGAGAGGACAGGAGAGGAGGTGGGGGATGATGGAGACGGAGGGGCGAGCTTGTCGCTCACGGAGAAAATTGGGAAATCCTCTTCACCTCTCCTTTACCTCCCTCCTCCCCCCGTTCTCGCCGTCTGAGAATGAGTTCACCCATAAACCCCAGAGGGAGTCAGATTTCACTCGGGAAAGCTGAACCATCCCCTCCTCTTTTTTGTGTGTTTGTTCACCCATTTACCTCTCCCCACACCCACATCTCTGTTTACTGTCTCCCTGTCCACCCCTTTCTTTCTGTCTCTGTCACTGCGGGTTACAATACAGTTTGGTACCGGAGGTTCCCATTTAACAATTCACTATAAAACATAGTGGTTTGTGATAGCTGACACACTTCAGCTCAAACATGACAGGTCAACTTTTCAGTAGCAACGAGAGCTGAACTGAAACAGGCTGAAAAGTTTCATGGCCGGCAATTAAGTGTTAAGATGACTCTAGACATTGGTAGCTTATAACGTCACCAAAGGACTAACCCATAAACCATCCACACGATCAGATCCTGTGTCAGTGCGTGTCATCCTGAATGAGTCAGGGGGGAGTAATTATTGGGCCCTTAGACGGCACTCAGCCCGGCTCAGAACTGAGAGCACAGCTGGTATTTTCTTTTAAGTAAAAATCCCCAAACAACAAGTCTCAACTGGCTGCTTCTCTCCACCCTTCACCGCATGCTTGACCTCAAAAATGCTGACTGGCTGACTCACTACAGCTTGTATAAACCTTATCCATATGACTCGAAGTGGGAAAAATCTGCGAAGCAATTAATATTTTATCTCAGATCTCTTCGTGAAGCATCTAAACATCGTGTGAGTGATCTGAAGGATGAAAAACACATCCAGGTTTCACTGTGCAGCGCCGTAGACACACACAATGTGAATGAGGCTGGATAGACAAGTCCCATTGAGTTATACAGAGGGACTGTAAAGGGATCAATACTGGACAGAATGGGGTCAGGATGATTGCTGGCGGTTGGCGGGCAGCGTTTGGGTGGAGCGGCGAGCCCCACACCTGTATGTACCCACATGCCACCGGAGCCAGCGAGCTTTTTTACACTGCGACACTAAACCATTCATCATGTTCTCCTGATAACCAACTGATAAATTACCAGGAGAATACAATCAAATAATGCTTTATCCATTGTAGGGGATTTGAATGGGCCAATCACGGAGCAGACAGGAGGCAGTTTGTTTCTGAGCCAATCGGTGCACAGCTGAGGTTTTGGACTGAAAAGCAGGTCTGGTGTGGACGAGATAAGAGCAGAACAAACACACATTAAACACCAACCCCCACAGACATGCACACACACATTCAAACACACACACAAGGTAAGTAAGGCCAGATGGAGAAAGGAAGAGGAACATTTACAGAAAAACAAAAGGGAAGAAGGGATGTCACAATACCAGAAATTTAGTAGTCGATACCAATACCAGTTAAATTCCACAATTCTCGATACCTAAATTGATACCACAGTAAAAAAACAAAACAATAAATCCCATGTAGTTCAACATCCACTCCTTTATTTTAAAAGATTACATTTGAACTAGGACTGTCAGAGTTATGTCAACCATGGCATACTAGCTTGTCGCAAAGGAGAATAAATAACGCTCCAAACTGGCGCTAAATTTTGTCGAGACATAGACATTTTGAACTGATAAAAAATTTGCCATTTATTTGCGATTACGGACATGCAAATAATTGTGATTTAATATTTTAATCGTTTGACTGACCTAATTTGAACACATCATGATAACGTTAGAATTTACCTTCACCCATTTTATTGAATAGAGCCTGAACGCATCATAATGTAAATCAATGGCCCCCTGTGTTGAAATCAGCAGGACGAGAGCTAGTTAACGTTAGCTGTTAGCTCCGTGCAGGACTGCGCTGCTTACTGACTGCTACCAGCTAACGTTAACTAACTCTCATCCTGCCAATTTCAACCCGGCATTATCAGGGGAAAAAACAGGGTGCGTCCTCTGGACGTGTCGATAGTGAGTTTACTGTGTCCCAGACACTTTTTCTATCGTCCCCGGGACAATGGTACGATGATAGGCTGCATTCACACAAGATCAGGCAGATCAGGTTGTGCAGAGGTCCGGGCAAGTCACTTTAATGGCCCATTAACTGCAATGATTAACGTCGCAGCCACAGCCCAAACGCACTACCCCCATTCAGAATGAGTGGAAACTTGCGTTTTCGCCGCACCACCCAATTTCGTGTGAGTGCAGCCTTAGTCTCGAGCCCTGACGGTGCTTGCGGTACTGTACAAAAACGAGTACAGTCACGTTTTCAGGATTTTGGCATTGACATGGTACCAGAGTATCAGTTCTCGTGACATCCCTAAAGGGAAGGAAAGAGTCAGAAGAGTCAGAAAAGTGAGAAGAGGAAGAAACCTGAGTGTCAGTTTAGAGAAAAAAATCCCACCCGGGAGCTATAAGCAGGTTAAATCTGAAGCAGCTAGCTTAGCAAGTCAGCCCAGAGGCTGGTGACACACTGAACTGCCTGGCTGACTCCTCCAATTGTCCAGCACGCTGGTTCAAAGGCTGGCTGGCTGATTTACTGACTGACCGACTGGCGGCTCGGATTTAGTCTATCCTGCGTTTGTGCAGCAGAAGCACTTCTGTTGTTCAGCCTGTCGGACAAAAAGCAGTTCTCCGTGCCGACACACAAAGAACAACCTGAAACAGCACTTATACTGGAGAGGCCGACAGAGACGAGGAGAGAGAAAAGACAGAGACAAACAAATAAACACATGAAAAAAGCTTCTAAAACATCCAACTTCAAAGGAGAAAAAAGCGCCTAAAATAACAATTGGAAAATGTTTCTGGGACTTCTGAAACCAATAAAAATCAAATATGAAAAAAAAATATCTCAAATGGAAAAAAATAATGTCAAAGAAGCTCTTTTATCTGCGGTTGTGACACAGTTCTGTCGAACAACAAAAAGATACCTAACGATAGCATTTATGGTCCTGGAGGAAGTTTACTTTTCACTGCGCGGCACAGAAAAAGAGCACATTACACAGCGGTGGAAACCACAGAGACCCAAACAAAGGGAGTAACACACAAGTGGGAATAACACGCTAGCAGACCAGACAACCACCAAAGCACCTACTTCTGAGACCGTCTGCAGAGCTAAACATACATAACACATCTCTGCCGGCCTGTCATGATGGTGCCTGTGCTGAGGGTAAAAACTGTCTGCAATGATAACAGGCATAAATACAGACTGTAGCTGTGTGTCACAAGAGCCAAGACCATGTGTATAAATGTAAAACAACATGAAACAATATTTACAGCTATGTTTGCACTGTGGTCACTGGGTTTACGTCCAAAGACAGGTTTATATTAAAGGGGGGCGGGTGTTGTTTAATGCAACCTGGTTTTGGCCATCATTCCTATCAGAGATAATAATAACAACACTCTCATAAAGTGAATCATAAAGTCAACATTGCTAAAAAGACGTCAGATGGGGAGAGAAACATATGGTGAACGGACAGGTTTGAAGCAAATTCCTTATTACCTAAACTGTCCTTTATAAACACCTATCACAGTTTAAAGAGCAGTTGCTCTCTCTGAGGTTTCTAACATTTCTTCCCATTAAAAGGCCCTGACACACAAAGCCGATGGTCGGGCGTCGGACAGTTTTGGGCCGTCGGTGAGCGTAGGTCAGTCTAGTTATTGCGGTGTGTCCTGCACCGTCGGCTCTAGTCTGCCCGTGTCGGAGATTGTTGAAATTGAAAAATGGTCGGAGACGCCGCTTTGTTTCATGTACGTATCATAACAACGGTTTGTATATCTGTCGTCCTCGGTCTTCTGGTTTCCCTTTTTGAATTACGAATAAAGACTACCGCTACCTGCAGGTAGGGAGAGTTAATTCCTCTAACGCTGGCGCAGAACTAGGGCGGCTTGATTGTGGCAAATTACTATTATTTTGGTCAATATTGAGATCAGATTACTCATTGACTTTGAGAAACATCATGCGTTTTCGCAAAAAATGTTTGTAACCTATATCTTAAAATTAAACACATCAATCTGGTGCACTTTGAGAGCAGGGAGCTCCGTTCCTTATCGCAGGAAGAGAGGGCACCGCGAGCACTAAGCGGCAAGGGGTGCTGTAAAGCGCCACTTTCACCCCGGGCCTTTCCAAGCCAACCTAGCCGGTCGTGGCCCAGCACCACGGAAGAAATACGCCCGGCGCTGAGGAGAGTTCCCACAAGGGGATCCTCCCACACCATCCTCCCACACCGCTCAGCCATCCCTGACCTGCCGAGCGGGGCACAAGACAAAACGAGAGCGTCATTGCAAAACGGAATGCGGCACAATAATCGTTTTATGTTGATTATCTTGTTTTTATCGTTGGAAGCCAAAATACAATTTAAATTTGATTAATTCCACAGCCATATTGAAAATATTAATTACACCTTTAAAGTTGCCCAGGAATGAGTGTCTCTAACTTTTCTTTATGAGGTCCACAGTACCACAGACCTTTACACAGTCTTTTTCAGTCTGCAAAGTTATAATAATGTGAAGCATCTCGTGTTTTAACTATAACAGCTATTCTTCAAAGCATAACGAAAGAGAAAGTGTAGGAATGTGAACACTCTACACTAAACACTTTCCCCTCCCTCCGTCACAATCACACACACTCACTCGCTTGGAGATTAGAGGGAGCACATACTGCAGAGCGTGCATGAAAGTGAGTGTGTACGTTGTCACCTTCAGCTGTAAAATGTGGTCAAACGTCACTTACGGGCTGAAACAAGAGAGAAGTGAGACAGAAAGAGAGAGAGACAGCGACAGAGAGAGAGAGAAATAGAGAGAAAAGAGAGGGCAAAATGAGCACTACAGAGACCTCCTCCCTGCAGGTTCACGGCGTGTGCATGTGTGTGTGTGTTAAATGAGTTTTGGGAGTTGTCGTCTCTTTACGATAGCTGTAACTGGCCCGAGGACAGCTGTTATTACACTTTACAACAGGGAAATACTGTATGTGAGTGAGTGAGCGTCGCTCTCAGAGAAACATTATGGTCATGTACTTGTGTCCTTGTGTGAGTTTAATGATAAAGAAAATTAAAGATGTTTTTAGGACAAAGCTCATTTGGAAAACGAGCCGTTTAAGGAAATGATATTAATTCATCTTGATACAGCGAAGTCTAGTTACACAAACTCTTGTGTTTTTATGAGTGTGTGGATGTGTGTCGTGGAGCAAAGGAGTGGCTCATGGGAGCAAGAGGCAAGTTACCTACAGGGGAGTGGTCTTTTAATAGCTATATCTGTGTGTGTCCGTTGTTAAATGACAAAGCTCTGAGCAGGAAATGAGTTGAACCGGTTTCTGACTCACATTCAGGTTACAGAGCACTGCCTCAGGCTCTCACACACACACACTATTAAACACCAGACACCATTGTTAAATGTGTCCCTTCTCTTTGTTTCTTGATCTCTGTCTGCACATATTGAGGTCAATAGACAAATATATGGGCTAGTTTGAGGGTTAATGGTCAGAGATATGACTGGAGGGTTGCTGGTTTGAATCCCTACACACACACACTCGGCACCAGACAATAACCAGTGGCCTGTCTTTCAGTTGTAACACTTGTCAGTGATTTTGAGTGATCACCATGAACTCTGGGTCACTGTCAGCCTTTCTTAAGGAAAAACTCTGAGGCCTTGGATGTGAGAGCAGAGACTGACTTGACTTTGTTGTGGTTGCTCAGAATTTAAAGAAAATCATCATTACATCCTTTAAAAACAACACTAAGTTGGAGTGTTATTTAGCCTCCTTCTCGACATGTATGGCATGCTGGTACCAATGGATTCCTTAGGTTTTTGTGTATTTATATTTTCTTACACTCCTACTGTCATTTAGCTTTTTTTAGAGATTAAACCCATTTAGTTCATTTTCTAGTATCAGCGCCGTGTTATCAACTCATAGTCGGACGACGGACGCTAGAAACTGACAGTGAAAGTGTCTGCTCCGTACGGCAGGAGTCAGATTTCACACACGGTACGAGAGAGAGTTGACTGACAAGATGATGGTGGAGTATTTGGTGTCAAAGCGAAAAGAAAAGGTGCCTATTTGGCAATATTTCAGATTTAAACCCAATGCTATAAGAGAACCATAACATTAATGAGGCCATCGTAGTGCGGAGGACGGAGCGGCACCAGGTGGAAACCTGCAGGCCTGCAGCGAAAGCTCAATCAGAGAGGCTAGACACACCGCCATCCAACGTTAAAGATCAAAGTAGGCTCTCTACATACTGTACAGTATATTAAGCGCCATCTTTTCTTGTAAAATGTCCGGTTGTCACAGGTTTATTAACTGGTGGGAAAATTTCCTCACTATGACATCCCTAATTGGAAATACAAGTTATTCCTTTGTGGTTTGTTAGTGTTGCTTTTCTACCTAACCACCCTGTCTTCTTTAATTATCAGGCTTTCTGAAGAGAGAGAACCACCATGTAATACTCTTGCAAAAAAGGCTGCAACTAAGTAATTTTCATAATTTTCCTTATCGATTAATCTGCTGGTAATTTTTAAGTCAAGAAAAATGAACCTCACAACTACCTCTAGCCCAAGGTGACGTCTTTAAATGTCTTGTTTTGTCTGACAAAACCCAAAAGTATTGCATTTAACATTGATTAAGATGAAGCAGCAAATCCTCACATTGGAGAAGCTGCAACTAGAAGAGCAAAATTCTTCAGATAATTTATAGCGCTCCCTGGATTCCACTTACAGCAGATTTATAGCAGTAAAAAAGGATAGTCCTGCACAGTTAGTAGATGTACTTGTACCTTGTCAGTGCTGTACTGATATCACCGTCACTTTTACTCCAACTGACAGCAAACACTGTCTCCTATAAGCAGAAAATGGTTCCTGACCTTGTCAGAAAGCCTGACCATTGATTTGGGGACAGCAGTGCATGAATGACTCTCTGCCAGCTTTCTGGAAACGCTAATGTAAAACGTCAAAAACACAAAGACTGAAGTGTGTTTCTTTAACTTGGCAAGTGAAAAAAAACACTTCAGAGATACAAGGACTCTGCCCGGCTTTGACAACAATAAATGTAATGTAACAACATTTTATGCAATATAAAAAAAAACTTTTTTGTAAACTGTATGAATGCAAAACTGTCACTGCAGAACTCTGTTTATATAGATGAAATGATAAGAAATGGCAAGATAACGACAATATATCCTCAAGGATGTGGGCCATGTAGCTGACCATGAAATGTCCATTTCATGGGGAGAGGGTGTGCACATTTTGAGGGGCTGTGTGGCCTACTGCTCCGGGGCATCCGACCCTGTTTTATCAGGCATGGACTCCCACTAAGACGCCTTTAATGTCAGCGTCATGGGAGGAGATACAGACGAAGGGCATCGCTGAAGCATGCACATGACCCACTCCATGACCTAAGACCCAGACACAAACACAGGCTGCACAAAGAGAGTGCTACAAGTCAGCTAACAATGTACTTTTCATAGTAGCAGAGATTACTTCCATGACATTTCATTCATGCAGCACAGGAAGCCTGTGGTGCTCATACAAAGACTCCTGTTGCTAGTGGTGAGCTGCATACATTCCTGTTCTACCTCGTCCCAGATTAAATTGAGAGAGAAATAAAATTCTGTGGGGATCTTGTAAACATGATCTTTAACAGAGATATTTTGAACAGGGAGAAACAATTTAATGTGATACTTTCTTTATTGACCCTTGTGGGTTGTTAATCTTCTTTTGCATGCGACCTCTGGAGAGATCGGAGGTCAAGATCAGATGCAGAACAAAATGCCTGAAGCTGGTATGGAATAGAGTTGTTGGGCGATCGGACGAATATATTGACTATTGGCGATTGGCTGAGTAACTTCGCGGTTGTTTTTTTGGCCGATGTTTGTCGTTTTATTTTGCTAATTTAATGTAAAATGCATATTTTCTCATTTAACTCGGTGAAATCAGGGTTTATTTCAACCAAACCAGAGTTGGTGATTGTTGGAAAGACTAACCAAGACTGTTTTGGTGAGTTGTATTTATTTATTTATTAATTTATTTTGCCTCCTCTTAGTCAACTAATCGGTCGTTTTGGTCTTAGTCAACTAAGGCTTCTTAAGTCAATTAGTCGTTTTATTAAGCTTTTTTTATGCTGAATGACTATTTATATATTCATATATAATTAAATAAATAATTTTAAATAATTCAAATAAATATTGTTACTGATCAAAAACGATTCACTCTAGTTGGAAAAAAGTAGTTGCTTATGACCACCCGAGTATGAGCGTTGCCCCACATCTTATAAATTTTCCCACACTATTGTCCTTTCTATCCTTCCTTTTGTTTTACATACATGCACACACATTCACGAGCTCTTACTCCCGTTTGCGGCACGTACGCCTCGATGTGTGCCAAGTAATTAACGCTGTTTGTGTTTGCTCTGTGAACAGTTTGGAACCTTGATAATGGAAAACAAGTACAGACTGGCTGCATTTTGGTTTATCCCATCTATCTATCGATGTCCATCTTTCTATCCATCCCCCTCCTCCTCTCGGTCACTCATCCCTCCCACCATGACCACTAAACACACACTCTATCGCTTCCCTTCTCCTCCCTCCCTCCATGTCAGCGCCATCGCTCACGGCAGCCAGGCAGAAAATGCTGGTTCCTCTCTGGTTTGCCGCACAAGGAAACCATTGGTTGTTATACAACAACCCAGACAATCACTGCTCTGTTTGGTTGTTGACTTGTGTCTGGACCGAACTCACACACACACACACACATAAACCCTCACCGTCACTCTCTTTCTCTTTGACGCACACACAGGCGCATCCAGAGTCTTTTTCTTGCTCACGTTAATGTAAGTAATCAAAGTGGACAAGGGGCTTTGTAATGCTGAGAGAGCGAGGGAGACAGAGAGCGAGGGATCATCTCCTTTAACTGTCCACTCCTCTCTGCCTCCTGTCCTGCAGGCGAGGGGGAAGGGAAGGAGAGAGGAGACGAGGGAAGGAGACTGGAAAGTGGTAGTGACACAGGCAGACGTGATGAAAGAGAAGATCAAACCAGTTTCCCCACTTTACCAGCATTAACGGCCCATTCTGTGCTCAAACTGGGATTTCGCGATCACAACATTTTCCTTTCAGACTAAACAAATCCCCTGGCGATGCACGACGCGGACCATTTTACTGAACATTTACTCCATAAAACCCCCGAGATGGACTGTAATTTTCCCAAATCACTGCACGGTATTACAGCAAAAAGCATCAACTAGCAGTCTGTCGTGGCTCCGTCCTTTGATTCACAACAAATCTACATTCATCAGCAAAACATACAGAAGCTACTGTGAAAAAACTTCTGCCATAACAACAGATGCAATTTGAGGAAAACATACACAGACATTGTACAGAATAACTGGACTGTGTGGTGTTTCTAGATCTGGCTGCTGGTCAGCTGGACAGCACCTCTTACCATGGCTGCTGCTTCAATAGGATACCAGAAAATGTATATGAGTGTGTGTGTGTTATTATGCCATGCCCACAGGAGTAGAAGTCCGTACAATCAGGCCTAAAAATGTGCATGTGTGTTTCCACATATCTCTGTGAACGCATGCATGTGTGTGAGTGTGTGATGTTATGCCAAGGGCGTTGTGTAAAATCCACTCAAACAAACAACTTGAAGAGTAAAAAACAGCTTCCTTGGACCGAATAAGTAGCCGTGGGCAATGTGGACGTGTGTGTGAACGTACAAGAGTGTGTGTGAGTGTTGGCCTGAGGCAGTGTGTGTGTGTGTGTGTGAGGAGTGGATTGCTTCATGCCTGGACGGACATGAAAGGTGGAAAGCGAGAGAGAGCATGCCCACACACACACAGACTGCAGACAGGAAAAGGCTTTTGCCATAGTACTCATGTATGGATGCGTGAACAAACAGACAATTGAATGCACCATCTCTTTTCAGTATGAACCCAGAAGACACAGACGCACAAATACACATGATGATGATTGTGAACAGTGAAGCAGAGAGTTCTTCAACAGTCGAGGGAGGGGAGACGAGAGGATTATTCTTATTTTACCCCTCTGGGTTTAGATTCTTGTTTTTGTGGGACATTTCTACCACAAATAGAAATGTTTTCATCAGTTCATTAGAAGTAATATTTAGGTCAAAAAGAAGATTATGTGTTTATCCTTATTCATGATCTTAACACATTGTTCTACTGTGCGTTAGTTCAGAGAACAGTAACAATTGCTTGCGATGCCTACTAGGGCTGCACGATTTTGAAAAATCATCTCATTGTGATGATTTTGACTGATATTGCAAATTAGATATGATTTACGATATTAGAGGGTATGATTTTTACATCATTATTCTTATTTTCATTGAAAAACATATTAAAATGATTATGGTGTGATTTTTTTGTGGGGATCCGTACCAAACTAAGATGTTTTCTTAAGTGTAGAATATGATGTGTAGGCCAGGACTTCTCTGCAGCACCACAATATTTAATTTAAAATGGTATTTTGACACACATTTAACATGATATTAAAGCCTCCTGTTTCGATAGAATTTAGATTAATTGTGCAGTCCTAATGCCTATCTACATCCAAATAATGTACATTGTCTTCTTTAAACAGTAAGTCTGCAACTGATGATTATTTTCATTATCAATTAGTCTGTAGAATTTTTCAAATTAATCTTTTAACCAATAAAATGTGGCGTTCACAAGCTCCCAGAGCCCAAGGAGACATTTTAAGATTGGTTCTGTCAGACTAAACAAAACTAAGATATTCAATTTGCAATTGTAGAAAAGGAGGAAAAAGCAGCAAATCTTCACATATGAAAAGCTGGATCCAATGAATGTCTCATATTTTTTACTTGATAAATGGCTTAAACGGATAGTTAGGTAGTTAAATAGATTATTATGACAGATTAAGTCTAAGGCCTTGTCCACACATACACAGGTATTTTTTGTGAACATAACTTTTTCTATGCGTTTTGGCCTTTCGTCCACACCCAACGGCGTTTTAGGTCACAAAACAGAGATTTTGTAAAACAATGTGACATGTAGACAGGGAGAGTGTGTGCAACACTCCCACCATGCACTGGGCAACTGCCTCTCCTGCTTTCCAAGGAATGAATGGAAAGACGCCCGCCGTCACCGGATCTGGTGGAAACATGCCTTGAGAGTAGCCTGTACCAGAAAATTATGTTCATGTCAAGAGAAAGAAGTCAAACCAAAAACATGCTTCTTCTTGTTCACATAGATGGAGGGAGTGCTAACAATCCAAATTGTTTTACGTAATGGTGGTAAGCTGTAATGATAGTATCCGTGCTGACTTGTATGTAGTTGACTCTCTCCACTGTTAAGAAGTGTTGACTTTGCATTTAAAGTCGGACTAGCCAGTTAGCAGCTGCACCTCCTGAGCACCCGGATGTTGGACATGTATCTCCTCACACTGATCTCTGGAATATTAAACGGGCAAATCTGTCTGTAACAGCAGAAAGACTGAATGGGGCACATTCCTCCATACAGACTGAAGCTGATTTCATTATAGATAAATCAGATTCATCTATTAAATCTCTCTTTCTGTCGCTCCCTTTCCATTTCTCCCCCCTTTCTTCCTCTCTATGTGTTTCTCTCTCTTTCATTATAGAGCCTTCCCTTTACTTTTTAACTCCGTCTGTCTTTCTCGATTTCTGTCATTCCCCTGTATTGGTCTCGTTATCTGTGTAATATAATAAGTATGCACGCAGATGAGTCGGGGGAATGAGAGAAGAGTAGAGGAATAAAAAAAGCAGCGGATGGTAGGAGAGAAACCAGCGGGGAAAAAGAGGAGAACAGAAAAAAAAAGAAGTGCTGTGTTAAAAAGCTGAGTCCGCCAGAGCAGTCACAACAAATTCATCTCTCTCTCTCTCTCCTTTCTTTGGTTGCCTCTCTCGCCCGGCCTCTGATACAAGCTGGCCACAGTAATACAATAAAGAACTTGGCTCAGCTCTGTTCGTCTGTATGCATGAATGTGTGTGTGTGTGTGTGTGTGTGTGTGTAAGGTAGACGACACCTCTTACTCCCTACTCTCTGTCTCATCATTGCAGCTGTTCCACAGAGGTGTGTTTCAATATATCACCCTGTCACACACACACACATACACACAGACGCGGTCCCTGCTTAATAAGCAGTATTCAGAGCTCCTGGGTTTATAGAAGCTGAAACTGCACTCCTGCACAAAACTAGTCTTTCTTTCTTTCCTTTGGTCCTTCTTCATTTCTTTTTCTTTATTCCCTTCCTTTCTGTCGTCTTTCTTTTGCTGCCATTTCTTCCCTCCTTTAATATTTCCCCCCTTCTTGGCTCCCTCCCCTTATTTCTTCTACTTGAACTGCAGCTCTGCTCTTATTAATATCTTCTCTTTCCTTATTCCCAGATTAATTTATTTTCTTGACCCTCAATCCGTCCTTCATCCTTCAGACAAACATTCAATTGAGTAACTTGAAGCAAGTAGGTGTGATGTACAAAAATATTTCAACCAAATGCTACCTCATTCAATGATCATCGCTAGAGTTAAAGCTATGGAGTGCCTCAACATTATCTAATAAAACTGGTGTGTTTGCAGTCTCCCAAGAGCAAAATTTGGGCATGTGGGCATGTCTGTAAAGGGGAGACTCGTGGGTACCCAGAGAACCCATTTTCATTCACATAGCTTGAGGTCAGAGGTCAAGGGACCCCTCTGAAAATGGCCATGACAGTTTTTCCTCGCCAAAATTTTGCCTAAGTTTGTAGCGTTATTTAGCCTCCTCCAAGCTATTATGACACGACTGGTACCAATGGATTCCTTAGGTTTTCTAGTTGTTTCATATGATGCCAGTATCTTCATTGTAGGTTTAAAATTGAGCCCGCTACAACCTCTGAAAGATCGAAGAGTGGCCGGGCTAAATCGCAAGTTGCGTTAAAGAAATTAGTGATGTTAAAACAAATTTGCGTTAGTTATTCTTTCCATTACTTTGCTGTCCTCTGCCCTGACTAGTTATCACACTGAATGTGTTGTTGTCCAGTTATTTTTATACAAGGATACGACAGAAAGCAAACAGAAAAGAGAGGAAAAAGAGCAAAGACGGCGGATGAGGAAAGTGGACACCTGGATGAGTCCTCAGGCTCTGCAGGGAGGAGGGGAGGACTCAAGGAGGGGGGAGGATGGGTAGAAGGGTGGGCAGTTTCCTTCAGCTGTTCCCTCATATGGGTGTGTATGTGCTGTCAAGTATGTGTGTGTGTGTACGGTCCATATGTGCATTAGTGCTGGAGGAGTTGAACAGGGGGTCATACCAGATGGACACACACAAATGACAGATTCCACCCACTAGCATCATGTGACCACAATTCAGCAGTTCTCCTGACTGCATGCTATTCAACGTACAGTATTCTCACTTTTAAAGCTGCAACATGAGCTGGAGATGCTTTAACTGACGTGAGATTTTCTGTCCAATTCTGCGAAATTCAACAAAATTAACTGGCACAAGGTTCTTTGAATTAAATGGTTCCAAATTGTTCTTGCGTGGCACTGATTTCAACAGCTATCAACTAATTCACACACATTTTATTGTTATCTACCTTTACATGAAAGCAGGTGTTCCTCCCTTGGATGCAGATGGGAAACAGCTGCTGTTACACCACTGACTGGGAAGTGGCCAGAAGTTCAACATGTCTAAAAGTTTCCACCCATAGAGAGCAGTGCAGCAATTTAGTTTAACATTTCTATCCATTTTACAAAGTTTCTTTCTCACACTGTAGAAGGGCTGTAACTAGCAATTATTTTCATTATTGATTGTTCGTTTCTGGTCTACAAAATGTCAGAAAATGGAGAAAAATGCTCATTGTAATGTCATAACCTGCTTCATCCCAGCCGGGAGCTTCTCTGTTTGTCTGTTTGGGTGTGCTTGATTACAGGAGTGGGATCAGGTGTGCGGGTGTCAGGTAGCTGCTAATCATCTTCAATCAGCTCTGCTTTAAACACCGGGCTTCAACACCGCCATGCCGTCAGATCATAGACTCAGCTATTGAGTTAAGCCAAATTCACACAACTCGACTTTCAGCCGTCAGATCGCTGTACTGTTCACACTACACAACTGGCTGTCTTGTAATCGGTAGTCTTTAAGTCGTTGTGGTTTTCACGCTACAAGATCTTTAACCAGGAGGAATCCCCAATGAGGTCCCAAACTAAGTTTTGTCACGAAAACACATGCAAGAAATACACGGTAAATGTCATGAGACCATACACGAGACATATTGCTGATGTTGTTGTTGGCACATGTTCACAAAACAGCCTTTTTTCCACCAGTTTCCACGTCTTTTTTATTTATTCATCTAGGTACAACAACAATTTTAAGTTCCTATTGTTACAGGTGACCCCTCCTCCCCAGGTTTACCCTCAACCCGTGTCTTGTGCTCTCATCCTCGAGTCCCCGACAGGTCCAGATATTTAGCATGCTAGATATCTGGGATGTGTCTGCGAGGCATCGGCGAGCCTCTCGGCTCACGTTTTTGAACAGTTCACACATGATGCTCTAATGCCGATGTGTGAGCGGCGAGCCAACATCAATTTGTCTCTGATCTGGGGCTTTTTGGCTCCAAAAACTGTTGGTTAGTTCACACTACACGACTTTAGCACTCTGGACCAAAGACTATCCCCTCTCACTCTGCCTGGCTTCCCACCCTAGCTCTGCTCAATCCTCCTGCCCATTGCTCAGTCCCTGCACTCCCCTGATCAAGAGACTCTCTGCCCACCTTTCACATTTAAGTATTGTTAATAAATTCTTCATTTGCGCCAGCTCTCTGTCTCAGTGTTTCTGCATTTGGGTTTAGTCACATAACTCCCACGTAACATTACATTTCCCAGAACCCAAGGGGACTTCTTCATACTGCTTATTAAGTCCAAGACCAAAAAGTATTCAATTTGCTATCATAAGAAGACAAAGAAAACTGGCCAATATTCACATTTGAGAAACTAGAACCGGTGAATTTTGGACATTTTTGCTTAGAAAATGACTTAAACAATTAATGTATTATCAAAATTGTTGCCCATTAATTTTCTGTCTCGACTAATCGGTCAAACGACTAAGGCTGAATTCACACCAAATTAGGCGTTGCTGTGATTCGGTGTTGTGGGAGAGTCACTATAATGGCCCATTAACTGCGGCGATTGACATCTTTTGTTTCCTCATGGTTGGGTTGTACAACGCTGGATTGCCGGTTACGTGATTGACCACCGCAGCATGACGTCATGGTGCGTTTCTCCAAACGTTAATTCTGTTTCTACTTTTCCACAGCAGTCCGCTGCAGGTTTTTTGGCACCCTCTGTGGCTACCGCAGCCGCAGCCCCTTGCATTTTTGCCACAACGCTGTATTTGGTGTGCATGTAGCCTAACTGTTGCAGCTCAACATTACACTCATTACACTATATGAAAACCTCCTAAAATCAGTCTATGATAATATGATTGTGTAATATAATTATTCTATTGTTGTGCTACTCGTCAGATTTACACAGAACCGCTCTGGTTAAGAAGTGGCTACCGCAAAGCTCTCAGAGACAAATTGTGTCTATTGACCCCGATCAACCTCTCACTCTCTCTCAACGCACACACACACACATCACAAACATACGGACACACACTCACACACACACAAACACACTCCACTTAATATCCGCTGCACTCCACTCTTCACTCCATTCCTCATCCAGTAAACTAGCTCTTGTGTGTGTTTGCGCCTCTGTGTGTGTGTGTGTAGAAGCCGAGGTGAGAGGTTAAATGATGGCCATTAAGATTCATCTCTGAGTTCACTACCAGCAAACCAAACAGCCACCCACACACACAGACACACACACAGACTGAATCAGACGAGGGTGGCCTCTGTCAGAGTGCAGCAATTGTCTCTCCTCTTGTGTTTGTCTCTCGCCTGTCATTTAGGCCAACTCAAATCACTGAATGCATAATGAATGCAGTAATTACAGCACTAAAGCTGTGGTGGAAAAAAAAAAACACAGAGATCACAACAAGCTACTCATTTTGTTGCTTCTCCTTTTTTGGCCTCAAACTTCTGTTTTGTTAAGTGATTCTGGAGAGAGGCGAGCGTTTTCATGTTTTATAATTCCTGCATAAATCACTTTTGGTACAGCTGACGATGTCTCTGTGGATCTGTTGTGACATGCCATCTACACATTTCATAATATTCGCCCTCTCTGCTACCTCCCGGGATGAATAAAGGAAAGGAGGGATGAGGGCGAGAGGGTTACAGATAGAGGTGGCGAAGAGACGGAAGAAGAAAGTGGTGATTGAAGTCATTCCATCTTCACACCTACAGATTGGAAATCGCCAAGCAATTTCCTCGTTTCACTATGTTTACCGCACAAAAAGTGTGTGTGTGTGTGTATGTGTGTGTGTGCCTCAGTTAATCCCTTCCTCACTGACTAATTGACTGACTCACTAACAAGGAAGTAACTGGCTGACTGACAAACTGTCTCATTTTCTTCAATCTGAACTTTTACACACAAACACACACACACACACACACACACAGCATGATGACTGAGTGGACCCCGTGTCAATCCCAGCATGCCTCTGCTCTGAGGCAGGAGATTCTGTCATCACCGCAGTTACTGTCAGGACGCATCATCGGTAGCCGTGGCAACTAATTAAGACCTGCCTGTCAGGCCTGTGGTCAGTGTGCGCGTGTGGAAACGTATACGAACGGACAAACACACTCGTATAATTAACTACCTGTCATAAACACGCACACACACACACACAGCCACAGCTACTGTATTATCTGCCAGGATGCATCAGCATACCCAGTGTGTTACTCACCACGACTCACCAGTCATTAGTCCCACCCACACCCACCACAAACATTTAAATCCTTGTGGAGACTTATTCATAGGGCTGGAACGATTCACCTATCTCCCCATTCAATATTATCACGATACTTGGGTGCTGATTCGATATGTATTGCGATTCTACAAGTATTGCGACTAACTTTTTTTAATACTAGGCCATGGGAAAAAGTTGAATCATACACATATAGGGACCTTAACTTTGGAAAATATCTCAATTAATACAGTAGAAATGATTAATTTTCAGCACTTATGTAGTCAGAGATGTCCTGAAGTCAGTCATTATCAGACATTATTTATAATTTTTTTCCCAGCAAATCAAAAATCAAAGAATAAAGAAATTTCCCTCACAAATTAGTGGTATTTTCTTTTTAATTTATAAGGGACGTGTAATGTTTTATACTTCTGGTGAATATAATCCAGTGATCCAGGTGTTTCATCTAAAGCTGAAACGATTAATCAATTCATTTACTTGACAGAAAAATAATTGGCAACTATTTTGATAATTGATTCATTTTGTCAGTCATTTTTCAAACAAAAAGGCCAAACATTCACTGGCTTTGCTGTTTTTCTTAGCTGTATTTGATTGTAAATTGAATATCTTTGGGCTTTAGGCTTTGTTCAGACAAAATAAGACATTTGA
This sequence comes from Sebastes umbrosus, assembly GCF_015220745.1. Classification (NCBI taxonomy): domain Eukaryota; kingdom Metazoa; phylum Chordata; class Actinopteri; order Perciformes; family Sebastidae; genus Sebastes; species Sebastes umbrosus. Next base: position 6,043,759 of record NC_051286.1, read on the forward strand.
AGACATCAAATGTCTTCTCAATATTTTGTGGCATTTCATAGTCATAACAACAACAATAACTCGAAGACATCAAAGAAAAATCATCAGATTAACTGATTATGAAAATAATTGTTAGTTGCAGCCCTAGTGTTAGTAGGGTAGTAGGTGGTTTGGTAGGTAAAAAGTATAATATTTCCTTCTAAAATGTGGTGGAGTAGAAGTGTAATGTAGCATGAAATGAGAATACTCAAGTAAAAGTACTTAGTTACTTTCCACCACTACTACTATTTTGTTTTATTAAAATGCTAGTCTGTCACTATAGCTCTGTCTCAACAATCACAACAAGCAACTAATATAAAGCTAAACAACATTAAAATCATGTTTCAGTCAGTTGTCTCTCACATACTACTAGTGAGCGTCCACATCCGTCCTCACCACATTAAGCAGTGATGCAGGTTCACTGACTGAAAACTCTGTGTGTGTGTGTGTGTGTGTGTGTGTGTGTGTGTGTGTGTGTGTGTGGTCAGTAATGAGGTGTGACTAGTGTGTGTCAGTGAAAGTTGAGTGATCGGCGTAATGAGCAACAGAACATGGAGGAAAAGAGGGAGCAGACAGGAGGAGAAGAAAGACAGGAGATGCACAGAGGAGGATGTATTAATATCTTTTTCATAACGATTGATTACACATCTAAAGGCAGTCTGTGTCTCTGCGAGTTGTTGTTGATGCTGCTGGATGTTTGATGGGACACAAAGAATGACTGCTTGTAAGGGGAAGTCATTTTTCCAACTTAAGGAAAAAATTACACCGTCTGAAATCAGGCTCTGTAACTTTATTTATTTCACTTAATATCAGTCCATTTCTGCCTGGTAGGATCAATCAATTGATTAAAATGATTCTGACTAGACTAAGACATAAAAATTAGAGCTGTGCAATATATCAATCAGGATATTGGTATCTAACAATTTGTTTTATTTGTATCACAACTAATTAGGGCTGCCCCCTCTTAGTTGTTTACTCGACTAATTGATCATTTTGGTCTTTGTCGATAAGATTTCTTGAGTCGATTAGTCATTTTTTATGCTTTTTCAAGCTGAATGACTTATTTCCAAGAAACTTATGAGCACATCTATGGTAAACACAAGATTTAAAGTGGTGTTTTTGTGCGATCCATTGTGGAGAAACTCAGTTTCACAGATCTGTCAGAGTCGTGTTAGAGTGTTAGTTGACTAAGAATTTCTTTGGTCGAGGCCAGCCCTGCAACTAATACAATACTTATACCTGGTAAATTCTTGTGATATGTGACAATAAATTACCAAATAACGCTGGTCTGGTTGTGATCTTACGACTCACTACTAGGTCTGAAACACATATATTTTTCCATGTATGCTTATATAAATAATACAAAGTCATACCTACATACAGTATTATAATGTTTTATATATATTTTACCTCATAAAAATGTTGTTTTTGGAAGTTACGGCTTGTGATGCTACTGTGACTTCTTGTTTATGTGATTGGTTGCCGCACAGATGTTTCCTCACTAAATAAAGTCTTTACAGGTCAAGATATTTCTGAAGTTTTAATGGTGCAACTCAGTTTGGTAAAGGACTAGTTTGAAGCTAGCTAGTAGTTAGAAAGAACGTAGGAAGACCTTTACAAACAAACTTAGTAATGGATCGTGTAGCATACTTTAGGCTTGTACAGCTTCATGTAAGTAAATCAAGATGTAAATCACATGTGAAAATAAATTAAAGTCATTTTACCCTCCACTACATCTCCCCGGTTAAATCTAAACAGCTCTAGCCGAAAGCTGAAGAATGTGAAACAGAAACAGGCCCCCCGAAACACAAACAGACTGATTTCACAGCAGAAACCTATCAGTCTCTGCACAGCCTGTTAGCAATGTAAACACACACATACATGCACGAGAACAAGGAACAAAGTCCATCCCACGAGCCTCCGTCTGTGTGAATATGGGTTAACAGCTTGTCCTCTTTCTGCTGGTCAAAGTGTAACCCTAACTACAACATCAAATGAGAAACGGCTTTTTGATCCCTCCTACACATGGGGTGTTTGAGCATTAAACTCAAAACAGGACGCAGGCTTGTGAGGAGGAACAAGACGAGACAAAGAAAAATCCAAGCTCTGCGTCCTATCAAACCAGCATAACTTTCACTCCCTCCCTCCCCCCCTCCCTCCCTCTGTCTGTCTGTCTGTCTGTCTCGCTGCTCTGGTGTTATCAGCAGATATGGAGGAGGTAGAAGGAATGAGAGCGAGCGCAGCTGCAAGTGTTTGTTGTGTCAGTCTGTTCTGGTCGGCTCTGTTCTTGCGCAGTTCCTTATCACACTTCAAACAGCTCTCGCTCCTTCTTGTTCCCACAGACTTTTATCTGCCCACTTCTATTCAGTATAATTTACTCCCAATTCATGCGCCTCCATTTTGTAAAGGATTAGAGTCAAAGTCTGGTCAGGTTAGGGCCTGTAACGTACATTTAAATAGCTTCTTATCGTGGTTATAACTTCAACCTGCTCTTTTACTTTCTTAAACTCTGCTTTGTTCTATTCTGTGTAGAAGAATACTTCAACTTCTACAAGGGCTGGGCGATATGGCCAAAATCTTCTATCCCAATATAGCTCATTTCATATCTCAATAAAGATATATATCACAATGCAGCATGTTTTCTGGTAATTCAACAAATAAATAGTCTACATGAAATAACCACATGGTTTTGTATACTCCTGTATGAATTAAAGGTCTTATTAATAACATTTTTATGTAGACAAATCATTTAAAAAAATAAAATACATCTACAGAGCTTTAAGAAAGGTGTCAAGTAAAAGTATGGCTTTTCCAAAAAAAATCCATAAATGTATATTCCTATATCTATAAACCAAGCCATATTCGAAGTAGTTGTTGCTTCATCTCTCAAAAAAAAGTATAAGCTTTGCGAAGCTAACAGCCATGAAAACAGACTGATATCAATGCTACCCTGGTTGTTAGGGATGAGCTTCAGCAGAGACCTCATCACTGGATTCAATTTCCATTTACAGGGCTCATGAATTTAAGGTGATCTGATTCAGTACACGGCGACTAGAAATACTGCCACTGTTCACGGTCCAAAATCTAGAAATAAATCAATTTCACTTCTGTTGCGCTCGTATTGTTCACACTATTCAAACTAGACAACAACACTGCTTTAAAACAATTTCATCGGGTGATTTTTCTCCCTGAACACACATATAAAAAGGTCTTTGTGACAACAGAGAAAGCTTTCTAAATTAGCTTATTGAAAACGCCAACAAAGAAAAATCATATCATACTCCCACGATACATTAAGTTGGTTAAACCACGCTTCATTATACTCTAATAACACACTAAATTGATATCACAGCAGCAAAGAAAAATGATTTACAATTCACTTATGAAAGTCAGGACAGAGTGGGCTTGTCATAACAGCCATGGAGTGAAAAAACATTAAAAAAAAAACTGTCAAAGCCCACTCTTTGTTCACAGTGTCATTTAGAAGAAGTTTAGACGGCTTTCTAATTTGTTCTCACAAGTAGGTGGAGGTTCTGCACTCTTCTAGGATGCGTTGCTGGCGAGCAACAGGTTGTTGATTTGTCTCTGATTCTAAGAAAAACCAGGCGATATTATTAATGTGACTCGTGTTGTGAGGAATCCCAGAAGACAGAGCTACATGTTGAGTAGCTGTCAAATTCATCATACAAACATTAAATATAGACCAAACTATTTGTTTTACATTGACAAAGTTGAGGACCAAGTTAACCCCTTTACATGCAGTTTTTTCCCTTAAGTAGCTTTAAGGTTGTAAAATAGAGTGAAACATTCAAACCCATTCCACCAAATAGAAATATTCTAGATCTATTGTGCATCATTTTATACAAATTTCCACCAAATTCAGCCTGACATATTTAATATCTTTGAAAATGTTGGGATTTCTGGTAGAATCTGAAATAATGTTGAGTGTATTTCAACAATTTTTAGCTGCACAACATGAGTTTCTAATGACTGACCTCTGATATTTAAGGGGTTAAGATAAATGGTGCATAATTTTGCCTAATCTACTAAGAAATGTACTGTCAGTACTAAATCTTTCAATATACATTCTTAATACAATTAAATGTTCCAGATCTCTATGTTCACAAAAACTCACACAGCAGCCCTGTCTCCTAAAGATTGCGTTCCCATACAACGAAATTGCATTGTGAATTACGTTTCAATGGAAACATAACCATGATGGTTTTTTTTACTAAACCTAACCAAGTAGTTTTGTTGCATTTTTGTTGTGTTTTGGTTCAATTTTGTAGATATTTTGAGCCTAACCATGATGTTTTTTATTAAACGTAAGCGAGTAGTTGCCTAAACACATTAACCACGTGTTTAAAACTGTTTAAAACTGTGACCATAATCCGGGAGAAAATATGTTTCCCTCGAAACACAACTGAGGATGCAGTTTAGTTGTATGGGATTGTAATTTTTGTAGGAGACAGGGTTGCACACACTTTAACAGCTTTGTGTATGTTTTTGTGTTCCTATATTTAAGACAACCAGCACCAACAGCTCCAAAATCTTTAACTCTTGACTAACTTACAGAACAGTCACGACTCTGTCTGAACTTCAAAAACATGCTCAGTTTAACTTCAAAGAAATCTGGAATCTTTGAAGAGAAAGAATACACTAAAGAGCAAAGTGTCCACTTTCTCACATTATAAAGGCAGAGCTGTGAGGATAAAACCAGAGCAACTCTTCAACAACTTTAAATGAGGTCATACTTTATGGGCATAAATACTGGAGAAATACAAGGTCTTACGTATTAAGAGTTGTGCTACCATCTAGGACATTATGGGTCCATGTAATCTAGGAAGAATCTAGTAAACCTTGAGTATACCTGAAGAATGCTAACAGCAGTTCATTATGGAAAGCTTGGCTAGTGGTGGTATGTAAACGTTGATAACATTGTGTAAAGGGACGAAAAAGAAACCACTTTCTATGCCTCCCATGTCTAAAAATGTACTTTACGTTTTGTTCACTTTACTTAAGGCCAACAATAACCACTTAGAGTAACTTATAATCACAGTATAATGCATTATAATAAAGATTATAATGTATTACAACAATGACAAGTAAATAATAGGAACACTATGATCCTTGCAGGAAAAAAATGTCAGTGAGTGACCAGCAATTATGAAGTATTATGATACTTGACCTAACTATAAAAAAAAAAAAAAAACATAAAATACTTTATAAGGTGTATGAGAACAGCCTTGTTATAGACATGGGCATCAAAGAAAGTGTTACCAAAAAAGTATTTAGAAAATGTATTAAGAAAATGTACTTTTACACTTAAACATGCATCAATGTTTCCCGCCACCACTCGTAATTGTGCCATATATGAGAGAAGAAAGGGGCAATATGAAAAGTACTGTAGAATAGACTACATCCTATTATTAGCAACTGAAGATAGATCCTCTAACATCAGATTATTTTTGCTATAAGCCTACATGAAATAAAATCCCTGCTGTGTCTATGGCCCGTTTAATGAAGTCCACATTTAACATCACCAGCTCAACATCATCACCGGTAATGATGAAATAATTATGTTTAGGTCATACACACAGCGAGAAGTGAATTCACAAAAAAAAAACATGCAGTCGCTCTCCTTCTCCTCTTTCACTCCCTCTTCTGCTGCCTCGATTAAAGTCACCCCCCGCCCTCCCTCCCTCCTTCAATCTCTCTTGCTCTCTTTGGACCACTAACCTTGATTCACTGTTCTACTCGACTCTGCCTCGGGCTGGGACATGCATTCACACACACACACACACAGACACATGTACAGACAGGCAGATTTACAAGCAAACACACGGCGGCATACGCTGTATGGGAGATATACACATGTACTTGACCATGGTAAAGTAGAAGTGGTTAGTTTGGGGCCAGCGCAAGGGGAAAGTGTGGCTAACCGAAACCACATGTGGCTGACTTTCTCTCGCTCCATCCAGAGCTATGCGAGCCTCTGGTGTGTGTGTGTGTGTGTGTGTGTGTGTGTGTGCGTGTGTCTGCGGAGGGGGAGGTGAGATAGCAAACGGCAGGAGGAGAGGCAGAGCTAGACTCATGGCTTGACTTTAACCTTTATTTATCCAGGGAACAGTTGTGTTGGGCAGACATGCTGTTTGTAGCCATGCTGCAAGGTTACACGCCTGGGAGCTGTCCCACTGTAACTACCGCTTTCTACTGGTAGCCACTGCAGCAGTGCCACCAGATCAGTCGCAGGTTAAGTGCTTTGCACAAGGGCAAAGTTACAACAAGTACAAAGTAGTACTTACTGAAGCCACGCCATACATCAGAACCTCTGTTTATGTGTCAAATAGGACACTGACCATCAGGGCTCAAAGTGGGCCAGTACTCACTGGTACGCAGTATCGCCACTTCCACATTTTACTCCTTGGCGTACCGTGACTTTTTCTTGCGTAGCGGAACTTCTCACAAGCTGCCGGTACTATTCTCTGCCCTCTCCATATCAGGTTCTCTGGGAGATTCATACTGGTGATGCATAACGGCAACAGCAACAGCACCAGCGTATTTGTACAGCGCCCCATAAAATCTCTTCCTAACAGGATGCGATGCAAACAAGCGGATATCAGATTGTTTCAGTTTTTCCTAATGTTGATGTCCTCGCCTGCTCCGTGCGTCAGCAAACAGGATGAGCACTGCTGACTAAAATCGGTTTTCAAAATGTGTCAAATCAAAGTGTTTGCATCCAAACAATTACAAAGAACGTCTCTCTTCTGTTTCCTCCATCTTAGTGTCAGCCAATCGCACAATATAAGGGATGTCACTGTATATATTTTTGCTTCATCAGTAATCAGTAATCTAATTGCTGGTTATAAATGGCAAGTACAGCTAATGATAATTCCAGGGCTGCTGCTTGATTAAACTGACCCTCAATCAAATCAACATTTAACCAAACAGTCACGTTAGCTTTCATCCAATGAAGATGCTTCCTGGAAAAGGATCTGACGTCATGACTCCAATGTGGGTGATGAATAAGTATTGAGCAGAAGGATCACAAACTTTTTAAACAGTGTTTGAGAGCAATGCAGCAGTTCATAGATGAATAAAGACTTCTCCATTTTGAAACACAATGCATAAGTGTTTCTATTCGCTGACTGTGCAAACTCTGACCTGCAAATCTGACAGAGCTGACTTGAGATCACACCAAAACAGGAAACATATCCTTGAATTTGTCAGTTGTATGGGCTTCAATTGAAGTAATTCAGAGACTGAGTGAATATATTACAAGGTGTTGCTTTATGTGGCATGAATGTGAAAATATGGTAATGAAAACTCATTGACCTCTTAAAGTAAATCAGAACATTTTTCAACCTTGGTTGTATTTTCATGATTGTGGCGATTCTGAATAAAACGACTTAACACCTTTCCTCTGCCATTCATTTTGACAAGTTTCACTATCAATGCAAACACCATGCTTGCGTCCAATGCATGAACACCCTGTGGTGCTTGCAAATTTATCTGCAATTGTCTTTCAAATCGCTTTTGTGAAACAGGCCCCTGGGTAACATGACTGCAGTATAATCAGATTAAAACTATATTAGCTATTCTTGCAAGGAGATGTACTTTAGGGGGAAATCCACTGGCCAGTGGTGATCAGCCAGAAATTTGAAGGCGACAATAAGTTGTATTTCTAACTTGTCTACTACACAACGCTTCCAATTATGTCTGTCAAAGATTGGCTCATACGTCAGAGAGACCAGAAGTTTCAAATGGAGCCACTCTGGAGAGATATTTCAAAAAGCTCTGTATGATGGATGAAGAACAATGGACAGATATACCTTTGACAATTGTGTACATAACTCTGAATAACAGCAGTAGGCTACACTAAAGCGTTTTTGTTGTAAAATGCATAATTTCTACTACATAGAAAACATACTTCTACTCTGGCGTTTTAGAATCACTAAAAAAAAGAAGTTTGAAGACGCTCCTGACCCCGTTTTAGTTTGAAAACTCGGGGGGTTGCATTTTAGTCTAGACGGGTAGAAACGGAGACCATTGAAAATGATGGCGCTGACACTCACGTTCGCTTCTTGATTGGGCCTTATCGGTCATAACGTGTCCTCTCTGAGTTGTCGCGCCCCTATCATGTGACACTTTTCCGGAAGTAAACAAATGGCATCAGCAAGTGGTTAACTACCAGTGGTTAATTCAACATGAATAAAGAATTACAGGTGTTGCTGACCTTGTCGTCTCTGCTAACAGCTGTTGTGCAGTTCATTTCTGCATTTTTATAATGCTACTACGGCCTACATGCGCATGAAGCAAGCTATTATTCAAACGATTTGTAAGCAGCGTGTCCAGCAGCGTTTGAAGGAGGGCGATGGACATAAAACAGAGGACTTTCCTTTTGTTATGTATGCTTATTTTGTTCTAGACAACTATTGTGAAGTTCACAAAGAAACTTTAAACGAACAAAGCATATAAGCTGCTCTCCAGTACGACAGGGACTTCCAGCCACCCGAGTGTGAGAACAGACAACGACGAAACCGGGGGGAAACGAGTGAGACGTGTGTGGAACAAATTTCTTGACCCATAATGTAGTAAAATTTGTATCTGTTTATGTTTTAAAGCAAATCTGATGTGTGTGAGAGAGATAAAGCAAGACTAGAAGCAGCCTTGTAAAGTGCGTTTGAAAAATAAAACTTGTTTTTATCCCACTAAATTCATCTCTGTTCAATTGTGTGTGTGCGAAAGCTAGAGGAAGACCTTACAATAACACTCAGTTGTATTTTCTGTAACTCAGCAACGGCGTTTTAAAATGAAAACGCATTAGTGTGGATGTAGCTTTAGATAAATTCATACCTGGATCTGAAAGGTATTCTACAGATTGTCATTGAAGTTAAAGACTCCCCATTGAGAGCTCAACACACAGACTGTACTTAACTTCATATAGCTCCCTTTGTAGTGAGGGACTAACCCTACGAGACACAGCGACGCTGTGTGTTAAGGTAGTATTGTGTGCATGTGTTTGTGTCTGTGTGTGTGTGTGTGTGTGTGAGGATGAGTGTAAGAGACAGTTTATGTCATGGGGAGGCAGAGCTGTATCTGCTAACCGTTACTCCAACAAGACAGCTCGCTTGGCTCACAATCACACACACACACACACACACAACCAACACACACACATGAGATGCACACACAGACACTTTATTTACCTTTGGCCCAATATAGACACAGTGACAGTTAACCTAGCCACTTAATACAAAGAGACAGTTTCTTCTACAAAGACTTATATTCAGAGGGGGGTAGTGTGAGTCAAAGTAAATCTGGCTGAACTGAAAACAGAGCAGAGAGAAAACACTAACAAAAGCATTCCAGAGAGTGGATGAGAGAGATAGTAAGACTCAGAAAAAGGAGAGAGAGAGAGAGACCTTGACGTGATACAGGAGGGGGTGAGGCACAGACGAAGGAGTGAGGATGTTTGGAGCCAGCATGACACTGTAGAGAGGAATTTGTTCTTTAGTTTCAGATAAAACATAGAGAAACATCACTGTTTCGTTTGGCAGCTGTATTAACTGATATCAACGGGCAATGGCAGAAGTAAATTACACTTACAGTACTTGTGTTACTATAATTGAGAGTTCCTGTTTAATTTTACTTTAAGTTTTCCTTAAAATGTTGCAGAAGCTGAATTGATTAGTCGATTAATTGATTCATAGATCGACAGAAATTCTTTGGTAACTATTTTAATAACTGATTAACCCTTTGAACTCTGCAATAGAGATGGTCAGCCAGTGCCAACATTAGTATTTTGGATAAAACCTCAGTTTGGATGTCAGTGTTTGTAGCTATTGTCAGCTTATAGGCAACTATTGGAAACTGCAGTATGAGTTTAGGTCAGTTAGAGATCCATAATTTCAGCATTAATAAGTAACAGTAACTCACTTTTAACTTATTCTAAAAGTACTGTATTGTTCTTCTGTTCCTCCCATGTTGCCCTGTCTGTGTATAACTCCCTTAACTATTACGGTTTCCACCTGAAACAGAATCCACACACTTAATCCCTGTAATACAACACCATTCAGTCTGGATTTGGGAACACAAAATCCCACCCTTGATTTTGTTGTGGGTCTTTGGAGGGGGAAACAGTGAAATTGGAGAAACGAGGGAGAGAGGAGATGGGAAAGAAGGGTGGGAGGAGGAGGAGGAGGAAAAGAGGGAAGAGAGGGGGAATAAGGAGAACATGAGAAGGGGGGAGGGTTTGATAAACGTTGTGTTGCTTTGTTTAGGCTAGTGAGCCATAAATTCCAAGGAACAGGAGGGAGGAGGACTGGAAGAGGGGAATGAGGTAAAATAACCGTTAGGAGAAGCTTGAAGGGGAGGAAAGGAGGGAGTCGAACTTAGATATGTTTAGCAAAAAGGGATGAGAGGAGAGGAGAGGAGACCAGAGGACAGGAAAGGAGAGGAGAGGAAAGAAGATAAGATGAACGAAGGTGAAAGGAGACAAGAGGAGACAAGAGGGGACGAGTGGAGGCAAGAGGAAAGGAGACAAGAGAATAGGAAAGAAGAGGAGATGAGAGGAGACTAATGGATAGGAAAGGAAATGACACAAGAGAATAGGAAAGGAAAGGAAGGGAGAGGAGACTAGGAGTCAAAAGGAGACTAGACGACAGGAAAGGAGAGGAGACACAAGAAAGGGAGAGGAAAGAAGATGAGAGGAACGGAGGTGAAAGGAGACAAGAGGAGATGAAAGGAGAAGAGGAGGCAAGAGGGGACGAGTGGAGACAAGAGGAAAGGAGACGAGAGAAAAGAAAAGAAGAGGAGATTAGAGGACAGGAGAGGAAGTGAGGAGAGGAGAGGAGAGGAGAGGAGAGGAGAGCTGTCTGAACTGAACTGACTGACTTCTCTCGACTCCACCAGACACGGTGGAGTCTGCACAGTATCAACATCGCTGAGGAGTGTGTGTGTGTGTGTGTGTGTGTGTGTGTGTGTGTTGCTACTATACTTTCACAGTAAGGATCTCACTACTCTCTACCTCCCAATGAAAACCTCACATGTCCTATTTTGGTGTTTTTCTTGGTTGCCATGTTGCTCTACAGCTGTGTGTCCGTTGGGAATTTCACTGCGCTGCCTTCTTATCACTTCCAGTGGAAAGGACACACTGTTTGCACCATTCAAAACACATTTATTCAGTGCTGCTCACTTAAAAACAGAAGTGACTTCGGGGGAAATACGGTCCCAGTAGGTGTCCTGACTCTACAATCTATAGGAACCGTGAGAAAACTATTGTTTAGTTCCATGAATGCGTGGAGATAAATCTGAACCGCTGAATGTTTGGAGGTATGAAGCTGCCCTGTCCCCTCTGTCACTTGAAGCTGTTGGTGGTGCTGCATATTTTAACTTTGATGTAAGCCAGTAACATACTCTGATGTTTACACATTATTTGTGACCCCCCCCTAAGGAGTATGCATTTCAGTTGCATTCAAGACTACTACTACTATACTCTTTTGTAGGCTTTTATTATAGATTAGATTTAATTTAATTCCCCTCCATACTTTGCCTGATATCTTCCACTCTAACCGATTTCCATATCCGCCCGAATCTAACGCCATATTAAGTTGACACTGATGCGTAGCCGCTGGTTTTGTCAGGATTTTAAGAGAGGAGCGAAGTAAACACAAACTACAATGTCGGGTGATATTGAGAAGACATGCCGTCTACGCATAGACTGTATATAAGAACCAGAGGTGACACGAGAGGGTGGAGCTAAGTATGGCCGAACACTGAATAAGACATTTTTAGGTGACCAAAATGATAAAATTACCTTTCATGAAGTGAAAACACACTGTGAAAGAGTTAAAGTTGTAAGATGAAAACGCAGACAACACCCAGACTGGACAACATCATAGTCACGACCTGTCAATCACAAGATAGCCACGCCCTAAAGCATCACCTACTTCATGGTTTATTTTACTCTAAATGGGATCATCAGGGAATTTTATATTTTTAAGATGTTTTCTTAAACTAAAATGTGCTATACAATTAGCAAACTCCTTGAAGGAATAACTTGAAGGAAGTGCGTAGGTTGTGTGCTTTACGTTCGCGAGTGTCGTGTGCGGTACAGAAATAGATAGAGAGAGAGAGAGAGAGAGAGAGAGCACGCAATGGAGAGTGTGTATGAGATGGACTCACGGTGAGTATGAAAATAACAGTAAAGCTGTGAGCGTAGCAGAGCAGTGTATGTACAGTTTAGGCTGTCGGTGAAGAAATGCAACGACTCCTCAAGCCACAAGCCAAGTTCCCGTGTTTTGCTTGCCACAGTCTGTTTACTGAAGGGGGTTAGCTGCGAAGTTAGCCACAACTTTGGCTCAGGCTCACTTAAGGTGGGCTGTTAAGGCGGACGAGCGCTGATCTCATTATGGCAAGCCGCTCCTCCGAGTTTTGCTAATCAAATTTTAGGTCAATTGATTTGTTATCAATCACTCGGTTAATTAAAGGTTTCATCACTTATTTAGTTTGTGAGTCCTTGGGCTCAGCTCTCTGTAAAATATCTACACCAGTAAAGTGGAAAATGAAACATGATTGAGGGAAGATACTGAATTATGATCGTAGATATCAAAGGTTAATGAGCCTCTAGCTAAATTTTCTCATATTTTATTCATATAAATAAGGCTTGTTTTGAAGATGAAAATTAAGACATCATTGATCTTATCTATATATGTAATATGCTTGGATATGGTAAGATTGATTTATTGATATATGACTTATCACAGACAGTGTTTCAGAAATCAAGGCTGTGGAGGACCAACCAGGAAACTGACAGACAGATGTTCAACATTTAAATGTCTGCAAACTCCCACACACCGCCTGTCTGTCTGTCTGCTGGAGTGATTGACTGTAGGTGCGTATACGCAAATGCTGTCAGACTGACCATGTGTCTGCAGTCATCCAGTCATCTGCAGACAGGAGGGACACACACACACACTGGCTGGCAGGCAGACGGACCAATCGACAGATTAGGACGACAGACAGACAGACAGACAGACAGATAAAAAAAAAACGGTGTAACATCATTTAGAGAAAGAAGATAGCTCTGGAATATCTGCTAGATTTAAATCTGCGCTTACACAGACAGACAGAGGACCAGCATGGTGGGGATGTGAAGATACATGGTCGGGGGAAGGGATGGAGATGATAATCTTAATGGACTGGTCATCTGTCTGTGAGCCCCCCTGATTCACACTAACATAGAGGAGGGTTTATATATCTCGAAAGCTTTCTGCTGCTTTTGAACTGAAATCAGCTTAAAGAGCAGACGAGAGTTATTGGAAAAGTAGTATAAGAACAGTAAAAATAGTGTCAGGATGTATAATGTGGCTGTATGGCTGAAAGCTGCAGAATGTCCTGTGGGGTTTTATCATGAGGCTACACACAGAGATCAGGAATGAGACTTGCTATGGTATACTGCACAGAGATTGCTTATGGCTACTTGTGTGTGTGTGTGGTGCAGCTTCGTGACAGATGTCGTCCTAACTGGACTAATGGAAACCACTTCAGCCACTGCCTTTAGCTACACACACACACACACACACACAGAGAGACACACTAGAGCCCTTTGGCCATGTCCATAAACCCAGTCCACCTGAAGGCTAACAGGAAGAGGCTCAATCCTTCACATACACAACTTTGTTGTCACATTTACTCAACGTACAGACAAAGAAAAACACTGCCTAAAGTAAAGTAAAAAACAAAGAGCGTCTTTTTATGGACCGTCTTGAACAAATTCTTCCACTTGAAAGACACTTTCTTATCTTAATTTGTCTAAAATGTCTCGTAAGGAGCTTTGAGGGTGACAAAAATAGCCCTAGCAAGGACACTAAAAAGGCACATGCTCCTAAAAAGTCACACTTCCGATGATCTCCACTTTAAATTCTCCTTTTGAAGACTATTTTGGGGTATTTTGTCTTTAGGTATTTGAGCAGAGAGGCTGAGATTAAAAACAAGTGAGAAGCGAGGACGCTGGGTTACACTTTGGCCAGCTGAGTCACCAGAATTCCCCACTCACACACTCAGTGGTTTGGCTCGACCCCAGTATCGTCAAACATTGGCCAAACATGTGGGACAATGGTTTGGTTTCAGTGACAACAGGAAAACCGGAGATCTACCGGCTGGTTTCTGCCCCCAAGGCTGACACTGAGTGTAACCTTCACAATTAATGTAAATACATTATAGTATTAATAGCTCATTTGAGCTATTAATAGCAGAGTTTCCTGCAGTTTTTATGGCAGATGAGAGCCACCTTGCCTGAAGTAGAAAACTGCCTCTGCCAACATCAGAGAAAAACTAATACACATAAAAAAGTATCATTAAAGAAAGCTTATTTCAACCTGGTGTATTTCACATACATAATGAGGCTATTGTGAAACTACGGGTCGTGCTAACTTTGCACTTGCCACCTCCACTGGAGAGATTTGGGGAAACAAAGACTTGCATAAAGCAATGTATATTGGGGCAAGCTGCAAAAGCCTCCTACAGCTTTCTGAATAAACATGATTAAGACATGAATCATTTCAAATGTTTGCCTTCGTCTGACCAAAAGAAAACACAGAAAGTAGCCACCTGGAACAGCAATTATTGCTGAACGCACATTATTCTTATATTTTTTTCTACCAAAAATGTTTTGCATTGGTTAGGGGGTGCTTGGCTGAAAAAATATTTCAAAGGGGGTACATTATTAAAAAAAGTTTCTAGTAAAATGTGACTAAGAAGTGAAAAAGAAAGTCAGCTAAACTAAGAGTGAGACGAAAGGTTTTTGACCATATAATGTCACGTCATAACTTGGCATAAAAGAAAGGAGAAATTTGGATATTTCGGCTACTTTTTGAGGGACTCAGTGGGGTTTATCTTGTGGATGGAAATTGAAAGCTTGACTGGATATGAAAGATGTTAATATACCATCAAAGCAGATGATCAGATCTCCGTCCTTCTTTGGAGTTGTGAATTATTCAAAATAGAACAAGAGTATTACAGAATTGGATCGATTGAAGTTTGATTTCGTCCCTGCAAACTCGAAATGTATGGAGATATGTGGTAAATCCACAGCTAATGTACTAAATCGTAAACCTATTCTTCAAAACACTACACCTTTATTAATTTCGACCTCATCTACAACCTATCAGGTAAGAGCTCACAGAGCGATAACAGTAGTCACAAACACCTCCTGTCTCAGGGACTGAGTTGAGTGTAATCTACAGAGATTAGTGAGAGCAGATGTAGAACCTGCCAAAACCACTTTCAAGAACCTGTCCTGCTTAATATGAACTGACAGTATTCCTGCCTCGCTGGGCTTTCATTAGGTCTCTATTATTTTTGTATTAAATAATTTGTGTTTTGGAGCATAGCACTCCAAATCCTATGTTTTACTCCCACACACCTAAAAAACAACAAATAAATCAAAGCTTCTTTTTTTCAGTTTTTAAGGATTAACCAGAATGTGACCTTCACTGTGGAGTTTTATTGCTTTTGATTTTTTGTAAATAAACATCATATTTGCTTTGATTTTGTCACGGCGAAGCCTTGTGGGATACCAAACTCCACAGTTACACCGTGATCTCTCTGTAAGCCTCTGCAGTGTGAAATATCTGCGGTGTATTTTACTAACCTGTCACTTTCACAACAAAAAACAACTCCCTCATTAACAACCATCCGCTGTGAGTGTTTGTGTGTGAGAGGGAGAAAGACAGAGGGGGAAGGGAAGATATATTAGAGGATAGGTGTGAGACAGGATGAGAGGATGTGTGGACAGTTAGAAGAGAAGAAGAAGAGGTGTGGTCGGCTACTGCAGGAACAAAGTTACTCAGAGCTCCTTTATTAAAGAGCAGGATCAGCTAAACAAACAGCACCTGGAAACTTCAAACCTCCCGACAGCTGTCTATGTAACTGCACAAAGACAGACGGAGACAGACGAACACAGCAGGGGAGACACACACAAATGGCATGTAGATTAACAGAGAGACAGGTTGGCAGAGTCACGAGACAGATAACCGCAAACCAGCAAAAGAGCACTTCAAACATTTCATCAAGATGGCATGGTTAGTAAAGATGGGATGACAGCGGATGAGAAACAATTAGATCACTTCAACGGACGTCTACACATTGAAAAAGGAACTTTGGGGTGAAGACTGTGGGCGAACGATGACGACACTAAAGACTATTGACGGTGATGATGACTATGACAGATGAAGCTCAGCTATTGGCTGACCACTCGTAACTCACCCTTCTCAGCGCGCCCCATGTGAGCTGGTTCCAACAGAAGCAAAGCAGAGAGTAAGAAGACAAAATTAGATTGGAGAGCATGCACAGGTGTATCATCACATACACACAAGAGGAAAGCTGTGAATTTTTGAAATTCAGCATATATCTATTCAGCATATATTGCAGGACTTGAGCAAAGAAATTCTTAGTCGACTAACACTCATACGATTTTGTCGAGTAATCGATGATTTAATAAACAGATCTGTGAAACTGAGTTTCTCCACAAACAAAAGCACCACTTTAAATCTCGGGTTTACCAGAGATGTGCTCATAAGTTTCTAATATATTGTTACACATTCTGCTCAGCAGCAGCAACCAAATGCACCAACAGCTTCAGAAATCATACAAAATAAAAGCAATGACATAATAATGGAAATATAACCTTCTATTTGATATAACACACCCAAATCTGTATCAAAAAGGGGAAGGACAATCTGTTGACTGCACATGTTCCCTAACATAAACTCTAACCTTTAACCAACAGATGCCCAACCTCAACCTTTAACCTCTACTTCACCTCATGGTAACCCTAAAAATAATCATTTTCCCAAGACTGTCGTCACCTGCTGCCACTTCTCTCAATCTCTTTCTAAACACACACACAGCAGCCATGTCTCCATTATATATATCATTATCCCCACACACTAGACTACACAACTGGTACTGAGGCTGCTCACATCTGTGTGAGTGTGAGGGAAAGAGAGTGTGTGTGTGTGTGTGTGTATGCAGTATGCACTGTAATGTAATTAATCAAGTGAGAGTGTTGATTACTTAATCTGTCATTAGCCAGCCATGTGTGTAAGTGTGTGCGTATAGTATGAGTGTGTATGTGAGGCAGCAGGGTGTTTCTAGCCCCCCTTGTACCGACAGCTGTGACCAGAGCCAATCAGGGCAGAGCAGAGATTGATGATACTGGACTAATACCATCATTCATCAGGGATGTGATATTTCAGGGATTGGGATTTGTTTTGGACGTGCCGCCTCCCTTCATTTCCAATGAGACTTTCTTGGTTTCACTTCCTGCTCGCTGACTGATGATTTACACGCATCCCGCAACAGCATCCAAAGGTTAATCTGGACCATAACATTGGTTAGTATTTTAGTAGTATAAGTAGTATTTTTTAAGAAACAAAAGCCAAAATTCTCTGATTCCAGCTTCTTAAATGTGAATATTTTCTGGTTTCTTTACTCCTCTATGATAGTAAACTGAACATCTTTGAGTTGTGGACAATACAAGACATTTGAGGACGTCATCTTGGGCTTTGGGGAACACTGATAGACATTGTTCACCATTTTCTGACATTCTATAGACCAAACAACTATTCGATTGATCAAGAAAATAATCATCAGATTCATCGACAATGAAAATAATCATTAGTTGCAGCCCTAATTCATGGAAATCTGAATCATAAAGTCATGTTCTCACTTTCCCTCCTTCTTAACTCTCTGACACCAACAAGAGGCTAAAGTTTGCATCGTCGCTATGTGACGCTAATCCATTTTTCAACACAAACCCTCAAATTCATTCATACACACACACACATGCACACAGTCTAATGAGGGATTAGCTAATGAATTCTCTCAACAGATTAATTACATTTACACACTCACGCCTGTGTGCGCACAGACTTCATCCACCAAACGACTGAAGACATGAGCCAGTACTTTCAAAGAGATGGGTTTTTTTTTTTTAAATCTATCACTAAATTGAAATCCGTAGACACAGATTGGCTCTCTGGGCAAAGTGTTGTTTGATTTGAAGAGAAGACATTAAGACGGATCTGAAGGACGACGGGCAGAAGCATTACTTTTAAAGAGGAAAATAAATAAAACAGCCTTTGATTTGGTGCCATTTTACATGGCACGAGTAGAATGAGAAGGCATTTTCACATCAGTCTCAATGAGAGGCAAACATTGCACATGCTCGTCTTTGTACCACTGTACTCCGGAGGGCTTAAAAGCATCGGCCTCCCTCTTTCTCTTTAAGTGACAGCAACACACATTTGCTCACACACACACATAGGACATGACAGGGAAACACACACACACACTCCCTCCTGCCGTTTTCACAGTCTCTTGAGTGGAGGAGATGCCCACGGCCAAAAACCAATGGTTGCATTTCTTGTTTTTTTTCCCCCTCCTCCTCCTCTTTCCACTATCACCCTCTTTCTGGGGGAAAACACACAATTTTATTTCATCTTCCAAATGGAGCCAAAAAGTAATTATAATTAAACCAACTTGGTTCTAATGTTCAAAAATACTAAAATAATTCACAATTATAATTAAACCAGCTCAGATGTGGCGTTCAGTGGCAGCGGCAGCCCTCTAATTCGTCTGGAGACACTAATGGAAAACAATTATTTCACTTCATTAAGATTAAAGACGCCTGGAATCTGTGTCACAGCTCGATCAGAGAGGAGACAGATTTAGAAAGTTGTCAAATTAACATAAACTCACTTACACTCGCTCAAATTTATTACACTGACTTTGTAAGAGATAGGACAATACAAAACTGCAGCAAAACAGCACGATAAGAAGAGACAAGGGAGAGACAGATTTATATAAATGCCATAATTTACTTTCTAAATGGGGAACTAGAAGATAAAGAAGGAAATGAGGCAGATTTAGAGAAAAATCATCTTAACACAAACTCAAAGTGACTTTGTTAAAATGTGACGGACAGTTTTTAAATCCTCGCCACTGATTTTTTTCGTCCTTGTCTGTGATTTCAGAGAGCAACGGCGACTGATGCTGCACCACAACACACATCTCTCCTGTGATTTCCTTCATTATTGGCTTCTGATCTAACAGACACCACTTTTTTCTCAGTGACAGTTCACTCTGGCTGCAGCTTATTAACCCTATCAGTCCCATCTGTTTTAATATTTTACTGAAGAGATCAAATAAAAGTGCTGTCAGAGATGGAAACGACTGTTAAATCTAGCAAATCCTGCACTGTCTTTGCATTGGAGCTGCAACTAATGATTGTTTTCCTGATCAATCGATTAGTCGTTTGGTCAAAAAATGACAGAAAATGGTGGAAAAATGACGATCAGTGTTTCCCAAAGCCCAAGATGACGTCCTCAAATGTCTTGTTTTGTCCACAACTCAAAGATATTCAGTTAACTGTCATAGAGGAGTAAAGAAACCAGAAAATATTCACACTTAAGAAGCTGGAATCAGAACATTTTGGCTTTTTTTTCCTTTAAAAATTACTCAAATCGATTAAACAATTATCAAAAAAAAGCAATTAATTTGATAGTTGACAACTAATCGATTAACCGTTGCAGCTCTGGTGCTGTCAGTGATGGAAACAACTATAAAATCGAGCAAATCCTGCACTCTCTTTGCACTAGGGCTGCAACTAATGATTATTTTCATTGTCAATTAACCTGTTGAGTATTTCTCAAATATTCAATTAGTTGTTTGGTCTATAAAATGTCAGAAAATGGTGAAAAATGTCGATCAGTGTTTCCCAAAGTCCAATATGACATCCTCAAATGTCTTGTTTTGTCCACAACTCAAAGATATTCAGTTTACTGTCACAGAGGAGTAAAGAAACCAGAAAATATACGCATTTAAGAAGCTGGAAACAGAAAATGTAGTCTTTTTCTTTAAAAAATTACTCAAACCAATTCATCAATTATCAATTTAATAGTTGACAACTAATCGATTAACCGTTGCAGCTCTACTTTGCACCAAATGCAAGCTCTTGTTGTGCCATAAATGAGAAGTTGTCTCCTTTTCAACTTCATCAATTAGGATTCACAGCGTATACAGAGAAGGGGGATGGCAATCACACATTCATCCCCAGGAATTGGCTCCTTTCATTGCAATTAAACAATCATTTTCCCTGCATCTGATTTACTTAAATTACCACTGTTGCTTGCTTTTTTTTATTCCGAAATACAACCAACTTCTCTTTTTCAACCCCCTTTCAACGCTAACGCTATAGCGTCCACCTCCTCCTCCTACTCTCTGCAAAGCAACATCAAGTCACTAGTATTTACTTGCAAATTAACAGCACTCAAATTCCCAAAGAGGCCTCAAAGAAATTCCACACATTTGTTACCCAGAGGGCCAAATGGCCACAAGGGAGAGGAAGAGGAGGGGTTATAGTGGGTATAGGGAGGAGGGAGAGGGTGGCAATAAAACGTTCACAGATGACGTGGTAATTAATGTGTAATTTCTATGCAAATCATTAACATACTGAAGCAGAAAACGACGTTTTTATACTGTTTCTGATCATTCCTAGCACTTCAGTGGAGCATGATGTGTCCTTTATTGCAGCCATATATGGTTTTAGTGTGATTTTGGAGGTCAGCTGAGCTTTCTAACAGCTGCATCTCTCTTTCTATGTGTGTTTGAGTTCAGAGACGAACTGCTGCTGGTAAATACATCGCGCAGCAGACAGAGACACAGGTACAGAGAGAGTTTGCCTGCTCGGACACCGAAAGCTGCAGAAAATACATATGCACGGACTTTGTTTTCTCAAGTCCTGCACCAGCAACACACACAGCTATAAGATAATAACTCCCTTCTTGAGTTCATTTAGGGGACTTTTGCATTTGTGCATCGTCCCGGAGCGCATCAAGCAGCACGGTTGCAGGATTTTCCTCCTCGGAGTGCATACGTGTTTCTGCAGAAAAGACGAACGAAAGAGGAGCAGATGCACACTTTGCGATGTTTAAACTGAAGTCCAGGAGAAAGGAGCTCCCATGCATGCCCAGAAATATAAGGAAGAGTTTAATGTCACGGTCGTTTCAGTTACTACACACTGAAAGGGAATAATGCGCACGGCCGCATGTATAGTTTAAAAACACATCTTCACAGTTTGTAGAAAGATGAAACCTGCAGGGTCTGCAGAGGAAAAGTAACTGATCCTGTCCTTAAGTTAAATCGCACGGTGCACTAACAAAATGCATTTAATCAATCGGCGTATACAGGCTATATTCTCAACCATTAGGTTTTATTGCATGCAGCGTGAATAAAGTTGCAGAAGAGAAGAGGATCATTTGGTTTGCAGAGAGTGAAAAGCTCACGGCACTTTGCGAACCGAACCGACCATTGCATCGTACAAAAGAGCTCCTCTTTAAAGACCTAAAATACATCCCAGACTAAAGAGGATGACACCTTTAAAAACATGTATTATTAGGCTAATACTAAGACTTAAAATACATCCCAGACTACAGAGGATGACACCTTTAAAGGCATGTATTAGAGGCCAACACATGCATTAGTTAAAGACTTAAAATACAAAGAACGACCCCTTTAAAAGCATGCATTAGTAGACTAATATATGCATTAATTAAAGACTTAAAATGCAAAGAATGACATCTTAAAAAGCATGTATTAGTAGGCTAATGCATGCATTAATTAATGACATAAAATGCATCCCAGACTACAGAGGATGACACCTTTTAGTAGGCTAATACATGCATTAATTAAAGACTGAAAATGCATCCCAGACTACAGAGAATGATACCTTTAAAGGCATCTATTAGTAGGCTAAAAGATGCATTAATTAAAGACTTAATTTGCATCCCAGACTACAGAGAATGACACCTTTGAAGACATGTATTAGTAGGCTAATACATGCATTAATTAAAGACTTAAAATGCATCCCAGAATACAGAGAATGACCACTTCTAGTAGGCTAATACATGCATTAATTAAAGACTGAAAATGCATCCAAGACTACAGAGAATGACACCTTTAAAAGCATCTATCAGTAGGCTAATATATGCATTAATTAAAGACTTAAATGCATCCCAGATTACAGAGAATGCCTGGAATTGGAGTCCGAAATAATTGCCTAATGCTATAGATGACGGCAAGGAATCACACCATAAAGTGCAAGATCACTGTCATCATAAACAGACATAAAAGGCTGTAAGTCATCACTGTGTACAGTACGTGGATATTATAGTTATTATAGGAGGAGGTGATCTCCGTGCATAACTTTTTCTCCATTCATGCTCAGCTGAACGATGTTTCCCCTCCACACTGTGCTGTACAAGCAGCTCCACTCTCCACTCCGCTTCTAATACACGCTGTAAGCTCTACATGTTCAGTCATTGAGTCAAATAATACCACAAAAAGTCCGGAGCCCAAACAGAAATACTGCAACTTAAGTTTTAAACCTTTTCAGATTGAGTTCACAGCCCAACTATTGGTGTTTTAGCCATTTTGTGGATAGAAGAACCGACCTACTTGGCAAACAGACTCAGACAAGACTCACATCACACAGGCGTAATACGACTTGCTTTCAACGTTAAACACATTATATCAGTGAGAAAAAGGCACCAGACACTCCACGAAACCTCCATCCGAGGGTGTCAGCTTACAGCTGGTACATTTTCAACACGGTAGTGAACTTTTTTTCTCCTACTACACCTAAACACACCTGTCAGGGATTCATACACGGACACAGATGGTGAAAAAAAATAGAAAATAGTCCAAACTTTCCCAACAGAAACCACTCAAACAGTCGTTTTCTAACCGTTTTTTAACGTTTTTTTGAATTCTTACCTGTCGGTATCTGACCGTTGGTGTTTCCAACTGCCGACAACAGCAGCAGGAGTCCCGGCAGCAGCAACACGGAGAAAAGTGTATCATCCATGTTTTTTGAGTCCGTAACAGTTTTCCACCAGGACGAAAAGTTTCTCCTCCTCCGTCTTCTTCTTTCTTTATTTCTCTCTCTTTATATATTTTAGTGGGTTAGTATTCCTCCTGTTGTGGTGGATTCAGCCGCTCCATTCTCTCTGTTTCTCTCCTGGTTTCTCTCTTTTCTCGCTTCCTAGACGGGGCTCGAGAGGACACCACACTTTGTTTCACGCGGAGAGAGCGCGAGAGAGAGAGAGAGAGGCAGAGAGGGAGAGCGAGCGCAGCGGAGAGAGTGCGTGACGTCACGAGGCAGCCGTTGATTGAAAAAAAGAAAAACACTAATATAATAAAAGAAGCAATGAAGGAAAACTTGTATTTCTTGCAGCGTGTTGTTGTATTGTTTCTCAAAAAGGGATAAAACAAACAAACAAAAAAAAACTACAAAAAAACACTAAATCAACAATAAAACTGCTAATGACAATAATAACAACAAATGACAACAAGTCAAAAATTTAACAAAAAAACAAGCAAACTACAAAAAAACACTAAAATCAACAATAAAACTGCTAATGTCAAAAAATAACAACAAATGACAGCAAGTCAAAAATTTAAAACTAAAGAAAAACAAGCAAACTACCTAACCAAACCCCACTAAAACAACAACAACAATTAAACTACTACTAATAATAAAAACAACAAAGTGAACACCTGTCAAAAAGGATAAAAAAACAAGCAAACTACAAGAATCAATAAATCAACAACAATAAAACTTCTAATGACAAAAATAACAACAAAATGAACACCTGTCAAAAAGGGATAAAAAACAAGCAAACTACAAGAAACAATAAATCAACAACAATAGAACTGCTAATGACAAAAATAACAACAAATGACAACAAGTGAAAATTTAACAATAAACAAAGTAAAAACACCACTTAAAGGTCCTATATCGTGCCCATTTTCAAGTTCTTACTTGTATTTGTTTTTTTTACTAGAACATGTTTTCATGCTTTAATGTTCAAATAACACATTATTTTTCTCATAATGTCTGTCTGAATATACCTGTATTCACCTTCTGTCTGAAACGCTTCGTTTTAGCGCATTTCAACGGAATGGCAATGGAATTGCATTGTTGGGCAACAGCCTGGGTCCATGTTTACTTCCTGTTAGCTGATGTCATTCACATACACTGCAACAGGAAATAAACTGGGACACATTTAGAATGATTACGTTTAAAACTTTGAAATGGTCTAAATATTGTAGATTTCGGACATCACAAATGGACATGGTCACAAACCTTCTCATTTAACAGTACACTACAAGTTGTTTCTGAAAACATTTGAGGAGAGAAATAGCCATTACAGTAACAGAATATTGATTCATATTTGATCAGTGCTGCCTAGTTTGACCGTTTGATCGGAGTTTGCGAGTGATTGACAGCTGCTCAAAGACAGCAAGGCTATAGCTCGGCTCTGATTGGTTGTTTTCCTCCGGTCTGTGAAATCTTGCAGATGCCATTAGGAGCACCGGAGGACACAGAGTCACATTTTTCAGATTACCTGTCTCATGCACTACTGTCCGGGTATAGTGACCGTTTTATATAAAAAAAAACTTTTTTTAATCATATTTGCTCCACATCACTGCTGCTTAAGTCAAAGAGCTGAATACAATGAAGCAAATTCGAATTTGTCAACTTAAAGTCAAAGTTGTGTTCATGACTTGTTTTCACTGCCCCCAAGTGGCCAGAAAATATCTGTTATCGCAGGTTTAAACACTGAAAAACATCCTTGCCAGTAAAGAAACAGGGACAGCCCCAAAGGCACCCCTGCTAATAATGCATATAGAATAGAGTAGAATAGAAAAAAGAAGAAGAAAGAAGAAAAAAAATAGAATCAACCCATATACTATAAGAAACACAAACTCATTAAAAGGCTATGTTTTGTGATGTGATAATGTTTGTGTTTATGTTAATGTCTGTAAGTTGAGCTCCTTTACGATATAGAAAGATTAAACTGAGACATAAAAGAGTTCTGCAGGACATAAATCACCATCCCTCTTTCTCAAAGACACAAACCAGAGAGCCAGGACTCGGTTCTGCAACGTCATCAAGATGTACAGCCAGGAGGTGCTTCTCTTTGATTTAAAGGAGACCTTGTGGACAGTTGGTGGACTGTGAACATCACTGTATCTTTTATTTTGTGCTAAGAACCTTTCTGTCAAAAAGTGATTTGAATTACTGCAGGATTTAGCTGAAGGGTGACCTTTATATCCCTGGTTTCAGCCCATAAAATGCATCACCAGAAAACTGCATTTGGCACATTTTACACATTCATTTTAATTATTTATTTATTTACCTAGAATCCCAATTAGTTCCTACCACAGTACTCTCCCTGGGGTCTGTACAAAAACACTACATCACAACGTAAAAACAAATACGTAATTAAAATCCAAAGCAAAAAAAGGGAACAAAAGAAAAACAAACAAACTTCAATAAATCAATAAAAATAAATAAATCAACAAGAATAAAACTACTAATAACAATAATAACAACAAATGACAACAAGTGAAACAAATGACAACAAAAAACAAAAGAAAAACAAGCAAACTACCAAAAAAAAATGACTAAATTCAACAACAATGAAACTATTAATTACAATAATAACAAAATGACCACAAGTCAAAATGGGATAACTAAAACTAGCAAACTACAAGAAATAATAAATCAACAACAATAAAACTGCTAATGACAATAATAACAACAATTGACAACAAGTCAAAAATTTAACAAAAAACAAACAAACTACAAAAAAACACTAAAATCGATAACAATTAAACTACGAATGACAACAACACATCAAGTATCCACACCTTTAAAACATTCAATACAACTCAAAAACAACAGCAGCACCATAAAAACAGCTTATATAGATGAGGAAATATAAATAAACCAAGAAAATTCCTCATTAATGATCACATAGTCAGATATTATGTATCAAAACGTGTTGTAACTTGTTAGTGTTTGCACCAGTGGGCAACCTTCGGGTCGGAGAAGTGAAGCCAATGCTGAAGTGCCTTAAACGTGCATTCTTCCTAACAGCCAGCAGGGGGCGACTCCTCTGGTTGCAAAAAGAAGTCTGATTGTATAGAAGTCTATGAGAATTTAGTAAATGATGGTCCCATTTAGAGTCAATTAGACCATAAAGCAGGGGATGCTTTAGGGCGTGGCTACCTTGTGATTGACAGGTCGCTACCAAGTTTTTTGTCTTACAACTTTAACCCTTTCACAGTGTGTTTTCAGTTCATGAAAGTTAATTATAACCTTTTTGGTCACCTTAAAACATCAAGCTCGACCATCTCTCGTCACTTCTGGTTGCAAAAAAACAACGTGGTGATGGCCAAAATGCTGAACTTGAGGCTTCAAAACCATAGTCCACAAACCAGTTTTTGACGTCATGGTGACTACGTCAACTTTTTATATACAGTCTATGATTTGCACCAGTTTCTGTATGTTCCTGATACAACTTAAATCAAATCATTTGCCCACATTTCACCATCTGCACACCGTGGTGACAGCCGTGCGTGTCAAAGTGAGGCTGGATGACATCATGACAGGCGCCTGCCAAAAAAGACAAAATAGATGTTTTGATTTGGTACACAGCTGAGCTAAAAATACGTGGTGTGGATGGAAATGTACGAGCAAGGGAACCGCCGTGTATCCTCTTAGCGTGTTTTGTCTCTCTTAGTGCCACCTCTCCCACATACAGATCTCTTCTCCCAAGTTTCCAGCTGTGAGAGACAAGAATATTTACACAGGCAAACTTTGGTCTCTGCAGAGAGACTATAGCTTCATTGCATTGCTGGGTTGTTGGTGTGCTGGTAATTATGGGTGACGGTCCTAACTGTAAGTGTTTGGCCCGTGTCCTTCAAATGAACCTGTCACCAAACATCACTGTACTTTGCTTCAAAATGTGAATTTACTATTGCTACACAGCATTGGTACCCTGCCATTATAGACAGCAGTGTATCCTCACTGCTGAAGTTGCAGGTTTCAGGTTGTTATTTGCAGTTATTTTCTCATACACGCTGCTATCACACCATACTTTTATATGCATAGGTAGCTTTTACATTTGCAGGTTTGTGTACAGTGGGCTGAAATCATCTGAGCATACCCGGCTGTACTTTCAACACGGAAATGATTTTGCATGGGTTTATATACGGTGGATACAACTCTATTTGCAGTCATGAATGTCTTTTGTCGCCCTGCGGTGTGTTCAACAGCTGTCATATGCATCCAAAGCACACGTTTCAAAGACAAAAGCTGTGTTTTAAAAACTTTTTCTTCCAGAGAATATCCACTCTTAAAGTCTTCTATTCGGTGAAGCGTATCACAGACATGTGCTGAAGTAGATAGACCACTTCTTGTATTTCTTTTTCAGAAGCCTTTGCACCAAACATTGTCTTCCACAGTGTGAATTCTGCTCTGTAATGATTTGAAGATGCTTGTACCTCTCTCACCATCGCTTTTTTTTTTTTTTTTTTATCCCTCCTACAAACAAAACTATCATGTTGCAACACTTATCCGGCTTCAGGTGGCAAAAGCCAGCCGAGAAAAACATGGCAGGTA
This sequence comes from Sebastes umbrosus, assembly GCF_015220745.1. Taxonomy (NCBI): domain Eukaryota; kingdom Metazoa; phylum Chordata; class Actinopteri; order Perciformes; family Sebastidae; genus Sebastes; species Sebastes umbrosus. The sequence continues at coordinate 6,071,315 of NC_051286.1, forward strand.
GTCATTGCTGTGTAATAACAGATCTGGTAGACGGAAAGTTAGTCTTCACGGGGAAAAAGAATCCCTGTGCTGGAAATGGACAGCGAGCATAAATAGATCTTTTATTTGGAACTAGGGAAAGACCCCATTCGACCCCCGATGCAGGTGCATTTTCCCCTTTGCAGGTAATTTCCAGCAATCTAACCTGTCACAGCACTCACCAGTAGCTCAATGCAATTTTGAGAATAAATGTAGCATCCAGTGTGTGGTAGAAGCTCCTGTGTTTTTAGACCCTATCACCACACAGGAATGTAGATATTGGACAATTTTGCAGATTACGTTCAGTGTTTCTTTTTAAATTTCCAATGCCACTTTAGCAGCATGGCTCGAGGGAAGACAAGGCCAGAGTTTTGGACAGTCCATCAGACTGAAATATCTTAACAGCTACATGATGGCCCTGGTCCCCTTAAGAATGAGGCATATGCTGACTTTGACGATCACATTAACTCTTCTCTGGTGCCACCAGCTGGTCATTTGGACATTTTTAGTGAAATTTCTCAACAGCTATTAAATGGATTGCCATGAACATTTGATATTCATGGTTCCCAGATGATGAATCATAATGACTTTAGTGATTCCCATGACTTTTCACCACTAGCAGGTCAAAGTTTTCAGTTATACAGTAAAATATCTCAACATCTACTTGATGGATTGGCACACTATTTTCTACAGACATTTAAAGTTTTCAGAAGATGTATATGACACTGAGCTTGGTGACCCCAAGTTTTCCTCTAGCGCCACCATTTATGATTTTGATAAAAATTTCTCAACAACTATTGGACGTTCATGTCCCCTTCATGAAATGTATCCTCATACAACGGTTCGTATGATATCTTACGAAAAGTTATTCCTAATTTTTCATGCATTTCCTATGTATGTCCAGGAACACTTGTCAATTTCCGCTTGTTACATGCATACAGTCTTTTCAAAATAAACTTCCGTCTCCACAGGAAACAACTTGGTTAGGTTCAGGCAACGTAACTACTTAGTTAGGTTTAGGTAAAATCGTGGTTTTAGGTTAAAATAACACTGGAATGGCATAACTTAAAGGACCAGTGTGTTGGATTTAGGAGGATTTATTGGCAGAAATTGAATATAATATTCATAACTATGTTTTCATTAGTGTATAATCACCTGAAACTAAGAATCGCATCAATAATTACAATATATATTAGTCTGAAATGAGCCGTTGAGAATCAGAATGAGTAATTTTACCTTTTGTGCTTTCATGTATATTTTGATACGAATTCTTCCGTACTTTTTGTAAAATTTCTAAGGCAGGACTTTTACTTGTAACAGAATATTTCCACACTGTGGTATTACTACTTTTACTGAAGTAAAAGATCTGAGTACTTTTACTCCGCCACTGGACACAGGTGACACCACACATAAATACTGAACATACAGCTCTCTGTCTCTGACCACTGCTTGACTGACAGCTCTGTGATTCTCCTGTTATTTTATTCCTAGCTGTTAAGACAGGACGACTTCTTCTTCCTCCACTGTCTGTCTGTCATATGCTTTATTTGAAGATAGACACAGAGAAGCCAAAACCAACTTTGTCCTCTTTCTTCAGGTACTTTTAGAAAGCTGGATTTTACAATACATAGAAAATGGAAAAGTAAAATCCATCAAGCTGTGCCTCATACCTCAGGCTGTCCTTTCTGTTTGGGATAAAGCCTTGAATTGAAATGGTATGAAATGGTTTTTGACTCTGATAACTAGAAATTTAAAGTTGACCTTACTTGAAACGGGCTCACTTATCAAAATACATTGAGGTTATGATAAAAGATCGGATGATTTCATTAAATTGATCATGATATTTTATAGTAAATGTGGATGCAGGCTTTAAAGTAAAGCCAAACATCTGTGAAAATATGTCCTAGAAATGAATTGATTATAAAACCTTTCGAGTGTTAAAACAACCTTCAATCAACCACAGAAATAAAAACGGAGTGGTATTGTCTCTGATCTTGGCTGCTTTAAAGGGACCGATGAAGAAAAGAAAAGAGGAGGACTGAGCAGAACTCGAGGTCGTCTCTTTTGATTGTGGCTTCAATCCATTCACATGCTGAATAGAAACGGCATTTGATTTTTACTTTTTTTAAAAGGTGCAACCTTCACTCTGTTGTGATGAATATGAGGTCCTTCCAATGCAAAAAAAACACTCTTTCAATATTTGAATCACTGCGTAAAAAACAAATTGAATGAAACTGTTATAAAGAGAATGTGACACTGGATGTTCCTGGATTCTGCCTTCAGATTTGACAACTACGTAGTTAATTTGTCAAAACAGAAACAAAAAGTCATCAGAAAATCAAATCTATTAAGCACAAAGAGGCTTCAACAAATAAATAATGAATTCCCTTGATTATAGCCACAAAATCACAGCAAGACATACCAAACAAACCAATAAAACGGAGACATGACTAAAGTGTTTATAATGGTTGAAAATGTGAAATCAACAAGATCAATACCATGACTTTGGCAATACATTTAAATAACTGGAGATTCGTCATTGATATTTGCTCATTCACACATTCAACAAACATGGAGCAACAGCAACATCATTAATTTGGAGTTTCTGGCCTCGTGATGAATGTAAGTGCAATAATCACTTTCCTTTTAACTCTGTTTTTGGTCTCCACCAACTCCTGAGGGAAATATGTGGCTCTTTGGCTGGCGCTACTGTCTGTGACCTGGAAATCAATTTCAGCGCACAATCTTGAAGGATTTCTCAATTCCTAAAATGCATTTTCGAGGAGAGAGGAGGCTTACTGGAGGAGCCAAATAGAGAGAATGCACAGGTGGTGTATCCTTTTCCTGTCCAAAGTCTTTTTGTCATCAATGATGTATAAATGAGGCGTGACACACAGCTGGAATATATAAGCATTGCGAATTGAATAAAAGTTGTCCTGAACACTTTTATGCTCATCTGTCAGAGATCATAAAAAACAGCGGTCGGGTACAACAAAACAATGGACAGCTGATGCAACACGTCATTTTTAAAGGGCGGTTCCATCTGCGTTTTTTTCCGTAGTGCCATACTGACGACAAGTTAAAGCGGCTGTGGACGGGAGCAGCCGAAAAATGTATTTTAGCCACCTTAAAAAAAAGTAAAACCAGTTTAAATGTACTGTATAATTATAAGTATTTTCACTGCTTTACCATTCCGACGGGGAACTGAAGCCGTTACATCGCTGTCTTCAAGTACACAAGACCAGACTGCATTCACAAAAACAGAACACAGGAGTTGCTGGTTTACCGCTGCATCGATCGGTTAGTTTCTTTGTGTTATTGTGTGACTTTCGGATCCGAACTAACATGGCGTTCACAGCAGTACATTGCTTCGCTTCCGTGCCGGTAAGTTACTGTATGTAACGCTAATACACAGACTATAAGGATGTATATATACTGTACATGTAGCAGCGTCATCATGCAGAAACCTACGTCAGGTCACGTGGGAAAACGTTTTTAAAAGGGCTTGGGAAAATAGCATTTTGATGCTAAAACATACATACTTTGACCAAAATGTGAATGTTCGGATTTAAGAAACACCCCTGAGAAGCTACAGAATGATATAAAACCTTCTAAAACAAACCTAAAATAATGGACACACCCTTTAAATAATGGTGGAGGTGCGCTAAAAAGGAGGATGTGTTTGTATAGTATGTGTTGGTGAGTTTGAATTAGCAAGAGTTAATGTGTATTACTGAGGGCCGAAAATCACCTCAGGCACCACACTGGACCTAAAATTATTTTTGGAAAAGGACACAGTGCCCTTGTCTCAGTAGCATGCCACTTTATGAGGTGTAATGTGAAGATGTGACATGAAAAAACACACTGATGAACCCATTCAAAGAAGGCAATCTCCCTCCCCTACCGTTTGTACAGATGTGACAGAGGCAGGCAGGTAGATTTAGTGCTGATTTTCCGTCGTCAGTCATGTTTTAACTGTGTTTGAGAAAAGCACGGCAGCCCCCCTCCCACCTCAGATGAGAATAATATAAAGAGGAGAAAAAAGTAAAGTGAATATGCCGACACTTCTGAAGGCCAAAAGTCTGAAAAGCAAATACGGGGGAGGAGGAATAAAACCAGAATACCACAGCTGAAAGATAAAGACAGAACATCTTTGCAAAAACCGTCCCCTCAAAAAATTAATAAATCGAAATAAAACAAAAAGTCTATTGAGCAGTCGTGAAGGAAATGTCACTTGCAAGAACCTTTGGAAAAACATTCATTCAACATTCAATCTCAGATATTTCAAAATAAGGAATTTAGCTTTTCAGAGAGCAGAGAGGTATTCAACATATCCAAATCAAAACCAACGAGATTGAATTTAGATTTATCAGTCTACGCTCTATGTTTGAAAGTAAAAACATAAAAGTTAAGCATGAAAGTTCATTCTTGACCTTGAAAATTGCAGTTTGACCAAACAATCCCAAGTCACGGTCCTAGAGCTTTTAACCCTCATCTACTGACTAAGGTCCCCGCAGACCCAAGAGGGATACTTTTTGTCATATCTCACAACAATACCTAAAATAAAATTTAAAAGAATTGCAGTCTATGCAGTTCTCTGTGCTTTGTTGACATCGCCGGGCCGGCTGCATGTGCCTTTTAGTGCATGTTTGTGCATGCGAGCTCGCCCTCATGACCACCGCTCTGCACTGCTCTCATACGGCAGTTAAAGCCGATAACGCTGCCCTGCCATGTTGAGAGCCGTTGAGAGGCAATAGAAATGCTCAGAATTTCACATTTAGCTCCTTTACAGTAAGATGGTATTGATTGTCAAACTATCTGGTGCTGTTTTATTCATTTATTATTGTTCCATCATCTTATAGTCCAAACTTAAGATTTCATGTTTTTTTTATTTTTGAGTCAAGTCTCAAGATCCCATATTGTAATCTTTGTCTGACTCATGTCCAAGTTCAAGTCTGCAGCTCTGGTAAAATTAACAGCCAAGTTTATTATTTATTCAGCCAATTCTAATGGGTATTTTTCTTCTTGTACTTCTAGGAGAGGAGAGGAGAGGAGAGGAGAGGAGAGGAGAGGAGAGGAGAGGAGAGGAGAGAATGCTTTCTTTTTGTAGACAGAGTTGGCAAAGCTCCACGTTAACACACATCCACAGAGTTAAACCATTTGGGGTCTGTGTGCGGGAGATATGCATGTTCATGTTCAGTCTCAAGGTCGCAGCTATGGTGGGAAGCCGCTGTGTGTGAGTGAGTGTGTTTATATTTGAAAAAAAAGACAGATAGGGAGAGAAAGTTTGCGAGCGTTATTTCTCTCATGCATACTCAGGTCTGAGGTATGCAGCCTGGTGTGGGAGTGTGCCAACACACATACTCTGCACACTTTCTACACATACTTAGAAACATACTTGAAGCCAGTTTTTCAGCTCATCCGGCAACGCAGTGGAACATTGGGTATTGTGCTCACTGGTGTGGACAGATGTCGCAGAGTTGTCCAACAACTAGCTGAAGGAAACATGCAGGCTGACCTGACACTCAGCCAAAAAAAAGATTCAGATGAAGCCACCAGTTATCATCTGTACAATCATGATAATATGTGCCTTTAAAGATGGGTCCCAGAATGATTTGAAAACCATTTTGTAAGGAATAACATCTCGCTCTGTCTGTCAACTTGACTGCCTGTGTGACATAAAAATCACTCCTCGCATTTTTACCCGGTCTTGTCTTGTCTCAGACAAAGAAGACTCAGGATTTTATTTTAAGTCTGGTCAAGAACACAACTGCAACGATATCACTAAATCAGCCATGCATTGTCTTATTTATTTGTTAACATTATTACTGTGTTTGCTCATAGAAAACAAAGGAAAATTCACCAAAGACATTTCTCATGGTACACTTATATAAGAGGTGAATGAAGAGGAATCTTCATTTGTTTTCTGTGGGTGTTTTTATGGGAATGTGCGATTGAGACCATAAACTCATGTTTACAATGTTTACTGAGGTAATAAATCAAGAAGTAGACTAATTTTCTCATAGACTTCTATATAATCAGACTTCTTTTTGCAACCAGAGGAGTCGCCCCCTGCTGGCTGTTAGAAAGAATACAAGTTTAAGGCACTTCTGCATTGGCTTTACTTTTCAGAACTGGAGGTTGCCGCTTGGTTTATGGTCTCAATCGCTAGTTTCAAGTCTTCTACAATACAGCATGATGTTCATTTAGTAAATTATGGTCCCATTTAGAGTCAAATAGACCATAAAGCAGGGGATGCTTTAGGGCGTGGCAACGTTGCGATTCACAGGTCGCTACCACGGCCTTGTCCGGTCTGGGAGTTGTCCGTGTTTTTGTCTTACAACTTTAACCCTTTCACAGTGTGGTTTCAGTTCATGAAAGTTAATTATAATCATTTTAGTCGCCTGAAAATGTCTTATTCAGCATTTGGTTGTACTTAGCTCCACCCTCTCCTGTCACTTCTGGTTTCAAATAACCAAGATGGTGACGGCCAAAAACCAAGAGAACACAAACCACAAACCAACGGGTGACGTCACGGTGACTACATCCACTTCTTATATACAGTCTAAGCTCTTTAGCTGCTAAATGCTCCACTATGTTCACCGGCCGTTCTTATTATTTCTCTATTTTGTGCCTCCTCGTCTCCTCTTCTATATACAGTCTATAGTAGGAAGCAGCTGAATTTTATTTTTGCAGCATGTTATCTTCCAGTATATCCTGTGCCTCTCTGCCAATGTACGGTATGTGCATGCCGACAGAAGCCATGTGACAAAAGACCAAGAATGTTAAATTTAACCCAGAACATAAAGTCTTCATGATATTATTGTTGAATGCTGAAGGAGTACAACTTTGTCTCAATTTCTTGGTCGCCTTTTTAAAAAAACCTTCATTGTATGTTTTTCAAAATGGTCACTTTTCTTATTCACAGCTTTTAATGACCACTTCACACATATTATATTCCCATCTATGCGTCATGCACTGATCCATTGTGGGGGAAGTGTTCGTCCACATTTAAACTGTATAGCCATTATTTCTCACATTGCTCACAGAGCTCACAGATTCAGCCGAGGCAAACACAGTTGGCTGCCGGCTTTACGGAAAAGCTGTGAACCTGATTTAAAGTGATAATCTGCGAGATCAGTGTTCGGTTTTGTTGCATTTTGACGCAGCTAAAGAGGATTTCACCAGGTTAAGACCAACACTTGCTGTTTAGAACAGCAGATACGGGAAATAAAAGCCTCAAAGTGACAAAACTGACACTGAATGACACCCGAGTGTGAGAGAGTACAGTTTTATCTGCTGTATGGAGCTTTGAAGAATCAGCATTATCAAGAAGTGTTCACTGGTCCAGCTTGGCCCTATAAGGTTGGCACTGCCCACTTGTCTGCTCGGCCGTTACCATGACAATGCCCACCATGCCAGGCCAACACCATATGGTTACTATGGTAACGTTCCATTTCTTTTGGCTGATGCCGGTGAACCAGGTGTATCTGCCAGCTGGTGACGACAGGTGGATGGTGGGAGTGAGTGTGTGAGCGTGTGTGTGTGTGTGTGTTGCGTCTGTTTTAGAGCAGATAAACCAAAAACACTGAGCCTCCCGGAGTCAGAATGAACCAAGAAAGAATTGAGTAGAGCGCTGTGTTTCTATTCGTCCCCAAAGGCTGATATTCAGAAGCATCGATTCATCATTTGTGGAGCTCTCTGTTGGGTTTACACCGCTTTTACCGTTACCTGTAGGCCAGTGACTAACTACGCCAACAGTTGGCCATCGGGCGCTGTTGGGCCAAGCGTGGCTGACCATCGCCTGTAGTTCTTGCGAGAGCCCGGCACCATTAGTTCTAGTTGGCCTGTATCAGCTTCTGCTCTGCCAGTTCAGCTTTGAAGCAGGGACACAGTGAGAGTGGTTGATCAGTATTTATCAGTTGCAAATTTTAGTGAAATATTGTCAATTTATATGTAAAATAGGGCTTTCAATCGCTTAAAATATTTAAGCGTGATTAATCGCAAATTAATTGCACATTTCTTTATCTGTTCAAAATGTACCTTAAAGGGAATAATCAACATGGGAGTGGGCAAATATTCTTGCTTTATGCAAATTTATGTATATATTTATTATTGGAAAACAATTAACAATACAAAACAATGACACATATTGTCCAGAAACCCTCACAGGTACTGCATTTAGCATTAAAATCAAATCATAACATGGCAAACTGAAGCCGTCAGTGTGCTGACTTGCCCCAAACTGCATGTGATTATCATAAAGTGGGCATGTCTGTAAAGGGGAGACTCGTGGGTACCCATAGAACCCATTTACATTCACATATCTTGAGGTCAGAGGTCAAGGGACCCTCCAAAAACTCCAAACAATTGAGTAAGCTTGGAACCTGGCAGAACCTCGCTCAACTTTCCCCTTTCCTGTTGGGTTATACTTAGATATGCAACGTCTGTTCACAGGTAACAGTACAGAGTTGTTAATAGTCACAGTTACTACGAGGAACTTTCATTTTGTGTTGATTTTGGATAATTAATTAGTTAGTTAGTTAATTCTGCATTGTTTAAATCAATGTTTTGTTGCTTGCAGTCTGCTAGAGACACCAGAGTCAACATTACAACATATCAAACTGGCTGCATTATTGAAATAGTTCCATTTATCATGTGGGTCCTTTCACTGTTTGATCAACCAGTTTAGCCTGATTCAGCTCAAGATTAAATGATGCAATGACTGCTGAACAGAACGGAGGCTCAACTATCTTCTTCAGTACAGTTAGTTACCCTTCACATCACATCAATAGAATGGAATGTGTTTATGCACTTATGTACACCTGAGAGAGAGTCACAGACGCTGTCCACGATTTTAATTGCAGCACCTTCATTTTCTTTCATATGTCTACTAGCTTTTTTAAGTGTACTTAATTTTGACACTTTTTCACACTCCTCTACAAAACCTGCTAATTAGTTTATTGTATGGAACTGCAACACATTGTATCTTTTGGGAATGTGTGCAATTGTTCCTGGTTTGTGAAATTATCCAATGATTTCAGTATTGTATTCAATCTTTTACAAAGGTTAGTGTTCTTAGTGTGATATTAATATTGATATAGAGAGGCGAAGTCCCGTCCCTTACGGTGGACCACCATGGGACCTTATTTTGGAAAAAATATGAACAGTAGTCAACGGCGAGAGACAAAATATTTTTACGCCATGAATCACACATATGATGTTTGTCAAGTTGCAGTCAAGAAAAAGTGAAGAAAGCTATGATTTTTCGTAGGTTTGTCGTAGTATCATTTAGTCTTGTGTGAAACCGCTCAGTGAACTACATCTCTCGTCTCACGCAATATACGTCACCAACACTAACTAGCTAGCTAACTTAGGTATGACCACCCACAAATGTGACGTTTTCTTACCTGATGTGTTTTATCCAGCGACTCCTGGTCTTTTTATCAGCCGGGAAGCAAAAGAATGAGCGAGACCCATTGCTGGTGTGAATACATCCCAGTAGGAAACACACAGGCATCGTATAGGGTGAACAGATCCCAACAAACCAAATGTGGGACAAAGAGTATGTTTGTGTGGGACAATGTGGGACACGTTACCAAGGCTAAGAGGTAGTCTACAATTTTGATATAATCTATCTAACTTAAATAATAAACATTTCTATTCTGACCCTTATCTTGTAACATCTCTATGCATTATAACGGATAAGGGATAAAATGCTGTGCAGTCCCTCATAAAGTGGGACACCTGATCACCATAGCATCGTAGCTTCAGCGAGAGAGACGTCACTTACGCCACTTTTGGGTGTGTCGTCTTTCTAATTACGTATTTTCACAGTCTGATACTTCAACAGCTTTATGACAAACTGAGAATTTCTTGAGTTACAAAATTATCTTTTAAATTGACAAACATCATGTGTGTGATTCATGGCGCAATTCAAACGGGATCAAAACATTATTTGTCCACATTTTTTCCAAAATAAGGTCCCATGGTGATCCACCGGAAGGGGCGTGACTTTACCTCTCTATTGATATTGAAACAGATGTCGTGACATCACGAACATCTTCTGAATAGATGATGCGTCTCCCTGTGGGTAATGTGCAGTATAAAGAATGAATGGGTAAGTCCCAAACTTGGGGTCATAAGGTTTCTAATTGACATTCACAGCAGGCCAGAGAGGACAGGGGACATGAAAAATGACATCAAGCTTAGGAGCCTCTGTAAGAGTTTGCTCTTGCCAGAGGAGAGGTGTGTGTTGGTGTACGTGTGTTTGTGGACGTGTGTCTCTCTGTGTTTAAATGTGTGTGCTTACATGTACATTACAAGTATCTGTGTGTTGTATTGGTGTGTGTGTGTGTCTTTGCCGGTGGAGAGGAGAGGAGGTAAATTCATATCAGAGTGTTTTTGCTACCGGCATGGTAATTATGGCAGTTTTTAATAACTATGCTTTATAATCATTTAGCACTGATGATACACACACACACACACACACACACACACACATATCTCTTGAGGCACTAATGAATTTAGATGTGATAGGCACTGAAGCTGAACTTAAGGATGGTGGGGGGGCAGAGAGAGATAGATGGATAGAAAGTGAGGAAGGCCAAGAGACAGAGAGGCGGGGAAACTTTGTTTTCAGGGTAACAAAATAACCATTCATGGATGAAAATGTTGTGCTGCATCGATCATTTTTATCAGTGCGTTCAGGAAATCATCAATGAGTGTGAGCCTATTCTGATGCCACGAGAACGCAAACACAAATATTTTCAAATCACTAAAGTGTGTACAGAGTCGTGGCTGAGAGGAGCTGCACTCTCTTGTAATCGACAGATCCATGATAGATTAAAAATCCTTCAAATTAAAAGCCTTCGTAAATGTCGGTTACAACTTGTGCTGCCTTTAGACTGATCCAATAGTGCTCAATTTGGCCGATAAATCTGAGCAGTCACAACGTGATTTATGGGACAAGAGAGAAGCAGCTATTCAGATAAAAGGAGGTCTAAGGGGGGAATGAATCTTTGGTTCAACTGATCACAACTCATAGACATATTCAACCAGTGATGAGGGGTTGCAAGCCGACACATTCTCACTCCCAACTCGTCAAATACCATTAGATTTGCGTGGCGATCCGGATCATGATCTGATGACGCGTTGATGACACATGACCCAGCCTCTTTCCTTCAGAGAGGGGGGGCAACTGTAGATTCGGCGCGTTTTTTCACATTAAACTCTGTGAAATTACAGTTGAGTTCGATCAAAGCACATTTGGTGACTGTTGGAAAGAGTTACGACGATGGTTTAGGTGAGTTTTATTTTGTTTCTGTCCGGTTTGAATGAAGTGTTTTACAATGCTCCGCTACGTACAGCTGATCTCAACATAAACAACATAAACAAAAATACACTTGGATGATGGTGCAAGCTGAACGGAGAGGGGGGGCAATCGTACGGGCGGAGGTCTGCGCTCTCCGAGTGCCATTCTAGTTGTTAATGGAACACCCGGTGTGTTTCATACCGACATCAAGGAGTGCCTCGTGATTCTTTGAATTACATCACTTTGCTCTGACTGATAATGTCGTGGGTGGGTTTACGTTGGAGTTAGTTGAAAGCCTGGTGCATTGCATGCAGCTGCTAAAGGGTGCCTCCGTGCGTCGGTATCCGATAACGAGAGACGCTTACCAAGCAGCGGTATTTGACGAGTTGGGAGTGAGTCACTGACAATTCTGATGTCATGACCATCTTTTTGTTCGGCGTGCAGAGGTCTAAGATCTCGCTCAAGGTTTCTTTTGTGATTTTTCACACAATTATTTCCGTCGTTTTTCGTGTGTACAACTATGCGCACACAAAAAGAGATTTAAGCTTTCGGTTTGAGAAGGGAAGGAGAAAGGTTTTAGATAAATAAAGCATCCTTCCCTCCTCTCCTTTCCTATCCTCTCCTCTCCTCTCCTCTCCTCTCTCCTCTCCTCTCATAGGTTTCGACAGGTACTGAGTGTGGCAGAGCTGAGTGAATTGGTTGCTGAGATGGGTCATTAGCTTTTCGCCCTCGCCATCGATCTGAGGCATGAGGAGGCGAGGGAGAAAGAGAAAGGGAGCGACAGACAGAGAGAGAGAGAGACAGGAGCACGGCTGCGCCTTTAAATTGAGACAATTGGAGAGAATCAAACACTGAATGGAGTGACCGCAACAGGATTGTCCAGGTTAAATGGATTAAGCTGTCTAGAATGCTTTGTTTTAACTTAATGCCACAGTCCAGTAACTGAGCCTGATAAGGCAGCCATTTTTTGCCCCGTTGTGTATAAAATTCTATATTCAGTTTAGTCGGAAATACAAAATGACACGAGTGAAATCCATAAAACCAGCAAAGAGGATTATTTTAGTCTCAGTTATCCAGAGCAGCTAATCTACTGAACAGAGTTAATGAACTAATTCTAAAGAGGGAGAAGTCTGAATGTTATTCTAATTAATTTGTGGAACTGTTGTAATTTTCGTTAATGTAAAACTGCTCAGACTGTGTGTTGGACTGGGAGAGGCAATTCAAAGTCAAGGCATGGATGATTCCCTTGATCCCCCGTCCATCCTTCAATCCATTCCTCTGTTTTGTCTCTATGCTCTTCTTTGTGCGGTTTGTCAACCCATTCTTACTCCCAATTTGTCAAATTTGCATCGGATACCGACGCACGGAGGCACCCTTTAGCATCTGTATGTTTGGAATCAATAAAGTACATCTATCTATCTATCTATCTATCTATCTATCTATCTATCTATCTATCTATCTATCAGACCTCCTCCCTATGTGGTGTTCGTTGCTACTAATACTTCCTGGTTCATATATATATGTATTTTCTTCACTTATTTTACTGTATTTAAGTTGTATTATTTTATTCTATTTTATTGTTATTTTATTAATCGCTTATTTTATTGTATTTAAGTTGTATTATTTTATTCTATTTTATTGTTATTTTATAAATTGCTTATTTTATTCTATTTTAGTTGTATTATTTTATACTATTTTATGTTTATTTTATTAATCACTTATTTTATTCTATTTTAGTTGTATTATTTTATACTATTTTATAGTTATTTAATTAATCGCTTATTTTATCTTATTTTATTGTTATTTTATTAATTGCATATTTTATTCTATTTTATTGTTATTTTATGAATCTCTTATTTTATTGTATTGTATTTGTATTATTTTATTCTATTTTAGTTTTATTTTATTAATTGCTTATTTTATTCTATTTTAGTTGTATTATTTTATTCTATTTTATTGTTATTTTATTAATCGCTTATTTTATTCTTTTTTAGTTGTATTATTTTATTACTACTATAACTGTTATTATAGCTTTTCATTCTATTTCATTACTTTTTGTGCATTGGTCTTACATTGGTCTTACATTATCAAATTATTACATTGCTGAATTATTTTTGTCTTTCCTGTTGTTTTCACGGTCCGCACTTATTGTCAGCTTGTCAGTCATCTGTGAATCACGTGAAAGGTGCTATACAAATAAAGTTTGATTGATTGACTCCAGAGGTGTGTTGAGACAATGAATGACCTTTCACCAGTAACTCCCGTTCTTTCTGTTATTTCCCTCCAGTCCCTCTCATTTTCCTCTTGTCTGGAGTAGATTCATATAAAGCCCTACAACTCCCCTACTACAGCTACATTTCTCCATCCCCCATACATCCATTGCTTCGTGTAACCTTCCCTACAGTCTCTCCTTCCCCCTCCACTCTCGCTCCTTCTCCTCCACTTCGCCAACACCGTGTAATTATCATGAAAGATGTGCTGCGTTTGTGTTTCTTTCCCTTCACAATTCTTACATTCAGCCTCGCACATCTCTTAGGGAGTGTAGGTGTAGCTTCCTCAGATATACGACTATACGGCAAAAAACACCTCAATCCTCTCTGCTCATCCCTCTCCACCATCTTTACAATCTTAACGAGCTGTGACATCACCGCCTCGCCGTTCTAACGGACTGTGACATCACCGCGTTTGTGTTTATTGATTAAAACGCTGGCAGCCTTCAGGAAGTTGAAATAAGATCCCAATCCAATCACGGCTCGACTTAATGGCATTAGTAGCTGCCATTGGCTGGCGGGTTGCTCGGTAACCTGATTAGTACTAAAGCAGTTTGATGATAATGAGATTTGCTCTTATTGGTGTCTGATCAAATCACATCACGAACGCGTGTGCACAGAAACACTCGCAAATACACACACATACACCTTAAAGAATGCAAGAAGAGACACACATACAATACAGGTATTAATGCACATATTAACAAAAGTAAATACAGGGATTTATATTTAAAATCATGTGCAAATACAAATGTATCTGTAAGATGCATTATGATGATTTCACTGCATTAAAACAAACAGAAAACCACCAGACAGACTAAAAACAAAACAGATCAGAAATGATAAATGGTTGAGAGAGAAATAGGAAGCAGAGTGATTAGTAGAACTTGGTTCTGACCCAAAGATGAGTCATGGGATGTTTACAATCTGCGCCCCAAAATTATTCTGCTAAAGCTGCTGATTTTGAGGCCCAACAACAAACTGGAACCGAAAGATAGACGGGTGGAGATTTGGGACTTCCCAGAATCCAAGTTCAGTTCAATCTGCAGCAAAAACCCTCCACCAATCCTCTGGACTTGATCCACTTGGAGAGGCAAAGCTGAGAGGTGAACCACCCCAGCGGGGTACACAGTCATCCTGAGCTCGGAGATTCCCATCCAAGCCACGTAGGCCTTTTTTATACATCACCAGCTTACCGCACTCAAAACATCTGCTCTGAGTTTCTGTCGTGGGGTTATAATGTCAGTGGTCTCAACATGTGTGACTGTATCTGCTGCAAGAGCTGACTGGAACAACAAAGGAGGAGGCTGCAAACCATGAAAGTAGCATTACCGGTTGTATACCGGCAATATAATATTAATAAGAATGTTTTCTTTAGTGTACAATCACCTGATAATAAGAATCGTTGTGTTTTTGTTACCTTAGAATGAGCTGTTTATATCTATGTCCGATATTTTTCTACAGTAGCCCAGAACGGACAAACCAAACACTGTTAACGTTTCCTGCCTGGGCTGGAGTCGATTACGTTACACGGTCCCCCGTCACTCCACTCAAGCCGCCAAAAAACGAGACACCGGATAACCTCTGTTGGTCTTGAGGAGCAGCAAAATTTATTTCCAGCCCAGTCGCACAGCAGTTCATGAAATATTCACGAAATTTTATGTATTGATTTGTGTACATAGACACGAATTTCACATTTTTTTTTGTGATGGTCAGCATATAGCGTATGTAATCCACGTAATTGTGAACCTAACTAAGTCTATCTTTTCCTGAAACTAACCAAGTAGTTTTTTTTTGCCTAAACTTAACTAAGGCGTTTTGTTGCCTAAACCTAATCAAGTCGATCTTTTCCTAAACCTACTAAGTAGTTTTATTTTGAAGAGACTAGAGTGGAAATTGACACTGTTTCTGGACATTCGTAGGAAAACGCTCAAAAAAACACGTTGTTGAGAGTCGTGCTGAGCATCATGAGGAAAAAAAGTTGAACTTGTGTCTACGTTCACAAATCAAATAGATAAAAGTTTTGTGACTATTTCACAAACTGACGTGAGACTGTATTATTATTTCTGCACAAACTGCAACTTCCACTCTACATTCACTTGATATTCTCAAAGCTAATCTAACTGTCTTCTGCTCCACTCGCTCACTTGTTTGCTCACAAACGTTCGCTGCCGCTCTCTCTCTCTTGCTTCACCACTCACCTTCCATGTACACGCACTCACACTGACTCTGCTATTCTCTAAATGACCTACGCTACAACAACTGGCTCTAGATGGGACCATTCACGTTTTTGCATCAGCCACCGTAGTTCTCCTACACGCTTGGCACACAGAAGTTGGTTGCAATCTGCAACCTCACTGCTAGATGCCGCCAAATCCTACACACTGTACCTTTAAAACTGTGATAATACCATAAAGACTTGAGAGCATTTGAAGATTATTTTTTTACAAAAGTGAATCAAGGATTTGATTAAAAACTACATTTTCAAAAGAATGTGGATGAGTCCTTAGTGGACAGAATTATACTACTGGTACAGACAGAGTCCTCCCTAATGCAATGCTATGATCATTAAGTTTTAGTTTTGATGACTGGCTTGGCAAACGGAGCACAGCTCAAGATGACAACCTGCCAACTGGCCAGGATCCGGTTATGAATATTCATGAGAGAACCAACTGCAGAGACTTAATGTCCACAATGAACTGGCTGAATTTTGAACTTGCTTCCTTTTCCTCTCAGTTTTTTGCCTTCTGTCTGCACTAAACTTGCATTTTTGCACACCAAAAAATTGATTTTCAGAAATGCCCTCCATAGTAAATCTTTAAAAAAGATGGTCTTGTGTTGAAGATGTGAGGTTCTTTGAAAATGTAAGACATCATGTATGCATGTGCCTGCACAAAGACAGTTGAGTGTTTTTATAGGAGTCATGTTAAAAATTCTGTCAAATCTCAAGAATTCTGTACAGCTCATGTCACTGAACTACATCCATATTTCAGACGACTATAGATCCCTTTTCTGTAAGTAAACATGATGACGTATTTACGTGGGCAGAGCATAGGTGAAGGCAGAATAATTCTCTGAACACATTAGCTAATGCTGTTGCTGTTGGCTTGTTTTTATGCCTCTACGTTGGCGACAGCTGTGGCTAAAGGCTTTATGTTTTCGGGTTGTCCGTCCTTACATTCGTATTCTCGTGAACGCGATACCTATAGAACGCCAGGAGGGAATTTCTTCAACTTTGGCACAAACATCCACTTTGATTCAAGGATGAACTGTGTAGATTTTGGTGGTCAAAGGTTAAGGTCACTGTGACCTCACATTTGTCCCATTCTTGTGAAATCTCGGGAATGCCTTGAATGAATTTCTTCAAATTTCGCACAAACGTCCACTTGGACCCAAGGATGAACTGCTTAGAATTTGGTGATCAAAGGTCAAGGTCACTGTGACCTCAAAAAACACGTTTTTATGCCTCTGCGCCGGTGAGAGCCGTGGCCGGAGGCATTATGTTTTCAGGTTGTCCATTCGTCCATCCGATCAACCGATATCCCAGGAACGCCTGGAGGGAATTTCTTCAAATTTGGCACACATTTGGACTCACGGATTGGACTCAACATCTGCTGTAAAAGGCTTTTTGCTAGGATAGGTTGGCATTTAGCATTTAGTAGGAACAGAAACAGAAAGATTACCAGAAGAGATGTTTTTTGCCAAACGAAAACGGAGGAAGACGAAGAATTTTGATATTTCCCTTTTGTTTTGGCTTGTCAGTGTGCTTGGAGAACCTGTAAAAAAAACTACCTGAAAATGCAAGTGTTGTTTTCCAGACGCAAGTTACTGTTAATTCAAATCACTACGGAGCTTCCAGGTGAAATTTCAACCTTAATTTGCATAAAGTTACATTTATGTTTTTCAACTTTCAACCCCTTCCTTTTCTGACGTTACTGGTCCGTCCCAAGCTGCCTATAGGCTATCGAAATGACAAAGCGAACGCTAATCGTGTAGCTTTTATGATTATAGGTAATGTGGCTCTTTTCACCTACAGGCTGCCTTTCTGTTGAATTTGGGTTAACACTGACTTTAGATAAAACTGTGTGAGGAACCCTTTAAAACTGTAATGTGTCTGTGTGTGTGGGAGCCAAAAATCCTGTTACAAGACAATGCAGAGGTAAAAACCTGTTGTTGGTGGTTGGTTGGTGTGTGTATGTGTGTGTGTGTGTGTTCGTGTGTGTGTGTGTAGGTGCAGGGCTCCTTTTTTCTCTTTGTAGGTTGAAATGCCAACTCCTCTTTTCACTCTTACTGATTCCCTTATAATTAATCAGCCATGCAATTATACTGCAGAATAGAGAGAGAGAGAGAGAACAAGAGACGGGGACGAGAGAGGCAGAGAGACACAGGGGGACGGGAAGAGAGAGAGAGAGAGAGAGTATAAAAACTTCTATTCGATTCTATTGTGTGGGGGAGCGAGAGAGAGAGAGAAAAGAAAGAGACGGAGAGAGATGGAGAAAGAGAGGGTTTCTCTTGAAAGGTGATAATAAGGAGCCCTTAAAAGAACAAATGAAAATGTCATTTCTCCCTCCAACCCCTCCTCGCCCTCACCCTCCCTCCTCTCCTGTCCTGTGGAGGGATAATGAGGGGGAGAGGGAGAAAGTGAGGGAGAACGAGTGTTTCTCAACATGAGACCTTTTGTCGAAACATCTCTGCGTCTCTGTACCCTGACGCCTTTCCTCCTCCTTTCCTGTCCCCTTTCCTCAGCACCCTTTTCCCTTTGTTGTATCTTTTTTCCTTGTAAAGACATGTCTTCCACCGCCCACGCCACCCTCCCTTCTCCTCCGTCGCCTGCACTCCATTATGCTGGACATTAATTCCAGGTTGTTATCAAGACGATAGGTTTGGACCGGGCCAGAGCCGAGGCCGTGTCCCCCTTCTCATCCAATAGAAAGGTCAGTTATTATGGTAATAGGACACAGTTTGATATTAGAAGCGCTCTCTTTGTTCCAGACAAGTTTCATTACTCTGGAGAAGCTCTCATTACAAAGAGCAACGCCTCGCTCCGGCTCTCTTTTGTTGAGAGGATAATACATGAGGCGGGTGAATGTAGGAACACTGTCTGCCGGCTGGAAATACGCTGTTGAGGTGCCCTTGAGCAAGGTAATTAACATGTGACTGCCTCAGCAGGTTGAAATACTTCTGATCGCCGAAATGAAAAACAGCACATTCATAAAATAAGGTTTTTATTTGCTTTATTCAGAGCTTTCAACAGAATTATAAAATCAAAAGCAGATCCTCCTGAATGAGTTACTCCATCTCGAAATCATTCAAGTGTCAGAGCTGTGCTTTTAGCGTTGCAGTCGATAAGCGAGGTTCACCGTTCACCTCCTTTGAGGCCGTTTTCACATTGTAAGCAGCGACCGCTGAGAAATCCGTCATCTCCGGTGAAAGGTGAGTGCAGAGCCACGAGGGCAGCCCCAGCAGGCAGAGCGGGAAACAGCCTCCTTCTCATGGAGACCGCTGTGAAACCACAGGTGAATCACGTTTAGCTTTTTGAGGCCCGTCTGCGCACGACGCTGTGCTTGACCGATGACATGACAGCCCCGATCTCTCTGTCAGAGAAGAAAAGGTAACCCACGCTGTGTGTGGTTTTTCTTCTGTAGCAGAGTTGTCTGAATTGTGAGCGCCGAGAGGTGCAGCGCTTGGTGTGTATAATCCTGCTGCAAATAATGACTATGTTTCCTCGCTATGTCCTTGTGAAAGGCATAACATTATGTAGCCGTAAAGCAAAAACATTTGAAAAGAGCTGTAATTAATTAATATTTTCATTATTGTTTCATCTATTGCTCAATTTTCAGATTAATTGATAAATCCATTAGTCTATAAAATGTTCAAAAACAGTGCAAAAGCCCATCAGAAGTGCACAGACTCCAAGGTGTTTTCTGATCAACAGTCCAAAACCCAAAGATTAAATTTATACTGATAAAAAATCAGAGAAAAGAAGCAAATTCTCACATTTGACAACCTGGATCCAGTAAATGTTTGGCATGTTTGCTTGAATAAACAATCAGTCATCAAAATGCCCATTTTTCTTTTTTTTTTGGGAGCAGTTTACCCTCTGGCAGAGGAGTGTATGTCAAATTGCATGGTGCCACAAAGCTAATAAGTTTGGATGCTCCATTTTAGACTTCCCACATCATTCCATTCTACTATTACAACACGTTCCCATCCCGTCACATACTTACGCTAGTCAGGACCCCTTGGTGCCACTTTCTAACGCACTTGGTAGCCCAGTGCCTTAAACTATGATGTACCACTATGGTTGCAGTAAACATGTGGTTAACGTTGTGAATTCAAACAAAACACTTGATTAGGTTTAGACAAAAAGGAAAAAAACATCATGGTTTGGATTAAAATTACTGTTTGTAAAGTGAAAGTGAAGCGGAACACAAACTGCGTTCTCCTGGATGAAAATCTTGTGTTTGTTGGCCGTAAACATGTTCATTTCTGCTTTAAAGTTGGGCCTTTTAAAGGGACTATTTGTAACTTTCAGAAATGCTTGTTGTGGCCGTTAATTCAACGAAAGTCAGCGTCGGGCTCGCGCTTGCTCGCCACATGCGAGCGCGCATATACGAGCGCGCATATGTCCCGTACATTTATACGCTTAAAAAGTTACAAACAGTCCCTTTAACATCGGGGTCTATGGAGATTAACTCGCTTTTGAGCCAGCCTCAAGTGACCATTTGAGGAACTGCAGTTTTTAGCACTTCGGCGTTGGCTTCATTTCTCCGCACCGGAGGTTGCAGCTTGATCTATATGTTGCAGCTTTTCCATTAAAGTAAGAGTCAGTGACATTTTAATATATGCAAATGTTTTTCTTATGTACTCTTTGCAGTCAATACCAAACAATCATGATTCAAACTAAACCCAGTTCACCCAACTAAATAGAAGATGAACTGAATATTTAGCATTAACAATGAGAGCCTACACTGGTAAACAACGAGAAGAGTACAAACTTTATCAACATGAAATTCGAGGGCAACACATCCTCCGATTGGACAGCACCAAAGGTGACGAATGAAAGAACTAGCGATAATGTTACTGCCCGTTAGAGGCTGTAAATGGAGACCTAGTTGAGACTCTGCTCCCTTCCTCCTCTCAGTGTTCCCACAGAGAAACCAGGATATCGCCGAGAGGCTGCGTGGGTCTGCAGGCGACACACTGCTTATCGTCTGAGAGAGAGTTTAGGATGATTCTGTTATGCAGCCGCGGGGAGGCTGAGTCCAGCTGGACCAGACTGATCAGAGATCAGCGGAACACACCGTGGAATCAGACAAGACTATTACCGAGAGATTGACGGGCTCTCTCTCTCTCTGTGTGCGTGTGCGTGTGTGTGTGTGTGTGTGTGTGTGTGTGTGTGTAGCCAGCAGATGGGAGATAGCAGAATCAGTAAATTAATCCTCAACACATCACAGAGCACTAATTACTGATTAATAACCACTGGACTGTTCTCTCTGTCTATGTTTTCTCTCTCACACATGCAAGGACAGGTTTATCTGGTTGTGTTTAGATGGGAATTATAGAGAAAATGAGTCAGAAATGGACAGAGGTAGGTCAACAGAAATGAAATCTGATAAACAGAGAGGATTTGACAGAAGAGAACGAAAAGACAGCGAGAGAGAGAGACAGAGAGAGCGAGAGAAAGAGAGGGAACAAAAGGAGAGAGTGAGCGATGTAGGGATGTAGAGGGAATGCAAGTCTATTGTCTTTCCATCACAGAGCGCTCATTGTTTCTAATCCACTTACGCACACTGGGGTAACTCACACACACACACACACACACACACACACTACACATATGGCTACACTTTAGGCATTTAGTTGGCATCATGCAGAAACACACACATGCACACACCAGGTTCAGACTAATTGTTGCATTGTGTGTGTTGTTTC
Source organism: Sebastes umbrosus (assembly GCF_015220745.1). Taxonomy (NCBI): domain Eukaryota; kingdom Metazoa; phylum Chordata; class Actinopteri; order Perciformes; family Sebastidae; genus Sebastes; species Sebastes umbrosus. The sequence goes on from NC_051286.1 coordinate 6,092,852, forward strand.
ACTGGAGAGGATTCATATTACCATACCACGGTAATATTACTGTAAAACTAACTACAATTGACCAATCCTAAGTCCCGCCCTCCTTAGTTACTGTTGCTAGGTTGGACAAGCTTCACAAAAAGAAACATATTTCAACATACTTCGGGGCAGTATGGAGCAGAGATAATATAAACAAAGGAAGGAAATCAGACGATATCATGCAGGTTCACCAAAAACTCCTTCAGCTCAAACTCCAGCGGGGCCTCTGGCAGCAACGAGCCCGCCGCGGGTAGACCCAGATCCGGCTTCGCTGCAGCCTTCAGTCTGAGCTCCAGCCCACACCCAGCAGCAGCAGCGGCTCCTCTTCCGGCCTTCGCCTCGCTGCTCCGCCGGATGCCGCTGGAAGCCAACACTGCCACCACGCTGCTGGAGACCTAGGCCGTATTGCTGGGCCCGCTGGACAGAAGGGAGACTGTCAGAAGGAAGACTGTCAGACCCTGCTGCTGCCGTAAAATTAAAGGTTTTTATAAAGGAACTCTGGTGCTCGGAAACGCTACCGCTTTTGTCCACAGGGACCGCCAAAAATCAACACAAAATGAAAGTTCCTCAGAGTAACTGTGACTATATACAATGTAATGTGTCACACCAATGTAATGTGACTTACATAGTAATGTTACCTTTGAACAGACGTAGCATATAGTACATGTATAACCCACCAGGAAAGGGGAAAGTTGAACGAGGTTCTGTCGGGTTCCAAGCTGCCTCAACTGTTATTGGAGAACAGAGCGAAACGACCTAGGAAAGGTCAAGGGAAGACTTAACTGCACAAAAAGAAAATTTATTGCGCAATTTGAACAATAAAATAATAATAATACAGGACAATACAACAATATAAACAGATCTGTTTTAGATAAAGCCAGTCATTTTAGTGGGTCATACAACAATAATGGGCCATGGTATGGTAGCGATAACGGACATATGGTGATACCATTTGGAATCCTGAAGATGGTCTTGGAGAAAATGGAGCAGCTATTTATCTATCTATCTATCTAGACAGATGTTACTCTTCTTTCTGCCATTATAAGAGTGATGGATGGATAGCAGACGACTGTGTACAGCTACAAATAACTGCAGAGGATCAATACAGAACATGTTTGTTCTTGTGAAATTGCTCCAGAGATTAGCTCGGTTACATCAGCTCCGTTGAGTTAATGATGCTTCATCTCTGAAAAAGTTTTTTCCTTCCGGCGAGCAGAGATTAAACCACTTGATTTCAGTGACTAACACGTTTTCACCCACAGAGGAGGAGGACAGATCCATTCCAATGAACTGGCGTAGTTTTTCTGGCTGGTTTAAACACCGGTAAACATGTATGCCTACTCACAACACCATGACACATGGTTGCCTATCTCTGCTCCAGGCCACTGAATAATAATCAGCTTTCACTCGCTAAAATGTCAGAGCTGTTTGAGGTAAGTCCAAGTCAAGTCTAGGGATGCAACTAACAATTATTTTCATTGTCGATTAATCTGTTGATTATTTTCTTGATTAACTGATTAGTTGTTTGGTCTATAAAATGTCAGAAAATGGTAAAAAAAACGTCGATCAGTGTTTCCCAAAGCCCAAGATGACGTCCTCAAATGTCTTGTTTTGTCCACAACTCAAAGATATTCAGTTTACTGTCACAGAGGAGTAAAGAAACCAGAAGATATTCACATTTAAGAAGCTAGAATCAGAGAATTTTTACTTTTCTTTTTCTTAAAACATGACTTACACCAGTTAATCGATTATCTAAATAGTCGGCGATTCATATAATAGTTGACAACTTATCGATTAATCGTTGCAGCTCTAGTCAAGTCTGAAATGTACACAAGCAATCACAACTCTGCAAGTCTTTCATCATTTAAGTTGATATTTATGAAATCAAACCTTGTTTTTGATACCTGCAACAGCCATTCAATGTGTTTACATTCTGTAATTCTCTTCATGGTAGTTTTAATAGTAGTATAATATTTAGTAAACCCGCACGTAGACTCACATTGTCTTCAAACGCACGAGTGATTCACTGGAGGATAAATGCATGCATTTAATACAGTGTAATTTAATCTCATTGATAACAGCCTCGCTGTTTGCTGTTCATTCTCCCTACAACCGTATCAGATCTTTATTAAGTTACTGCAAATGCAAACGGCTCATACTTCTGCTTCACTGTTCAAATGGCAAGGCTGACTTTTATTGTGAAGCAGCAGCAGGAAAAGCAATAAGACAACGGTCTTTTTTTTGGGCATTTTTTCACCAGTGGTATTAAGTATTGCAGGGAGTAATGGAGTAAGAAGGAGCAGTTTCTGTGACTGTGTCCTGCTGTTGTTTGTGGAAAACCACTTGTGCCATGAAAGCCTCTGAACACCAACACAGGTGTTGTCAGTTATCCGGCTGATTAGACCTCTGCTCGGGGTGTGTACAGACTAATTGTGTGACATCTTCCTGAGTCTCCTGTTAGCTTTGTTGAACCTGTTAGGGCGGGACAAACCCTCATTTGACTGCAGCAGCAGGGTGTGACAGTCTGCTCCACAGCGTCATGGTTCTCCCGTGACTACCTCCCCTCCAGCGGGCCCAGCAATATGGCCTGGGTCTGGGTGCCAGAGTTGGTTTCCCCAGTGGGGGACCGGCAGAGCAGCGAGGCGAAGCTCTGCTCCTGGCCGGAAATGGAGCCGCTGCTGCTGCCAGGCGCGGAGTTCTTCACCTTCCACCGGAGCTCCGACCGCTGGTCACTGCCGGATATAATTTCATTATATTATCTCGGGCTCGTGCCGCCCCAAAGTATGTTGAAGTATGTTTCTTTTTGTCAAGCTTAGAATTGGTCAATTGCACTTACAAGCTGTATTCCAAACCGCCTACTTCTACTGATGAACGCAGTATGCAGTATACAGTACATACTGCGATCTGTGAGCGTGACTGCCCGGCTGGCAAGGTAGCTGTCATGGCAGTTTGTGGAGCTTCTGAACTCAGAAAACAGTGGAGCAAATGTTCGATTTGCCATCTAATATTGCAAAACTGTCAATATTCAGAATCTACACAGATGATTTCTCACCTCAAAAAATTTCAGGAGTGAATTTTGTGATGAAATAGCTACGAAAATTGTAAAAAAAACTGTTGTAACCGTAGCCTGTAGCGGTCCAGTGCTTTGCATTGTGGGATACAGTTGGCGAGGTAGACTGGTCTGATGCATACTGGAGATTTTTTCCAAATCAGTAAGACCTCCGGGTATTTTTCCTCATAGGTCTTCTGTTGTATTTCTGACAAAGTAGCTGCTCGACGAGTGTTGGCTGTACAGTAAAGTGCACATCAAACAGACCAGCAGGACCATCACCTGGAGCTCGGCGTGTCCCTTTAAGAGGGGACAGCGAGTATTGGATGGACTGGAAACTCTGCACTCATTACTCAACATAATGGACAGACAGAGAGAGAGGGGGAGGAAGAGGGAGGAAGACGTGGAGAGAGTTAGTGAGAGTGTGAGCGAATGTGTCCCGCACTTGATCATGCACTATTACCGCTCTAATAGATAAAGTAAAAAATGCTGAGTTGTAGTTTTCCCCACCTCTCTCCTGGACCATCTATCTCACTAACTGTTACAGCCTGTGGAAGCTGCTATTTCTACAGGAAATTACCATAGAGCCTTTACTTCCCCCAAGAAGGACCACATTAGCCTTATCTCCAGCACAAACTACAATATGTGGAGCTGCGAAGCACTCGGACGTAGACTCTATAGTCCCTTTGTGGCTTTTCATTTTCAGAAAATAAAATTTTAATTGAAAAGTTACATGGTCTTTTGTGTGATGATTAAATCCGATGACCCCTGTGAGAACCCGGGACCCAAGAAACTCTTCTACATCACCCTGTGGAGTTTTGAAAATGCAGTTTTCTTATCTAAATATGGAATTGTTCATCTTTAATTCTGAATTAAAACACTTTCTTTTTTATCCAGCAGCAAAAATATGAAGGTCCACTCACAGACACCCCCCCACTGTAATGGTTATAACCCCCATGAACATTTCACATTTCAACCAGGAAGCTGAGAGCAGTAATAACTCACATTAATTGATGTGGAGGTAATTCAGTGGGGATGTATATTGTTAATGCTTCCTCTATATTCCACAATTTATTTCATATAGGTTTAAAAATGTTCATCTCGAGGGCAAAGGTTAACATCACCAACTGAATCCAATAAAAAAACTAGATTATTATTAAAACTAGAGCATTGAAATAAAAATAAAAAACAAGTCTCTGTGGGAGAAGTAAAGTAGAACCACAACTTAACTTAATATAATATATTTAAAACTTCATCAACTTCAGTAAACTTCATCTACTGATAGGTGGGAACTTCAATGTGATGTTAAAGGTGCAAAATCAGATATCCAGAGCATTAATATAGCAGCAAACAACTATTTGTGTAAAGATATTAGCCCCTTTCACACAGCCTGTTCAAGGAGGGAATGTTCCACCGTTATTGTGCCTCGCTGTTCTGTATGAAAGATACGGAGACGGACTGGGGGGGACAGAGTTGTTTCGCCTCTGAGCCGGCAACTGAGGTACAGCCACCGAGCCAAGCTGACGTCTGTGTGAAAGCGACAACCAGCACGGCAGGGCTACACGCCACGCAGACACACTAGACGCAGAAGCTGTTGGGTTTAACGTTAGACCCCTTTTGCTCTCGCGATGGCGGCATTATTCCGTCATTGTTTTGTTCAGTGTGAAAAAGCAAAGCCGGCGTAACTGTGTATCTTCTTTATGGCGGTAGGGCAAAATCTCTGTGTGGAAGGGGCTATAGAGGTGTAATGTCTACCTGAGCAGAGAATGAAGTTGCACTGTGTGTGTTGTAATCAGAGCTTCTCCATGCCGAGTGTGCTTTTAGTGCATGTGCATGGACTGACGGCGTCATCATGGAAGCGTACTGTGATCTGTCAAGCGAACTGTTATCTCTGTTAGTACTTTCGCCATTGTTTGCACTGTTAGCGCTGTTAGCATCATTAACTGTGATTAACTGTGAGTTGCCGGCTTGCCGTCGCCTTGTTAAGAGCTGTTGAGAGGCAATAGAAATGCTCCCTATCCCGTATGTAGCACCTAAAGGTTCTATCATTGTCATTTGTCGTTTGGAAGTGTCTGTGATACATGTTTGTGAAGGTTCTCAGTCATCCAGGTCATGGTATCCGAGTAAGGGTTAAATCAGCAGCTACTGGACTTGGTTTTGATTCTTGAAGACGTTTCACTTCTCAAGAAGCTTCTCATCCAAGAAGCTTCTTCAGTTAAGTACTGAAGAAGCTTCTTGAATGAGAAGTGAAACGTCTTCAAGAATCTAAACCAAGTCCAGTTGCTGCTGATTTAACCCTTACTCAGGTGTCTGTAATACAATTCTAAAACAAATTGTTCAGGCGAGGATTCAAGACTGATGTTCCCTATTTTCACAACACACACGCACACACACACACACACGCACACACACACGCACACACACGCACACACACACACACACACACACACACACACACACACACATATCGTGTAGTTAGTACATGTGCTAATACACAACACACATGCTGCACTCATTGGGTGTGTTTGTTGTATATCATGAGGTCAGTCATTAGTGATATTGGTTCTCAGCAGCTGTTGGTCTCTTCTGTTTCAACAGCAGGATACGGGATGATCTGTCTGTGTGTGTGTGTGTGTGTGTGTGTGTGTGTGTGTGTGTCAGATGTGGGTCATTGTGTGTGTGCGATCTGTGTGCGTGTGATGATATTAATTTTAATCATCATCTGTCCGTCCACACCACAGCTGCCACAGCGTAGAACTGCAAAAGATTAGAGTAGACTGGGTTTCCCAAATGTACCTGTTAGTACTGTGATAATAGTGATGTGAAAACAGGAATTATATCTGAGAGCAGCCCGCCATTAAGAATCATCAGGTTAGAATGAGGACATAAACTGTTTTGACACATCAGTGAAAACAGACGGAGAATCAGAAGAAGAAGAAGAATGAATGTCTTCCTCCAGTACTCTCTCCATCACTAATGAGCTCTGAAGGGCTTCTTGAGTACGGCGCTCTTGTTCAGAACGGGTCATTTTTAATCAGTGTATTCGGAGCTGAAAGGCTCAACCGCAGCAACACTGAGACCAAAGCTACACTGATGGGGGTGTTTGGGGTCAAGCAGGGCAGGTAGTAGTAGGGCTTCATGATCATGGTTGAAATAATAATCATTATTATTCTCCTCCTCAATACTTATATTAAGAATAGCTTCATTATTCAGCCATCGTTTGGGGGATTCACTCTACTCTCAATTCACTCTGCTCACTGCAAAATATATTTAGTGCATCTTTTACAACAAGACGGTCTATTTAAACATCCAATTTTGCAGCGGAAACAAGTTGTGCACACAATATTGACATACATACTTACTTTTCATGTTAAATTTAAAATCTCCACCACTTTATATATATATAAAAATGTCTTGCTTTGCATTTTAATTCGATGTGGTGGTTGTTTATTTACACATCCAACAGTTAAGGAGCAACATTATCATTCAATGTAAGTCCAATATTCGCTCTCTTTTATCTCCGTTTTTGGTCTCTACCATCTCCTGAGGGAAATAAATGGCACTTTAGTTGAAGTTGAAAGCATTAAAGGGGACATATCATGCTCATCTTCAGGTTCATACTTGTATTATTGGTTTCTACTAGACAATGTATACATGCTTTAATGTTCAAACAACACATTATTTTCCTCATACTGTCTGTCTGAATATACCTGTATTCCCCCTCTGTCATAAACGCTCCGTTTTAGCGCATTTCAACGGCATGGCAACGGAATTGCGTTGCTATGGAAACAGCTTGGGTCCATGTTTACTTCCTGTCAGCTGATGTCATTCACATACACGGCAACAGGAAATAAACTGGGACACATTTAGAATGTTTACGTTTAAAACTGTAAATTTGCCTAAATATTGTAGATTTGTGACGTCACAAATGTGCAGAAATCCTGACGGCTTGTTTTAAAATGCACAGTTTCTGAATACGAGCTGTGTGTATTTATCTGTGGATTGAGCGTTTTGATACTTTCACAGTATTTATATATCACTTAAACCTGCTTTATAATATAAAAGACATGAAAATCTCACTTTTTTACAATATGGGACCTTTAAGAAAATGTGCTATTAAACTGGTGAAGATCTTTCCTTCATTTGCTTCTGTCTTGTTTGCAGTCTGTGTTTTCTTGCTTTGAGTTCTCTCAGATATTAAAAAACATGTAATAAATTCATTCAATCAGAGTTGGCAGACAGAAACAAACATGACTGAACATTTTAAATGACAGAAACCTGCTTTTACTTTCACATATTATTTAATAAATAACATTTAATTTCCTGTAAATCATATTCAAACACAACTACCTGCACCGACCGCTAAGTGAAACTATTTCAACAGCACATGTTGTAATCATTTCTGATTTCTTTCAATTTTTACACGGAAATTACATCCTGTATATTGTCGATTACTCCCCATTCAGTTACCACCCGCAGGTTTTACCAAGAAGTGTTTTCTCCTGAAGAGTGACTCATCTCCCAGACCGTTTCTTGAAAAAACTATAATTAATATCCATTCTTTCTCAAATCTGAGTCAACAACAAAACAGTTAGCATCCTTAGCAACAGTCCACTAATACCTGTGGCTGATATACTGTTATAAAAGAACAGATTTCCAGCTACAGACACAATTTTTATCAAACTAACATTTTAAGGAAAGACCAGACAATCCAGGAAATTAAAATCTTGATTAATACTTTCAGATCAGCCTCGATAGACGTTACTAAACCTGTATGAAGGAAAATGTAATTCAAAATCTCAACAGAACGGATCCGTAACTGGACTTTCATGTAATCACGACCTGAATATTGACAGGAAACAGTTGTGTTCATTCTATTAGTGGCATTTCTATGATGAGGCGTCCTCCACATCTGCTGACCTCAAACTCAGAGAGATTAAATGTGACCCCGGCTTATTAGGATGTTTAATTATCATAATGCTCTCATTATATTGCTACCGCCAGTGATGCGATATTATTATTTCATTATTTCTGTTTTGTTTAACCTTGTGGGTCAGCTGGGCATTGATTCTTATGTGCAGTGACAGTCGAGCCAGAGGCAGAGCTTAGATCAAGTCACATAAAAAAAAAGTAGAGGCTCCAAAACTACACAGTGTACAGTAAAGGAAGCAGGCGACTATCAAAGCACATGTAGAAAAAGAAAGACATGTAAGAAAGGCAGCAGGTGCAGGAACCAGAAAGTGTTTTGACTAGCCTATTTTCAAAGGATATGGCTGGGATGAAAAGATCAATTTTAGGGATTTTGGAACTCATTGCAGTCGCTGGCAGCAGCACAGTGGAGCGGGTTACAGCCAAACGGAGGTGTGAGCTTCGGGGAGGAGGAGGAGGAGAGGAAGAGGGGGAGGTAGCTGGAGCTGGTGGAGATGTGGACTGGCGGGCTCAGATAAAGCGAGAGTCTTGCCAGGGATGGATTTGCAGATGAGTTGGTCTGATGAATGAGCGAGTACAGCGCTGATAGACTTGTAGGAGTGCCCGTAGCTCGTTAATATTTATGACAGCAGCAGCAGCTGACCAAAGTGGTTTGATTATAATGTTCGGGCCAAGTTGAGTGCTCAGAAACCCACCTAGCATGCTCCAATAGATCGCTTTAGTTTAATATATCCCCTCCAAACCAGCAGACTTGCCACAATTATGTGAAATACATACTATAAAATAAGTATAAACTTAATAGTGATGAGTATAAAATACACTTAATATCAAAGATTAAAGCAACAGTGCGGAACATTTACGGGATCTTTGAAGAGAAATGGAATATAATATTCATAACTATGTTTTCATTAGTGTATAATCACCTGAAATTAAGAATCATTGTGTTTTCGTTAGCTTAGAATGAGCCCTTCATATCTATATAGGGAGCTGGTCCTCTTCACTGAGTCCGCCATGTTTCTACAGTAGCCCAGAACGGACAAACCAAACACCGTCTCTAGAAAGAGTCTTTCATGTTTTTATGTTACCTGAAGGCCACCGTATTCTCCGACACACTTGTGAAACTGCGGTAACGTGAGCCACAGAATGTAAAACAGTCGTTCCGCCAGCCGCCGTCTGACCTCCGTTGCTCCTAAAGTAGTGTTATTATAGTATAATGGTATAAAATGGTATAAAAAGTGATATAAAAGAAAGGCCAAAATAAAATAAAAATGCAAGCAGCTGCATAAAAGCATGAAGAAGAAGTAATTCAGTAACTTTAACAGCAAAATAGTTGTACCTTATTCAAAGATATAAGCCTCTCAAACCATTGAAAAGCCAGAAAATGTTGATATAAATATGCACTTGAAATTAGGTTTAACAAATTCTAGACTAAAGTATTAGAGTATTTCACAATATTCCAGTATTATGATACCAAAGCAACCTGCAACCAGCAACCTGCAACCCGGTATCACGCCAAAGCGTGTAATAGATGCCTGTCCACTAGAGGATAGCGTGTCACTGTCAGTGTCACGTTTTGCCACGCCGAAGCGTGAATATTATACACATGTATGGAGGTGCAGTACCAGCAGGGTGCAACCAAACCACTTAGATAGGTTTAGGAAAAACGTCATGGTTGGGCATAAGATAAGTACGTAAACTAAGTGCAATATGTATGGAAACAACGTAACAGAAGTACAGAAAACTCGTCACAAGCGTCACTAAAAAACACGTCACTGACGTAACACCGGTCTCCTGGTTGAAAGTCCTGTGTTTGTTAGACCCATCCACCTCCCCTACCGCCAGCCATAAGCGGCCTTTCTCACTTTTTATTCTACGTCACTACCTCTGAGCGCAGCATATTTGCGCTGATGCGTTTACATTGCAGTCATGGCATACAAATGACACGCCTAAAGCAAGAACGGCGTTCTTATTACACGCTTTTGCCTTTTGCATTATCGTGACATTCATACACTTTTTCATGCGACCGGGCTGTGTACTTTGGTCAGCACAATATCCCTGATATTTTAATTTGAAAATACTGTAACCTACTTCCACAAAATGCAAAATACTGGCACATTCCTCCCGTCCTCCCGTCCTCCCGATGTATTAATTTAACTTGTTGCAACACTCTTGTCCCTTGACTTCACCAACGTGTAGCTTTGTCCAACATGCAGCAGCTGGAAGGTGAACCAGGACTGAGAAAGATGACCACATTAGCCTCGTCCTGACCTCCTTGCATTTGCTCCAATTTCAAGGAGCTCCAGCTGACATAACATTACATGGACTTGCACCATCTGACCCACAATGCAGAGCTCCTGACTATTCAGAGAACAAAAAAAAACCTACAGAACAGCCTTTGCTATTCTGAATAGTTTCCAGCTCTTGAAAAGGCACAGCGGCTTAGGCTGAATACAGTACAAACCTGTTATCACTACCTATAGCCTTATTCTGTATGTGCACTGTTATTGCCATTTTCTTCTTCTTACAGTATATTTTATTTCTGCCGTTGAATATTATTGAGATTTCAAATTACTGTTCACATATTTTTTTGTAATCTCCATGAGGCACTGATGGCTGCACCTGCTGCCACACAGCTGTTTTAAATGTTGGTAACCGTCCTGCACCAGGTTGTTCTCATACACTTTTTGTACTTATACCTACGTAATCAATTTATATGTAACCCAAATAATCATGAGCCAGGACAAGTGGCGCCATAGGCTATAAAGAGCGACAAAGTCTGCGTAGGTAGGAGGTCGGGATGGATAGGTGGCTCTAGAAACACCAGACTTTCACCCAGAAGACAGGTGTTTGTGTCCCGTGTGAAACCAGAAGTCAATGTTGATTTATTTGTTATGTAACTTCTGTACTTAAGTAACACCACTTCCGTAATTATTTTAACCCAAATCACCATCTTTTCCTAAACCTAACCAAGTCGTTTTGTTACCTAAACACTGCAGGAACTTGTGCAGGTGCACTGATCGCTCGTGTTACTGCACATTCGTAGGAAAACACATCAAAAATAATAAAAATAACTGTATGTAAGATATCATACAAACCGTTGAATCACACGTCTCTATATTTCTTTTATCGGAAACTTTATTTCCTTATCGTATAAAGTCTTAGTGCTCGGAGACGTGAATCAATTTATCAGATGCCGTTTTGGATGATGACGTTTGCACGGACGGTGTCTCTCAGTGGTCAAACAATGCTCTTTGTGAAAAAACGCAGAAAATCAAACCCGTTCCGAAATCTTTAATGACTGACGAAAGTTTCAGAGTCGGCGTGTAAACGTGTTTCACACAACGTGAGGTCATATTTATTTTTAAACGTGACAATGCAACAATTTTGGAAGAATAATGCAGACTCGGTGTGCAAAGGCCTTTAGTTGTTGTAAAGCCTTTAAAACTTTTACATATGTTTGTACCTGATTTTTCAACTCCAACACAAAAGTTAAAGGTTTCTTTATGCCCAAAATCCACCACATTTTCTCAAAAGGAGCTTAAAAAAGCCTTTTCTTTGGAGATACGGCCTTTTTGCCCAACAATTATTGTCTAAAGGAGATACAAGGTTATTATTCCACAGAAACAATTCACCGAACTAAGCCAATAAAGCTCCAGAGGGGCGAGAGGTTTGGTTTCTGTGTGTGAATTTTATCGCTCTGAAAGCAGCTCTGTGCTGTGGGAGGCGCACACACACACACACACACACACACACACACACACACACACACACATTTATGACGTATACATGCACACATTCACACACACACACACACACACACACACTGAATATATGGAGGCACATGCATGACCATATGAGCTGAGCTGAACTGATATGCAGACTTTCACACACACATGTACGCTGCCCTACAAAGGCACTCCCACACACACACACACACACACACACACACACATCCATCATAAACACACAGTGTGCTCGCCAGCCAGCCAGATGTGAGAAGGATTAGCAAAGTTGGCAGTCAGCACAGAGCTCCTTATCCACTGGAGCTAATTCACTTTACTACGCTACCTCTTCCTCTCTTTCTCTCCATCAATCTTTGTCTCCATCTTCACCATCTTATGATCTCTCTGTCTGTCTCTCTTTTTTTTTTTATCTATCTTCACCCCTATCTCCCTTCTTTCTCACCCCCTCTCCTCCTCTCCTCCTCTCCTCTTCACTTCCAGCAGGAGCTTCTTGATTTGCTTTGTCAGGCAGGTGAAGATCTCTTGGAAAGCGCTCCATGTGCCTCTGGCGGTAAAAGCCTAGTGCTGATAAAGGTGTAGTAGTGCAGATGGGTATAATGTTATAGAAATTGTAAAAAAAAAAAAAAATCCATGTCAATGTGACTCAGATATTTTAAGCTATTTTGAGTTATTTGACTTGTGTAGGGAGGTCAGATTTACCCTGGTAGATCTAAATGGTGCTGGTTTGACCCTGGAGCTAGTAGGGATTCAGCAGGTCCTAGAAGCTTGTTGGCGTAGCAACTACTCACAGGGCTGGTGACAGTGGACGAACTCCACGTCTGAGAAGTGAAGCCAATGCAGAAGTGTCTTAAACTTGCATTCTTTCTATCAGCCAGCAGGGGGCGACTCCTCTGGTTGCAAAAAGAAGTCAGATTGTATAGAAGTCTATGAGAAAATGAGCCTACTTCTCACTTGATTTATTACTTCAGTAAACATTGTAAACATGAGTTTATGGTCTCAATCGCTAGTTTCAAGTCTTCTTCAATACAGCATGATGTTCATTTAGTAAATTATGGTCCCATTTAGAGTCAAATAGACCATAAAGCAGGGGATGCTTTAGGGCGCTACCACGGCGTTGTCCGGTCTGGGAGTTGTCGGTGTTTTCGTCTTACAACTTTACAGTTCATGAAAGTTAATTATAACCTTTTTGTTTGCCTAAAAATGTCTTCGTCAGCATTTGGTTGTACTTAGCTCCACCCTCTCGTGTCACTTCTGGTTGCAAAATGCCGACGGCCAAAAGTCGTGTCTAGAAAGAAGTCTGCAAATTGCAAAATCTGATCTGAAATCTGCAAAAGCTTTCACAAGACTCCCTGCCCAACGACTTATCCTAACCTATTCGAGGTCAATGCCTAACCTTAACAATCTCACGAGAGTTTCCCCAGTTTGCGGCTCCTTTCTAGCCACTACAACGACCAGAATCCAAAATAGCAACGGCCAAGATGACGAACTCGAGGCTTCAAAAGTGCAGTCCACAAACCAATGGGTGACTTCACGGTGACTACGTCCACTTCTTATATACAGTCTATGGTTAAAATTCACCATTCAGGACCAGTTGCCAGGCAACCAGAGGAGAGTCCAGGTAGTCACTTTGGTCCTGAGCAAGAAATTATCCGTTCTATAACTTCCCACAAAACGGTGAATTGACATTTTTGCACTTAGGTTTCTGAACAGATTAAATAAATTAGATATTACAGTATGTGTTAATTAGTTATCTTTAGAGGTGCTGAAAGGCAGATTTTGTTTCCTTCACACAGAGCGAGGCTAACTATTCCCCCTGTTTCCAGTCTTTTTGCTAATCTAAGTTAGCCAGCCGCTGGCGGTAGCTTCACATTTTGGCCTACAGACATGAGAGTGGTATCCATCCCAAAGAACGTTTCTTTTAAATGCTGGTGAGACCGCAGGCCTTAAAGTAGGATATATGCTTGTCTTCACAGGGGTTTAAACCTGGGTCACCAGGTTGAAGGACAGCCATCATGACAGCCACATGTCACACAGTGGATACCTTTATCCAGAGCAGCTCACAGTGTGGTGAGTGCATACATCTTGTGCATAATTGGCTCCGGTGGGATCGACTGAAACAACCTTCCAACCTGACCCCAGACGACATGGCACAACCCAGCCCACGCTCCGGCTAAATCAGAGCCAATGAGGTCTAAAAATACTGTACCTGTGTAAGTATCGGGTGATTCGAGAGGATAGGTGGTAAAGCATAAGGGCATATTGTACAACACTAGTCACTGAGAGATCATTTTTCAAGGAGGACCTCCCTGCAAAGTGATCCAAAAATCCAAACACAAAAGGTGCACCAGTTACTGTAAGCGCTATTACAGTAATTCACTATAACCCAAAAGGTATATGGCAAAAGCCCAGCATATAAATAACGTCATTTATCAAAAAGTACAGCTCCAGGTCTATTGAATACAACTTTGGGGACAACTGTAGCTGTGGCGGATAACAAGGTATTAGGTTTGCTTTATGATAAATCAATAAACCTAGAGGTCACCAAGATATCAGCACAGAGGGAACATTGTCTCCTTTTTTTTTGTGTGTGTGTGTGGCTTCCAGAAAAATCGCTGGGTTTTCTTGCTTGAAATTTAACGCTGTTTTCATGTTCATTTCTGCCTCTGTACAGCAGACGTACTGTCCTGTTTGTTAGTTTGTTACAAAAGGGCGTGTAAATGTGCTGTAAATACTGTCCCCGGGTGGGAATAGTGTGCTACTTCAGAAATCCAGTCATGCAACAATTGGAGGCCAGACTGACCCGAAAAACTGGGACATCGCTAGAATCTGATTTGACCAGCAGGTCACGACTGCCACAGTTGCTGGTAGTTTCACAGATTCACACTGAGGAGACTCACGCTGACAAGTGTCGTTTAGACTCTGAATGATCCAGTCTGAGTGGACCAGGCCCTGATGCTGCACAGTGTGAGGTTACTTTACGTTGAGGCTTCTTCTGAGACAAGAAACCAACATGTTTGGTTTAAGTAATTCTAGCCTGAGAGCGTTATCAAATTACAGGTAAACACCTCAGCAGTGTTGGACTCATTTATCCCTCAATAAAGCCATGTGATCACATTACTTATTACAGTCATAAACTGTCTGAAAATCCCACCAGTCTGGACCTGTTTCAGAAATGGTTCAAAAGGCAGATTAAATACGTAACGTGATACACGTCCCTTCATTAATCCCCATGTGTTACTGCAGCACAGCCGGGTGAAAACTGATCTCAGTCTGTGTAGCAGGGTGGAGGCACTGAAGGAGACAATGCTCCTTTACTACCGGTTTGTAACGGGTGATTTGTGTCAGGTTAAAACAAGGGTTATATATGTAACCTGGTTACGTGCAGATATCTAAAAAAGCTCTTATTTTTAAGCAAGTGGACGCCCAGACGTCTTTTCACCTTCAGCTCACCTAAAAATGTTTGCTGAGGTGTGAAGGGTGGCTGAGCTGGCATCCAGTGTCTGAATCTGTCTGAATCTTCTGTCGAAGGTGTGTGTGTGTGTGTGTGTGTGTGTGTGTGTGTGTGAGAGAGAGAAAGAGCGATGGATAGCTGACAGATTGACATGCTGTGTACATGCCATATCACCATATGAAACTGACACACACACGTCTTATAATGATATCTGTAAGGAGGTGACAGGTGTGTTGGCTTAAAGACTTTGTCACCCTGTCAGCTGTGTGCGTGTGTGTGTGTATGCGTGTGTGTGTGTGTGTGTGTGTGAGGTTGTAACATGAGAAGGTAGACAGTTTGTAAGCGTAACCCTAACAAAAAAAAACCCTGAAAAAAGTAGGCAGAAGGAAAGCAGGATTGAACGACGTGTGGAGAAACAGACCCCTTATTATCACCGCCCAAATATTAACCACAAATTACATGTTTATCATGTTTTCTGATATAAACGTAGTCATTTCTGGTTATATTGAAGCTATTTAGCAGCCCAGTCATGAGAAGAAATGTTGTACGTTTCGGGCAGAGCAAGTGATGTACTACAACAAGCAACGCACAGAGCAAGTGACGTAGTATATGGAGCGACCGTTATTGGAAGTTACGTGGTATAATAACGAGTATAAAGAGTCGATAAAGTCCACAAAGGGCTTGTACTGTAGGAATGGTGGTGGACGGGTCAAACAATCACAAGACTTTCACCCGGGAGACCGCTGTTCGTGTCCTGTGTGAAATCAAAGGTCAACGTTGAGTTTCTGCTTGCAGCGTTGTTACGTAGTGTTGCGTAAGAAATTCTATTAAGGGTGTTTATTTATTTATACTAGTTACGGTGTTACCATTGTGTCGTTACGTTACGTTGTTACGTTGTGTCGTTACGTTGTGTCGTTACGTTGTGATGTTTCGTTGCGATGTTACCCTGCGACGTTACATTGCTATGTTACTTTGTGCCGTTAGAAGCAAAGAGACGAAACTCCAGTGTGTTTTTGACAACAGCCGCTGACGCCATTTTGGACTGAAAACGCTCCTTATATTTTTTATATATTATTGTTCAACACAGGCCATTTCGGTCAAGACATTACAATTATGAAAATAGAATAGAAATAATTTAGTTTTACTTTTGTACGGCACTTTGTTGGCGGACGTTTTACTGGCGTCCAGTAGCTGCTTTCAGTCCAAAATGGTGGAAGCGTAGCTTTGTTGCTGGGCGCTGATGTTGCAATGGAACGAACAATTGACTTTCACTTCTTTGCAATATACGTTCTTTGATTATACTTACACCTCAACATTTGTATGCTAATTGTTTTTTTAAGCAAATAGCACCTTCAAGTTTATTCATTAGTACTATTAGTCACTTTATATCAAGTGCTTTATACCTGGCATTGTGCGGTACTGGTTATCTGGTCAAAGGTTGATCGAGCCTTTATGGACTAACAACAAAAACGATTTGGTCTCAGGTTTCCTGTTGTTTTTTAGCACCTCCTCCCCTCTCTTTGTCATTCTGCCTCTCATTCTCTTCTGCACTTGATCAAATACAACTTTAATGAGATTGAACCATAGATGTTAACAATGCAAATCCACACATATCACGGAGATAAATTTCTGCTCACAAAAAAAATATCTCAGGAATTGTTTTAGTTTTGAGAGGTTACTGTGGTGCAGTGGTATGCGTGAATGTGTGTGTCTAAATGTCTGATTAGTAACTAGTAGAAATTCAGTCACATCGACTCCCCCCCCCTCCCAGAGGAAAAAAACTGAAAACTTTAATTTCTCCTCTGTAACTTTCTCCCTCTGTTGACCTTCTTTAATTCAGCTGTGATTCAGTTCTCGCCCTTTCTCAGTCTTATCTTTTTCCTGCTCATTTTTCTTTCCTCTCGCTTTTCACATTTTCAGTAGATATTTTTAACAGTATGAAAAATGAAACCATTTTAGTCTCCTCTGTGGTTCTTATTTCTCTTCTCTTTTCTTTCACAGTTTGGATCAACCCACTTCCACAGTGCGTTGGAGGCACGTAAACAGAAGACGAAACAAAGCCAAGATTACTCCCACCTGCCACACACACACACACACACACACTCACACACACACAGACTCCATACATACTTTAACAATTACAAATTCAGACAAGAGATAAGACAATCACTTAATCTTATTCAGCCCAAAGGAGGAGGAGATAAGTTATAGTTTTTAATGTTTATTTCTCCTGAAGGCTAATTAGACCATTTTAACAATAAAGATAAGGTTCACATATATATGCAGAAGAGTTTTTACAATAATGTTGCACAGCAAAAAGGTTCATCTCGACATTAAATCTTCAAAAATAGAGTTAATTGTATCGTAGTTTATTATAATTTTGCACTTTTCATGCTTCAGTTTTGAATGTAACAAAAGTCCACGTCCTACTTGAACAGACATTCTTGACATTATTGCCAACTTTGTGTGACATTCCTCTTTTGCCGTCCAATGCAATCACAACAACATGAACTACATTTACTTTTACTTTTTCTTCTCACAAACAAGACAGTGTGGGAAATGAGATTTTTAAAAGTTTTGATGGTTTGGTTAATAGACTGCCATCCGTGTTTTGACAGGTGGGTCTTCTATAAGAAGCTTAAAGAAACATGCTGGCTGACGTACCGTTTTTTATTTTGTATTGCTGATTAATTCTCATCTTCACTTGGCTCCACGTGTAATAATATTTCACCATGGTAACTTCAGGATTTTACTGTCCTTACATTGCTGCAGAATATGCTTTGACTAACTCATGACTATATTGTAGGCAGGAGGCGACTCCTCTGGTTGCAAAAAGAAGTCTGATTGTATAGAAGCCTATGAGAAAATGAGCCTACTTCTCACTTGATTTATTACCTCAGTAAACATTGTAAACATGAGTTTATGGTCTCAATCGCTAGTTTCAAGTCTTCTTCAATACAGAATGATGTTCATTAGTAAATTATGGTCCCACTTAGAGTCAAATAGATCATAAAGCAGGGGATGCTTCAGGGCGTGGCTACCTTGTGATTGACAGGTCGCACAAGTAGTGTATTGTAGATCCTTAAAGCTTTTACTTTGTCACATCACAGCCGTCAGTGTTTGGATGGGTCCAGCACACACAAAACTTTCATCCAGGAGACCGCTGTTCATGTCCTGTATGTTAAGTTTCACTTTCATGTTACAATCAGCCGTTCGTTCGCGTCCCGTGTTCACAACGTTCAGTTTCACTTTCACTTTACAAACATAGTAGTTTTGAGCCCAACCATGTAGTTTGTAGTGATGCCAAGGGTAACTATAGTGGTTTTGATGCCAAAAATAAAGTGACGTATGTGACGATAAACGACACTGCAGAGCAACGAGAGTGAACCAAAACAGTAAAGTTGTGGTCCAGAAAACCAAAACTGCGAGCTGAAAGACACTAAAATGCTTAGTAAAGCTGAGGGGAACTTCAGAGTTGATGATCGTCTTAAGTGGATTTGACACTTTTGACTCCTCTGACATACTTACTCATGTGAACTAACTATGAACTATGAAATTATTGATTATTGCTGCTTCAAGGACTAGAGTCATCATGCACTGATACAGTTTTCTAATACAGAAAATATTACGAAAGAGAGCTTTCAACTGTCCTCAAAATGACCTGTTTGATCTGCCCACACATCTACCTTTCCATCCATCAATCCATCATCCTACAGTCCTTCCACCAGTCTTTTCACTGAACAAATCACACCAGACACACTGCAGACGACCCCCAGACTCAGTATACACACGTCTATCAGCCGCTCCGTCACAGCGAGGCGGCCCCACTGCAGTCGGAGGTGAAACAGGCACGGCAGTATGAGTGTCATGGTCGCCCCGGTCACGCTGCCTGTCAAACCCATCAGCAGGGAGAACCTGGGGACCAGCAGGGCCAGCAGGTATGATGTCATCAGCAGGGCGGTGCGGACCAGCAGGGCCGGACGAGACACGCCTCGACCTCCGTGTTTGGAGTACGATGAGACATCTGTAGGAAGATTGAACAGAGAAGTTGCTTTTGGTGGCAGTTTGTGTTAACAATGTTTGTTTATGGGTCGCTCTAGTCTGACTCATTGTTTTCCAGTTGCATCTATATAGAGGTATCATCAGCCTTGAACTTTTTTTCTTATTTACAGTATTACATCATTTTAAAGAGGGCATACGAGGACAATTTAAGTGACATTATTTACTGTAAGTATTGAGAGTTGTGTTTTAAATATAAGTTGTAGAGGACAGAGAAGCTTTAAATGACCATTGCATATTATTATTGAAATGTTCATCATTAAACGACATGACATCACTTGGCGCAAAGGTAAAGTATCGTGTTGACTTCACGACTGTTGACAGTCAATAAGTATGAAAAGTTCAGCCGTGGTGACAAAATGTGTTGACAGTGAACACATTAGTTTCCCTGATCACTCAACTCTCAGATGGAAATAAGTGGCATGTGATATTTGTTTGTTTTCTGAGTTATATGTTGTATTTTTTGACATAATTTCTGAAGTTTTATTTACTATGTTTTGCTTATTTTATCAGACTAGATTTTTGGTGCATCCTTCAAGATCAGACTTTTATTGATTAATTAATTAATTTATTGTATTAACATTGTTTTTTAGTTGTTAGGTTAACTTCTGAGATACACCAACATCCTCTTGAATGTGTTGTTGTTGTTGGTGTTACTAGTGTAGTGGCAGTACGTATTTCATGTGTTGTCTGCTGTGACCTGTCTGAATTTGTGTCTCTTTTGTTATTTGTCACTGTGGACAGCCAAACTAGATCCCCCCGCTGGGGATTAATAATGTTATCTAATCCAGTGATTCTCAAAGTGGTGTGCGTGAAAAGTTTTCTGATTCAGTCATTTAAATTATCATGATCGATTTTTCTTTCTTTACAAGTTTTCTTCATAGTTCAACAAATAATATTTATCATTTCTAAATCTACAGTAAAATAGTTCATAAATGATGTTCTAATCTAACAAATCTATAACTCTTAGGATCTGCAAATATGTTTAATACATGTCTAATATCTTTCTAACATTTCTCTTGTGTTGTTCTTTCACATAACTTACATATACAGTATGTTATGTATATATAGGGGGTCCCCGGTGTATTCTCTATCTCGTAAGGGGTCCTTGGCTGTAAAAAGATTGAGAACCTCTGATCTAATCTTCTCTATTTGAATTAACGGGACTTGTTGAGTGTCCAGTGTTTGAATATCTGGACTGAATAACACAAAGCTTTGTTCATCAACACATACAGTATATTTCCTATAACGTCCTGGTCACCTATAACCATTTATGTTTTCTCAGGAGCCATAATTTTAGTAGTTATGTGGCCTCGAGGGTGGATGTCAGCATGTAACATAAGTGGGCTAAACAAACCTTTAATAGAAAGTCAACTGTGCTCTCCTGCTCCGTTCCAACACGACCTTTCTGCAGATATTCCCACCTGGAAGTTGCCCAGTCTAACCACAGTTTACCACTGGTGACCTCTGGAGCAATTAAATGTTATGCTCAAGGCAAACTGGACAGTACGAGAGACATCAACGCTATTTTCTTTGACTATCCAGGGAACCTCCAGCCTCAGGCCTGATTCTCCAGACTTCTGCTGCTCCACAGAGTATTTAGAGTAAAGGAAACAGCAGCTACCTAAGGCCATGTGTTATCTACTGTATGTATCAGATATTGTAACGTATAAAATGTTGATCTACAGTCATGATCTTAACCATTTTACCTTAGATCTTTAATAGATGAGCCTGAAGGAACTCTCACTTCATGTATTGGGACAATATTTGGGGCAATAAAATCGACCTGTCATCTGTGATGTTCACCTCCAAGCAGACAGCTCTGCAGTATTTCAGCAGCAGAGTAGAACGGCAGAGGGTAGGACAGCAGGGCTTTGGCCAGCAGACACAGGTTGACGAGAGGTCGAAGGTCAGAGGGCAGGTTGTCTGTGATGACCTCGCTGGTCTCTGCCCCCCAGGTCAACACGGCCTAATGGAGGACGGAAACAATCAGTCAATCAATCACTCCATTTGTCCGTCCCTTCTTCCATCTCTTGATTAGACCGGCTGTTGTCAGCCAGATGTCGATGATGGACATTTGACCATCAGCAAATTATAAAATAAAACTATATTCCACTATATAGACAACACAGAGGCATCACAAACTCATACAAGCAACGCTATCAACTCAACAATTACGGGAACATTTGCTGTGTCACACTAACCAGTAAAGAAAAGAGAGTTTTCATGATGCAGGCGGCTCCATGCGTCCACCCCAGCATGGCGTTAAACTGCCCTCTGTCTTCCATGCTGCCCTCCAGAGGAGGGAGGAAGATCTGCGAGGTGTAGGAGAAGATGATGACGCCCACGGAGACGAGGAAGTCCTCCGGGTCCACGGACAGAGACAGAGTGGACCAGGACCAGCTGCTGGCTCGACTCAGACAGTACAGCATGACCAGCAGGCTGACAGAGGGTCAGAGACAAAAGATAATGCTCTATGAAAACAACATCTAAAATGAATGTAATGGTAATCCTTTCATCTATTCAACCTTTATTTAAAAAATAAATAAATAAAGTTACTTTTTTAAATGTTTGATGTTGTTTCTTATTTGTACAGGGTGGTCTAGTAAGAGCTGTTTATTAGGAAAACAATGGAAGAAATATATAAATTATAGAAAATAAAATACAAGAAATAATAGTAACTAAGTATATTTACTCAAGCACTGTACTTTACTTGAGTATTTCCATTTTCTGCTGCTTTATACTTCTACTCCACTACATCTCAGAGTGAAATATTGTACTTTTTACTGCACTACATTTATCTGACAGCTTTAGTTACTTATATTTTGTATTAATAATCTGAATCAACTAATAAATTATGATACTATATTGTAGATTAAGTCGCCCAGGAGTTAAGTATTTAAAATTTCCCACACCATAACTGGATGCAATATTAATGTGATGTTTACAGTGGTGCAGCAATAATTATAATTCAATAATATAATATATATGTTACTCTGAAATGGGCATAATAATAATTACTTTTACTTTTGATACTTTTAAGAATATTTTTATTCTAATACTTTTGTAATTTTACTTAAGTGCATTTTTTAAAGCATGACTTTTACTTGCCACCGAATATTTTTACACTGTGGTATTATTACTATTACTTTATTAAGTATACATTGTGAGTATAAAAATGTGATAGGGTAGCACATCCAAGATTTCAAAATCAAGGAGGACATAATACTAACATTACACTTGTTTAATTGGCTCACATCACAATAGACATACGACTTCTTCAGAGCGTTGAACGTTGTGTACGCAACAAATGGTTACTTTTATTTAATTATTTAACATCTGCTCCCGAGGGTGAGTCCCAATTAATCCAAGCAGCAGCAAGAGATTAAGCAAAAAAATAGATGAAATATGTTTCTCTTTGCTTAAGCTTTGAATTGTGAGGGACTAAACTGAGAAGAAATGTGTATTTGCACATGACTTAATAGCCAAAAGAAGAGACCCAGCTCCATTTACCAAGACACCTGGCATGAGAGATAAATCAAACAACCAGTAAGAGCAGAGAGTAGCAGCAGGTGGGAGCAGACAGCAGAACCAGCAGCAGCTGCAGAACGATCACAGGAGTGAGAACGAGAGCAGATTTTAAACATTATAAACACCGCCTTGTTGTCTCGATTCAACACGATTGGCGAGTTTGTCAGCCGATCAGCTGATGCACAAATTTATACTGCTCCTGATGCGTCTTCTATTCAATCACCTGATGAGTATGTGAGCCAGGGAGCACAGCAGGCTGAGAGTGGAGACTGGTCTGAGATCAGTGAGCAGCAGGCAGGGCAGCAGGAACATCAGAGACGCCAGAGAACACACTGATCGAGGAACAGCCATCACCGATAGACTGTCAGATAACAGACTGGTGGAGACGACCAGGTACAGGGTGCACGTCATCAACAGTTCAATGACCTGGAATAAAAAGAAACAAGGTGCAAAGAGATGATTACTTCATGCATATTGTGGGAAACAAACCAGTTTATCTATATTATAAATGTTGAATTATGCTAGAGTAATCTAGAAGTATTCCAGTATAAGAAAAGTTTCAAGATTCAATTTATGTGCAGACTGATTTGCAGAATAAAGTATGTGTGTGTTGGTTTCTACGTATGTGTGTGTGTTACCTGAGCGACATTAACCATCCAGCCCCCCAGTCCGGGCCAGTTGGGCCACAGTCCTTTGCAGCAGGCCTCCACAACGTCCTGGTAGCTGTGTCGCACTCTGACCTTTGACCCCGAGCCACCACTGAAAGATACAAACACCTTCTTACTAGAGCTGCAACGATTAATCGATTAGTTGTCAACTATTAAATTAATCACCAACTATTTTGTAATTGGTTTGAGTAATTTTTTAAGAAAAAAGTCAAAGTTTTCAGATTCCAGCTTCTTAACTATGAATATTTTCTGGTTTCTTTACACCTCTTTTACAGTAAACTGAATATCTTTGAGTTGTGGACAAAACAAGACATTTGAAGAAGTCATCTTGGGCTTTGGGGAACACTGATTTTTCACCATTTTATAAACCAAACAACTAATTGACTAATCAAGAAAATAATTGACAGATTAATCGACAATAAAAATAATTGTTAGTTGCAACCCTGCTTCTTACTGCGATAAATTGTGTCTGATACATATACTGTTTTCAAAGCTACAGCATGTTGTCTTTGAACTATTAAAGGGGCAGTGTGTAGCCACGTCCTACCTGCCTCCCCTTTCTGAGTGATGACACAATATGAAAGCAACGTCCCCTCATTTGCATGAATAAATGTGTAAAGAAAGAATATAATATAATAATATATAAAGAGATAAATATGTTTGGGGAAATAAATAGACTGTGAAATGCTAAGGGAAAATTATGTATAAATAAATAGATAAATAAATAAACACATAAATACATGCATTTCAAAATAAATATAAAACATGAATACATACATTTAGAAATAAGTATAAAATAAATAAAGCAAAATGCAATAATAATTAAATATATTTAAAAATTCCTAAAAATAAATATATGAATAAATAAAAGTGGAAATTAAAGAGAAGAGTAAATAAATAAGGGAATTAATACAAAGGTAAATAAATAAAAAACAAATTATAACAGAAACATCAATTTATGTCACATTTTATCAATTAATGAATACATTTATTTTTTATATTATTTTTGCTACTTTTAATGGCATTATTTATTTATCGAGTCACTTATTTATTCATTTATTTTTTATGTTGGCACGTTCCGTCCTCCATCCATCCATTTATTTTACAGCAAGCTAATGTATATTCAAAATCAAACTCAGCTCAGAACTAATCTGAATTTAATTATACTGAACCCACAAATCAATGAGGCAAAAGTAAACTCAAACCACAAATGGACCACAGTTTTGCAGAACACATTTCCTTTAGCTGCGTGGCGGCGGTGTTTTTCTGAGGCGGCTCACCACTGCTGAATGAATAGAATAACATGTTTGTGTATTTGGACTCTAAAAACTCTCCACTCTGCAGCGTTCGCACCACAATTGGGGTTAGATTCCCCCGAGGAGTCTGAATAGAAGAGAAGGAATAAATATGAGGACGACTCTGTTGTCACAAATGATAGTTGCCATCGCTGAAAATACAGAGGAGAGCAGCAGCTGCAGAAACTCTGACTTAGCCAACAATGAAAAAAACATCCCAGTACGGAGCACAGTGACAAGAGCTCTCTGGGAAGCAGAGCCAAGAGGTGCTACAGCAATGACACTAAGTTAAATAAGTTGCTTAGTCCATCTGCTATCAGTCGAATAGAAAGCCAAGTGCAGTGATGAAGTGCTTTTATGTAAATAAAGTAATGTAATCTGATTATAAATTGATGATAGAACCCATACCTTTGATCCTCTTCATAGAGACAGGCCACCAGGATCCTCCCTGTGTGGTTGCAGACCCAGGCTGACAGAACCAGCAAAACGAGACCCACGTAACCTGACTGGACCAGAGCGAAGGGTAAACCCAACACAAAGATACCCTGAGGAGAGAAGTGAGAGAAGGAAAGAAAGAATAGGTTTGTGTGGAACATAAGAAATGAGAAGAGACCATTTAAACCTTTGTATTATGCCATTTCGTCACGTTCTCCCTGTGTTTCCTGTCTCTATACTGTCATACCAACACGTTCTCATCCGAAAAACTGCATGTGATTATCATAAAGTGGGCATGTCTGTAAAGGGGAGACTCGTGGGTAACCATAGAACCCATTTTCATTCACATATCTTGAGGTCAGAGGTCAAGGGACCCCTTTGAAAATGGCCATGCCAGCTTTTCCTCACTAAAATTTAGCCCAACTTTGGAGCGTTATTTAGTCTCCTTTCCGACAAGCTAGTATGAATAGATTCCTTAGGTTTTTTAGTTTCATATGAGATCTGTAGCTTCACTCTAGCCCTAAAAGTGAACCTACTAGAGCCTCTGACAGACAGTAAAGTCAGTCAGGATCGCGGATCTCAGAGGGTTAATCGACAGATCTCTGAAGTTTCTCCACAAAGAATCACACTAAAGAACCACTTTAAATCTGGTGTTTACCAGAGATGTGCTCATGAGTTTCTCAGAAATAAGTCATTCAACATAAAAAAAAGCATAAAAAACGACTAATCGACTGAAGAAATCTTAGTCGACTAAAACCAAAACAACCGATTAGTCGACTTATCGACTGAGACGTTGCTTCAAGAAAAGAGGAAAGGAAAGAATAAGGAAGATGGTTGAAGAGGAAAGGGAAGAAAGGAGCGTTCACGGTTGGACGATGAGGAGGCGAGAGGAGAGTTTTGGCGTGATGCCCGGAGAGTTCGAGGACGCAGGAGACCAGCCGGAGCAGGAGGAAGAGGAGAGTGGAGCTTTGGCCCGTCGTCACCGAGGGAAATGACTGCCAGAGAGAGGAGAAAGGAGGAAGAGTGGAGGTGGAAGAGGAAGAAAAGAGGAGAGTAGAGGAGCGAAGGAGAAGGAAATAGAGAGAGTAAGGAGGAAGGACAGGTGCAACCTCACAGCTAGAGCAAGAGGTTGAAGGAGGAAAGAGGAAGAGGAGGACGAGGGGAGATCAGAGGAGACAACGCGTTACTTTGATGGAGAACATGGAGACACACAGACACACGTAGTAACACACACTGCGGATGCATAAACAGACACATTCTCTCTCTTTCAAGTCTCTATTTTGTAACTGGTGTCTGTTACGCATATGCTGATAGAGCTTTGATGTTCAAATGGAGCTGCTGGTGATGAAAGCAGTTTGACGCTCAAGTATCTGATCTCATCTCCCCTCTCTCTCTCTCTTTCCCTCCACGTCTCTGTCTCTCTGTGTTTTTGCCAGCTCATTGGTTTCTCTGAGCACAACCCAAAGCAGCTCCCAATCACAAACGTGTGCAATAAGGGAGGAAAAGAAACCCCCTGATTGGCTCTGAAGAAGATGTTTCAGCTTCATCCTGTCATAATCTGACACCCAGTTTATTCAGGGAAGGTTGACCTTTTTCATACCTCACACTACATACTCAATATCATCCATCGCGCAGCAAGGGTGTTGAAAAAAAAGAAGATTATTACACGTCCGCTGCTCCTGTCTGGACTTCCCAGGTGCAGGATTTCAACTGCTGCTCTTCAGGTCATACACGATGTTTTATGCAAGCACATGCGCTGAGCACAAAGAGTGATAGAGACATGTCTCTCACCACCATGAGAGGATAATGCGGAGCAGAAACAGACAGGTTTGACATTTAATTAACTGGAAGTGTCATTTTGTTAAACAAATATATAGCGCTCAAGTTTAATCAAAAGTTGTTTTATTTGTTCAAATATAAAAAAAACTCTGAAAAGGTTTTGTCTCATAATCCTTCTATAGAGAAAGTGTTAGATACTTCCTTTGTAATCATGAAAAGTGCCACACAGCATACTGAGGTCGACAATGATGATGGAAAATCTCACTTCTTTTATGGTAAAGATTATATTAGAGCTGAAATCAATCAATCAATTGATTGGTTAGTCGATCCGCAGGAATTTTTATCAGCAACTATTCTGATACCTGATTAATAATTCAGTAATTTTTTTTCAATGCAACAATGCCAAACATTCACTGTCAAATACATTCTCAAATGTGACAATTTGCTGCTTTTGTCTGATGTATAATAATATAATATGTAATTATAACTCTTGGTTGCAATTTAAAGATGTCACCTTGGGCTGTGAACTTGAGAAAGTTTTTTTTTAAACACGTTTCTAACAGAGTAAATGATTAATTAAAGGGGTACTCCAGTAATTTAGTGAAGTACTTCCATAAAGTTGAGTGACTCACAGATTTTTAAACGTATGGTCAAAATCAAAGCAACAAAGCTGAGATATCCCACTTTTAGTCCCTAGTATGAGTTAAGCCCAAGTTGATCCACATTTCCCATAATGCGACTGTCTTTCAACTACAATCTTTTATCAAAATTGCCTTCTTTAGGCCCACGTCTTTCAAACTGAGCCGAAACGCAATCTCCGGACTCGTCGGCTATCGTCTGACGATGATTTAGCTTTTTAATTCATCTCTATAAACAGATATCTGAATATAAATGCAGATATGCAATCCGGTCATAGACATCGTTTCTCAACTCCAACTCCATTTTCACGTCTCAAGGTACTAATCGGACTGTAAGCAATGACCAGCGCATGGAAGAGGAAGTATTATCCGCTCGAAATATTGGCTAACAGAGGCTAAATTGTCTTCCGACCGATAGCCGATGGGTTTTTGAGATCGAGTCAGCTACAGCAGTTCATCCTCAAAACCAACAATCTGAAGACGTCACCTTGACTCCTGGGAAATAATAATATAACATGATAATATAAATAAATATAGGAGATCATGTACCAAATAACTGGTGGAAGACGACACTAAAACTGCATAAAAGTAACTTTTTTAATGGACAACCAGCCATATTTATTCAGCTTCTCTATTTGCAGGGTCTTGGGATGTATTTGGCAGCGTGATGAACCAAATAATTTTTGACAGCAATCTCCCCAAAACAAAATGGGGACACTCTTCATTTCCCTACGGCGTGTGTTTGGGTGTGAAAAACCCATTTAGAACTTGAATTTCCAGCCCAGTTTATGGTAAAATGTCGCCGAAAAGCCGACAATCACAGGCAGTTAGATTGATATCAGTTTTTTTTCTCAGTGACAGAAACAAAATGTCCACGTCTCTAATCTGAGATGAAGACACTAAAAGAGGATCTGCCTCATTAACAGTCGGGTTGGAATTAAAACTGAGTTTCATAATATTCCCAAGTCGGGAGTCTGGAGAGCTGGAGCTGGTTTTAGCATTTTTGGCAGCAAATTTGCTCTCTAATAAAAAGTTTATTAAGCTGGCAGACAGTCGTATCAGAGTTATATTGGCATCAATAAACAAACACCGGAAAATACATATTTTCTTTTTAGCCTTGATGGGAGATAAAACTGATGTTCTTTTTTTCCATTACTAGACATCTGTTAGCCTTAACAAATAAATGGCACTGATGTTTATACATCTGATACATCCTGCGCCTCTTATCGTTACGATGTGGTCATCCGTCACCGTCTGAGGTTTTCAAGCATCCAGTGAATCATCACCATTAATGAAAAAGACTCCTTCCTGCTATGTTAGTCATCCGGTACTCACCTCATCTTCACCTGTCTGTGACCTCAACCGAGGGGATTACTGAGCAATCCATTTGGTTAGGGTTCCTGATTACAGCGTGCTGCTGCAGGTTATGAATAACCTATAAAACCAACCCAACAACCCCAAAAAGAAACCCATACTGTTTCAGCACAGTTAGAAAACAAAGCATGCTGCAGGAAAATACAGTAAAATAGGAACTATTCAAATCACAGCGTGGTTTTAGGGACAAATTAATTAAAATATAGACGAAAGCATTGACAAATCATTGATTTTAAAAGGCAATTTAAAGGACTAGTGAGTAACATTTCTGTGGGTCTATTAGTGTTTTCATTAGTGTATAATCACCTGAAACTAAGAATCATTGTGTTTCAGCCCGTTCTCATTCCACGGAGTCAAATACAGACGCTTTGTCACGGCTGTCTGTGTTCGATACCGCTGCACAAGATACCCTTTATCGCTAGTATTTGACACGCCGGGCTTTCCATTAACTACAATGTAAACCCATCCGCGGCAGCAGTAAACGCTCAGAGAAAGTGCTGTGGTGGTGACGTAGTTTAAAGAGACCGCTGTTCGTGTCCCGTGTGTTACGTTTCACTTTCACTTTACAATCAGCTGTTTGTTTTTGTCCCGTGTTCACAACATCAAGTCACACTTTTCCGAAACCACACTAAGTAGTTTTGTTGCCTAAACCTAAGCAAGTGTTTTTGTTTAATTCACAACATTAAGCACGTGTTTACTGCGAGCAAAAAGTGACGCCAAGGCGTCTGACAAAGCATCAGTATATGTGAAACTGCGGTAACGTGAGCCGCAGAGTGCAAAACCGTGGAACCACTAGCTGACTTCTGTTGCTCCTAAAGCAATGTTATTATGGTATGGATGGCCTCTGAGCGAGGTGATCGGGGTTACCACGGTTTTGCACTCGCCGGCTCACGTTACCGCAGTCTTGGAAAGAGAGGAGTAAGCGGAGGAGCACTCGATGCCGCCAAATCCTACACACTGTACCTTTAAATCAATAATATGTAATATAACACAGACATAAAATCCTGTCTTTCAGATAAATAGACTAGCATCAACAAACCAAACACATAAAATATTGTTTATCTACTAAATATCATGTGTATTTATGTACTGACAGCAGCGCTAACAGTGAATTAAAATCTGTGTGTTTACGTCTGATGCAAATTGACCTTGACTCCTGAATGAACATGTCTGCATGCATGTGTCATCATTTGTTAGTGTGTGTGTGTGTGTGTGTGTGTGTGTGTGTGTGTGTGCGTGTGTGTGTGTGTGTGCATGTGTATTGATGCCCTAATGTCATAATGTTCTTTACGGACCCAGTGACGCCGTTCAATTACACCACAGTTATTCAGTGAAAGGACACATTTACATGAGTGCAGCGGTTGAATACAGCTCAGCGTTTACAGCATAATAAGCTATTAGCATTACCGCCATGAGGACACACTGTGACCTGGAGCTTTTCTTTTTTTATAAAATGATTTGATTCACACTTTGTTTGATTATGAAGACCGGAGCGTGCCAGACAAACAAGCCTGCAAGACCACAAAGCGTTGTTTAGTAATATCAAAACACAATGGAAGCGAATTAAATAGTCTGTCTGTTTAATGCTTTTTTCTAATGTAGTGTGCAGCTCTGCACCTAAACACTTTGCATTTACATTTTACATTTTGCATTTTGCAAGAGAGAGATGGAGACATCAAGTTTTTGACAAAAAGGAGGAATGACATGCTGAAATTGAACCAACAAAATAATTAATTCCACGTTTGCAGCTGCAATAAACATGAGCTGTGTTATCGGGAACTCAAACTCAGGAGACTGATGTTCAGCAGCCGACAGTTGTGCTTCACAGGTTGATTGCTATGCAATGATTGAATAACTTTGACCGACACATAATTCACTGCCTTGGATTAGTTTTTCATGTCATCCTTCATTACATTACATTTATTTGGTGGTAGAGGTCTTAGGTGACTGATATGTGGGGTTGTGTCTTGCCAAGGAAACAGGAAAAGGGATCAAAGAGGGATGTGAAATTGCAACATGGCTGTCTGGAAAGTAGGAAAACATATTCATAAGTCCAATAAAACTGTGGTATCGAGATCAGTCTTGGTCTCGAGAACGGTCTTAAGACCACATTTTGAAGGTCTCCGTCTCTTCTCGGAAACGACCGCATCTTTACTCGGTTTTGTCTCGGTCTCAGACAAAGACCACTACTGTCTATCACTAAACTACCTGTGCATTGTCTGATTTATTTGTTAACATCATTACTGTGATTGGATATAAAACTTCCTGCTGCAAATGCAACCAATAACTTGACTCATTTCTAATTTGAAATGTTTGTTACGTTACTGTTAACGGCTGTCACCTCTACCCGACCACACACATTACAATACAGAAAATGATGTTGTGTTAGGTGGATGATAAAATATGGAAAAGGAGAGCTGAATAAAGATGGTTAAATTGATTTCAGCTCCTTAGTATATTTGTGTCTGTATTTGTTTGCTTATAGAAAACAAAGGGAAATCCCCACACGTAAACTTCACCTCACCATAAAATGCCTCATTTCTCACGGTACACTGATACACACCCACACAATACATGACAATAAAAGAGGTGAATGAAGAGTAATCTTCATTTGTTTTCTGTGCATCTTTCTTTGGGAATGTGGATCTTTCAGATTTAAATTTGAGGAGTGCCTATTGTTTGCATTTCCCACATTTTATCCTAAGTCTGTCATGCATGCAGTGTGGGACTCGCACTGGTCTTGACTCGGTCTTGCACTGCCTCGGTATTAGTCCTGACTTTGGATCTCAATCTCTCAAAGTCTTGGTCTTTTCTCGATACACTCTGGTCTTGGTCAGTACTTCGTCTCAGTTTAGGTGGTCTTGAGTACAACACTGGTTCACAGTAATCTGAATTATGTGTTATTTGGGGTTAATAAACTAAAACATGAAATTGTTTTTAAATCAAAGTATACCAAATCTATAGTATTTTCTTTCGCTTTTCTCATGTATAGAAAACATTTCTGCCCATGCACGTATGAGTGTACCTGTATAGCATTTGTGACGTTCCAGCCAGCCTCCCAGGCGGTGATGGTGAGAGGAGGTTTCAGACCTGTGGTGCCAGTACTTGGACTCTGAACTGGATTAGCCAAACTCATCCTCGCTCTCTCTTCTTCACAGAACTGAAACGTCCCTTCCACAGTTTCCTCTCCATCCTTTTTCTCCTCTCCATCCTCTGAAAGTCTCTGTTTCTGCATACTCCCTCTAAACAGCCTGTAGGATCCTTTCTTGTTACCCTGGTTCTGGTTGAAACTCGGGTTCTCCTCACTGTTGCTTCCCATCCCTTTGCCATAATGTTTGGTGTTTTTTAACCAAAAGGAGTCTACTGTGGAAACTGCTGAGGTTATGGTGATGGTTGCGGGTCCAGTGGAGATCACAGTAGCTCTGGTTTCTTTAACAGTTGGACTCTCCTGCAGTAAGGTGCTGGTGGATCCTGGGATGCTGGGATTATCTTGCTCAGTCAGAGTTCTGGTTCCTCTGGTGTCATCGGAGCTTGTGTAATTTTTGTTTGGGATGTTGTCAAAAGGCGATCTGCTGTCCTCACTGTAGGTTCTGTTGAGCTCATCACTGTGGGTCAGAATCAGCATCTCTTCGTCCTCCTGAAACAACCTGATGATCAAAAACACTTTATTACATTTTGAGTTCATGGTTTCTGTGCCCTCATCCACTTTAAAATGGCATATTTGTACTCCATTAGGAAGACCAAGTTGTGTGAGGATTTGGGCAGTTAAAAAAATAACTAAAGTTCTCAACAATATTGCCAATAAATTGTTGGAATCTAGCAGATTGAACTGAATAAAAACAACAACAGTATATCATTATATATATTATTATTATATTATATTATTATATTCAGTATATGAATGTGTATATGACTCACCTTGTTGTCCAGTCCAGGTGAAGCCTCGACGCTGCCCAGCCCCACAGAGACCCAGCAGCAGTCCAGGGCTGCCCGGAGCTCCGAGCCCAGCGGAGAGAGCCCATCTTCAGCCTCGCTGTGTGACAAGTCAGCCTCTCTGCATCTGGAGGTCTGAGGGTCTGGAGAACTTGACTGATACTGGACACATAAACATACTCATGCACAAATTATCATCTCCAAATATACACAGAAACACACTCACAATATCTGCCTGTAAAGAAACTGTACAAACACCTGAGCCACACACACACACACACTTGCATTATACACACATGCACAGATGCATGAATTGATTGACAAGTTGGTGAGCTGTAACATTATAATATAGCAGTGTTTTCAACAGTGAAGGAGTAAACAGCTACAACGGCCTTCCCAGCAGATAAGTGCACTCAGCAATGAAGTGGAGGGAAAAACTTAGTTTAATGAACTTTTTATTCTTTTTTTTGCAGAATAAAATGTCTTCACTTTTACATGCTGATATAAAATATAAACTTGCATTACATAATAGCAATGTTCTAATGAAAAACCTTCAGACTTAGGTGGTTGTGTTTGATTACCAACTGTATGTCATTATCTAACAACCTTTGCATCATCGTTGGTTATTCCAGTAATAAAAGTCAACTAGTTTCACACACTTTTTTGGAAGTTTAAGAGTTTAGTGATAAAACTTCTCTACACAAATGGATTAAATATTCACATTGTTATCCCTTATTCCATGTGATTTTATGGTCGTTTGAACCTGCTTGCCTCAGTTTTTGCCCCAGACTGTGGTGAGTTGTGCAGGGCAGCAGGAGGAGCCACTGAACAGTTGTGTTACTCGCTGGACACAACTGGACCAAAACTTCTGTCCAACTCTTCACTTCTGATTGTACTCTATACTCCATTCAGTTCTTTTCAACTCTTTTATTTCAACCTCCTATGTGCTCTTTGTCTATTGCATCCAAAGCTGTGTTTCATTTGCTTTGTTTTACCACCTGGAGCTTTTATTTCCAAAAGTTCTGCAGCACACTGATACACAGCAAAACTCTTCATGGATTCAGTGTTTTAACACCTGCCTCACATTCAGACAGTTTTACATTTTCCCATTTGTTTTTTCGAGCTGTGGAAAGTTTATCACAATAGCCTACTGCTTAAAAGTTCATTGGCTTGCAACAAAAAGTAATCTGATGACCCGCCTGATTACGCTTTTTTACATGATTTAATTAACTGTAAACAGTGGTGGAAAGTAACTAAGTACATGAACTCAAGTACTGTACTTAAGTACACTTTTTTAGGTATACTTTACTTTGAGTATTTATTATATGCTACTTTATAGTTCTACCCCATTACATTTCAAATTTTACATTCATTTGAAAGACAAAGTTTTAATGCTAGCCCAGAAAACTTTCAAGAATATTTTTTTTAACATACAAAACACAAGATCAGGTGCTTTTATCAGGTGATAAAAATGCTGCTTACAAAATAAATACAAAAATAAATAAAAATAAAATAAATAAATAAATAAAAATAACCCAATGGGTACTTTTATTGTTGATACTTTAAGTAGCCTACATGCTGGTGCTACAAAAGTAGGCCCATGCGTTTTTACTTGAGTAAAATTATGAATGACTTTTACTCGTCTATCTATCTAAATATTTTCCTTAATTAAAAAAATAAACATCTATCTATCTATCTATCTATCTATCTATCTATCTATCTATCTATCTATCTATGATTTCATATCTATGATTACATATTTCCATATATTTATATATATTTATATATGTTTATATATACATTTAAATATATATATTTATATATATAAATATTTATATATTTTTATATATTTCTATATATATATATATATATTCCATACATTTATATATTTCTATATATTTCTATATATATTTCTATATATGCATTCCATATATTCATATATATATATATTTATTTTTTTATATCATTAACATCTGGCCCAACTTTAAACCTGTAGAGGAGGAGGAGAAGAGGAGAGGAAGAGGAGGAGTAGTAGAGAGAGAGAGAGAGTTTGGTTGAACTTCTCTGAAACTTTCCTGGGTCAGTAAACGCACCACGGAGAGCTGCGCGTGAGGACTACAGCGTTCTGACACCACAAGCAGCGCGCGCGGTTCGATATCAAACTTTTCCAGACAGCACGAGATGAAACGACTCCGGCTCGTGCTCCTGACCGCGTTGCTATGGCAATGCTGCCGTGCCCAGCAGAGAGGTGAGTCCTCCCAGAGAGGGTGATAGATAGATAAGAGATTACTGATCGATACACCAATATACCTGGTAAGGAGAGAGACATTTTACCGGTGAACAACACCCAAATGAGCCCGGGTTTCAATTACCCTAACCCGGCTGCTCATTTACCCTTAAAGGTCCCCTATTATGCTCATTTTCAGGTTCATGTTTGTATTTTGTGTTTCTACTAGAACATGTTTACATGCTGTAATGTTAAAAAAAACAACTTTATTTTCCTCATACTGTCTGTCTAAATATACCTGTATTCACCCTCTGTCTGAAACGCTCCGTTTTAGTGCATTTCAACGGAATTGCAACGGAATTGCAACGGAACTGCGTTGCTAGGCATCAGTTTGGTTCCATTTTTACTTCCTGTCAGCTGATGTTATTCACATACATTGCAACAGGAAATAAACTGGGACACATTTAGAATGTTTGTGTTTAAAATCATGTAATGGAGTTAATATTTATATATTTGTGACATCACAAATGGACAGAAATCCTAACGGCTTGATTCAAACGGGCAATTTCTGAATACGGGGCTGTGTGTTTCTCCATATATTGAGCGTTTATATAGTTGAACAGTATTTATATAGCACATAAACCTGCTTTATAATATAAAAGACCTGAAAATCTCACTTTTGACAATATGAGACCTTTAATAAGCTAATCAGTCCAACGGCTAGCTAACGGTTAGTAACACCTCTGCTAGCTAGCTAGCTAGCTAAATGAAAAGTGTCATGTCTGACCACGGGAGAGACTTTTAAACGTCCTCACATCAGTGTGGTAAGCAGGATAATCTCCCAATTAATCACACTTTGTTTCTGTCACAGTTACAGGTTGTTTATTGTTAATAAAAGAGGGCAAATCAGGTGTCAAACACTTAATATTAGCTAGCTAAATGATCCTAATATTAAAACAAACACACAAGTGAGAACACATGAAAAGATGCTTGTAAGTTAGTTTTTTACATACAAAACACAAGATCAGGTGCTTTTATCAGGTGATACAAATGCTGCTTACAAAATAAAATAAAATAAAAAATAAATAAATGAACAAATGAATAAATAAAAATAACCCAATGGGTACTTTTATTATGGATGCTTTAAGTAGCCTACATGTTGGTGCTACAAAAGTAGGCCCATGCGTTTTTACTTGAGTAAAATTGTATGTATTTTTATAGTGTCTCTCTATCTATCTATCTATCTATCTCTCTATCTATCTATCTATCTATCTATCTATCTATCTATCTATCTAAAAACTAGAAAAATAAAAAAGATGCTTGTAAGTTTAGTTGTATGCGACCAGAAAACATTTAGAAACATTATGACTCATCAGGGGTCACTTCTAGTTGGATCTGTTGTTATTTTTAGACTCATAAATCAAGTTAACATGACAGACAACAGCATAAATATGTCATTTGGATTTTGGCCTTCTGCAGTTACTGCTTAGCCAACAGAGTTTATGATTACCCAGAGTGCACTGTGTGTCATTTAAAGTTATGTCTACCCCCTGGGGAGTCTTGTTTTTCCAACTTTTCACATAGTTCTGGTGCATTAGTCACTCACAATGTAGACTGTACACTTTCAATGCAATTCAATGGGGCTTTATTGGCATGAAAGTTTCAAGAACAATGGTGCTAAAGCCATTGATATGTATGCTACTGTATAAGGCCATATGTGTCTGTTCCATTGTTAGAAATCATCAGATGATTGTGTGCCATATTGGTTTTGGTTTTTCCAAATGATAAGAAGTTCAGGTTGCCAATTGATCTTTAAATTTTAAAGTGAAGTATATAGTGTTTCCATCTGTGCTCTAGTTAACCTCTGTTTATTCCTCCAAGAAAGTAAACAGTCAATCACAACATGACTTGAAGGTTGTTCACCCAAATTATGAAAATACACTTTCTTTTTTTTTTCTCTAGTGGGATCTAGCCTTGTAGATAAGATATCATTTCTGAGTTTTTTTTGCCACCACACCAATACAATGAAGGTGAATTGAATTTTGTGTTGTGGTGCTCAGAGAATTTTGCGATATGCTGAGTATTGCCATAAGATATATTGCAATAAATTGCGATTTATCACCTTATTTCAACCGCAAATTATGTATTTCGTCAACATCTGTTTTATCCAATAAGATACAGTTTTCACTCCGTTCATCTCAGAGTTTTCATCCAGATATCTTGAGGTCAGAGGTCAAGGGACCCCTTTGAAAATGGCCATGGCAGTTTTTCCTCACCAAAATTTAGCGGAACTTTGCAGCGTTATTTAGCGTTCTTCCCGACAAGCTCACATGGTTGGTACCAATCTATTCCTTAGGAGACTTGTGGGTTCACATAGAACCCATTTCCATATAGTTGATACCAATTGATTCCTTTTGTCTTCTTCTTTCATATGATCCCAGTATCTTCACTCTGGCTTTAAAACTGAGCCCGCTACAACCTCTGAAAGCTTGATTGCGCTGGTGAAAGAAATTAGTGGCGTTAAAATGAATTTGAGTTACGCGTTATTATTGCGTTAACTTTGACAGCCCTATTTTCAATGCTTTGCACCATAAACAAAATTAATTTCAGACCCACTGCATTGCTGTGCAGACAGAAATCTCAGATGAATCTCTCAAAACCCAGACAAATAAAACCCACATCAATCTGCATGCCTGGATACCGCCAGGGTTTTTGTCATCTAGGTGAACCACCAACCCTTTTAAAGATCAAATCATGTCATGAAATGAACATCAGAAGAGCTGCTGCTCTTTTACTTTGTGTATTTGTGAGGTTGTGGGGGATTAATTATGTGCTTTTTGTGTGTAAGGGCCGTGACATAGTCAACAATGAAAAATGAGCAACAATGCCCTCAGCGGAGATGGGGATTGACAGCTGGGACAAAATCAATATGACACAGTGCACAATAAGAGTCAAAATATTCATGCTGAATATGGATTGTTATTATTAGTCAGATTGTCCCACTTATTACAACAATGCTGTAGAGTACATGATGATGATCGGCAAGCTGTTTAAACATATGAGTGTGTGTATTGTTTGCATGTTTGTGTGTAAGGGGTGTAACAATACGTTTTTACATTTTTTTGCCAAAAATCAATGTGACTGTAAAATAAATAGCTGGATATTGGACAGTGCAGGTCAGGATTCCTCAAAGTTTGTCTTGTAGGGGAGGCAGGGATAAATTAATTGTGGATATAAACAAGTAAACACAACGATAAAGGGCAAATACATACACCTTTTATTTGAAAATAATAAAAAGTGCAACTTAAGGACTCGCTTGTTCAGTTCTCAAGATACAAGGCAGTGTAATATTTAACAAAAAATAAAATAAACCAACTTCTATTCAAGCTGCTACCTGATGCTTCTGTTCTCATTTTCAGTATAAATGGTAGAGCAATAATATTTAACAAAAAATAAAGTGCATGGCATCTCAGTAGGTGCTCTCCCGCTCGTCTGGCTTTTCCCCGCCGTGCTTCGTTTTGTCGACGTCTTTCTGAGATTGGCGCTGGTGCCGCATGACGACGACGTCATACACAGGGAGAGTGAACCGGAGTAACGTTTAACATTCCTTTACTATCAAAAGTGCTAAAAAATACATCCATATAACGTTTGTTGTGCTTAAATACAAGGTGCAAATTCTTAGTATCGATACAATACATTATTTACCTTGCAAATCAATTTTAGATTGATATACTTCCCCTGTGAAGGACAAATTTCCGAGTACCTACCGATGTAGTTGAATCGTAGGAATATAAATCGACACATTGACGTAGTAGATGAATCGTTACACCCCTACGTAGAATATAGGAAGAGGATCGGTAAGCTGTTTGAACATATTAGTGTGTGAAGGGTTTGTTTGCATGTGTGTGTGAGGAGCGAGGGTTTGGTGTCGGTGACTGTCGCTTGAAAGATGAGACAAATTTAGTGCTCGTCAGGCTTTTTCCTATTTATCCTCTTCAAAACGTCTCCAGCTACTGTTTAACCCAGGAGAGCTCTGGACCTCCTGCAGAGTGGAGGAGGGGAGGCGGTCTGTGTGTGTTGATAGCATACTGTCTGTGTGTGCGTGTGTGTGTGTGTGTGTGTGGGTGTGTGAGAGAAAGTGAGTAGAAGAGGGCGGGAGAGGCCATCTGCATTAGGAGCCTCATTACCAGGCGTGTCAGCCAGGCGTGCTCTCTATCAGCGACAGAGCTCCGAGAGACACCAGGAGATAATCAGAAAGAGAGGAGGAGGAGGAGGGCTGAAATAGAGAGCAGAGAGGAAGGAGGGTGCGTTCAAGAGTTATTAGGCATCGCAGGAGACATCAGTGATGGAGAGAGGATGGGTGAAACAGGTAGACGGAAGGGTCAGAGGTCATGAGAGAGAGGATGAGGTTGAAGCAGCAAGATGGAGTTAGTGAGGGAGATTGGAAGTATACACAAACTCAACGGAAAGTTGGAAATGGAAGCTTTTGAAACAGTTTCCACAGAATCAAAAAAGTTTCTTATGCGAGTTTGAGGAGACAGATGGATTGTTGATGATGAAAAGA
Organism: Sebastes umbrosus; assembly: GCF_015220745.1. Taxonomy (NCBI): domain Eukaryota; kingdom Metazoa; phylum Chordata; class Actinopteri; order Perciformes; family Sebastidae; genus Sebastes; species Sebastes umbrosus. The sequence goes on from NC_051286.1 coordinate 6,132,545, forward strand.
TGCTTTTTTGGCAACGTTACAAGAATTCAAGCAACTTTGCAGGAGAGTTGGGCAGAAAACTGTAAACCCTGCAGGCGTGTTATTAGACTTTGTTGCAGAATTGATGGATAAGCTGGGTTAATACTGATGCAGTTAGTCGATTTATCGCTTAGCCGATCAATGGAAAATAAATTGACTACAATTTTAGTAATTTAATTATTGTTTCACTCACTATAAGTGCTGAGATGCTGCATGAACGCAACATTTTCTACAGTTTTTGGTTAGTCTACAAGAGAGGTTTTCTGTATTATTGTATGTGCTATTCTCACTGAAGTCAGCAGGTCTCAGTTGGAAAGATGCATTTTTGTGCACCAATCAAGTTCTATCAACATTTAAATCTAAATGTGATGATAGTTGTGAATCTTCTTTTTTGCTTCAGTTGCTTCATCATCAAGTCAAGAGTGTTAAACTCTTAGAAAAAGAACCTTAACTTTGATTGTTGTGCTGAAAAGGATTACTTTGAAATCACACTAAGTTGTTTATCACACAAAAAGCACCAGATATGCTGGTTAAATCCTCCAAATGTGAGGATTTGTTGCTTTTCCCTGTTTTTTTATCACTGTAAATAGAGCAATTATGGCATGTTAGACTGTTAGTCGAAGAAAATATAATATAAAGATGTCATCTTGGGCATCTATTTTCTGACATTTTATAGACTAATTGATTGATTGCTTTAATTAATAGCTAAAATGACCATTACTTTTGGCCCTAAACTGTGTTTTCATATTGTTTTGATGCTGGTATTGGTCAATAAATCAGTTGAGGGTCAGTATGATGCCTGACACAGCCAAACACCTACATTGTCAAAAGATGGTGAAATGTCAGGAATGTGTGGCTGTTGCCGGGGAAAATCTTAAAAGTTGTGAGAAGTTGCCAGAAAAGTTGAGTCGTTGGAGTTATGTGTGTCTTAATATGAATGATAGCAGCCTGATTTGCATGAATGGATATGAAGTTAACTCACTAGAGACCCCAGTGTGGAATGAATCCAGACAAGGATTGTAAACCAACTGAGAAATCAACATATTTTTATTTAGCAAATCCATGTGACTTATTCTTAATATCGCTGTCCTGCAGAAAACCTCCTACTGCATCTTCAAAACAGCAAACATATCAGGAAGGGAGAGAAAACAGATTGATTTCCCTGTTGATGTTTATTGGACTTTGGAATAATCAAAGGTGCAGCCTGATCCTGTGGAATATTTTCTCTGCTGAAAATGTAAAAAAAAATAGTTAATTTGCAGATAAAAGGTCTCCTCAGAGCAACTACAGATGTGTTTATACGTTTATGTTAATGCGGATTTAACCAAGCCGGGCTGACTGTGATGTGATGTGAAGCCACCAGAGGTATCGCCGTGAATGTGATGTGAATCCAGAGCGTTTCTCTCTGCCCATCAGAGAAATCAACTTTTTTATGGAGTGAATTCATCCCAATGTCATAATGTTTCTAAAATATGTTGATCTCAGTCTGCTATGTTAATGTGAAAGCAGCCGAGCTTAGCTGAGTGGATTTGATGGAATACACCAGAGGGATCGCGCTCAGACTTTCTCAGCCTGGGACACAAAACTCACTGAATATAATCAATGTGTCCTAGAAAATAAGACGGAAGGGAAGGAGGGAAGGAAGGAGGGAAGGAAGGAGGGAAGGAAAGAAATCAGGAAGATTGGAAGGATTCACAACAGTTTAGTTCAGTCTAGTTGGCTATGTGCTGTAATAATGGGTTAGGTCTATTTGGCAAAATTATATAGTTTTGTTAAAACATGCAAATGAATGCAGATTATGGATACATGAGTGCTGTATTTTAGAGTGGGGTTGGAATAAATACAAACATTACACGCTCATTTGTTACTCCTACAGTCCCATTCACACCATATCAGTGGTGGAAGAAGTATTCAGATGCTTTACTTAAGTAAAAGTAGCAATACCAGAGTGTAGAATTACAAGTAGAAATCCTGCATTCAAAATGTTGTAGCAGTAAAATGTACTGAAAGGACCAGTGTGTAACATTTCGGGGATCTATTTGCAGAAATGAAGTATAATATTCAAAACTATGTTTTCATTAGTGTCTAATCACCTGAAACTAAGAATTGTTTTATATTCCTTAGCTTAGAATGAGTCTTTCACATCTTCATCTTCAGTCTTGAATAGATGCTGAATTTCTCCAGAGTAGGGATGCACCGATACCACTTTTTTTCAGACCGAGTACAAGTACAAGTACTTACATTTGGGTATTCGCCGATACCGAGTACCGGTACAAATACTTCTCTGTGCCACAAGACCCTCGTTAACAGCCAGCTGGAGGGTGTGAGCGACACACGGCAGGCTGGGGAGTCCCGCATACTACCGGCGACCGGCTCTAGGTCGGCTTGGAAAGGCTCAGGGCGAATGTGGCTCGCGGCCGCAGCTTTACAGCACTGCCCACCTGGACCTCGCCACACCGTGGACAGAAGGCTCGCTGCGCCCTCTCTCCCGTCGCCGGGGTAGACTGTCCTTAGTGCGCCCCAACATCGTTGTGCCGCGGCCCACGTAAAAGGCGCCAGGGGTCTGCGGCGATGTCGGCAACCCACCCCACCCGTCTTGAAACACGGACCAAGGAGTCTAACGCACGCGTGAGTCAGAGGGTGCAAGGAAAACCCCGTGGCGCAATGAAGTGAAAGTAAAAGTTTCGCCCACACCATCGGGGACGTGGAGCGTGAGGACCCGAAAGATGGTGACGAGAGGTTAACGTCACACTGTCGTAAAGTGGTATCGGTGCCGTTGTATTGAAGTCGTTTTTCGAGTACGAGTACGAGTACATGAGCACAGTATCGGACCCGAATCCCGATACTGGTATCGGTATCGGTATCGGTATCGGTGCATCCCTACTCCAGATGCGTGTATGTAAATGTAATTCACTTTGGACAAATGTGTTGCCAAAACAATGTGATCTGTGTGTTGGCTGCACCTTACAAGGACATTGAGTTTTATGTCTTATTCTATTTAAACTGACAGTGTATAATTATGGGAAGAAAGGGGAACTGTAGTATAGTGGAGTATCTGTGGTGTTTTTGCTGCGACACACTTTTGATTGAATTATAAAAGTTAACATTTAACGCTCGTCCTTCATCATTCATCAGGCCTCCCACCAGAAATAAAAGTCTGTCCTGGTTTTTTAATTACGTGGCGTCTTGGAGTTTTACTATCAACCTGGCACTTGGTGTACGCGTGTGTCTGCTTGCACTTTTAAAATAATCTTATTTTGGCAGATTTGATATATGAGATTCGTCTCATTAAAGCACTCGTTATGTGTATGTTTGTATATGTTTGTAGCTTCCTGTCAGACCGTGTTTTTGAAGTTGTCATTGGCTTCAAGGCAGCCAAGAATTAATCGATGACATTGTGCCAAAGACACAGATCACATGAGCACCAACAGGTGTGTGTGTGTGTGTGTGTCTGTGTACTTTAGAGGAATCCTCTGGGAGCTAAAATTAGCCAGGTGCTAAGTTGGAACGGTGCTGTATCCTTCCTGTCAATAAGAGAGACACGAAGCTGGAGGAGAAAAAAGAGAGAGAGGGGTTTGGTGGCACTGACTTTGACATTTTAAATCTTAGTCGGGTTGTTTTTTTTGTGACACCTGTGACAGTGTGGGGCAGAAGTAGGTCAGGACGCTGGCTTGCAGCTAAGTGATACCTCCTGATTTAAAAAAATAAAGTGTGCTCTGACAATATAATACTTTTGGAATTGAACTAAGTATCAGGAGTGCTACATGTAGAATATAAATAAATCACAGCAGGGCTGCAGACTGCCACCAAAATGGTTGCATATGCGATCATTCTTTGTGAGTGTGCGACTAAAACAGGTAAACAGGTAAAAGGTTAAACCAGCTATTGAAGTCAGTATCGGCCAGATATCCGATCCGGTATCGGTGCATCCCTATTTGACATGTATTTCTGTTTCAGTAAAATGTAGTAGGACAAGTAGCGGCTTTCTCTTTACTGCAGAAAGAAAAGGGGATTATAGTCTCAGTTGTTTAAATACAAATAGTGCCAGGAGTAATGGAATGATGTACAGTAGGTCTACAGTACGGATGTTCACGAAGGTTACGTTCTGATTGCACAAGCTATGCATAAACATGTGATGCATAAACACAGTCTAATGTCCATGGGACAGTGTTCATCCTAATGCATGTGTGATGAGACTCAAAACATTTGCTTCAGTTTGTTTTGCATGTTTGATGATTTGCCTGCATCATTGTTTGCGTATTTGTTAGTGTGCTTATTACAATAGCGTGTTAATATTTGACTTTCCCCGCGTGGCTGTGCCGCCTCCTACAAAGCACATCTCACACTGAACAGAATCTAGGCCTGTGCATGTGTGTGTGTGTGTGTATACGCCCATGTGTGTGTGAGTGTTTCCTGGCTGTTTTGTTGTCAGAACAGCATTGATAATGCTGAGGAGAAAATCAATAGTTAATTCTACCAGGGACACAATAGCTGCTCTGCCCAGCTCCATTCTAGTGTGGGCTTAGACACAGAAAGCATGAGTTGATGAATTGGTGAAGTGTGTGTGCATGTGAGTTCATACAGGGTGTGCATGTGTGTTTGTACAAGCTACTGCACCGTGGCTGTTTACTGTGCCTAAAAAATAAGCACAACTGTGATATGGATTTGTAGAAAATAAATTGTACAACATGTTGATTGACAAACTTTGCTGGTTGGAGTACAACTCCCAGCTTTAGTTTGAATACATTCCTTATTTCATCCACAATATACTGTATATGAAAAATAATGGAAATTAATGTAAGTAAATGTGTTTAATAGCATCAGTGCTCCACGTTGAAAAGTAAAAAATATCTAGATCAAAATGAGTATCTTGTGAAGTCATGTCGCATGTACTCCAACTTGTAAATTTCAGTGGGGCATTTCAGTGAGCAGAAATAGCAAAATGACCCATCTTCACTCTGAAGCATGAGTCCAGTGCAGTTTGATGGTCTCATTCGGCTGCTGCTGTGTGGGTAAATTGCTCTCCAGCAGCATTTGACTTTTAGCCTACAGGGTAGCTAAGTTGAATAGTAAAGAGCAAAATGTAGGTTACTCCTTGGGAGTAAAAAGTAAGGCTGACCTCAACCAAAGAAATTCTTAGTGGACTAACAATTTTATCGACTAACAGATTAGTTGATTTAATCAACAGATCTGTAAAACTTTGTTTTTCCACAAAGAAATCACACAAAAACACCACTTTAAATCTTTTGTTTACCAGAGATGTGCTGATAAGTTTCTTGGAAATAAGTCATGAAATAAGCAGGGCTGTCAATGGATTAAAATATTTAATCGCGCTTAATCGCAAATTAATTGCACATTTCTTATCTGTTCCAAATGTACCTTAAAGGGAGATTTGTCAAGTATTTAATACTCTTATCAACATGGGAGTGGACAAATATGCTGCTTTATGCAAATGTATGTATATATTTATGCTTGGAAATCAATTAACAACACAAAACAATGACAGATATTGTCCAGAAACCCTCACAGGTACTGCATTCAGCATAAAAAATATGCTCAAATCATAACATGGCAAACTGCAGCCCAACAGGCAAAAACAGCTGTCAGTGTGCTGACTTGACTATGACTTGCCCCAAACTGCATGTGATTATCATAAAGTGGGCATGTCTGTAAAGGGGAGACTCATGGGTACCCATAGAACCCATTTTCATTCACATATCTTGAGGTCAGAGGTCAAGGGACCCCTTTGAAAATGGCCATGACAGTTTTTCCTCGCCAAAATTTAGTGTAAGTTTGGAGCGTTATTTAATCTCCTTTGCAACAAGCTAATATGACATGGTTGGTATAAATGGATTCATTAGGTTTTTTAGTTTCATATGATACCAGTATCTTCACTCTAGCTTTAAAACTAATACTGGTAGACTAGTCTGATTTTTTCATGCTGTTTTCTTCCCCGGATAAAAAGGCAGTCTTGTTTCACTTGTTTCAAGTGTTTTATTGCGACTTTTTGAAGAAGCTGAACTTTAACAAGCCTTCTGGTGAAACGGACAGTGTTCATTTGAATTATGTATGTATGCAAGTCTATGATGGATGAATAGATAGATCTGAGTGCATGTTCGCTGCGGGATTTGACCCCGTGACTTTGTGGCTAAAACACTGCACGCCTGACATACAGATGTACAGCTGCTAAAACAGAGGCTACTGACCCTTACACACACACACACACACACACACACACACACACACGAACAAACACGCACAAACATACACGCCTGCAGCTGCAAAGACTTTGGCATGACCTCCGTTTCTTCATCTTTCTTTCTCTGTGTCGTCCTCTCATCTCTGTCTCGCTCTCTGATCTTTCTGGGTGCTTATATTTTCCCAAGGAGCTTCCTGTGGTAACACATGGTGTCAATAATGAGCCCCCCTACACACACATATACACACACACACACACACGCACACACGCACACACACTCGTAGACACTTTCCCCTCCTCCGCTGCTCATAATCCTTCGTCCCCTCTCGCCTACTTCTTTCTTTCCTGTCCCTCCTTTCTGTCCTTCTCTCCTTTCATTCCTTGGCCTCCTGATTATCCTCTCCTATGCTGATTTGTGCATTGTTTGACGAAGTCCGGACCTAAATGTTTGTCTTAATCTTCTAAAAAGTCAATAGTACATTAGGAAAATTTATTAATTTTGGCTGATGGTGGACTTCTTGTACATCTTCTGTGCTTTGCTGTTTCTCTATTTCACATCCTTCCCCCTCTCCTCTGTGCCCCTTTGTACATTTCCCCCCCTCACCTCCTCCTCCTCCTCTTCCTCCTCTCTGCTATCTATCTTTCATCCTATGTAGGAGAACCGCTGACAACCTCTGCGGCCAAAGCAGAGCTCAGAGTCTGGCCTCAGTTTGTTTGTCTTGCTACTCCTTCACCGTCGGTTTCTGGAGGTCTTATTGCTCTTTTCCAGCTCAAATCACTTCGGTTCAAAACCTCTGTTTATCCACAGCGAACACACTGAGAGCAAGCTGTCTTTTTACAGGAGAAATCTGTCTGACACAGGCAGTTCAAAGACAGCCATAAAGCAAGACGGATGCCCCCCAGCTCTATTTTGGAATTTTTTAGTTTGTTGGGTTTTGGTTTGTGTGTATGCTTTTTTTTCTGAGTTAGACTTTGGGAACTAGTTCTCAGTTTGTTGATTCTGGTCCGGGGCTGTTTTTTCCTCTCAGCTCTCATTATGTTTCATGTAAGTGGTTTAGCTACAACTGTGGAGTGCACCAACGTGGTTTATTTCAATCAGAGATGATCAGGTTTTGGATGAATCACGTGATAATCAGGTTCATCATAACTATTGTAGGTTTATAGTAAGTAATCCTAGATTTAAATTAACAGATGTTAAGTCAGAGATGTGGGTATGACGTAAATATAATCACAGTCAAAGCATGAATTTGATGGGTGCAAACTCAAATTCACAAAATCAGAAAATACATGCATATTTTGACACCGATGATTTGTTAATAGGGTTGAATACTGGTAATTTAGGTCTACTCTTCTACAGTATTTCCTGGGAATTCTCACCAAAATTGTCTCCTTTCCCCAGAAAAAAACCTGCATGAACTTGGAATTTGTAGTATTTGTGTGTTCCTGTACTGAATAGTCATATGTACTGGAACAACAACGTCTTCTCCACTAACACTCCACATGTCAAGTCATGCTGCATTAGCTGCTAGCAGATGTATGGATGTTTATCCAACACGATCAGTCGGTCGGCAAATGCGCAATAATGACATGTTTATGTTCAAGTGTCAAAGACCTTTAGCGGTTGTAAGGAAATTGTTGTTATAGAGCCACAAAATCAGACTTTGACACGGGTATTCACCACAGTTTGTTTCTTGTTTCCAACTGACAGTCAACGTTGGTTTCTTTTAACCGTGACCACAATCGTTCTTTACCTAGTAGTTATTATTTTATCCATGACATGGACATGACGAAGGTCCACTCATCTTCGCAAAATAGTAATTTTAACCCAAAGCATAATCTTTCCCTTACTTTAACCACGTCTTTTTTTGCCTAAACCTAACCGGCTTTAGAAGGCACTGACAATATTAGGTTGTTTTGCCAATGGGGGGCGTTATATCAGAAAATTGTTGTTCTCATTTGGTCGTTTGATTTGGAGTACTCAATTCTTCTTCAAAGTGTTAAGACGACACAATACTGCCAACTGTGACTCCTCCTGCAGTTCATTCAATGCAACACACATGGCCTACACATGTTAAAATGATTAGCTTATTGTCTGTACACACTCTGATTCAATGGCTTTGTTGTGGCTTCACAATGGAGTCCTCACTCCCAAACAAATATTCAAAACTCAGTCATATTCAAAGCTGCTAACCCATTTTATAAAGCCTACTCTAGATAGAAAAGACCTGGGGACGCAGCAAAAAACATCAGTTTTTTACATGTCATTTAGCGCAGTTTTTTCTTCATTTTATTGAAAGAAGTGAAAAAACCAAAACCTTTACAGAATGATATAAAGGGTCCCCTCGACGTCGACAGAAAGCCAATGTGCCAGACTCCCACCAACATCAAAATGCTTTGTGGATCGTGTTTCAAAAGCAGATTTTTATACTTTAGTTGGCAAGTCTGCTGTGGGCCTCTGTGGTCACAATGTCTGAGCCGAGGCTTCTTGTTAGACTGCTGTTCCTCTGAAGTCGTGTATAGATTGATACCGGCTGGTTTTAGTGGCTGCTAGAAATGACCAATTACCTTGCCCACGACATCCTTGTTCAACACATGGTCACAACATGGTTTTCAGACTCTGTGTGTGTAAGAAACATTGAAAGAAATTGTTAGAGAATGCCTTTGAGTGTTTGTTGTTGCATGTGTTGTTTCCTTTGTGTGTGTCCAGCTGTGATGATTTTGGGTCATGACCTTCAATATTAAAACAGCCTCTGACCTCTCACATTCATGACCTTTGACCTGTCAGGGTCACCGTCCTCTACATCATGGACTCAGTCTGGTGTGTGGTCCAAGTCAGAGTACCTAGCCATATACAGAGAGGGTTTGGACAGTTTGCACCAAAGTCTTAGACGTACAGAGGAGAGTAGATTTTGAAATACATTTTTTAATGCCAGAATTGATATACTGTATTTGCTTCATTTGAGTCTATGCGGAGGTAGAAGGAAGTTACCACTTTTATTGTTGTAGTCTGAGTAATGAGACGTTATATCCGTTCCATATCCGTTAACCGGCTGCAGTAAACTGAAACAAGAAAGTAGAAAACGGCAGAGGGTCCACCTGGATACGACCTACTCCATCACATTTTAAATCTGTGCGGTCAAGCCAGCCGTCACTCTCATCTCCATCGTCTAATTGTCCGACGCTACAACTGTAGAGCACCCATATACTGCCATTTATGGTAAATGCATTCAAACGGCCCCGATGGAGCTGACCATGGATGTATAAAGAGAACGGAGCTGACGGGAGAGCTAGCGACAGTCTTGGAGAAGTTAGAGGAAGTATACACGTGTGACTACGTCTGGTTTTCAAAATAAAGTGTTAACAAAGGGAACTGTTTATACAAAATACATAAAGTATATGGAAATAAAATTGATTGGATTATATTCACCAGAAGTATAAAACATTACATGTGCCTTATAATTCTCCTGACAATGACGGATATATTTGACTTCAGGACATCTCTGACTACATACATGCTGAAAATCAAACATTCTTACTGTATTAATTTAGATATTTTCCAAAGTAAAAGTCCCTAGAAGTTTATGATTAAACTTTTTCCCATGGTCTATAATTTTTAAAAAGTTATCACAATACTTGTAGAATTGCAACACTTAAAAATCACAAGACACATCAAATCGGCACCCAAGTATCGTGATGGTATCGAATCGGGATATAGGTGAATCGTCCCAGCCCTAGCCTTTATTCACACAAAATTCAAGATACTCTATTTGATTTCAGTTATCCTGCAAATAACCACTTTAACTCCAATGCTAGAGGTCCTTATCGAACATCCTAAACTCAGTTGATCACCATTTAATTGCTAAAACTGGTGTGTGTTCCTTCACTACCTGGCACTCTGTAGTTTTTGCACATTTGTAACTTTTAATTAAAATCAAATATGTACAGACGGCTTGACTGACAGGCGGATAAATGAATGAATGAACGTCTTGGACCTCCTAACCCAACAATTGCCATTTCTGGCTTTAGTGACAGATCTGTATGCAGTGCACACACAGGCTTTGCAGCACAGCTCTGAGATAGAAGCACACACACACACATGCACACACACAGAAAGAGGCAGCAAACAGAAAGGCCATTATTTTGGGGCTGAATGTTTGTGTGATTGAGCTGATAAAGCATCAGAGGAATAAGAGTCTATTAGACTGGCCTGGTTAGCTATGGATTTAACATTTATACACACCTCTGTGTGTGTGTGTGTGTAGGTGTGTGACAGAGTGAAAACACAGGCAGGCAGAAGTCGAGTGAAGGAAGAAGAAAGAGCTATGTGCTGCGTATACTGTACATTTTTGCTTTTCCATTATTCCAGTTGCTTTTCTCATCAATATTGTGTGTGCGTGTGCACAGAGAGAGAGAGGGACATATTCTGTATGTAATTTCACATTTCTATTATATTTTTTGTATTTCCATTATTCTGGTCCAAGGCAAACCCACAGAGAGCCTAATGCAGAGCAAATGTTCACATCTGACACAAGATGAAATATGTGAAAAGTGGTGTGTGTGTGTGTGTGTGGACGGGGGCCGCAGAGCCTTTGCAGCCCTGCAATAATAGACCGGCGACACACGGGAATTTTGGGCACCGGTCTGTGATTGGACAAGGCTGGTACCGGGTGAATTATTCCACAATGCCATTTCCTGTTCATGGCACAATGAGGTTGGCAGAGATGTAGCCGCTGGTCGTGGGTACAGTCGTGTGTTTTGTGCTTAAATGACTTCATAATGGTTGGCCTTATGGAGCAAAGTATTGAGGCTAAAAACAAACACTGAAATGCCAAACAAATTGATGAACCTCTGAGGAATGATTCATCTTGTTTGTGAGTGTCCTAGAGGCTGCCAGCATCACTGCAGAGGGATTATGTTTCCTTTTTGGTCATTGGTATACATATCTCTGTAATATCTGATTGGCTGGATAAATATAGGAGCATTTATTGCCTTGCTTGACACAAAACTCCCACCTTCAAATCTGAATTCACTCCCTATTTTCCATCCAGTGCACTATATTTCTTCATGACATTCAAGTGTGCAACAAAAACAATTGCATCCATAGCATGTAGACAACTTTTTGCATAAAAAAAATGATGTAATTCTTCACTTTTAGGTGACATGTAAATAAAGTTTTTCACAGGTCCCTATTGAGGAGGTAAGAAATACCAGGTCCCTTTTTATTTTATTTAGATTAAAGCTTTTGCCTAAAAATAAATGATAGATTTACTGTCTAAAAAATATTACAAACAATATACAACAAATTTCAAAATCAGTAGCGAGGTTAGGACCTTGTTGTCGGTGGTGGTGCAAAAAGATGTTTTGTCAGTGTCCGAAGTATTATTATACCGCTCGTTATGCAGTAAACTAATGATTGTTTATTAAAGGAACAATATGTAGGACTGACAGCTAGCGCTTAAAATAGGTCACAGCAGTCCATATTCAAAACATTGGAGCTGTGGCCCGTCCGCTCTTATGGTGTGACTGATAGCGGCGCACGTTTTCGCAATTTGAGGGTTACCTTCTAGACATGACCGTGTTACCCTCTGGCCAGCAGCAGTAGTCAGAATCACTTCACCGGCTGTGTGTCTCAAATATTCTCTGCCTTGATAACCCAGCTGCACACGGACCACAGAGAGACGTGCTGAGGCTTTTCAGGTCGGGTAGAATCTAACGTTAATGTTATCTCTGTTGATCCAGTTTGTTTGCTTACTTCCATGGCTGCAGAAGGCTGCGTTTGTGTGCAAGTTTGTTTCATATGGGGTGTTGAAGTGGGGAGTGGATTTTCAATTCAGCATGTTTCCTTAATCTCTGATCACATATCACGGTAATTTTTCATGATTTATTACAGTAAATATATTACATATTGGTCCTTTAAGTATGCAACAGTGAATGTGTGAAAGAGGGAGTGATGTTGGATACAGCAATGCTCTGTTCGTTGAATCTGACCTTTGACCTCCCTCATTGTTGGAAGGAATTCCCCTGTTTGGATCAATGAAGTATTTAACTATTAGTGTATCTTAGAAGAAGAGCAAATGCCCCTTTCCGTCAAAAAATAGCCAACATAGTTGGAAGAAAATATTCAAGAGTCCTGTCTATCAAACCTTGTATATTCCAGTTTTTAATATCTGTGAGGCTCATACATTATGTGTCTTCTGCTGACCTTGTTTGGCCCCGCAGAGGAAAGCAGACCTAAGCATTCAGCCAAGCCCTAGGCTTGTTCTGGCAGTGGGTGGGAGGTGGGTGGTCCGTCAGCACATTTATTCCTAGAGGAGCCCACTGCTCTGTTCTAGCAACTCAACCAGCTCGTTGTCCTCTGCTTACTTGGACCCTGTTAACAAAGACTTCTGTTAGTTTCAGATGGAGGGGGTTGGCTCTGCTCTGCTCTCTGCTGGGACTTTTATTTTTATTTTCTTTAATGAAAGTTTGCTCCGGCCGGTGGGCGGTGCTTGCTTTTGGCTCGACTGTTTTCAACATGGCTGCCGGGTCACAAACTTTCTCATTTTACAGCTAAACAGTACACTAAAAATATGTTTCTGAAAACATTTGAGGTGAGAAAAAGGCATTACTGTTACAGAATATTGATTAATATTTGATCAGCGCTGCCTACCTTGTTTGACCGTTTGATCGGAGTTCACGAGTTTCTCGGGCTGCTGCTTTAGAGACTGCTCGGCTCTGATTCGTTGTTTTACTTCAGGCGTGGTGAAATCTTGCAAAGAACACAGAGGAACATGATTTTTTTTTCACAGATTAAAGGGACTGTTTGTAACTTTTTAAGCGTATAAATGTAGCGGGTCGGCACACATGCGCGTTCGCATATGCGCGCTCGCGTGTGGCCGGAGCCTCGTCTCCGCTGCCTGCTCTCCTTCACTCAGACAGCGCGCGCGTCCTCGCTGTCTCGCTGTCTCGCTCCACCTCTAGACGTGAACGCGCTCTCACTCCACACTGCAGGAGAGTTAGTTTAGCTCTGAGAATATCTAGTGAATGTAGAGTGGACGTTTGTGCAGAAATAACTGCTGCAGCTCCTCCAGACTAACAGAGGTTTCCCGTGTCTTCTGAAGTGACGGGGCTCCTCAACGAGCTACGTTATCGTCTCGTTACCGACCGGGTGCCGGTGTCTTCGGCTGCGGTCGGGAGGCGATAACGTAACTTGTTGAGGAGCCCCGCTGCTGAAGCCTGCGTTGAGCAGGAAAAGCCAACACTAGGATCAGCATTGTTGCATGGAGAGACCTTCGTCTGGTCTGCTAACATTACTGCCAAGCAGCTGAAATATAGAGTGATATTGTGGTTTTAGCTGATGTCTGTCGCCTCACTGTTTTAAGCGATGCTCGTTCATGTCTATGTAGAGCGAGCAAGCGCGAGCTCGACGCTGACTTTCTTTGATTTCAAGGCCACAGGTGTCGCTGTTAAGCAGCATTTCTGAAAGTTACAAATAGTCCCTTTAACTGTCTCATGTGCTACTGTCAGGATATAGTCACAGTCAGGAGTCTGAAATTAAAACTCTTTTTACTGCGTGCCACTGTGGCAGGCAAGTATTTTTTTTTATCTGCCACTTTTGAAATCTTTGCGGTAAACAAAGGAAGATCATTTCAGAACTGATGTCATTCAATGTTCAATATGTATAAAAGATATAAAAGATATTGTATGCATGGTAACTTCCAGTGTTAAAATTACACCGAAGCTTCCGGGGGAGCCCTATTATTTGGGGGTACTGTACTGTTATTGTCATCTATAGTGGTTACTTGCATTAAAACACACAATTCAAATAGTTAGGAAATAAATTATTGTATTTTGTATTTAAATATTTGTTTCGATTACCAGCTACATTCATGTGTTAAATCTGTAAAAGTGTTCATTTGTGAACACTATTTCATATTAAACATGTATAAATATCACAAGCCTGTGTTAAACACAGTCTGGAAATCACATTCAACAAACTTTTGAAGTTATTGTGGAACCGTGGTGGAGCTAATTTCCAGGTGGCCTACATAAAATTATTGGCAGACTGCTGGTGCTCAACCAACAGCTGAATAAAACAAGTCTACTACACTCTAGGCAAATGCATCTTGGGAAATGTAGAAAGGTATCAAATGAAATGCAAGTAGGTTAATTAGAGGAAAGGGGATAAAAAAAAAAGAGATTGCAACACTTAATCACGATTTAACTGCTGGAGATCCTTGACCAGCGCTATAAGCGTATAAGCATCTGGGGTGGGGGGGTGACGGGGCCCTTTAATCACTCTCCAAAGATCCTGCACAATTTACAATGAGCTCTGTGTTGCTAAGTTTACCACTGAATTGCAGTTTTCGGAAAGTGTCACTGTAATGAGCACATATACTCACCGGCCACTTTATTAGGTACACTTTGTACCTAATAAAGTGGCCGGTGAGTGTATACTAGGGGTGGGGGAAAAAATTTATCCAGCATAGTATTGCGATATTTCTCGTGGCTATATTGTATCGATACACAGACATCAAGTATTGATCTTTTATTATATAAACTATTAAGTAGGGATGCACCGATACCGAATCGGATATCGGGCCAATACTGACTCAAATAGCTGGATCGGATATTGGTGGCAATGGTGCCGATCTATTAAATTCAATTCTATGTTTACATACTATATACATTATATACTGGAATTTAAATTCCTGTTTACGTTTTGACCAATTTTTTGCTGCATTTAAAAGGTTTTTTAAAAGCTGAATTGTTATTCCTGTTAATTTTTAAGATTTTTTACCAAGCTGCTGTCATACAATATATTATTTATTAATTAATGATGTATTTATTAGTTACATTTTGTTTTACAAAGTTAGGAAAGCAATGTTTAAGTCAAGCCTGTCATTTCCTTACACATAACAGAATGATCCCAGTCACTTCCACACAGTTAGGCATACAGCTTATTAATTAAACACTGGCATCGGATCGGTTCTTGGTATTGGCAGGTATAGCTATCGGTATCAGGACTGAAAAAGTTGGATCGGTGCATCCCTACTATTAACCTCCTAACAATCTGATGTCCTGCTGGCGGGCCCGGCCGCTATTCTGTCTTTCAGAGGTTGTAGCGTGCTCAGTCTTAAAGCTAGATACTGGTGTCATATGAAACTAGAAAAACCTAAGAAATCGACATGTTAGCTTGTCGGGAAGTACGCTAAATAATGCTCCAAAGTTACGTTACATTTTGGAGGAGAAAAAGTAGCCTGGCTATTTTCAAAAGGGTCCCTTGACCTCTGACCTCAATATATGTGAATGAAAACTCTGAGATGAACAGAGTGAAAACTGTATCTTATTAGGTAAAACAGATGTTGACAAACTGCAAACTATATCTTATCACAATACTCATATCTCACAGCATATCACAAAATGTTTAAAATCACAATAAGATTGTATCATGACTTAGGTATTGAGATAATATTGTGTCGTGGGGCCTCTGGTGATTCCCACCCCTAATGTACAGTATACAGTTACATGTATATACAGTAGGTACAGCCTGAAGCACATGTACTGTTGCTAGATATGGACCGACTGGTTCTCGGGTGCTAGTTACAACCACCACTAACATTTGTGTGTTACTCACAGTACACTCACAGACACCCTCATTTAATAACACTTACTTCCTTTCTCTCTCTGTTGGTGTGTGATTTATTGTTTTGTAAAATATAGTGCAGCAGAAATTCCATCTGTTTCACAACAGACGCCTCTATGGTTTGTGTCATAGACTTAACAGCTGTTCATCAATACTGTAGGAGAAGTTTGGAGCGCTCTAATCAAATCTGTTCTGTCTCACATTTCTTTTGGTACTCTGTGCTTTATTGTAATGTTATTGGACACCGATTCAGTTCCCAGTTGACATTTTCTTTCCACGATGGAAAAATGTTTCATGATGCTAAAACAAAAACTGTTTTTTTTTTTTTTTTTTTTTTAGACCACAAACCTGTGTCCTAATGGGAAAACCAGGTTTCCTATCTGATTTACATAGTGATTCAGAGCAGAGCGCTGGCCAGGAGATTTGTTCTCATGGCCATTTTCCACAGTCCTTCTCTGCTGGTGTGTGTGTGTGTGTGTGTGTGTGTGTGTGTGTGTGTGTGTGTGTGTGTGTGTGTGTGTGTGTGTGTGTGTGTGTGTGTGTGTGTGTGTGTGTATTTGCTGAGCCAGCAGGTCTGTGTACTAGTGGCCAGCTCACAGCCCTAGCTGGTGATGCATGGAGGAATCAGAGCTCCAATAATGAGCGGAATCAGCCTTTAACATGGTAATGTGTCATTTAGGGCCTATCCATTTAGCTAACGACTTGCTTCCTTTTGAAACCTATTAGCAGTAATGGTAAATAGCAGCGCCCCTTTCAACTCACATCTGATCTATTCCCTTTCTCTTCTCCTCTGTTTGTCTTCCTCTCTTCTCTTCTCCTTGTTTTCTCCTCTGTACTTCCCCACTGTACCTTCTCTTTTTCCTCCCTCTCTCTTTTCTTAATCCCATCATATCCCCACACTATCTGTTTTATCATTCCCTGTTTCCTTTTTAGGGCGATCATTGTCATTATCATTTATTTATTTTCTCGATTTATACATTGTCATTAAAATGTCAGAAAATGGTCAAATATACAGTAAATGTCTTGTTTTGTCTGACCAACAGTCCAAACTAGAGCTGCACCTAATGATTATTTTCATTTCTGATTAATTTGTAGATTATTTTCTTGATTAATCGATTAGTTGTTTGGTCTATAAAATGTCAGAAAATGGTGAAAGTGTTTCCCAAAGCACAAAATGACATCCTCAATTGTCTTGTTTTGTCCAAAACTCAAAGATATTCAGTTTACTGTCACAGAGGAGGAAAGAAAACAGAAAATATTCGCATTTAAGAAGCTGGAATCAGAGAAATTTGACTTTTTTTTCCTAAAAAAATACTCAAACTGATTAATCGATTATCAAAATAGTTGGTGATTAATTTAATAGTTGACAAGTAATCGATTAATTGTTGCAGCTCTAGTCCAAACCCCAAATATATTCAGATTACTATCATTTATGACAGAGCAAAGCAGCAAATGTTCTCATTTGAGAGACTGGAACAACCACATTTTTGTCACTTTGCTTAAAAAAAAAAGACTAAAACAATTGTTTAATTATCAGAATAATTACTTTTCTTTTGATCAATTCATCGACTAATCCTTGCAGGTTTATTTCCTTTCTCAGATCCATTCACATCCTCTCCTTGTCTTCTATTTTTTGCCCTCAAGTTGACCGCCTCTGGTATTTTTTCCTCTTCTCTCCTCTCTTTCATATGTCTTCCTCTCTCCTTTTTTTTATCCTCATCTCTCTTTTTTGTTTATTCACGTGCTCTCCTTCTCCATTTTTTGACTTTCTTCTCTCATTTCTCCACCTCCATCCTTCACTTCCTTTCCTCTCCTCCCCTCTGCTGCCCATAGGGGCTCATTCATAACATGTACCCATTACCCACCAAGCTATTAGGTTTGCTAACAGTGAGATCCATTGGGTGAAAATCAATGTCTATCCAGGGAGCAGTTTGTCTGTAGCGCCACTGTAATGAATGCTATATACTCCAGCACACACAGCTCTCTCCATCTCTTTCACACACTCACACATACAGGTGCATTGGTGTAACGGATGGTTTTGTGAACCATACATCTGAACTTCAGCGAGAACAAACACACTGTAGTCGATGCAGGGCTGTGTTCACTCATCCACACTTTTCCTTTCTGTGCAACTAGTTCTCCTTATCGCTCTCACATAGTTCTATCTCCTGTTTTTCAATGTCCTTCTCTCTTAAGATGGGCATACACTCTACAATTTTGGCCCGAGTTTTTAACCGTATGTGGGCTGCTCCTTTTAGAGTCGGACCGAATTTCAGCTTTGTCAGGCGTCGTTTGCCGTGAATTATACAGGCGGCACCGGGGATCGATTAACTCCTCCTTACCGCTAGGCTTGCCACAGTAGTCTTGTAACCTGTGTTACACAGTGCTCAGGCACACACCGATTACATTATTTAATTGTCGCCCCCACCGTTGTGTTGCTTTTTTTACAAAAATAAAACCCATTTAGTTAATTTTCGCATATCAGCGCCGTAGTCGGATGACGAACGCTACAAACTGAAAGTGAAAGTGTCTGTTCTGTAAGAAGTCTCAGCTCAGAGTAGCAGGAGTCGGATTTCACACACTGGACGAAAAGTGTCGAAGCGAAAAGTAAAAACGCCTATTTGGCAATATTTCAGATTAAAACCGAATGCCATAAGGGAACCATAACGTTAATGAGGTAATCGTCGTGAGGAGGACAGAGCGATCACAGCCGGGTTGCGCAGAGGAGCAGCGCCGGGTTGAAACCTGTGGCTCCGCAGTGAAAGCTCAACTGGAGAGGCCAGACACACAGCTACGTGACGTTAAAGATCAGCGTAAGCGCGCTATACATATTGGCTGTCATCTTTTCTTGTAAAATGTCCGGTTTAATCTGTAACACTGGTGTTGTCACAAGTTTATTAACCGGTGGGAAAATTTCCTCACCGTCACATCCCTACCGACCGGCCATGGGACAGTCGGATGAATTTCTGTTTCTCTTTTTTCTATTTTACATGTAAGAATTACACAACAATATTTCTAAAATCGTACAGTGTATGCCCAGCTTTACTAATCTTTCATGTGAATATAATCACTGAAACAGGCAAGAGTATCTCAATTTGTCCTCATGAAAATGCTGAAAAAATGTAGATCTCCAATATCATTAAGCATAAAAGATTCACTTTCATAAAGCACTGTAGACACACACACACACACACACACACACACACACACTGTCTATTAAGCGCTCACACACACCGTAATGGATTCTATATTGTCAAACACACATTTCAGCTACGCTCAATCTAACCTGAACATGTCCTGTGCCAGAGCAGTTAGCGGTAGCCCGGGGGCAGCTAATAGTAGATGTGTAGTCATCAGCGCTGGTCAAAAACGATGAGTCAGCAACCTGTAGTTCAGCCCTGTCAAAATCCATAGCCATCATTTAATGCTGCGTGTGAGAACCTCCTAACTCCAGGTGATCTCGTTTCTATTTTATTCCCTTTTTATCCACATTTGTGTGGTGCATGGTTACGATGTCCAGTGTGTGAAAATGTTACATATCGGAAATAATATGCAAAAAAAATGAACTATAATACCGTCTATTCAACTTAAACAAAAGATATAGAGACAATTATATGCTTTGGAGATATAGTATGTACAGTATGAACTGGTTGCTAGGTAGCTGCTGCTCTTTCTATAGCTGCCTACTGAGCTTCTATATTAGGATATGTGAAAGTAATGTTGAATAGACCTTTTTTACTGCAGGCGTTTCAATCTTTAATTACTTATTATTATTTTAATTCATATTATTAATTGCTGCATTGCAATAATTGCTGAAGGGCAGCCATCATTCATGTTATTCGTTCCACCTCTTTTTCCTGCGAGGACATGATTTAATGTCAATTCAAATCAAACCAGATAACATTAAGCTTTATGTATGGTTCTCTGCCATTACTAGACTGTAGCTGACTCTGACCTCCCTGTGAGCGGGCTGGTAATCTGCTTTTGGGAATCAATATGGTTTCATGTTGTTATAAGAAATTGATGTGACCAGGAAAGATGGTTCCAGTGTCCCATTCATGGAAGCATTTGTAAGGAATTTTAAGTTTGGATTGAATAGACCAAAACTTTCGTTAACGCAAAATCGTTTTAACGCCAGTAATTTCTTTAACGCATTAACGCAATCAATTTTTCGGAGGTTGTAACGGGCTCAGTTTTAAAGCTAGAGTGAAGATACTGTCACATACAAAACTAGAAAACATAAGGAATCCATTGGAACCAATCATTTAAATTTTGGCGAGGAAAAACTGTCATGGCCATTTTCAAAGGGGTCCCTTGACCTCTGACCTCCAGATATGTGAATGAAAATGGGTTCTATGGGTACCCACGAGTCTCCTCTTTACAGACATGCCCACTTTATAATAATCACATGCAGTTTTGGGGCAAGTCATAGTCAAGTCAGCACACTGACACACTGACAGCTGTTGTTGCCTGTTGGGCTGCAGTTTGCCATGTTATGATTTGAGCATATTTGTTATGCTAAATGCAGTACCTGTGAGGGTTTCTGGACAATATTTGTCATTGTTTTGTGTTGTTAATTGATTTCCAATAATAAATATATACATACATTTGCATAAAGCAGTATATTTGCCCACTCCAAACACACTATAAAAGATAAACTACGTCTATGCCTTTGATTAATTAAAAGAAAAATACAATTATTATCATGGCAGAAACATAATAAGAGATGTTTTGATGTTTGAATGGTCAGTCCTGCCTTCAGAAATCTAGTTTTTACAAATAGAGTAACATATTTTTCAATGTGTGTTCAATGATAGCCGTAAAATTTAATTAAACACTTATTTCACAAATGTAAACTACTCTGGGGCCCATCAGGTCACACTTCATTCTCTCAGCAGATTCATGTACAAATCGTGTAAGCGAACCAGGTTTAAACATCTGTTTTGTGTTTTTGTTGGCCTGTAATGATGTTATCCATGTCGACTCTCAAATTGTTGGCTGTGTCTGCTGTCAACAGACTGTGAAACTGTTACCAATCTTAAGATCTCAGCAGTACTGCCAACTGCGTCTCTGGTAACTAACAGAGAGACTAATAGCAGTAAGTCTAGCTTCCATCAGTCTCTATGATGGTGAGCTCTCTCAAGTACTGTGAAGAAGTCAATCCCCAGAGAAACCAACATTAATTCTGTGTGTGCGTGTGCGGTGAATATTACACATGATAACTGGCTGTTGCTTTTGTACATACTTTGTTGATTGGCCCCCATGGACCCGCCCACTTAACTCTCAGCCAATAGTACACTGTTTCCTGTCTCCCATTCATAAATCAAGTGAACGGCGAAAAAGAGGGTAAGCGAGGAGAAAGGCCATGAGACGAGGGACGACGAGGAAAATGAGAAGAGAGAATAGGAAAAGTCGGAGAATAAGAAAGGCGGCCAGGCGGAGATGAGAGATATTAACGTTGTAGCCCGTGTGTTCGGTTTCAATCTCCTTGGTAACCGTTTCTTCCTGGAAGCTCATGCACGTCCATCTGGATTTCCAATTACCCACAATCCCCTGTGACCCTACCGGCCGCATCTAGAGAATGATGTTATTTCCTGACCTGACAAATACAGAACACACTGAAGATAGGAGCACCTGCACACTCCCAATACACATCTATATAAACACATGGACGAAATACATAAGTCCAACATAGCAAGGCCTCTAGTCATCACACAGTCATACTCTCCACCCTGTTTCTCTCCTCCATCTTATCATCAACATTTACATCAATTCCCAACATAAGAGATATATTATTATGTTTTCTATAGATATTAAACTTTGTTTAGCTTCAGTATTGTACTTTGCTGACAGTATCAAGGGTTGCTCCCTCTTTAGTAGTCATTAGTTGTTTAGCCGACAAAATCGGTTGTTTTGGTCTTAAGGCCCTGACACACCAGGCCGTCGGTGAGCGTCCGTCGGCCTGGTTTTTGCGATGTGCCCCATACCGTCAGCTCTAGTGTGCTTGTGTTGGAGGTTTTTCGGACGATTCAGCATGTTGAATCGCCAGCGGAGCCCGTCGGTGAGAGAAATCCCTCTGATTGGCTGTTTAGCTTAAACAAATCGGTGCATGAGAGGAGAAACGGAAGTGAGGAAAGCAAGCCGACGAGTAATGTCAAGAGGACGAGCACAGAAAGCTCTTCTCATTTTTCATTCCTATACACGGATATTTTCACAATGAAATGGTCGTATGGAATGAAGCTCAGTGGTGAGTGAGAGTGAAAATGGTTGGCAATGGATCGCCGCTTTGTTTCATGTACGTATCATAACAACGGCTTGTATATCCGCCGTCCTCGTTCTTCCGGTTTCCCTTTTTGAATGAGGAATACAGACTACCGCCACCTGCTGGTGTGGAGATTTATTTCCTCTCACGCAGGCGCAGAACATACGTTGTAGTTGGCCATCGGCTGTCGTCTTTGCGGTGTGTTTGAGTGCAACTTTTTGGTCAAGATATGGCCAACGTGAGGCGACGCAACTGGTGGCTTTCGTCGCCGCAAGTTCTTTGATGTCGGGGTTGGTGTGTCTGGGCCCTTGGTCGACTAAGATAAAAAACGTGTGATTAATTTGCGATTAATCATGATTAACTATGTACAATCATGCGATTAATCACGGTTAAATAGACAGACCTAATACACATACATGTTAAACAGCTTATGATAAAGTGAACCTTTCATAATACATAATGTAAAATTGATGTAATTTTGTCCTTTTTCATTAGTGAGTTCCACGTTCAGTTAACATGACCACGTTTATTTGAACACTTTGCAGCAGTTTGGAGAGGAAATGTCCAACAGGCATTAGGCTCTTTTAACCGTCTCTCTATTACGTACCCCATCTGGAAGTTAAATTTTTTCCACTGCCAAAATTGTGAACTGTCTTTAAATCACGCTTATTCACATGAATTGCCACTGTGTAGTTCTACAGAATTGAATTGAATTGAATTGAATACAGTAACTTCTGTAAATACCACTATTCTGACCTCTGGTGTTTACAGTATTTGTAGGTGTTGTGCTCACATACAGCGGGAAAGCTGCAGCTTCTGTGAGGTCAAGTTGTTTCAATTGTTTGGCTTTACTTGAACATAGATTCTCTTGAAGCCTGAGCAGTCACTGAACCCTGACTTTATCTCCGGAGAACGCATTAGACATGAATCAAGAGCAGTCAGCAGTGTGAGGAGGAACAACTGCTGAGCTCAAGATAAATGTCCAAACTGATTTTCCCAAGAAAATCACGCTGTTGTTATTCTATTCTGCTCTATTCTAGTCTATTCTATATTGTTGTGGGGTTGTGATCGTAGCTATGAGAAGATTAGATCCTCTACCCGTGATAAATCTCTCTGGGGGCCAGAGGTCAAGTTGCTCTCTCCTGTAAATCTACTCACTGGCATGTTTTCATTACCAACGCCAACATATCCCCGAGACTGTGTGTGTGTGTGTGTGTGTGTGTGTGTGTGTGTAGTGGCCTTGGCTGCAGTATTAACCAAGGCTAGCACCGATGAGTTCCTACTTAAATCATACACAACCACACACACACTCACACAACTGTGTCTCTGAGGTACTTGTGGATGATTTAACAAAGTCCTCATCACTGCCTCATCAGGTATGGACCGTGTGTGTGTGTGTGTGTGTGTTCGGTGTGTGTGTGTGTGTGTGAGAGCGCAGTTGGTCCATTGCAGGATGGATTTACTGCTGGCTGGTCTGAGCTCAGCTAAATCACTTCTACCACTTATCCAGGAGTTATTGCACATAAACATTCCCTCTCCGTGCTTCTATCTTCCCTGTATATATATATATATATATATATATATATATATTTTTTTTTTTTTTTTTGCAGTTCACGTTCAAGTTAAAGTGGGGTTTTTAATTTACTGAATTTTGATTTTGACATACTTTAGTATCATGATGGTGTTTGCTCGTGCTTCATGGTTAATAGATCTGAATGTAAGAGTTTAAACTTCCATTTACATACTTGTTTTTTGTATGATCGTATATTATTTAGTGTGCTGCGGTTGGTGGGCAGTGCTTGGTTTTGGCTTGACTGTTTTCAACACGGCGGGCCGTGTCACAAACTTTCTCCTTTTACAGCTAAAGAGTACACTACGAGATGTTTCTGAAAACATTTGAGGAGAGAAATAGGCATTACAGTAACATAATCTTGATTCATCTTTGATCAGCGCTGCCTAGTTTGACAGTTTGATCAGAGTTCATGAGCTTCACGAGCAGTGATTGACGTTGGAGACGTGGCTCTAATCGGTTGTTTTTCTTCGGATGCGGGGGAATCTTGCAAATGCCTTTTTAAAAGGAGGAAGAGGAACCTTGTTTTTTCACAGATTATCTGTCTCATGTACTACTGTCAGGATAATGTGACAGTTTGAGCAAATGTCACAAGAAGTTCTTTTTTATTAAAGTTACTAACTGTTTTAATGTTAATCTAACGTAGTTTTAAAATGTTTTTCCACATGTTGTCATGTATGAAAAGACCCAATATGAACACTATAAGCGGAGTACTTGATTACTATAACTTATTTAAACAGCATTTGTATAGGAATGATTCTGTCCCAAGCTTTTTGATCCATATAAGCGGTTTCCACTGTAATATATTGCCAAAGCCCTCCCATGTGTCTGCACTGTAGACGGATATATGTTGTATTTTAGCCTACTTTCTAGTCTGAGAATTTTAATTGTGTGCGTAGAGAACCAGTGGTCCTCCTGGGAGACAGTTTAGACTTAGACACCCCCCAGTCTGGAGCACAGTGATCATCGTAGCCTCCAGCAGACATGACCAGTTCATTGACATTGTGTAAGTGTGTATGAGTGTGCCTAAGTGGGGGATTAACTGTCTATAACTCTGTGGTTTTCCTGTTTAGTCTGACTTTATGACCGTCTGGAAGAGGACAGCATTTGCAAAGATCAACCATACAGACCAAACACACACACACACGCACACACACAGACACACACACACACACACAGACTGTAAGCCCACATGTCTCTCCCTCTTCTTTTCTCTGACGAGTGTGTGGCCATCTGGAAAAGGACGACATTTCAGTCTCTAATATCCTGTAATTGCAATTGCGAGCAGAAGCTTGATGGGCAAACGCACATTGGCACGATGAAGAAAAATATACAGTAATATGAAAAATGTAATTGGTAGTATCTGAGTTCTTACACTGAGATTACCCATTACAGTAATTATCATGACATATAGACATATATAGACTGCATATAAGAAGTGGAAAGAGTCACCATGACTTCACCCATTGGTTTGTGAACTGCCGTTTTGAAGCCTCGACATCGGCATTTTGGCCTTCACCATCTTGTTTTTTTGCAACCAAAAGTGACACGAGAGGGTGGAGCTAAGTGCAACCGAACGCTGAATAAGACATGAACTGTTAAACACACTGTGAAAGGGTTAAAGTTGTAAGATGAAAACACGGACAACTCCCAGACCGGACAACGCCTTGGTAGCGACCTGTCAATCACAAGGTAGCCATGCCCTAAAGCATCCCCTGCTTTATGGTCTATTTGACTCTAAATGGGACCATAATTTACTAAATGAACATCATGCTGTATTAAAGAAGACTTGAAACTAGCGATTGAGACCATAAACTCATGTTTACAATGTTTACTGAGGTAATAAATCAAGTGAGAAGTAGGCTCATTTTCTCATAGACTTCTATACAATCAGATTTATTTTTGCAATCAGAGGAGTCGCCCCCTGCTGGCTGTTAGAAAGAATGCAGGTTTAAGGCATTTGCTTCACTTTTCAGACCCAGAGGTTGCCCACTGCTTATAGCTGAAAACTGTTAAAATCAAATCAGATTTAGCGTTGCTTGTAGTTAAAATAAAGTGCATTGTGCCTGGTTCTGTCTTCATTGCATTATTATTACCACAATTTTAAGATATCAACTCAATAGCAGATATGGGATGGGGCAGTAACGGGAAAGAAAGGGACATCTGGTCATGCGGGAATCGAAAGAGAGCCCAGGGAAATGAGATGACCCTTCTGATCATCCCACAAGCTTTCCCTCTCCTTTACAATAACTTTCTTCCTTTATTGTCTTTGTATAATAAGCCATTCATTGCTGTCTTTCATGGCAGGGTGACTAACTGTCTGCTTGCATTTTCTTTTGGAGCTTCATTGCTGATGGAAACACACACACACACACACACACACACACACACACTCAGAAACACACACTCCCGGGGCAGGAAGTCCTTGTGAGAGCAGGATGTTGACTTAGTTTTTATTTCAGCTTTCTCCGAAAACCCCTGGAGGTCGACAGAAGAGCAGCTAACAGATGTGAAGCCATAGATACAGGCAGCGAAACAAAAGTATAGATTAATGTACATCCAACTCTTATCGCACCAAACAATTTATAACAAGAGAACTAAAAGTAAATATTTATTTACAGCAATGGTGTGTAGGGATAATATTCATAAAAACAGCAGGCGAAGTCAGACAGAGAGAAATTGAGTCAAAGGCAAACCAAGAGACTGATTTTATATTTATTGATGTATAATAAAATGCCTCATCTTTGTCTAATGACACTTCTAAAATGTACTTTAAACTGCAGTTAGCTTTAAATGTAATATATTCACTGTGACGCTTCAGGAGATGGTGCCAGAGTGACACATAAATATGCTTTTCTTGTGCTTTTATTATATTTCTGTGGCCGTCCACTGACTGTACACTTTCCCAAAATGCAAGAATCATAGCAGGCTCATCATGACAGCAGTCAGTGTGAATACTGAAGCTGTAAGCATGTTGTAAAATAGCTATGAGGGTCATTATCAGTATCAATCTGTACAGCTCATTTTCTCAGCATGATATTTGAGGGTAATATTTCTGAAAATGTGACACTTGAAAATCCTTCAGCAATTTTCAAACCATTTCTGAAGCCACCTCAAGGATGTCAATTCACTAAAAGTCTCTAGATGTAATACAAGTTAACAACAAAACGTCTAAACCCAACAGTTTAAGCACCAGTTACAAAGTGTGCGACACAGAAGATACTCTGCCAAACTGTTTTAATGTGGAAGTTTGTACGGGCACAGAGACAGAGAGTGACAGAAGGAGAGAGTCAGTTGATGTCCAGGAAATGTAATTTACCATCTATTAGAAAAGTCATTCATTTATCCAACATGTCAGTACAAACTATGTTACCATAGAAACAACACACAGCAACCGCCGAACACTGACAGCCGTGTGTGTGTGTGTGTGTGTGCGCGCGCTAATATTAAACCTTTTGTTAGATGTGAGCTTTGCCAAAGTCAAGTCATCAATAAATGTTGTGACGAGCAGCAGCAGCCAGGACAGGTTGACAGCGAGGTGTATGTGTGCGTGTGAGTCTCCGTGTCTGATTTGATCAAGGTGGAGATGATCACATCGCTATATTTAAACCTTTCACTTGTGATTATTGTATAATGATGCTGGTCGTGCCTGGGTTAAATTCCTTTTCATTTTATTCATTTCAAGAAATTATACTTATTTAAACTCCAATCACTGAAAAACTTTTGTCATGACAGTTTGAGCCATGTAGGTGTTACTGAAGAATATCTGTCTTTAGGTGAGGAATGAAAATTCCTGTTAGTTATACTGTTCTGATTAAATTCAAATTGCATACATTTATACAACTAAAAGAAGTTCCTGATGAGGTGCCTGTATAGAACCAAATATAATGTGTATGTATTTTTAATCTAATGATACAGACTGTTCTCATAAACCATTCCTGAATATACCTGCGAAAAATAATGCACTGTAATTTGTATATATCCCGCAAAATCAATTTGTATGTAATCCACGTAATCGTGAACCAGGAAGAATAAAGAGCGACAAACGCAGCATAGTAGAGCTGCAACAATTAATCGATTAGTTGTCAACTATCAAATGAATCGCCAACTATTTTAATAATCGATTAATCGGTTTGAGTAATCTTTTTTAAACAGAAATAAAGTCAAAATTCTCTGATTCCAGCTTCTTAAATGTGAATATTTTCTGGTTTCTTTACTCCTCTATGACAGTAATCTGAATATCTTTGAGTTGTGGACAAAGCGAGACATTTGAGGACGTCATCTTGGGCTTTGGGAAACACTGATGGACACTTTTTTCCATTATATGTCATTTTATAGACCAAACAACTAATCGGTAAATTGAGAAAATAATCAACAGAATAATTGATAATGAAAATAATTGTTGCCGTAGGGAGGAGGTCGGGGTGGATGGATGGGTCAAAAAACATCGGACTTACTCACTGCCAAGAGGCCGGTGTTCGTTTCATTTTGTTTTACCCAAATGTTGACTTATTCGTCACGTAACTTCCATTTCCACGACCTTTTCCTGAACCTAACTAAGTAATTTTGTTGCCTAACTCTAACCAAGTTGTTTCCTGTGAAGACAGAAGTTTATTTTGAAAAGACTGTATGCGTGTAATGAGCAGGAATTGACGCGTGTTGCTGGACATCGGTAGGAAAATGCATGAAAAATGAGGAATAACTGTTCATAAGATGTCAAACGAAGAGTCGAGTGAGGATATACGTTGAATGATAAATGCTACACGACTGCTGAGAGCAGCCTCTGGTGTTTGATTAACACATGGTTGTCTTGAGATAATGATTTAATTAAATACCTTGCTAAATAATTTGACTACTAATTAAACTATTGTGGTGATGTCATACTCAATGATGAACATCTTTATCGGGAGGATTATTTCTGTACTTAAGCTCTATGTGTGTTATCTCTGTATTATCTCAGTATCTAGAAATAATTGTTATCTTGAGCCAGACAATTACATTGTTTTTAGTTATGAGTTATGACTCAGGCTACCATTGCGGCCAAATTAAGTCATTGTCTTGAGAAAGCATCTTTTTCTTTATGTAATTGTTAAAGAAAACAAAGCTTGATATATCAAGATAACAAGATATTATGTTCTGATATCAAGACTGCACAAACATGATAAAATATTACAATGTATATCGCCATCAGCCTCCATATCTATGCTTGGTGGTGGGTCATATTCTCTTATTTATATTAACACAAATCCCAGCTTAATTTCTTGATAATAATGGGGCTTTATTTGTGTGTGTGATTCACAACACA
Organism: Sebastes umbrosus; assembly: GCF_015220745.1. Taxonomy (NCBI): domain Eukaryota; kingdom Metazoa; phylum Chordata; class Actinopteri; order Perciformes; family Sebastidae; genus Sebastes; species Sebastes umbrosus. Next base: position 6,161,524 of record NC_051286.1, read on the forward strand.
TAAGAACCAACCGCTTTCTGTTTCACCTGTATGAAGACATTTTGAGTAGATTTTTCCCAACTAGGGACATGCGTTGAATTCTTCTGTCCTTGTTAAACTGTTAAAATCTCATTTCCTGGATTGCCTTGTTTGTGAAACTCAGGTAGAAGAGAAATCATATTTCAGGTGTTCAGAGCACATCTGAGCTAACAAAGCAGATGAGTTTTCTGGATGAGATCCTCCCAAAGCTGAGGATGAGTCCAGGACTGATTAGTGTTTATATTGTTTCTTGGTCCAAATCTGGCTCCGTCAAATGTGGTGTATTAGGCGGGGAATTCATTTGAGTGTGGGGTGTGCATGTGTATTGTACATATTCATTTGTGCACATGTGTGTGTCTGCATGGCAGATTAATTGTCTAACACATTTGTGAATGTATATTTTTGGCAATCCTATGTATAGGATGTTTTACAAACTATCATTAGTGACCGATGGCTGCGTAGGCTCCACCAATCACGCGGGGACATCACTGTTTAACGTCAAGGTATAGGTAGTAAAAAGTTATCTCTTGAATATATAACGCAACACCATCAGCTCTTTGTCCACGATACAAGACAGGTAGACAGGGAGGAAAATAAATCATTCACTGTTACTTTAACTTGCTTACTGTACCAATTTGGCATTCTCCCTTCAAAATAATACAGACACATAACCATCCACTCATGAAATGAAATCGCACACTTAAGGATCCTCCTTACCCCGAGAATTAATGTTTTTTAAAAGTGGCATTTAACAATGTAACAGGATCCTGGCCAATCATAAGCCACAGAACAGCGCGTCGCCCATTGTAAATGAATCGCACATGTTCCAACGATGTATGGTGCCTTCAAATGAAGCTTGTGTTTACAACATGGGAAGTCGTGTACACAATATGCTTGGCATTCAAGCGGTCATTCGTGAGACCTCGTGTCAAAGTCGTGAGAACACCGCTGCTAAGCAACGGCAAAATTAACGTTACTGTTGGCGTCTGGAAGCCACAGAGGCTAAGCTACCAAGTAGGTAACATAATGCAGGAAATGCAAAGGCATAATGACAGAGGAAAAAAATGAGGCAGATGGGAATATCAAAATTTTTCTCAGACATATTATAAAATTACAAAGTAAAACAATGCACGACTAAAAAAACAATATATGAACTTATTATGCACCGAAAAATGAACTTCCATGGCCTCCTCCATTTCTGACGACATCAACAAACACGTCACAAGTCGTGAACTCGGAGCTTTCAGAGACTTTCCACTTACGAGGTTGTGAATACCACAAAAGGGGGGGCGTTCATATGGACTCTTCTCGTAAACACGGTAAACACGAACCCATTTGAAGGCACCAGTAATCCATCAAATCACACTTCAGGATATTCTCTTATGAATTATTAAATGCGGTCTGACAAAAAACGGATTTATTGAAAAAGGCGTATGATACAGTAGCTGACTAGACTGCTGCAGAAGTAAAGAATATATCGGCCGACTATTGGCTTTTTCCTGTTCCAAACTATCGTAATATATCGGTCAACCTATAATCCTATGCGTCTCTCACTATTTGGCATCTGTATTTTTATGCACACACACTTCTGTATGTAGATGTCTTTATGTAATGACTGTGTGTGTGTGTGTTTATGTGTGTGTGAGTATACAGGATTATCGCAGTCTCATCCCTCATTCGCCTCCTGGCCCTGACCCTTTTAAACAACACTCTATCTTTCTCTGGGAATCCCTCCATCCATCTCCATCAATCTTTCTATCTGTTTCTGCATCCATATCTCTCTCAGCCCCCCCAACTACTCAGGATGGAGGGAGATACAGAGAGAGATGATCCTGTCTTTTTCAACCTTCTTCTTATTCCATCAAGCATACATCTAGCCTCAAAACTCAACAATAACACATCCATCACACACACATGAACACACACACACACACACACACACAGAAGGGCAAGCAGTGCAGAGTCATCGTCTACCGTGACTGAAAAAGCAAATAAAGTTTTATTCATAATGTAATAAGAAGCCGTTATACAATAAAAAGAATTTGCTGTCATCCTGAATCTTGTGGAAATCCAGTCACGTCTGGACATTTTCTCCTTAAGTGTACATTTAACTCCCATATTGATATCTTATTGTCCTTCTTACCACATGGATGAGTAGCGTGCTTCAATAAATGTGTTAGTGCACGTGCAACCTGCAATGTAGATGGAAGTCGTGCCGCCCATCCGAAGTTCACTTTTAGAATCGAATAACCACAATTGGAAAGCATGTTATGGTTCCAGTTGAATTCGGGCGCACTGTACTGTATATTGTTTAATGTTGCATTTCTCCCCTCGACTGCTCATAACATTTTTCTTGACATATTCGCAAGGTGCAAATCGGTAAACAGAAAACGGACAATGTGAACTTATGGATTTGATATTGATGAAGATTTGTGTTACACGAACACGCACACAGATGGCGTAGATTCACAGTTGAAAGGGAACAAACTGGACAAATAGAAGTTTATACTTTGACGAAGGTCCTCTTATTTGGTTGTTTTTTAAGCAGCCACATCTATACAATATTATAATATAGCAGCAAACAACTATTTGTAATGTAAATATATAAAGGAGTAATGTCTACCTGAGCAGAGAATGAAGTTTCTCTCCCTCTCTTTGTGTTGTAATCTGAGTTTCTCTGTGCTTTGTTGACATAGCCAGGCCAGCTTTGCGTGCTTTTTGTGCCCCAATGGCTACCACATGGCTGCCGCTCTGCACTACTCTCATACGGCGGTTACAGCTGATAACGCCGTGTGTAGGCACGTTCTGAATTCTGTATAGAGATCCTTTGGATTGCATGGATTTTTGGTCATGTAATAGCAGTTGACTACGAAGTGAAGTCCATGCGCAGATGAAGGCCACAAAATGTGTCTGAAAGCTCCTGAAAAAACAACCAAGTCAGTGAACCTTGCGATAAGGTCAAGGTTGAACCTTCATGTCAAATTTAGCTTCATCTTATATTAATACATTTTAATTATATAATGTTAATGCAATTTGACAATATATCGGGTGTGACTATTTTTGGAAGATATTTACATGTAAGTTATAATAATTGTTTAGACATACTGACTAGGGATAAATAATATTTTTACTTAATAAAGCCTGAATGCATCTCTATGTAAATCAATGGCACCTCTCATTAACGTTAGCTGTTAGCTCCGTGCAGGTTTGTGCTGCTTACCGGCTACCGGCTAACGTTAACTAGCTCTTGTTCTGCCGATTTCAACGCGGATTTGTTGTTCATAATGTAGCATTATCAGGGAAAAAATACTGTGCGTCCCCTGGACACGTCTATAGTGAGTTTACTGCATCCCAAACATATTTTGTACCATCCCTTGGACGATGGGACGCTGTGAGTCTCATGCCCTGTTGGTATACCATAGAGAAACGAGTACCGTCACGTTTACAGAATTTTGGTATTGACTTGGTACCGAAGTATCAGTCCTCGTGACATCCCTAATGATGACCCAACAGGTAGCTCATTAAAAAAATCATCTGAGAAATATTAGTGTATACATTGTGAATAAATGGCCACCTTTACCAGGGATGTTTCTTTGTGATCAGTGCCAACTTCTTTGGCGATGACATTGCCCAGCTTTCACTGGGTGTACTTATACATTTTGACAGTATTATAATTTAGAGCCTGTATGGCAGTAAATCCTCTGAGACGTCTGGTTAACAGAGCGTAGACGGGGATAGAGAGGCCAACAGATAGACAGACAGACAGACAGACGGACAGACAGACAGGTTACCATGGTTATCAGAGCAGAGAGGAAAGAATGGAAGGTGATGAACCTGAGTAGATGTCTCTGTGTGTGTGTGAGTGTGTGTGAGTGTGTGTGTGTGTGAGTGTGTGTGTGTGTGTGTGTGTGTGAGTGTGTGTGTGTGTGGCAGCCGAAGGCAGACAGTCATTGTGTCCTTGTCATTCAGTGAATCTGAAATCTGAACCCTGTCTTTAGCCGGCCCTCTCTGTTTCTCTGTTGTTATCTCACCTCATTGTTCAACATAAAAGGCTAGAGAGAAAAAGTGTTATCAGTAGCCAAAGTTGGAGTCGTACACATGATCACGTTCTCCCAAGAAATCATTTTGATGTTTAGTAAAAATTTCTATGAAAGCCAACACAGACAGTGAGAGCCCATGAAAGTCTAAAAAGAAAATTTAGTTGTCAGTCGTTCTTTCTTGCTGCTTCCTGCATTATTTTGTGAAAGCAGGACTTGAACACTTTCCAAAGATGTTTTTTAAAGGAACAGTGTGTAGCATTTAGGGGGATCTATTGGCAGATATCGAATATGATATTAATAAGTATGTGTTATTTAGTGTAAAAGTGACACAATAACAAAAACAAACTAACCGACCGCTGCATCGAATAGATAGTTTGTTTGTGTTATTGTGTGACTTTCGGATCCGAACCAAAGTGGCGTCCACAGCAGTACATTGCTTAGCTTCAGTGCCGGTACTCCTGTCTGCTTCTCCAAACTGGGAGCATGCCGACAGCCATGTAAGTTACTGTATGTAACGTTAATACACTGACTATAAGGATGCTTATATACAGTATATACTGTACAGGTAGCAGCGTCATCATGCAGAAACCTACGTCAGGTCACGTGGGAAAAAGTTTAAGTTTAATTAAATAGCATTTTGATGCTAAAACATACACACCTGATTTGAATACACAAGGAACACCACTGTGAAGCTATAGAATGATATAAAAACCTCAAAAAACACAAAAATAATGGACCCTCCCTGTAACACTGCACCAAAATTGCCAGCTAGATTGAAAGAGGTGAAACTGGCACAAACCAAAACATGTGGTTACACTTGGAACAAATGTAGTTCCCTTTCGAATCCCTTGTGATTCTGTAAATCAGACACGCAGTACTGATGGGAAGCTTAAGGTATTAGCTGTCTCAAATCAAGGTAAAATGACACTATTAAAGATTGCTCCCACGTGCATTTGTATGTGGTAGGAGACTCTTCCAGGTTGTGGATCTAAACCCAGGAATACGCAGGATGTTGGCTTGATTTCCTGGCAGAAGCAGGAGGCGGTAGTTAGAAACGGTGTGGAAGGACCATGAAAAACATGTTCATCAAAGCAACGGTTTGATCTTGTATTAAGGCCTTTAAATAAGATATTTTTTATACGGAAGTCTGGTTACAGGATTTCCTGTGTTGGCAACACGACAAAAAGATGGTGCACTCTTTTTGTTTGCTCTCGTAATGGGTGCATTGGAGGATAGATCCTGTAGGCGTTCTTATATATGGGCCTTGCATGCTTTTACTCTCTGTTAGAGCTTTTCTCTTTTGCCCACTGTGACTTTTCATATTGGGAATTAAATTAACAAAAGAGCGCAATGAAAAGAGTTCAACCTGCTCTCCACTGACGGGAGTCTTTGAGGTGTGGACCAAATATCAGATTTAAAATCTTGAGGCATCCAAAAACTGTGCCACAATGAAAAGATGGAGCTGAAAAGACACTGATACATGAATCATTCAATGTTCAAGCTGACAGACAGAGTAGTTTTCACCTTTTCATTTTAAGATGAGTTGGGAATTGAAGTGCAGGTCCATTATTTTATATTTTTTTGTTGAGGTTTTTATATCATTCTGCAGCTTCACAGTGGTGTTCATTTTGTATTCAAATCCGAACATTCACATTTTGGTCGAAGTATTTACAGTATGCTTTAGAGCCTAAAATGCTATTTTCCCAAGCCCTTCTAAAAACTTTTCCCCATGTGACCTGACCGCTGCTACATATATAGTATACATACATCTTTCTAGTCATGGTGTATTACAAACAGTAACTAAGATGCAATGTACTGCTGTGGATGCCATGATCTGAAAGTCACACAATAACACAACCAAACTAACCGATCAATACAATGATAGTAGTATTGATAGTTCTGCAACTCCCGTGTTCTGAGAGGTAAAATTACTGGTTTTGTGAATGGCGTCTGGTGGCTTCGAAGACAGCGATATAACGGCTTCAGTTCCCCGTCGGAAAGGGCTGTGTGATGGTGAATTAAAGTGGTGCAAATATACTAAATGTAGCGTATACTTAAACTGATAGTGATTTTTTTTTTTTAGGTGGTTAAAACCTGTTTTCCTGCTGCTCCCGTCCACAACTGCTTTACATCGCCATCAGACATCCCGTTCCCACAGAGAACTGAGAGCTGTTATATCGCTCTCTTCAAAGCCACCAGACTCCATTCACAAAACAGTAATTTTACATCACAGAACACAGGAGTATACATCCAACCCCACTTAAAAAAAATCCAAACCAAACCTTTCAGTTATTTCCAAACTTAGCACAGCTGACTTTGACTCAGCTACTGCTAGCGTTCACTTTATTCATAAACTTATTGATCAGCTTCGATTAGCTTAATTTGGTAACCTACGTCAATGCCTTTTGCTAAAGGCTGACTGGGCATTTCCATTTGAAAAAACGGGTAAAGAACGCAGATGGACTTGACCTTTAAGCTTTGAGATTGTGATTATCTAAACTGTATGTTGGGTAACATATAAGGGACATTATTGATGCATGAATTGATGAATATAACTTGCCTACAACAACATAAACAGAATGCCATCATTATCTTAATTTGACATATGTGTGTTATGTATATTTGCCTTTTTGAGGTCAGGTCCCTTAATAACTGTTATCTACTGCTCATTGACTCAGAGCTGGATATGGTACGAGCTTATCCCCCCCCCATTTGTGTCCTTTCAGTGAGAACTTTTCCTCTATGAAAACACTGTTTTGGAAATCTGGGCTCCCTCAGTGGGGCAGGTTCTCAGATATCATTTCTGAGAGGTCTGGAAGGTATGACTGAGTGTGTATACGATATGTTGTGAGTAGTTGTGTGAGAATGTGCACACATGTGTGAGAGAGACTTTGGGTGTCTCAGATGTTCTTCACAGTTCATCAGTATTGACATCTGGCCAAACAGCTGGGCTCATCTGGACATGCACACACACACCGTCCACACTTTCACAAGTGCTTTTCCTCTGTATTTCTCTTTTCCTCTCCTTCCATCTGATCTCCCCTTCCTGTCTGTCTCCTTTGTGTACGGTTGCTGTACATTTACGCGTCTCTGTGTTTATGTTTGTATATCAGTGCACACGTTGTTTAACTGTAAAAGCTGTGACCTTAAACCAGGACTGGTGTATGTGACGTGTCGTCGTACAGGATGTGCATGTATTTGTCTCTGTGTGTGTGTGTGTTTGCCAGACAGGAAATGTGAACCATGTGTACAGTATGTTGAGCATTCCAGTACTTTTAAGTCCAACAAGCTTGTCATTCACTCTAATGTGCTTTTGCTATGGGAACAACACAGAGAAGTCTGCTGGAGAAAAAAAAGAAAAAACACGTGTAAGCAGCCTCATGGTGCATTTGTGTGGTGAAAGATCAGTTTGTTTAAAGTGCAGTGATTAGTTCAGTTTATTTCTACTTTAGATAACACAAGCTACTTGGCTTGCTGGCTGTTAGCAGGCTCACATTTTATAGCATATGCAGATACTATAGCAGGGCTCAACAATAAGGATTGCCTACTTGCTCGGGGCAAGAAAAATGCCCCGTCAGGCTAGTATATATAATATAGTATATGGTAAAAAAGAATTACACACATCGTTTCTTTCCAGAACTGATGATGGAAGTAGCTAAAGTGTGAGCCATCTCGCTTCCTTCTCATCTCTGTTGAGAGTTGCACATACGCAGTACCGATATCAGGCATTTCAATTATCCTGGAAACACAAGTTTAGGTGGTTGGCGTTAGAGGATGTGGGCGAAACTGCAGATTAATTTACTTCAATTAACTATTATCTTTGTTTTTGTTTGATAAACACTAATTAGTAAAACTACTTGTATTGGGGCAAGTAAACATTGACTTTGGGCAAGAAGATTTCTGACCCACTTGATCGACAGGTTAAGTGAAAAAAATATTGACGTTGAACCCATAGATGTGCCTTTTGATTGATCAATATGATACATGGCAAAATTATCCTCGCCTAAATTACCTAAATTATTTTCATAGTTTAGTTCCTGTATTACTATACAGGCACTGTACATAATATATTATATTATTATAATATAAATATTTACTTGTCCTCTATGATTGTAAACTGAACATCTTTGGGTTTTGGACTATTGGTTGGACAAAAGGAGCTATTTGATATCAACTTGGGCTTTGGTAAATTGTGATTGTTCACTATTTTCTGACATTTCATCGGACAAATTAGGGCTGCAACTAATTATTATTTTCTCAGTTAATCGATTAGTTGTTTGGTCTATAAAAAGAAAAATGTCTGAGTGTTTTCCAAAGCCCAAGATGACATCCTCAAATGTCTAATCTATAACTTGGGCTTTAGGAAATTGTGATTGTTCATTATTTTCTGACATTTCGTAGTGCAATTGATTAATCGATTGCGAAAATAAGTGACCAATAATGAAAATAATAGTAAAGCACAGCCCTAATAGCAAGTCCAGCCACTCTGGCTCGCTGGCAAAAAGCCTTTCTAGCTGATAAAATGTTGCATCGATTACAGTACGCATGTTATTTTCTTCCTACCCTGTACGGTAAGAGGAGAGGTGACTGGAGCACACTCCCCTGGTTGTAATCTTACGGCTCCAAGAGTTGAATATAATTCTCATGAAGATGAGAATTTGATGTATAGCTCTACTTTCATGTCTTCTAGTAGATTTTTTTTGTTTAATACCCCGAGCACCCATAAGGCCACGAGGGAGGAAAACAAAGTAATGTTTGCACAGTATAAAACATTATTGATGGCTTCCAACAATATCCTGGAAAAAAAATGTGTGTACTTTGCAGTGTTTTCCATAATGTATGTTCTCTCTGAGTTTACATTCTGTTCCAGCGCTGAAAAATATCCACGGACAGGAAATGAAAAAAAAATTGCTTGGGCAACATAATGCAAATGAATAGTCCTTTGATATAGTAGCATTACACTGCCCAAAGTCTGCACAGCTGAACGCTGGCCAAAAAGCTGTACTCTATATGCTTCCTTTTATCCAAAGATAAAGTGAATACAGCTCTCGCTATCTGTGAGGGGCAAATGATGTTAACTGCATTAGACTGCACCGAAAATACACCCAGATTAACTAACGTGGATGGTATAAAACACCTGCCCTCCCCCTCATGTTCCACACTAATTACTCATAAGCTCACAACAACAGCCATACAAGCTAGCTGGCTCACTCGGAACAAGACTACACAGAGAAACGGACATTATTTTAATGATTTTTAAATACAAAACCTGTGTGCAAAGCAGGGTGTGCTCCTAATAACCCTTACTGTACTGCATTTTAGCAATATAACACATTTGTTTTGCTTTGAAGGAGGAATACAGTTTGACCTCTTTTGAGTTGCTGTTAATGGACTTGAACCTGTGATCAGTGATGATCTGCAATTAATGTCAGGTACACACTACACAAGCATCAAGCCTATTTTGGGCCCGATTCCCCCCTCTCGACAATCAACAGCTAAAGGCTGGCCCACACTACAAGATTTTTCAGATCTTAACAGATGTTGAAGATGTGAGAGAGCCCACACATGTTATGTTAAATTTAACAGTTTTGTTCCTATAGTATGTGGAGAGCAACGATGTGGCCAAAACAGCACACCACACACTAACAGATTAATTCATGAACAACAACAGTCCTGACTCTCAAAACCGAAAATCTTGCAAAATCTCTCGCAATCAAACGTGACTTTAGTGTAAACTAACATGGCAGACGACGAGCAGGAAGAATTAGCGATGTTAGTTTACTACGTTATACTGAAAATTCATGAAGGATGGATGGATGAAGTCATGGAGACACGTTCAATAAACACTTTGTTGTGTTGTTGCGACAAATTAACAAGTTGGTCGTCCATTTCTGAGGTCCATCTTACTTCTACTTTATGCTTCAGGTTTTGCATTAGCTCATGACAGCTGTGGTTGTCCTTCCTTCTTCAGTCAGCTTGGTTCTCAATTGGCTATCGTTCTTTCCCACGTGACTGCGTCATCGGCTGTCCGCGGGGTTTCCCACACACAACAGGATACCCGGTCGTAACAGTTGAATATGTTTAATATTTATGATTTGAAATCGGTGCGGCCAGGATGGACTTCCGAGCCGATCAGGGGACGTAAAAAACACACATACCTCACACCACAGGAATATCTGGACAGATAATCTTTAGAACCATCAAAAAATCGGGGCTTTGCTGGGTACACACTATACGAGAATCAAGCCGATTTTGGGCCCAATGAGAAGATTGACGTCAACATCATCTGTGTATGTCAAGCATAAACGAGTGTACTTCCCAAAATATCAGACTTATAATATTCTGCTGCATCGTGACGTCTATCAGACGTCAGTACTAATACATACAGCTGTTTTTGTTTCATTGTCTATTTCTGTATGTAATTGCCTGTGTGTTTTCTCCCCAGGTCTGTTCCCGGCTGTGCTGAACCTGGCGTCCATGGCAGATATATCCACTAATGCTACCTGTGGTTCATCGGGTCCAGAGATGTTCTGTAAGCTGGTGGAACATGTACCAGGCCAGCCCGTTAGAAACCCTCAGTGTCGAACTTGCGACCAAAAGAGCACAAAACCATTTGGTAAGATGTAATGGAAAATTACATTGTATGTACTGATGTCTCTTTATGCAACAGTGGAAAGTTACTGTCTGGGTGCTCTTCGTCTCATGTAGTGGGAAAGTACTGAGTGTTGACTTTTACTGGGACACTGTTTGGGTAAAACAACTCTTTATCTGTGCAAAACAACTCCTTTTCTCTCAGTCCCTGTTGTAGATTTCTATATAGTCACATTGTAATAATCTCCGGCAGCGCACTCTTCTGCAGACTTTGTGTGACTCTGTATAACCAGTGCCTCTTCTTGCAAGAATAAAATACAACAAAGACATTTCATCTGTTTGGGATCTTGATTTCAACGTTCATTAGGACTCATCTTGGAATACTGAAAGAATTTCCATTACAAAGAGCACACACAAGACTTATAGGCCTGGTGATTACAACAATTAATCATTCTAGATTAGTTAATTAGCGGCAGAACCGGCCAGATGTTATCCAATCGTTTTGTCTGAAATGATCATTACTGAATGAACTGAGGGATCAATCGCAACATGACAGGATGACAATACAAAATTAGCCTGCGATCATAATTCAAACAGCCAACTAGACGGTCAGTTATTTAGCCAATCATTGATCAGTTAACCTCATGAAACCAACCAATCAGTTAGTCAGTCAGGCAGGCAGACTGTCATCAACCAGCCAGTCAGTCAGTTAATGAGTCCAGTTAGCTTTAGTCAACCAAGCTGAGAGGAAAAAGAAGGTTTGGATATAGTGCTGCAAAAAGGAGCTTGAAAGCTTGAAAAGAATGAGATGGAAAGATCAACTGAGACCATAATGGTCACTTTAAAAAACCTCTATCTTCCATTATGTGATTCTTGTGTGATTCTTTATGGAGAAACTCAGTTTTACAGATTAAATTAACTAATCGATGTGTTAGTCGACTAAGAATTTCTTTGATCGAGGACAGCCCTTCTTGTAATGTAAGAAATGTATATTCAGTTTTCTTTCTTTGCCTCAGAAGGAAATAGGACTAAAAAAAAACGAGGGAAGAGGAAGGATGCTGTTAGAAAGAGAGTGAAAGTACTTTTACCGAATGAAATACATTTAGCTCCCTCATTTTTCTATCAATAGTTGCCATGTTTTTTTTTAACAGAAATGTCACACATAAGTAGCTCGGTGATTGACAGCTGCAAGTCAACCTGAAACATCACATCTTCACTTAAAAAAACTCTCTCTCACATCCACGTAAACACCCAAACCATCCCGTACACACAGCCATCCCTAAAACTTCTGCATAAGTGACCTTTGCTATGTGATAAACTAATAATGTGTTTTCTTCCTGTTCTGTGGAAGCTATTGTGTGGAATAGTAACAGCGGCCAGGAGTAGATTCTGCAAATAGGGTGACTTTTTTTTTTTTTTTTTGACTCAGAAGCGAAATAGAATCATCTGAAATGGAAAAGAAATCTATTATTCTTTATTTTACAAGGTAGAAAAATGTGCTTTTGATGTCTGGCCCTTGAATGGTTGAAATGCCAGAATTTTATTAAAAAAAAAAAGAGTGGAGAGGAACATTTTCCCCCCTCAACGCTGGATTCAACGATTTCTATTAACTTATTAAATATCTAAAATATATGTTTTTCTCTCTCTCTTTGTTTGTGTGTGTACAGAAAAACATCCCATAGAATATGCCATAGATGGGACTAATCGCTGGTGGCAAAGTCCGTCTATCAAGAATGGAATGGCGTACCACTACGTGACTATCACTCTGGACTTAAAACAGGTAAACACACACACACAAACCTGTAATACTATACTTGTGAGGATATTGTTCCCTAGAGGCTTACCCCAACCTTAAACGAATGTTTCTGAGTTTCAAACATCCACTCCCTGTAGCATTGACAGCTGGCTCCTTCTTCACAAAGACTGACAGCTGTGGTCGGCTTGGATTTATGTTGTTTGGATTTTAATGGTGACTCGTCATTACTGGAATCCACTGTAACCGCCATGAATCAAACGTCAAACCGCAGCCTCCACTGTCTGCGACGAAGCAAACTGCAAACCTTTTCTGTTTTATCAAGTTTGTCCTTCATTTCTGATTCTCGGTGACGTCAGGAGAATTTCAACTCTGATAACGCTGAACGCTCAAGTTGAAACGTTTCAACTCGTACGGATGTGTATTTACATCTATTTGTGAAATCCGGTGCAAATTCGCTTCCATTTGCGTCTTTCCATTGACTCTGTGATCGCACCACGCAAAAAAAATGTGTTTCATGTTTGCTCTGAACACACCTTAAAGAGACGAGGAACTTCATAAAACTTTAACACATTTGGAAGATGGAAGGACAGTTGGGGGTAACACAGAACACAGAACCCGAAGATGCCCACAGCAGTCTCCGTGACGTCACTCATAGGTTTCTGAAGAGCGTAGAGAAGAGTGTAAAGCTCAAAGTGGGCGGCTCTGGCCGTTGCCAACTCCCGGTTAATCCAAAAATGGGGAAAAGAGATGGAGCGTCGGTGGAGCTGAGACGGGCCCGGGTGACACAGCAGAGCAGAAAGCTTGCAGCTAGCGACCTCGTACGGCACACACCTGTCACTCAAAGCAGCCACACCTTGAATCATGCCGAACTTTAAACCTTAAAGGGCTCATCTTCAGGTTCATACTTGTATTATGGGTTTCTACTAGAACATGTTTACATGCTTTAATGTTCTGTCTGTCTGAATATACCTGTATTCACCCTCTATCAGAAACGCTCCGTTTTAGCGCATTTCAACGGAATGACAACGGAATTGCGTTGCTAGGAAACAGCTTGGGTCCATGTTTACTTCCTGTCAGCTGATGTCATTCACATCCACTGCAACAGGAAATAAACTGGGACACATTAAGAATTTTTACATTTAAAACTGTAAAATTGTCTAAATATTGTAGATTTGTGACATCACAAATGTACAGAAATCCTGACGGCTTGTTTCAAACACACAGTTTCTGAATACGGGCTGTGTGTGTTTATCTGTGGATTGAGTGTTTTGATACTTTCACAGTATTTATATATCACTTAAACCTGCTTTATAATATAAAAGACATGAAAATCTCACTTTTTACAATATGGTTTATGATATGGCCTGTAGCTATATCTCATAGCTTATGAAATGTAAAAAAAAAATGCCCTCTTCTCTTTTAAAAAATTATAAATTTAATGGATTGGATTTGGATTTGAAGTGTGCACAAAATAAAATTTAGGTAATCAAATGCACACAACATTGGTCCCAATGCTGCCTCTCTTGAGTATATTTTTATATGTTGTCAATCCCATAGTAATTAGAGCAATTAGTTAATCATATAAAAGATGTGTCTTTGTGGAAATTAAGCTACCTACTGTTATTACAGCAGTGCTGAAATTAGTTAAACCAACTTTGCTATCAATCATTTCATGAGCTCGCTTGTCACTCTTTAAATAATTGGGTTTTTGATTTTGGAGGCTTGGCAGGAATCTGGGTGATTGAGGGGCTGTGTACTGGCATGGGATGATTTAGGACATCTAGTCTAGTTTAGAAACGTGATTAAACAGATTACACCGCACAGTATAATTATATAGATGTCTTGAGAATAAAACTAATGAGGGTGAGAGATTTTAGTTCATGAGAAGCCCTCTGTTCATTAAGAGAAGCCTGTGAAAAATTGCTTTTAAAGTTAAAACAAATTAATATTAGATGAATAAAAAATGCTAATATTCCAGACAAAAATGCAACAATGAGGACAAAAAAGCCAAATTAGCAATAACTACTTGACATCACATATAAGTGAATGTTGCTTGAGCACATTTTGTCAGTTTTGTCAACTTAAAGTACATTTTTGTGGTCTCATACTCCTACTGCTTTTCGAACGTTGTAAGGTTGAATCTGGGTCAAGATCTTTGTCACTCTCCCGTCTTTTCTGTCTCTGTTCACAATACGCTGCAGAGATGCCTTAAATTTATCAAAAAAGTAGATTCTAGAAAAGGAATCTGGGAAGAAATGATGATGGAACAGCAATGAGGGACAATGTAGGAGACATACAGAGAAAATAGAAATAAGAAACCGAGAAATAATCAGTGCAGAGGGATATAAATTGTTCTGTAAAATGTGAATGGGTGAATAAGAGGTACATTTTAAAGTGCTTCAGACAAAAGTGCTGTATAAATGCTGTACATTATTGTTGTGTAACACCATTTTACAGGCTTTTCTGGTCAAAAAATAGATATATTACTTCACCTAAAAGCTTAAACCCAAAACCTGAAGCCAGTATTTAAGCATCAAAACGGTCTTTCAGTATCTCTCTACATTGCAGAGGTAGACCTGACAAAGTCTAAAAATGCATGAAGATGCAACAGACCTATGTTAATCTGCTGCTGCAGTTTATACACCATGGTTAAAGGTTGTCTATTTGATATCCAGAGCATTAATCTAGCAGCAAACAACTATTTGCTATGTAAAGATATAGAGGAGTAATGTCTACCTGAGCAGAGAATTAAGTCACTCTCCCTCCGTGTGTGTTGTAACAGGAGCTTTCTCTGTGCTTTGTTGATATTGCCAGGTCATTGGTGCATTGCTCTGTACTGCTCTCTTACGGCGGTTACAGCTGATAATCCCGACTGATGGCGCAGACACGGAAGCGTAGCACCCACCCTCCGGTTCTCGTTCATGTTAACACTGTTAGCTCTGTTAGATGCTGTCTCCATGTTGAGAGCCATGCGGAGGCAATAGAAAGGCTCCCAATCTCGCATTTAGCACCTTTAAATAAAGAGTCAACCAGCTACAAAATAGCATCGTCTTCATACTGCCACATCGTGAAACAATTAAAATGGAAAAACATTTGAAAAATTGAAGTGACTAAGTCCGCAAAGAAAAGAAACTCCCAATTTTTTGCAACTGGTTTAATTCACAAAGAGCAGAATCCCAAACACACACATCTGTTTCCTCATTATTGTAATCTTTCTATTTTATATTAATAACTTAAACACACAGCCGAAACAGATAGCTCATTGTCAGTGCAGTGTGTTAGAGTAAACAAAAGGAGACCAAAAGTTATAATAAAAAAACAAAGTTTTGGATTCTGTCTTTGAGATTTGAATACTAATGTGAATATTGGACTATTTCAGGTCAGCCTCCTATTATTCATATGGAGTTTAATTTGGAGGAAGAGAAAGAGAACATAAAATAGTAAGAGGTAAAACTGAGGGGAGCTTTATTTATTTTTTGCCAACCTTCACATGCGTAGAATATAATTCTATCTCTGGACAGGAAGTAAAGGAGCAGCCATCTTGACATGTTAATGACTTCAGGCCCATCAATCACAGCTTTCACCACTGTGGACCGCTGCTGCAGAATATATATAAGCCCCTAAATAGTCCCAAAAACACACACACACACACACACACACACACACGTTTCACACCTGTCACTGTGAGTGGTACGGCCAATGAATGCATCTGCCTGGTTACGCACCCACATACACACTTTGTCACTCACTCACTTCTGACCTTAATATGAGTGTGTGGAGCAGGAGACTGGCATGTACACACACACACACACACTCACACACACACTATTCTTGCTCTTGCATAGAGATGTGCAGAGAAATGAATGAAAAAAGAAATGATTATAAATGCTGACAGCTGGATAAAGAGTGTGAGAGTATGAAAAAAAACCCCTCTTGTTCCATTTGTCACGAGCAGGTTCTTTAAAAGCTTTTTAATACCAGCATACTTTTTCTCAATGACCACCTACCGGGCCGTCTCAGCTCTTACAGTCCTCTTCATCATACAATGGCCGTGTTTGACGTGCTCACAGCGTTTTATTATGTGTATTTATTTCCGTGAAAAGCCTGTCTGTCTTACTATAAAGCAGTAATCGTTAAGGTTTTCATTTGACTAAACGCTCCTCTGTTATTGTCAATTGAAAAAAAGCTGTACCTGAATCAAAATTTGAAGGGATTTGGCTGTTCAATATGAAGATTTGTCTATTCGTTCCTTTTTTTCTCCCTCCGTGGCGATGCGCTGAGACAAGCTCTTGGTCGGCCTGGAAAGGCCCGGGGGTGAAGGTGACTTGCGGCTCCGGTTGTGAGCTTTACAGCACCCCTCTGCCCGGACGTCGCCACTTCCTGGGGTCATGGAATTAGTACTCCCTTTGCCTTCTCTTCCTGCGGGGAGGGATGGCCCCCCTGCTACCGGCGCGACTGTCAACCGGGGCGGACTGTCTTCAGTGCGTCAGGGTCTGCAGCGATGTCACCAACCCACCCGACCCGTCTCGAAACACGGACCCTGTCTCGTTTACCATGTTTTGTGGGTGTGACTTTCTTGCTGTGTCATCTCCATTCATATCTACACTACAACCAGTTTTCTAGAGCTCAACATTTTTACAAGAGCACAAAGTTCTTCATAGATCTAGCCTCTTAATTTTGTTCTCAAAGTGCATCAATATAATGTAGGCTAATGCACACTGACTGACAAAAAATCATCAACAAAACTAAGTGAGTGCTCGACCTGGAGCGGTCACCGACAGATGATTCGACTTTCAGGGGGCAGTTCTAATTTGCTGTTTCCGCCCATGAAAAACCGTCAATCTTCAGGATTATCACTTTACTATTACAACTCATTCAGTGTACCATATACGAAGTGATGAAGGGTTGTTTGGATGGTGCAGAGTGGCACAACGTGAACACACAGGGCCAAATGTAAATGTTTTTTTTAACAGTTAACAGTTGTCTATAGTTAATCGTGATTAATCACACATTTTTATCTGTTCAAAATGTACCTTAAAGGGAGATTTGTTAAGTATTTAATACTTTTATCAACATGGGAGTGGGCAAATATGCTGCTTTATGCAAATGTATGTATACTGTACCCAGGTCAGAGGTCAAGGAACCCCTTTGAAAATGGCCATGCCAGTTTTTCCTCGCCAAAATTTAACGCAAGTTTGGAGCATTATTTAACCTCCTTCGCGACAAGTTAGTATGACATGGTTGGTACCAATGGATTCCTTAGGTTTTTTAGTTTCATATTATGCCATTATCTTTACTCTAGCTTTAAAACTGAGTCTGGTTCAACCTAAAAATCGCAGGTTGTGTTGTGCAGCCCTAGAAAAAATAGTTCAAATACTATATATATTCTCAAATGTTTGGACACGAAACAGGCTTTACAACCAACTTCATCGAAGAAGACTGAAAACGATCCTTTCATCACGTAACTCAATTAATTAAATCAATTTTGTATTGATCAAAGTTACGGTAGATCGACTGTCTACTCACTGCCAATAATGTCTGTGCGTGTATGTGTTTGTGTGAACATGTGCACCCTTCAGTGAGTGTTTTGTGTGTGTATATGTGTGTGAGTCTCGATCAGTCCAACGGAAAGCTATTTACCCTCCAGTGTGCGCTGAATTTCCCCTGCGACCTCAGTCATCTCACTCAGAAAATGACAGTGGGACTGCGTGTTGTGTGTGTGTGTGTGTGTGTGTGTGTGTGTGTGTGTGTGTGTGTGTGTGTGTGTGTGTGTGTGTGTGTGTGTGTGTGTGTGTGGTTATCGCCTGTGACATCACCACCCTCATTTCCTTTCTTGTTATTGTTGAGCCTCTCTGGATGGAAAGACTAAATAATGAGAAAGAGTGGGAGCCCAGGGTCCATGTGTGTTACCCTGTCTGTGTTTGTGTGAAAGACATTTGACGTCCGTATATGTTCTTCATCATCTTTTTAGATGAATTCTTGAATTGTAATTTTGCATCTGACTTGACAAGTAAAAGTCTCCTATAGAGACACGTTGAAGAAGGTTGAAAAGCACTTCAATGATGAAACCTTAGTTCCCAAATTTTGGTTATTTTTAAGGTTTCATTTACAAATTTAAACTGATGTTTTACACTCTTTTTATTTTTCTAATTATTGGGCTGTTGTACCTACAGTTATTCCATATCAAACTAAAAGTTTTCCAGCTGTGCGTCTCCAACGTGTGAAGTCTTGAGTTGCCCTAGCCTTATTCATTAGTATGCATATAGATGAAGAAATTATTAGTAAATGTATGAGGACCACTTCACCATGAGGGGTTAAACTTGCCTCGCCGTGGCAACAATCTTCTGTCAGCTTGAGACGTTAAATTGCAGTTATTATGGAAGTGCTGCGGCCACTTTGATTGATGGACAGTTTGTTCAACGTGGTCAAATCATGCGGCGGCTCTGCTCTGTGGGGGCGGGCCGAGAACCTGGCAGAGTGATCGCGGGGCCTGAAAGAGGCTGTCAGTCAAAGTGCTGTCATTATCCACAGCCCTTAAATACCTCATACAGACGGACGGACACAAAGACTACCATGAATGCATATATGTCACATGCAAAATTACTACCTTGAATTCACCAGGAACTTGTTCATGCACACGCATGCAGTTGGAAATGATTTTTCTTTTTTTAGGTACAGTGTGAACATAAACTGTTTGAAGGAACAGTATGTAACAGTTCAGGGGATCTATTAGCAGAAATGGAATATAATATTCATATTTTCTTTAGTGTATAATCACCTGAAACTAAGAATGTGTTTTCGTTAGCTTAGAATGAGCCTTTCATATCTACATAGGGAGCAGGTCCTCTTCACGGGGACCGCCATGTTACTCCTCCATGTTTCTACAGTAGCCCAGAACGGACAAACGTGGTTTTATGTTACCTCGTTACCTCCAGCCGCTGTCTGACTTCCGTTGCTCATAAAGTACCACGGTTTTGAACTCGGCAGCTCACGTTACTGCAGTCTTGGAAAGGGAGGAGTTAGCAGAAGGTTACTCAGTCGGTTGCAATCTGCAACCACACCACTAGATGACGCCAAATCCTACACACTGTACCTTCAAGCCAAAATATTCAAATGAGTGATTAAAATTCGTTAGCTCAAACAGCACCATAAATTACATTTATATAATCACAATAACAAAAAATATATTTTTTACATTTTTTTAGGGTGATGACGTCACAAAATATGACGACGCTTCATTCGTAAAACCTAAATAGAAGCTTTTAGTGTTAAAAAACAACAACATTTGGTACAATCTTACCTATAACCAGACCAATGAGCTATTTATTTACATTTATTTGAATATCCAGATCACTGAATATTGCAGCTTTAAACCTTCCTACTCTTCAACTGAAAATCATCACAGTTCAATTTACCACAGTCTACACTCAGTTTCTTGCTCAATGACACCTTAATAAGGCAGATGATTGAGCCTGGAGTCCATCGGTTCTCGAAATCAACTCTTATAAGGACTCAGTGAAGCTTTACCTATCATGGTTATAGCTTTATATCATATACTATATGCTTGGATGAAAGCGGCATATACATCTTATATGAGACATTTTGTGTGCTAAACATTTCCCGTTGTAAATTGCCATGGTTAACATATCTCAAACTTTTCTTGACTTTTTTTAGTTTATGTTATAATTAGGAATATGAGAATAATATGTGGTCAGGGCTTTTAATGCCAGAAACAATAACTTTATTCATAACAGAGAGAAGGTAAATGAAACATCTGCTGTAGCCAATGAAACTTTGTTGGTCCATGTTTGACAGTATAGCTCGGGCCAAAGCAAGAGTGTGGGAGATATTGCAGCATCTGGTGTTTTGTGCAGACTAAAGCCTATTTAAAAAGCTTAAGGCTAAATTACGACCAAGTCTGTGAGCGAGCGTGTTTGTGTGCACATTTGTACTATTTGTGTGTGTAACTGTGTTTTTGGCAGTTCAGATAGAGAGGCAGACGTAAAGAGAATAGATTTCAATTGGCTGTTACACAACGGGACGTCTCTCAGTTTCATCCAGAGGCTGTTGTCTGTACAGTATACGCTGCAGCCTCTCCACTCTTTAAGCCAATGAAAAACACAATCATTTTTAATATTTCATATTCTGCAATTTGGTTAGAAATTTGAACTCCATTCTAATGTGTTTGCTGCAGAGCTGTCAAGAGACTGCCGTTCAAAAATACTGCAGCATCTCTCCCCAAATTGTTTTTAGTGGCAGCTCAGTGGCAAAGCAGAGCGATCTTGCGATGAGATGACTGTGTGGCTCCAGTGAATATCTCCTGCTTGTTTGCCTGCACTAAGATTGGCAGTCAGGGATGCTGGATGATTCACACTATTTAGAACTGGGCCAAAAGCTACTTTATTAGTCCAGTGAGATGTTAACACATTTTCTCTTGAAGTGACGGTAAATTTTAACAAGTCTGCATACCAGGCCTGTTGCTCTGGCGGAACAGCCACATGTGTGTCTGCATGTTTGTTTATGTCTGAATCCTCAAAATGATTCAGTTTCATGTTTCTTTCTCGTTAATTATTTTTGTCTCATTCTGATCTTATTCCACTTTGTTTCTGATCTGTCTTTTGTGTGCTAATCCTGTTATAATTAGCTGGAGTACTAACTGGAAGTGGGGTTCGATGCCAGTTTATCAGGCCAGAGAAATTTTAACACGTTGCCATGTGAATGGCCTGTAAACACCAGCTGTTCAGTAAAACCACTGTCACTGTGTGGCCAAATCGTGCCGAGACAAAATGGATTCTTCACGGTCCATTTGATTGTGGGCAACCCGACCATACTGGACACAGGGCTTAAATGGACTGATTGAGCATTAAAATAAACATTTTAAGTGCTCATTTGGCTGCTATGCTCAAATATATGTGGAAGAAGTCATTCCCTGGCATGTCATAACTATTTCCTGTCAAATATGTAAGATTGCTCCAATGAAATGCTTGAGAACTGTTTGGAAATGAATATTAATTTTTGTGGTTTGGAGCATGGGTGCCCAAACTTGAATCGCTTGGAGGGCCAAAACTAGAACTAAATGGTCAGACTCAGGCCAAAATCAAATGCCTACTGTATTGTATTGTTAAGATACAAAATGGTACTAGGATCCCAAGTTCCCCTAATTGAATTTTCTTCTAGCTTTTACAATTTAACCCCTTAAGACCCACCCGCTGAATACAATTGGGCTCATTCCTAGTCATACCCAATGTATGCAGTTCCAAGATATAATAACACATTTATACTGCATTCAAATAACTGCATGTTTTGTTTATTTTTCCCCAAAACTGCATGTGATTATCATAAAGTGGAGATGTCTGTAAAGGGGAGACTCGTGGGTATCCATAGAACCCATTTTCATCCACATATGTTGAGGTCAGAGGTCAAGGGACACCTTTCAAAATCGCCATGCCAGTTTTCATCACCAAAATTGAGTCTAACTTTGGAGCGTTATTTAGCCTCCTTCCCAAAAAGCTCACATGACATGGTTGGTACCAATGAATTCCTTAGGTTTTCTAGTTTCATGTGATATTAGTATATTTAGTGTTTGGTTTTCTAGCTCTAAAATCGAGCCTGCTAAAGTCTGTAAAGTCAGTCAGGATTGCTAACATCTGCTGGGCCAAATCGAACCTTATCGTGGGCCAACTTTGGCCCACGTGCCCCACTTTGGGCAGCCCTGGTATGGAGTATTAGAATCACTGATGAGATGTAAAAATAGGAGACACTTGTCATATCTGGAGATAAACACAATTTTATAGCCTTTATAGACTTGTGAATAATTTGCTCCACTCCTCTGCAATCTCAACACGTCTATAATGTGCAATATAGAAATGAGCAAATTCAGTCAGTAGTTTAATTTAGAATCACAGGATTATTCATCAGTGCAGAAACAAAGTACAGATAAGAGATTACATCATTTCATCTAAATGAGTCACAGATTGTTTCACTCAGTTTAGTTGGACTTTAACGTGTTAAATTGGGGCATATAGATCTGCTTTGTTCTCTCCTTTGAGATAAAAACAGTACTCAAAATAGAAGAATTAATATTTAATACTTTTGCCAATATTATATTCCATTTCTACCAATAGATGCCCTTTATCTCTATTGTAGTAATACTCTTTCTTGTGCGAATTCAGTCCCAAATTGTGTATTTATTTATTTAGTGTGGTATGCCTTCTTTATCCAGTGAGATAACATTTCATTTGCTTCATTCTAACTTGCATTAACAAGGTCTCAAATGTAACCTGATGAAACTTGCAGACACCCTGCAAGTTTGAGCTCAAAATTGCCAAACCAGAGCTGCAGTAAAGAAAGTAAAAGATAAATAGAAAAAGTTGAAAAGTGAATCTAGCCAATTAAATTATATACAGAAGGCTGATAATATGATGTGTTTGTGACGTGAACTCCCCGTAAACTTACCTACCTGACGTTAAATGTCACTAGATAAACATTTATTTACCAGCCGTGTGATTTCTTGCAGGACAGTTATTGGTGTGTTTATTTGTTGATGCTGTGTTGAGCTTTAGAGGCAAAAAAAAAAATCCCTCGTCTGATCAAAACATAGAATATGACGCACGCACGCACGCACGCACACACACACACACACACACACACACACACACACACACACACTGCATTAGTTAGCTGTGTTCATCTATGTTTAGCTGCTGGAGCTGCCTAGCTGTCCCAAAGCTGTCACCATATTACAAGCTACCGCTGAGAGCTCTCTTACACACACACATACACACATAACACACACACACACACACACACACACACACGTACACACACGCATACACACATAACACACACACACCATCCCGTCCTCGGTGGGAATACAAGTAACATTGACTCTTTGTAGGGGGTTTGAATGACTGCTATAAGGTTACCCTGAAATACACTTTCTCTCTCTCTCTCTCCTCTAAGCACACACACACACACCTGGTAGCTTTCTCCCTATTCTAATTGCAGCAATGTGACACTGCTTCCCACATCACGAGAAGAAAGAGAGAAATACTGAGAGAGAGAGAAAGGATGGGGTGAAAGATGAGGTTTTGGAGGGAGACGGGGAGTCAGCATTTGACCTACATCCAATATTTCTAACTGTCTGTCTGTCTAGTTGGTGATCAAACTGAAGGAAAGTCAGTCGAAACACAGATATTTGTATTTTATTGACAAATAATATGGTAATTTCTGTACTTATTTTGAATATTAAAAGGTGAACATGAAAAAACAACCAATGCCCTATACCCCCTACGTACAGTGCCCTCAAAAATGCCCACAATAGAACAAGTAAAAGATAATGTACAGGGAGCCGGTCATTATTGCAAAATAAACCCCTACAGGGCTGTACATTATCTCACGTATTACAAGGCTACTTACTAAAGAGATCAATTTGACACAAAATATTGATTTAAAAATGATTTTATTTCTTTTGTTAAAAAAAAAAAAAATAGTCCTCTCGCTGTGTACGGAGATCAGGACTGCGTCCATAGCAACGGTATATTATTCGTAGCAACAGTCTGTTATTCATAGCAACGGTCCTTTATTCATAGCAACGGTCTGTTATTCATAGCAACGGTCCGTTATTCATAGCAACGGTCTGTTATTCATAGCAACGGTCCTTTATTCATAGCAACGGTCTGTTATTCATAGCAACGGTCCGTTATTCATAGCAACGGTCCGTTATTCATAGCAACGGTCCGTTATTGATAGAAACGGTCTGTTATTCATAGCAACGGTCTGCTATAAAAAAATAACAGACCGTAGATTTTTAGTGGATAGATAATTGACCAATCCGAAACGAGTATTCAACAAAACCGTGTAATAAAACAAAAGTATTGCTGATGGTATTTTGACTACTTTCTGATAACAATCCCACAATGCAATGTGCCACAGTTGTGCGACATTACATCTGTCAACAATGACTCAAAATGATAATGATTCTTAAGAGTCCAAAATCTCAAGTAACTGCTTACGACAGAGAAAACAATGGTGTTTTTTATATAGTAGTCTACTTTAAAAATGTATACAAACTTGGCATTCCAATGAAAACCAAAGTGTGATCATCAAAACCAAAGTTGTTTCCGCAGGTACCTGTAATTTATAAGTTATATAATATACTGTATATTATATTAAGTTAAACTGTTTTCATCCTCTGTGTTTTCCAGGTTTTCCAGATCGCCTATATGATCATAAAGGCAGCCAACTCACCTCGCCCAGGTAAACATTCTGCTGCTTCATAGTTTGTGTTTAGGCAGCCACACACTGATTCAGGTGTTAACATTACTGCTTTGATTATGAAAATAAAACAATGGCTGTGTGATTAAAGTGCCAGCTACAGACTTATTTTCAGTCTCTGTCTTATGAACAGTTAAATACAGTAATTACAACCTTTTGAGCACATAATCCCCCCACAGAGAGTCATTGGAAAGATGAAGATTACATTCAATAAATTGCATTTTGTTTTCAGTCATAACAATAAAACAACATGAAAGCACTTCAGAGCTCATTTTTGGTTTACTTGGTGTTACAAAGACGACGTTAATGGTAACTGAAGAAACACTGAAACATCATGTGGCCAGTTCGCAATGTGCATCAGCTAATGTTAATTTTTAATTGAAAAAATGAAACTGGTACATCTTGATAGTTGCATAGTTTTTATAGTGTTGATAGCAGTTTGTATGTATTCTGTTTATTGCCATGTAATTTGCTGATTTAGTTTTTCCATTAACTGGACTCCCTTCACTTTACATTCAATCAATTCTGGAGGTTGAATATCACAGTTCTGGTCAAAGCTATAAGAAATTGAATTGAATGTTCTGTCAATTTTCTATGTATTTTAAGTAGGGTGACCTAAGCACAGTCTTGGATGTCCATCATTATATTTTATTGATCTTTTCTCTTCTCCACTTCACACGTTTGAAGCGTTTCATCATTATTTTCTTCACCAATATTTTTGTCCACAGGTAACTGGGTCTTGGAGCGTTCAATCGATGGCGTGACCTTTGACCCGTGGCAGTACTACGCCATCACAGACACGGAGTGCCTGACGAGGTTCAACATCAATCCACGGAGAGGACCTCCATCCTACACCAGAGATGATGAAGTCATCTGCACGTCTTATTATTCAAAGATTCACCCTCTGGAGAACGGAGAGGTAACACTCAGATAGATACAGAAGTCGTTGCACTGCCACTGTGACCTGTCTGTAGTTGAGTTGGGTTTAGTTTTGCATGGGTTGGGTTGATTCTGGCTGGGATGGAGTGGGTTGAGTTAAATTTGGTTAGGTGGGATTAGATTGGGTGTAAACAGTGATTTGGATTATGCCACGTCTACTTAAATTGCGTTTGAGTTTAAACTGTGTTGGATGCTGGATTGACTTGCTGAAAACTATGCCTGCAAAGTATTTCTTAGTGCATCATTGTGTAACAGGTGAGTACACAACACAGGTAAGCAGCTAGAGAAGGCAAACAAATCCAGAAAAGGAGCAGGAAAGGAGTGCAGGTAAAAAATCCAAATCAGGCAGGCAGGGCAGAGGCTGGAACTTTATGGCCAGGAGGTGCATAAGATGATCTGAGAAAGAGAGTGAGCTCGTGGACCGGTGTACATACTAAGTGACTGATTAGGAGGAATGAGGGCTGGGTGTGCAGGCAGGTGATGCTCAGGTCACAGGGAATGTAGGAAAGGGCTGAGGGCAGCGAGTCTAGAAGGTGAATAACAGAGTTTGGAACGAGAGGAGATGTTGCTACAGCAGCGGACATGAATAATAAGCAGAAAATGTGAAAATGAATTAAAGAAAAAGTGTTTAGCATTTAAGGGGATCTATTGGCAGAATTTGGAATGTAATATTACTAAGTATGTTTTCTTTAGTGTGTAATCACCTGAAAATAAGACTTGTGTTTTCGTTACCTTAGAATGAGCCGTTTATATCTACATACGGAGAGGGTCCTCTTTACGGAGCCGGACGTCATGTTTCTACAGAAAATGTGATGCGCAATTAATGTTTTGACGTCAGAATCTTTTTCGCGGCGGAACAGTAAACCAATCGTCTCTTTATACATCCATGGTAGCAAAGGTGTTCATTCAGACAGGTAGTTTGTATTGTTTACAGAATGGACAAATGTTTGACAGGGACAAAAAGAAAAACACACAATGCTTCAGAGACGAACAAGACAGCGTGCTCATCTGACGGTAATCAAAAGAAAATATGATGAAGTAGGGCTGCACCGAGTAGTTTGGAGCTTCATTCATAAGGTTGATTAACCTACCTTCCACCTTCTCTTACCTCCTCTCAAACACACAAAGAGCGAGAGACGCGGCGCTCCGTAATTGCTTCAGTCAAAAAGTCAAAATTTATTGAAAAAAAAAGAGATTGTATTATTTCCAAAATTCACTGCATGTTTTTATCTAACGAAATATTCTGCTTCAGTCCGTGTTTTTCGTTGTACATCCTTTCAAAAACAACCGTTTCACTGCGGTTAAAAACTGTTTTCTCTCCCGCATGCAACAGTAATTACATTTATATGAATATAAATAATTAATGAATGCGGTAGGAGATGACGAGGCGTGAACATATTTCTTGCTCCAAAGGGGGGAATGACAGAAATAGTTTGAGAACCACAGCTCTAGAGAGAGCCATTCGCATTTTCACATCAGCCAACCGTAGTTCTCCTACACGCTTGGCACACGGGAGACGTTTCAGTTGGTTGCAATCTGCAACCTCGCCGCTAAATGCCACCAAATCCGACACACTGCACCTTTAAGAAGAAGCTCAACTCCTGACACTAGATCAAACTGCATAAAAGCAACACAAAAATCATATAAAACAGAAACGAAAGTTTATATGAGCTCTCGTTAAGACACCAGTCTAGTCTTCAGAGCTGGATAAATTATGAAATGTCGGGTTTCAAGTTAATAAGTAGATGAGAGCTTGTTTTCTAAAAAGTGGGAAACTCTTAATATAATTTTAATCAGTGATGGAAAACACACACACACTGAAACACACATGTGCACACCACTGTTTACTGTTGTGCTGCTTTGATCAGCTGTGTGTGAGATTGCACCCAGTAAGAGCATACAGGGCAAAGCCTGCTATTACTGACATTAATGAAGAGAAAGAGGACTGCGGAACACACACATGCAGTGAAAACAAGCTAATCACACATCCACATCTCCCACACAGGCCTCTAATTGTAGATGCCTGTCTGAATATGTACAGTATATGCATTTATATGGGTGCTGTTGTGCTGTGCATGTGTGTGTTCGGCTTGTCGTTTTGTGTGTCTGTGTCCTGCGGGGGAGCGCTAGAGGGGGTGCGAGCTGGGAGATGTCAAGAGCTGCAAGTAACGACGGAGGTGTCTGGATGTGTGTGTGTGTGTGTATATGTGTGTCCTGTGTGTCTGTGTGTGTGTGGTTGACAGCTCCCTAGCCGTCTGATCACAGTGAAACCATAATGAGTCGTAGGCGATGTGTCACAGCATCGCACACACATTCACAATGTCACCCCACCACTCATCACACACGCGCACACACACACACACACACACACACACACACACACACAACCATCTCCTTCGTTACTTCCAAGTGTGCAGCTTGCACCCATCAAGTGTTCCCCCTTGACACACACACATACACGCACACACACACACACACGCACACACACACACACACACACACACGGTCAGCCCACTCTGTATGACTTTTTTTGTGCAGATCCCAAATGTTGCTTTTGGCCACTTAAGTGAGACGGACAGATGGACAGACAGACAGGAAGGCAGACAGGACCTCACAATCTTTGTTATGTGGCTGCCTGTTGATTATTGGTGATACCGCTCGATCTTCTTCTACATTAATTTAAAGGTAGAGCAAGGCAGGTGCAATACAAAAAGGTAAATTTCTTTGGTAGACAAAATAAAATTGTCAAGCAAATAAAAATAAATAAATAAATAAAAAGCAGTGAATGTTGGCAATGGGCATAGATCGTGAAGTGATACTGGATACTGGGCTGCACAAGTGCATGTCATTTTGAAAGCACACTACCTCTTCTAGAGAAGTGGGGGTGTATGCATTTGCCTGTATAGGAATATTTACTAAGCAATTACCAGACGATTATTGTTCAGTAACAATAATTATTACAACACATTCTCATCCCAACTCGTCATATACTGATGCTTTGTCCCGCCATAGGCGAAGAAGGGCTTTTAGTGTTTCATTTGGGATGTGCGTCACTAAACGAAGCCTCTGTTGCTGCGTCGACCGTCTTCGTCAGTGTAGTAAACAGAGACTGTTGTCTTTTAAGTGTTGTTTTCAGCTCCTTTAACCTTCTCTGTTGGTAGACTGCTACCAGATGGAGAGATTGGATAGAAATTTAAACAGGTTTACAAAGAGAATTTGTGTTATCAAATTTATGTACATATTCTGTACATTGAACCTTTAGCAAGCCACTTAGAGAGCTACTTGTAGCCCTTGGCTTAAAACTACTACGTTTGTTCTGACATTTTTCAGACTTTTTTTTCAGCCATTTTTCTGATCTTTTTTTTCGGACATTTTTCAGACTTTTTTTCAGACATTTTTCAGATCTTTTTTTTCGGAATTTGTTTCGGACTTTTTTTTCAGACATTTTTCAGATCTTTTTTTTCGGACATTTTTTCAGACTTTTTTTTCTGACTTTTTTCAGATCTTTATTTTCGGACATTTTTTCAGACTTTTTTTTCGGACATTATTTCAGACTTTTTTTTTCGGACATTTTTCAGACTTTTTTTTTTGGACATTATTTCAGACTTTTTTTTAGGACATTTTTCAGATCTTTTTTTTCGGGCATTTTTTTAATCTTTTTTTCGGGCATTTTTTTTTCGGACATTTTTTCGGAAATTTTTTCCAGACTTTTTTTTCAGACATTTTTCAGACTTTTTTTTCGGACATTATTTCAGACTTTTTTTTCCGGACATTTTTCAGACTTTTTTTTTCGGACATTATTTCAGACTTTTTTTTCGGACATTATTTCAGACTTTTTTTTCGGACATTATTTCAGATCTTTTTTTTCGGGCATTTTTTTTATCTTTTTTTCGGGCAATTTTTTTTCAGACTTTTTTTCGGAAATTTTTTTCAAATCTTTTTTTTCAGACATTTTTCAGATCTTTTTCTTCGGACATTTTTCCAGACTTTTTTTTCAGACATTTTTCAGACTTTTTTTTTCAGACATTATTTCAGACTTTTTTTTCGGACATTTTTCAGATCTTTTTTGTCGGACATTTTTTCAGACTTTTTTTGTCCGATATTTTTCAGATTTTTTTTTTCGGACATTTTTTCACATTTACTTAACAGGATTCCACAATATTAGGATCTGTTAAAAGGGTTCAGGTCTGAGCAGCGATTGAGGAAGAAAGGGCAAAACTGCTCTGTACTAAATTACATTTTGTTAAAGTTGGTCCACTAGTGGGTGTGTGCATATGGGCCTGTAGATAAATTGTGTCTGTCTGCAGTAACAGGAAAATGAAAGCTTTGTTCTTATTGTGTATTCTTTAAAATGCTCTGCATCAGTCTAGCTCACCCTATGTTTACCTGAGCAGATGGTTGCTTCCAGTTAGCCAATCACCGGTCTGTAGTGGAACTGTAGGAGGCTGCAGGTTTTATCTGTTGATTCTTTTCAGCTATAAGTTGTTTTGTTAAACTTCCTAGGGTTTGTTTTTTCTCTGTTTCATTCACGTTTTTGCAAAGAAAAAGCATGTTTATTGCTCCTACAGTAGTGCTAAAGTAAAGTTTGCAGCTCTAGTCGCCTTCTATTGCTCTTTCCTTCTAGTCCTTTGGATTAATTTAGAATCACCATCTGCCGTCTATATGTCAGAAACTGCTCTTTGCACCACACAAACACACATATATTCTTCTCTTTCTCCTCAGCCATTTAGAAAATTGTACCTCTGTACTCAAAGGTGTTACATTTAAGCATCTTTTTGAACTTCAGTTATATTATTGTCTATTTAAATGTGCCTTAGTAAGTACAAATATGACCAGAGTTGTTGCTTATGCAAGTCTTTCTTAAATTTAAGGACAAATGTTTCATAAACAACGCTTCCTGTTACAAAAAGGTTGTTGCTAGTCATCCTCCTCCTCCTTCCAATCTGTTTATATTTGTTGTGTCTTTGGCTCCACTGAAGAGGCTCCTCACTCCCTCCACCATCTGCTACTTCCTGAAACTGAAAACACCTTTAATGTTTATCTCAGTTAAACTCTAACTGTTACTTACAGTACTTACCTGTCTATGTCTGTCTATAGATCCACACGTCTTTGATCAATGGCCGGCCCAGTGCAGAAGACCCCTCCCCGACCCTGCTGAACTTCACCTCCGCCCGCTACATCAGGCTGGTGTTCCAGCGAATCAGAACGCTGAACGCCGACCTCATGACTCTGACGTTGACCCGTGACCCGAAAGAGAGTGATCCCATCGTGACGAGACGGGTGAGACTCAACGCACTCTTCTTTTCTGCTCTTTTCTGTTCTTCAGGAAATTATAAATATCTGACAGGAAAATTACAAATAGATCAAAAGTTATCTCATAATTATAATAATGTCAAAGTAAATTAATAATTGTGATGAGGTGTTTCAGAACTTAAAGATCTGTCACAACTTACAAGGTTCTGTTACTATATCTCAGAGTAATGTTTGAATGAATAGCTGAAAGTCATAACTAAAATATACCAAGTCTAATAATTAAGATACCATCTCATAAGTCATAATTATCAGATATTAAATCATGAATATGACTCAACGTTAGAAGATACTAAGTCTAGCAGTGACTAAAACTTTAAGTATTTAGATACAGATAAAAAAATGTATTGCTATCATTCTTAGTTTGTCATAATTTATTGTTTATTTAGGAGTATTATTCTTGCGATAATGGTCTTTCATACAACTCAGAGGGTTTACTGTTGATTAAATTAATGAATCTTCTATATATGTATTCACATTCATTTAGAAGTAATGATGCTTCAAAATATGCCCTGCTTTCACAGCTATAAAAACTGGGAATGGTAGAATATTAATTGTAACCATAAGAGTAGTTAGATGTGATTTATATTTTGTTTTGTAGTTTTTACTCATTTATTATTTCTTGTTTTGTTTTTCACTGATGCCTCTTGTTGTTGCGCTGTCCCCTTTGCTGCTCTAACACTGCAAATTCCCCAGCAGTGGGACTAATAAACGATTATCTTATCTTTTATCTTAACTGTTATGAAAACTTGTATCATAATTAAAAGAGTCATGCTATTATGCTGTAACCTTAACAAATCAGATACCAGCAGATAATGTGACAATAAATGAAAATCAACCTTGACTAGATTGTATTGTAAAGGTAGATTGTAAAGTGCTTTGAATAAAAGCACTATATACACGCTACCATTCACCAGTACTGCTGTTAAACACATCACCAGATGTTGTGTTACTATAGGCGCACCTTCATGACATCATTTGTCAGATCAGGAAATCCTTTTTCAAGTGTAAATCTCCTCTGAGATAAGAGAGCACAATCTCTTAAACTGCTAATATGCTCATTAACGATCACATGTTCTCTTTCTTTTCAGTACTATTATTCCATTAAGGACATCTCAATCGGAGGGATGTGTATCTGTTACGGCCACGCCAAAGCTTGTCCACTCGACATCGCTACAAAGGTAAAATACTTAACTCTGCTTCCCTCAGTCCACTTAACAAAACCACTAAGGTAATGGAGCTCCTCAGTACTGCTGAACAGGAGCAAAGAGCACCCTCGAGCTCCAGCTTTTTATCTGCCGCCACCGCCGCCGCCTTGTATCAAACTTTCTCTGTGTGTGTGTGTGTGTGTGTGTGTGCGTGCATGCGTGTGTGTGTGTGTGTCTGTCTGTGTGTGTCTGCAGGGGACACAGGTGACACAGTGAAGCGCTGTCTCCCGTGTCACTTCAAACAGCAGAGTGTTTGATACCAGACACCTGATCTTTCTCTCTCTCGCTCACACACACACACACACACCTAGAGTCTCGTGTCCTTTACATGTCCTGAGGCTGAACCACGGAGACTAACTCCGATGTGACACTGGTGTCTGGTCCCTTGGTGATGATGTCATTGACAATAGGTGATGTCACTGATGTGTTAAGAGCTCTTGTTTCTACTTCTCTCTTCTTCCCATCTCTAAAGGCCATATTAAAGGGATAGTTCGGATGATTTGAAGTGAGGTTGTATGAGGTATTTATCCGTAGTCGGTGTATTAACCTACAGTAGATGACGGTCGGCGCGCAGACAGGAGTTACCGCACTGAAGCAAAGCAATGATCTGCTGTGGACGGGGCCGGCAGCAAAACTTATTTTATCCACCTAAAAGAAAAGTGGAAGGTGGATTCTGTGCTTCCTCAAAGATGCCGTCGTCGGGAAGGCGTTATCAGCTGTAACCACCGTATGAGTGCAGTGCAGAACGGCACTAAAAACATGCTATAAAAGGGATGCATGGCCGGCCCGGCTATGTCAACAAAGCACACAGAAGCTCGGATTACAACACACACAGAGGGAGAGCTCAGGTAGACATCACTCCTCCTTATCTTTACATAGACAATAGCTGTTTGCTGCTATAATAATGCTCTGGATATCGTATAGAGGACCTTCAAAATAAAACTGTTTGCAAACATATGTGTGGGTTTAGGGTTCAAATATAAGACTTCAGGGGGTGGATATAGTATGTGGTCCAGCAGCATAATGCATTTGTATTTAAAATCACTTAATTTTAAACATGTTCCTACGTGGGTAGCATATAGTTAGTCATATATAATCTATGAGGCCTAAATGTGAATTTTGTAGAGATTTTCTCTCGCCCTCTGTTCCCACAAGACATTTAGCTGCTTTACTTTGATACGAGTTCATCCATCCGTGCAGTAAAGTCCTGGGCAGGCGTTCAGGAAGCAGAGAAGGTGGAGACCTGCGAGATGATTTGTTGATGATCGTCTACAGAACATTTGTTCAGATGCACGCTCCGTACAAAGGCAGCCCGAAGCCAGAGCTGTAGCGCTGCGTCTCAGATAAAAGGGGCAAATCCACTCGTGCCAACAAATCCAAACTTGGCTCCGGCTGTGCTATTGTACTGCTCTCCTCTCAGTTAAATCTGGCACCCTCTTCACATCAGCCAATTTACAGAAAGTCCTAAATTGAATTACTGAACCTCGAAAGTTGGCAAATCTCCTGCCACATTCTGCTTTGACTGTGCTTAGTTTTGAATTTATTTCCCTCCTGGGAGAGTAATAGTGAACCCATTTGCTACCGACTGACAAGCTGGAAAGTGAACCAAGTTCTTTCATTGCCGTTGGCTCTCCCGTGAATATATTGTTGTTTGATAGGCGTTCAGTAGGTCATGCATATTGGTAATTACCTATTTGCAGCCCTCCATTTTTCACATTCATGTGAATGAATCAGATGACAATTCACTAACGCTTTTAGTTCATGACATTGAAAATGTATAGTCACACAGATAAAAATCTTACAAACGCATATCTCAGGGTGTAATCACATATTTCAGTTTTCAAATTAAAACCAACCAACCTAAATTTTTGTTTTATATTTTGGACATTTTTAAGTAGCCTTACACCGGCTGCTAATACTCAGGGTCAGTGTTGTGCAAGTTCACACTTCACAAGTGCTAGCTCAAAGTTCAATTCCCACGGATTAAAATGAATTAGTTGGTTTCTTCAGTTTTTTTGTTTTTAAACTGGTTAGATGATATGGCGTTTAATTAATCTCAAAACCTGCGCACATAAAAACCAGGCATGTGCATGCGATGCGAGCGGACAGAGCAGTATCCGCGAGCGGAAAAGCATCCTTGCGAGGTAGCATTTTATACATTCGTGGCACAAATTCAGTCCCGTGAGCGGTCCCTATACGCTTGTAACTGCTCAAAGCTTGCTAGTCAAGTTGACTTTTGAGACTTTGATGACGGGGATGGAATAGAGGGTGGCTGATGTCTCGATGTCTCCGTTCCTTCTTATTGCACTAACCATGCCGGCATGCAGGGTGCCGCGTCATAAAAGGGATAGTTTGGGTGTTTTGAAGTGGGGTTGTATGAGGTACTTATCCATAGTCAGTGTGTTACCTACATTAGATGACGGTCAACACTTCTCCAGTTCTGAGAAGGCAGGAATACCGACACGGGAGCAAAAGCAATGTACTGCTGTGGACGGGACCGGTGGCAAAAGAAGCCACCTAAAAGAAAGGCTCAGTTAAAGTGTACGCTATATTTCGAATATTTTGTGAGTAGTTGCAAACGGATACGTTCAGTTCACCAAAAAACCTGAGCATGTTCAATCATGCACAACACTGCTCAGGGTGTGTTCAGTACCACATGTAAAAGACCACAAACTATCAAACCAGAAAAGGTTAAAAAAATACATCAACTATTAAGTTACTCATACAAATAGAAGGCTGAATAGAAAGTATGCTGCAAGTTAAAGAGAGTGTTGTTAAGTGGTTAAGAATGCAGTGCATCCTCCCAATTCTATGTGGGATTGATCTAACTTAATGTCAAGTCAAGGCCCAACGTTTTGAGATTCAGATATTTTTCTTTCTCCAGACACTTGACAGATTGTGGCTACACTGGAATTCAAATTTGACGATGACTCAGATTGTCACCATGTTTAGCCTTCTCATTGAAATCAGCCTCCAGACGATGCATTTATTTAAACACTGTTGCTCATGTCTGTTTAATTGACAAATCTGTGAAACTTGTTTTCTATATATTTCTGTGTATGTCTGTGTGTGTGTGTGTAGAAGTTTAGCTGTGAATGTGAACACAACACATGCGGGGAGAGCTGTGATCGTTGTTGCCCTGGTTACCACCAGCAGCCCTGGATGGCAGGAACCTTCCTCACTCGACACGTCTGCGAGAGTAAGAAAAACACAACACAAATTACACACTACTAAACTACTCAGAAAACCAACAGTCACTTTTTCCCTACTTGTAAATGTTCTTCCAGAGTTCTTATGGTTCTGTAGACGCCCACTGTACGTTTATTGTAATGCAGCATATTTACCCACACACCACTTGTTCATAGATGATATGCCTGTGCAGCACACCTACAGCTTATATGAACACAGGCTTTACAGAACTGTGAAGGAGCTCACTCATAAGACTGTGTAAAGCCATCAAAAGTCACCTTTGCATCCATTAACCTTCATCAGCTGTGTAGCAGCGGAGCGATGAGGTTAGAGGCTTCCTCCCGTCATCATAAAACTAAGGTTACAACATGTAATCTTCATTTTATTCCACACAGGCTACACCTTCTAACAGGCTCGGTAGTCTCAGTGTGGCCTGATAACTGCTTCTTCTGCCTTGACACTGACACAACAAAACATTAACAGTCCTGACTGGCACAATAGTAAAGGAAGCAGCCACGACAGACTCAGCCCATTCAGGGCCAGAGTGTCGTTGGGAATGCAGTATTAGCACAATCATTGTAAACAGTGATCTAATGCAGGGGATGGACAAGTGAAGTTAGGCGTCTTGGGGAAAGCAGTATAGGGGGGAAGCCCAGCAGCAGCACAGCTTTACAGGTCAGCAGAGCCAAGTCTGAGATCAGACCTGGAGACGGGCCCTGAAATGTTCTGGAGATAAGAGTTCCACTATTGTTATTCCACCAAACTGAACAACTGTCATCATACTGTAACTTTCCAGAGGAGTAAAATCCTTCCTCATAGTATTATAAACCTTATGAAACATCCTTTCTTTAGTTTGGCATCTGATAAACCTTCACATTACTGGATCTGCTACTCAAATCGAACATTCCTGGATCAGATCCCTGTGATCCTTGTTCTGTAATAGGGCTTGAAATATTATCCAAATCAGAATTTGGCCTACTGTAATTTTCAATTTCCGGGTGGTGCAATATTTGTTAAAGTGAAAAAGTACAAAAAAAAGTGTGTCAAACCATTTTTAAAATAAATATTGTGGTGCTGCAGAGATGTCCTGTCCTACACATCATATTCTACAGGCTTATGAAAACATCTTCGTTTGGTACAGAGATCCCTGCAAAAATCACACCATAATCAAAAAAAATCATACCCTCCAATATCGCAATTTTAATATCATTCAAAATAATCGCAATGAGATATTTTTTCAAAATCGTTCATTCCTTTTCTGTAAAAGCGTTTAAATCGTGTCCTCAACCACATCGCAGAACAACACTCCTTTTTGTTTGTGAGTTTTACATGGTGAGCTCAGTGAGAAGGAAACAGAGCTAATGCTATAGACTCCCCGCTCACTACCACACTGTGGGAAACGGTGAGGACAAGCTAAGACCCACTTTTTCTCTCTGGACCGCGGAGATAACACGCTGCTCATGGTCAGTGTGTGAACCTTAGGGTGCCGTCTTCAAAACAGGGTTTGATGTTTTTCTAAACTCCTATGTGGAAGAAGTAAACGGATTAACCCTCTGAACCCCGAGCAGGTTCAGGACGTTTTTCTTTCTACTCAGTGTGGCCTTGTTTTTCACTGCAATATAAAAGTCCTGCACCTGTTTTTTTTAATTATTATTATGCAGATAACAAAACCGCAGTGACTTTACAGGTGGTACAACAATACTAAGAAACCAACGTGACATGATACATAACAAACCAAACCAAAAAAGAGTTAAAAGAGCGGTCCTCTATGCTTTAGAGCTGCAACGATTAATCGATCAATCTAATATAAACTATTCAATTAATCGGCAACTATTCTGATGATCGATTCATCGGTTTGAGCAATTTAAAAAAAAAAAAGAAGTCAAAATTCTCTGATCGTAGCTTCTTCAATGTGAATATTTTCTGATTTCTTTACTCCTCTATGACAGTAAACTGAATAGCTTTGAGTTGTGAACGAAACAAGACATTTGGTGAAGTCATCTTGGGCTTTGGGAAACACTGATCAACATTTTTCATAGTTTTTCTGACATTTGATAGACCAAACAACTAATCGATTAAATGAGAAAATAATCGATACATTAATCGATAATGAAAGTATTCGTTAGTTGCAGCCTTACTCGCCTTCTGGACTCAACAATCCTATGAATTACAGCACTACCTTTTGTGTGTGTGTGTGTGTTTTCAGGGTGTAACTGCCACGGTAAGGCAGAGGAGTGCTACTTTAATCAGACGGTAGCAGACCTGTCGCTCAGCCTGAACGTCCAAGGTCAAAACAGAGGGGGTGGAGTTTGCATCAGTTGCCGCGACAACACAGCTGGAATCAACTGTCAGACGTGCATCTCTGGATACTACAGACCCACTGGGGTATGTCATATACGTATACTTTATTTTAATTCGTCATGATTAAGTGAATGTGTGTAAAAATGTTTTCTTTACCCGTCCAGGTGAGCGTTGAGGAGGAGAACCCCTGCATCCCCTGCTCATGTGACTCACACGGTTCTATCAGCCAATCATGTGTCGAAGATTCAAGCCAGGCTACACCCAGTATGCAGATATACCTTTTTCTGTCCTTTCTGGATGTTTGTGTTTGAAATAGTAGGCACACATACGGAGGATATCAGTGAATGCAAACACACGTCACACATTTAATTTAAAAAGGTGGTACTTCAATAACTCTGACATTTCATCGATTCAGTCCTGCTTGATTTCCTGTGGGGTTGGGGTTAGTCAGGTTCAGCTGTGTGCACAGAGAGCTTCTGTTATTGAAAACTGCCTTTGACAGAACAGAACAACTATTTATATTAGAGATAATTTTACTCCTCTCTGTGTTTTTACTGTTTTTATGTCTAGAAAGAGGAGCTATTTTAGGCGCAGCCACTTCAAAAAGAGACCCGTTCGGTTTCACTCGCACTGTTTGTTTTTTAAAAATGTGTGTGTGTGTCTTTGCGTTTGTGTGTGTGTTTGATTGACAGCTCAGCCAGCAGGGTCATGCCGGTGTAAGGATGGTTTTGGGGGTCTGCGATGTGACAGGTGAGAGACACACATACCCACACGCACACACACGTATAGAGAAAGAGACAGACACATAGTGACAGGTGAGCAGAACCTTTCAGCTGTTGTCTGTTCCAATTAGTGTTTGGAAATTGCCAGAAAGTTTCCATTAAGATCTTTGATGATATTTATTATCACACACGCACACTCGGTATTGTACCAATGTAAAGAAGTCACTGAATAAATGGACATGGTGTCAATGCCAGACATACGGTTTCATTTTCTATTTTAATTTGTTGTTTTTCTTGCCTGCAACTTTTTATTTCTTTGATGATATACTTTACATACTTTAATCTCTTATGGACCTAAGCGCAGCCTGATATCATCAAGGGATGTTTTGTTTTTTCCAAACTTGAGGTTAAAATCACAACCTGTGAATCAGAAAGAATTAGGGCTGTTAATCAATCAAAATATTTAATTGCGATTATTACATAGCTTTGTTGTATACTCAATTCTGATTGGTCAATCACAGTGTTCTACGATCTGTTATTTCTACAGACCGTTGCTATGTAAAACAGACCGTTGCTATGGGCACAGTTCTGAGTTCGGACTCTGGCGGACCATTTTTGTGTCAAATTATTGATTTCTTAAGTAAGTAGCCGTATAATATGCAGGATAATACAGTACAGCTATCGGGTCATTATTGTGAAATAAACCCCTTCAGGGTTCACATTATCCCTTACTTAATTGCATGATTGTCCATGATTGTCCATGATTAATCGCAAATTAATCACACATTTTTTTATCTGTTCAAAATGTACGTGAGATTTGTCTAGTATTTAATACTCTTATCAACATGGGAGTGGGCAAATATGCTGCTTTATGCAAATGTATGTATATATTTATTATTGGAAATCAATTAACAACACAAAAAAATGACAAATATTGTCCAGAAACCCTCACAGGTACTGCATTTAGCATAAAGAATATGCTCAAATCATAACATGAAAAACTGAAGCTCAACAGGCAACAACAGCTGTCAGTGTGTCAGTGTGCTGGCTTGACTATGACTTGCCCCCAAACTGCATGTGATTATCATAAAGTGGGCATGTCTGTAAAGGGGAGACTCGTGGGTACCCATAGAACCCACTTACATTCACATATCTTGAGGTCAGAGGTCAAGGGACCCCTTTGAAAATGTCCATGCCAGTTTTTCCTCCCCAAAATTTAGCACAAGTTTGGACCGTTATTTAGCCTCCTTCTAGTATGACATGGTTTGTACCAATGGATTCCTGAGATTTTTCTAGTTGCATATGATGCCAGTATCTTCACTTGCTTTAAAACTGAGCCCACTACAACCTCCGAAATATAGATTAATGTTAATGCTTTAAGGGAATTAGTGGCGTTCAAACGAATTTGCGTTAACTTTGTCAGCCCTACATAATTTACATACTTGAATCTCTAATGGACCTGAACGCAGCCTGATATCATCGCGGGAAGTCATGTTTTTCCAAACTTTCGGTTAAAATCACAACCTGTGAATCAAAAGAAATACTAACAACAAGAAAAGCTCTCTGTCTAACCTGCAAATCCGTCAACAAGGTGCCTTATCATAAATTATTAATCACTCATTGTATTATCATTATCTCTTATTGCTGTAATTGCTTGTTTGTATTATCTTTTTTCCCCCACTGCTACGACTCAACTTCCCTGTGGGCCTCATTCAGTTATGATCTAATCTAATCTAAAAGCTGATACAACTTTTCCCCCCTCAAACTTTTTAATGACCTGTCCTCAGATCAGACCAGCAGCATAAACGTCGTCTTTAAAAATCACTTCTTAAAATGTCCTTTAATGGACTTTGCTTCAGCTACCTCTCTCTCTTAATTAGCAGTTTCTTTTATACAGTACATTTCCTCTGAGAAGGTACATACATGCACGTCAGCTCCGAGACGGTTTGATCAAGATTGACACAGTGGTTGTTTGGAGAATTGACCCCGTGACCTCCTGGTGACGGGAAGGCCTCTCTAATACTCGTCATCTTTATTATTGTTATTAAACTCATTTGTCTCCAGGTGTGCCGTCGGTTATATGGGCTACCCGTCCTGCCAGCGCTGTAACTGCACCGTGGAAGGAAGCACCAACGATGACCCGTGTATAACACCCTGCGTGTGCAAGGTACACACTCTCTTTAATGCGCTAACCTTTCTAGCCCTGTCATCATTATCTCCACCACATTAACACGGCAATAACATGCTTTGTGCTCATAACGTCAGTTTGAGGGCAGCCCATAAACTTCTTCTTCTTCTCTCTCTTTCTGTCTTTGTCTCCTGCAGGAAAACGTGGAGGGAGAAAACTGCGACCGCTGTAAACTGGGATTCTACAACCTGCAACGTGACAATCGACGTGGATGCGAAAAGTGCTCGTGTATGGGCGTTTCCAGTCACTGCTCTGCCTCCACATGGGCCTATCACAATGTAGGCAATGTTACACACACACTCATATACTTCGTCTGTCAGCCAATCAGGATGTCTCTTTGTCTGGGTTTTACATTTGAACAAGTTTTTATGTGAATCTAAATATATTTCAATACTAGAAAATATTTCTGCTATTTTTGCTTTTAGCTAACAACTTAATTATTCTTCTTTTTAATGTAAACAAACCGCTTTTGCTGCTAAAAATTAAAATTGCATCAATTCCTGTCCACCACAGAATTAATTACCTTTATGGCCCTAAAATAATTTAAAATGGAGGAATTTTAATGCATTAAAGAACGTATTTAACAGAATTATCATTACAATTAGCAGACCTGCTTGCGAGGGTGATGTAAGACTGATTGAATCATTTGTGTCAAGTCCAATAATGAATTTTTGCCTTTTGGGTTCTCAACATTTTGTAACTTAAAGGGATAGTTTGGGTGTTTTGAAATGGGGTTGTATGAGGTACTTCATCATCAATAGTCAGCGTATTACCTACAGTAGATCGGCACCCCCTCAGTTAAAGTACACGCTATATTTTGAATATTTTACCTTGCCGTGAGACAGCTATACAGTCCGTTATCCATGCTCTCGCCAAAGCCACCAGACTCCATTGAAAAAAACAATAATTTTACCTCGCAGTACTCAGAATTTGCTGGTCTACCGCTCCAAAGTTACACAATAAACTAACAAAACAAACTAACTGATCGAGGCAGCGGTAGACCAGCAACCTCCGTGTTCTGCGAGTTAAAATTACAGGTTTTATCAATGGAGTCTGGTGGCTGTGGCGAGAGCATAGATGGATACGATGGCTTCAGTTCCCCGTCGGAAGGGACTGTCTGACGGCAAGATGAAGCGTATCCCTTTTTCGTTTAAAAAAACGATCTGAGGGAACGTTAGCTAGCTAGCGTTCGTCTCTACTTTGTCCTGATGATGAGTTGTGGTTGGTGTGGTGACATTCAAACAGAACTAGTCATTCAAATTATGCATTTTAATTTGACGTTTTTCATTCAAGTGACATTTTTGAGCAGATTTAGATAAAAACATAACTTGTAAATTACCAAATATTTAAATGTTTAATTTAATCCAACCATGTGGCGGTACCCCGCGGCCCACTAGATGGCGCTCTGAGGCCCACTGTGGCCCACTGGTTGAGAATTGCTGCTTTAGGCAATATTAAATAGTCTTGACAGCGTTGACCTTTTAAGGAAATCAAGAGCTGGACAGCTTTTACTGTCGCTGTGCTGCACCATACTGTACACCTTTACACAACCTTCCTCTGCTGGAGTATAAACTCTTCCACAAAAGAGGCTTTTAGTCGACGGTACAAGTATGTTCTGGAATAAACTGTGTTAACTTTTTTGTTCGGTTAGCGTCTACTGTTGAGATTGAAAGTTCATTCTTAACTTTGGAAGATTGAAGAAACCCTAGTATCGCGCGATTTTCCTCAGTCAGTTCTCTTTTTTAAACTATGCACCTGCTGTGGTGGACAATATCAATCACAAACTTACACCACAATGCACATTTAACTGCACTTATTTTGTCTGCTTCTGTTACTCTCATGATTTTCTCTCACATGCATGTGCATAAAGAGAAGCGAATCACTTCACTGATTACCCAAAAGAAGTTTCTCAGATGACGGGAAAACTACTCTTCCACACTGGTGCACCAGTTTCATAAATATCCATCAGGCACGAAACTCGTCAGACACAAGATCCACAATAATAAATTAATCCCGCACAAATGTTTTAGGCTTCTGGAATTTAATAAAATTGAGTCACTTGTTGCGTCAGTGTGCAGAAGTGAGTAGCAGTGAAGCATTAAGTGTAAAAGCAAAGACAAATCTTCACCGAATACACATTTAAGAGAGTGGCTGAGGATGGAGTACGGTGGAGGTGAGAGGAAAGGAGAAGGGTGAAAATGAGGAGGAAAGAGGGCAGAGGAGAAAAAAAAGAGGAGTAGAGAGGACAAGACTGGAGAGACGAAGGGTGGAGACAAGACAAGAGGCGAGGAGGAGGAGAGAGGTGAAAAGAGGAAAACAGTTTTTGACTGACAGGCGGGGTGGGAGAGGAGGAGAGAGGAGACGCTGACAGGATGACAGCTCTGATTTAGACACCGATAGTGTGTGTGTGTGTGTGTGTGTGTGTGTGTGTGTGTATGTGTTCAAAAGGGGAAGCCAAGGTCAGGTTAATTGCAACGACAGATGTGTGTCTGGCTGTCTCTCTTTCTTACACACACACACACACACACACGCAATCCTTCAGGAGTTGAGAAAGAAGCTCTTTCTAGGTGTCAGTTGTAAGACTCTCCGGCTTAAATGTGACATGTACGAAACCTTTAAACAAATCTTGAGTTTTACATTTTTATTGATACGACTTCTCATTCATTACAATCAGGTGGGACCTTAACATATCCTAAAATGTAGTATTTTAAGAATGCATACGCTATACTGGCACTTCCATAACAAAATACTGTTTATAGACGTGAATGTTTGTCATTATTTACATTTCATGTCAGTTTAGTGTTATTTGTGGAGCTTCAAAACTAAGGTGAATTTAATTGAAGTTTAGGTTTACGGAAACAGTTGATTCATAAATTGACCCTTAGTTATTAATTCTGAATTGACCATTACAATTCAAACCAATTGAATCCATCATTTTAATCTACAAAAGTGCACTCAGATCTCCGCCGGGTATGTCTGCAACGACCACTGCTGTAAAGTTGGATTGAATGAATTCAACCCACAATTGTCTAACCCGTCTAGACTGCAAGTATAC
This sequence comes from Sebastes umbrosus, assembly GCF_015220745.1. Taxonomy (NCBI): domain Eukaryota; kingdom Metazoa; phylum Chordata; class Actinopteri; order Perciformes; family Sebastidae; genus Sebastes; species Sebastes umbrosus. Next base: position 6,205,117 of record NC_051286.1, read on the forward strand.
GCTCTCATTTTAATCTATGCAGCTGTCTGCAACGGCTCCGTCAAGTCGTTTTTTTTTTCTTCGATAATATGCTCATAAACGTGAGGTTGATACCCAATAAAAAGGCACTGATTAAAAATATTTATCTACAGTTTGCGACCTAGGTGGGGCGGTATATGCTGCTCTCTGGCTCTGTCCAGAGACTGGTTTGTAATCCCCCAGATTCTCCCTTCACTTTTGCCCAGCAGCTGTTGCGTTCGAAGTGTCGATGATCAATGCGTCCTGCAATTCACATTAATCCTTGCAGCTAGCTGCGTTCTTCTTTGACGCACTAGCCGAGTGATCCACCCCTAAGAGTTGTCACGGCCACGGTTCACCGACAAACATGAACCAAGCAAGAGACAGGATCTTCTTGGGTATTGAGGACTGTTTTTTGCAGTGTTTATTCATGAGCAAACTGTAACCTACGCTGTACATTTACTGCAACAATACAACTTCACCTGCCTGCCGTGAGCGCAGATTTGTGTGCTAAAGAGCCTTCAGTCTGGTCTGTCTTAGAAAACAGTTAAGATTAGTTTAGTTGTTCCTTATACGGACCTTATAAGGATAGAGGGTGATTTTGGATACACAAACTAAGTGATATTAAGTTGGGTTGTAGAACAGGAGGAACATAGATAGTGGAGGGACACATCTACTTAACCAGCCGGTACATTGTTATGTAGCAGGCAGCAGAGAAGAAAGACCACCAGCTGGGCATTATGAGCAAAGCTTGTCAGATTATAAAGTCCATCCACATTGAACATGACTGGTGACTGGCGTTAATACGTTTGCTGTCAAATGCTACTGATCTGCTGACAGTGAGCACAACTTCTGTTCTCTGCTCGGTAAGCATTAATCTGAGTTTAAACATGAAGGTCAGTTCTGTCTGAAACTCTCTGAATATACTTTAAAAAATCACTGAAATCCTTTCCAACATATATAATTAGTTCTCTGATTGCTATACTTTGACATTTTACATCTCTGTGTGACTCACTTGCAGTGTAAGTGCAGCTGAAAACTTACCTTAACAAGTTGAAAGCTAACTCCGTGTTGAAACCTACACTTTACTGCAACAAGGGAAAGAGTCCAATCCCGCCCGAAACCTCTTCATTTAATGTTCTTACATTATGCTACACAATTCCTGGGTGTTGAACATAAAGTTTCTTTGTGTACTTTGAAATGAGACACAGTGAACTAAGGTCTAAGACTGAATATCGACCTTCTCTTGCCAGTATAAGAATGAAAACAGTTGTTTGCTCAGCTCAGCTGAAAGTAAATCTTGTTTTGTAGGAGACCACTCTGACCGGCTGGCACCTGCTCGGAGACACAGGAGGAAGAGTGTGGTCCGTCCACAGACAGACGCCTCCTTATCTCAGCGCCCGACACTCAGACGTTGTGAATGATCTCGGCTCTGCCTACTACTGGAACGCACCTGGACTATACCTGGGAAACAAGGTTAGATGCAGACACACCCTCATATACGTTAACACATATATATTCTGCAACCGAATCATGATGAGATTTTCTCCAAATCGGGAAACAGAAATGGTTTAAGGATTTGCTTTGAGACAATAATTCTTTCTCGTGCAAGACATCTGTCCTTCTTGACTTCATTTTCAGTGGATGTACTGTACTCGACAGCTCTCATGTGTTAATGTTTGTAATTGTATGAGTTCAAGGCACCGTAATCATGGATGGATTTTTATTTTGATTAGATTTTCCCACACTGACAGATAGGGAATATGAGGAGACAAAGCAAATTATATTTAACTATCAGTTAATTACTCCTGTGATTACGTCTGTACTTGGTGAAATAATGACAATTTCTACCACTACAAGGGTATTTTACAGTATTATTTTTTAGTTTTAAAAAATGTATACATGCATTGAATTCAGTCAAAATAAGTGCCTAGCAAATAATGTTGAAAAATAACAGTAATTTGATACAGTGCCTAACCATAGAGGTGAATAACACTTCTCTAATAGAGTCTCAACAACAGCTATCTTCTCAGACATAATATGTTTTCAGAGATGTTGTGCTGGTTATTATTGGATATGTCAGATGTTCCTGTTGTTGCTTTCATTCCCTGTAAATGTGAAAGACGTGTCTGTCATCCTATTATAGCAAGCATGAATTGAATATGCTGTATCTAGTATAAAAAATGCCAAATGGTAACGTGGCATACTAAGAAATCCTAATTCCCCAATAGTTTATCTGTTCAAATTCAGATTTGTCAAGTATTTAATACTCTTATCAACATGGGAGTGGGCAAATAGGCTTGCTTTATGCAAATGTATGTATATATTTATTACTGGAAATCAATTAACAACACAAAACAATGATAAATATTGTCCAGAAACCCTCACAGGTACTGCATTTAGCATTCAAAATATACTCAACTCATAACATGGCAAACTGCAGCCCAACAGGCAACAACAGCTGTCAGTGTGTCAGTGTGCTGACTTGACTATGACTTGCCCCAAACTGCATGTGATTATCATAAAGTGGGCATGTCTGTAAAGGGGAGACTCGTGGGTACCCATAGAACCCATTTTCATTCACATATCTTGAGGTCAGAGGTCAAAGGACCCCTTTGAAAATGGCCATGACAGTTTTTATTCACCTAAATTTAGCACAAGTTTAAATTTGTAGCGTTATTTAGCCTCCTTCGCAATATATTGAATCGTAACCCCTGTATCTACAATTTAATTTTTCAAAACAAAAAGATGGTGAAAAGAAAACTTTTTTTTGCAGTTTTGTTTTTATTATTCCGAAGGTGTTGCACCAGCAGCCAGACCGGTCTAGGTCACAATAGTAAATCAGTTTTGTTCTGTGTGAACGAAAGGTGAACTGCAACCTAACGTGTGGTCTCACTGTCCACTGACCGTTCACATCTCTGCATTAACAGTTCCTACCGTTTTACGGTCTAATGACCGCGTTAACATGCAAATACGGAAAAAGCTGACATGAGGCTACATCATTAGGACAAGCTTGAATTTATAAACCGGATCCAGTGTATGATCTAAAAGTACATCCCCCTGGATGTAAGTCTGGTGAGAAAGTATCCTGCTGGGATGTTCACCTCCCTCCCAGTCCTGTTTCTCTCTATCTGTGCTCCCACTAATGCCGACCGTTTGAATTTGCGCTGCGGTTTTTCTGTGGCCACGATTAGACTTTATCACTCCAGCTGGCAAATAGCTGCAGTCCATGTTTTCTGAAGTCGAGTTGTTGCCCTACTACAACAACAGACTGACTGTGATGTTTGTCTGGGTGTCATGGCTTAGAGGAATATACCACAGAATTTCATTACTTTGCACCCTGCAGGCCTGGCTTGTCATCTCACTTCTTTGTCTGATCCTCTCTCCCTCCCTCCCTCCCTCCCTCCCTACCTCCCTCTAACCATCCCTCCATCCCTGCTCCTTTTCATTGGTCTGCTTCTCTAACTCTCACTCCGTCTCTCCAGGACTCCCATTTTTCACCTCCCTGTTCCTAAATCATCTCCCTCTACTTCCCCCAAGCTTTCTTCTCTCTCTCTCTCTCTCTCTCTCTCTCTCTCTTTCTGTATCTCCCTCGCTCGCTTTGTGTCTCTCAGGGTAAACAGTGTTTCGCCTGTTGAACTCGATAATCAACTGTTTTTCTCTTAGCGCACACACACACACACGTGCACACACACAAACAAACACACACTGGCACACACGAACAGTCACACACACACTCCCAGGCCTATATAAGTCAGATAATGATGTGTTTTGGAGGCATTAGGGACAGCGGAGCAGAACCGAATGCCTCCAAACATGGGAAACAAACAAATTACTACTGTGTGTGTGTGTGTGTGTGTGTGTGTGTGTGTGTGTGTGTGTGTGTGTGTATGTGTGTGTGTGATTGCTAGGAGCAGTGTGCGAGTGCTGTATGAAAAAGCGATTCTTTGCTTCAATCTCTGATCGTGTTACAGAGATAGATGCTATGTGACTTGACTATGTGACTCTTTCACACACACACATACACACACACACACACACACACACTGTGGTCTGTCATGTTAGTGTGTATCATTGGTTGTGACAGGCTGTGTGTGTAATGACAAGCTAGCGGTGGATATATAAGAGTATAAATGTGTGTGATAACGTTCTTAATTCTCCTGCATGACCTCCTGTATCCTTAATGCTAGAGATGCTCATTGGCCCGTTAGTGCGCTCTGTGGATGCTCATTGGTCCAGAAGCACGTTTCACTGATGCTCATTGGGTATTTTTATCGCACGTGTAGGTCGGGGGACTGCTCATTCACCAGGATAGCCATTGCTTTCATTAAAGCGTGCTCTGTTAAAAGAATATTTCTGCAATGTTTCTGGTTTATTTGGCAGTGGAGTGCAGATAAGCAGGGATCAGCGTGAAGAGCCAAATATGAACTCACGATGTTGTAACCATGAGACCAAGCTGTCAAACTAGGACATGTAGTTCTCAAATGACTCAGCAGTGGCATAGTCTATTTCTTGCTTCAAATATTTTCAGAAATAGATTTTTGGTGGATTGTTTAGACGGAATAACAGAAAGTTTACGAGCAGGCCGTCATGTTGTTTCCTATTTGAAATGGCGAGCAGAGAACCAGGGACCAATCAGGTGCATTCTACGATTGTGTACGTCGTGAACACGATTCTTAGTTTCAGGTGATTATACACTAATGAAAACATAGTTATGAATATTGTATTCCATTTCTGATAATAAATCCCCCAAAACCCTACACACTGGACCTTTAATAACACTACGGTATTTAACAAAAACAACAGCTTTTGGAACTTTTGGTCGATTTGAGCAGTGTCGTGTAAAATGTAGACGTATCATTTGCTCTGAGCACTTAAAGGACTTCTTGTTTATGTTGAGTTTAAAGGTTGAGTTTCAGCGTTCATTTGTGAACTTGGAAACAGCAGTGGACAAAATAATCTCACCTCAAGGTGCATTTAGTAGCCTAGATGTTCTGGAGCTTTTTTCAGCCTATCGCATGATCTTCATCAGCAGATGGAGTTTGCTCAGAGTTTCAGTTTAATCTGGTCGTGTATGGGAAGTTCTTTAATTGATGATTTTAAAGTGGCATTGAATTGTACTAATTGTGAAGCAGCATCAGAGACAAGTTCTTATAATTTTAAGTTACATTAGAGCTTATTAGTTTCTCATGTTTCAACTGTTGTTTTGGAGCCGCTCTGACAAGAGGATTCTGAGAAACATTGCAGTGTATTTTAACTTTCCGAGCAGTAAACTGGTCAGAAGTAAATATCCACAGAAAATATCATCCATCAGCAACTTTGTCAGCCTTCAAAAGCAGTCGCATCCTCACCTCCTTGTATCCATCTTGTACCCAGATTTACTAACAGATTCACCGTCAGATAAAAGGCTCAAAAACAAGAAATGCTCATCATTGGGAGAAATCGAGTGACAGAGATGGAGAGAGAGAGATAGAGAGAGAGAGAGAGTACTGGGAGGTTGAAGCAGGGAGATAAAGGGGATGATGGATGAACATGGAAAGAGGAGACACATCCTTTGCCGACAGCTGATGAAAGAAAGCTCAGAATATGTTGAAGCTTGACAGACACACACAAACACACAGCTCAGCTAGTGTTACATTTCATCCTAACTCCTTCTCCAACTCTGCCTCTACCTCCCCCAACTTTTTCTTACCGTTATTCATTTTTCTTGTCTGTCTTGTCTTCTATATTGAAGTAATACAAAATACAGGTGCAAACCTGAGGCAGTGTTTAGAAAACTGCTCCAGTTTCACCTTGGATATAGAGGTTGACACCTCAAAGTTGTGATGAATTAAATCTTAACTCTTAAAAGTGTTTCTGTAAACGACTTCTGTGGAAGCAAATTCTCCCTTTTTCTGCCAAATACACAAGAGGAGCATCAGTTTTTTTGCCGAGCCGCTGAGCTGTGACTTATGAGAGAGAAGAATGTGTGTAGAGGAGTTTGTGTATGATGCCACTCCTTATCTGGTCCTGATTGCATGAGATGGATTTCCCCTCCCATTTCCTCACTGTCTTCTCCCCCTCCCTCCATCTTCTGTTTTTTCACTTACATGGCTGAAAACGTGTCTTTTACATCAATCACAGTGGATTTGTTCCAGTTTTCGTCAACCAAATAATTTGGTGTCACACACATTTGTGTTCCTGGAAAGTGTGCGCTAAGCTCCACACAACAATCCTGTGGCTCAGAAAAAAAAAAAGAAATTCATTACACCTGGTTTTTCATTTCCAGTAATACACCATAACTGATCATTGCAATCCTGATTCACTGATGTTTTCATTACAAAAGCATAATTACCATCAAACAAAATATACCACGTAGTGCATGGATCTTAATATTAAGACTGTATTTCTTGTCAACATTGTTGCTTTCTGCTGCCTTTTCTGGAGAGCATGAAAGTTATTAACAGCTCACGATAACTGTCAAAACATGTGAAGTAATATATTAATAACAAAGTGCGAAAAGTCCAGTTTTGTGACATAAATCAACTGGTGCGCTGTTAAGTAATCACTCTAATTTCCTGATAAATCCAACCTGTTTAAGGCAATGTGTGGAGGCTGATGGTGTTGTTTTTATAAGAATGTGGACGTAGTCACCGTGACGTCACACATTGGTTTGTGGACTGCACTTTTGAAGCCTAGAGTTTGGCATTTTGGCCGTTGCCATCTTGTTTTTTGCAACCAGGTAATAAATCAAGTGAGAAGTAGGCTCATTTTCTCATAGACTTCTATACAATCAGACTTCTTTTTGCAACCTGAGGAGTCGCCCCCTGCTGGCTGTTAGAAAGAATGCAAGTTTAAGACACTTCCACATTGGCTTCACTTTTCAGACTTTTCAGGTTGTCCACTGCTTTGAATATAGGGTGTCATTTTGCCAGTGTTTTTGTTACTTTAAGTCTGATACACAGCAAGGTGCTGGAGTTGACTTTCAAGAGTCAGCGAGCCGTGGGAGTGCAGAACAATAATTGATCGTCTCTAAGAGGCTGGAAGCAAATGAGTGAGCCGCTCTTAGTCATCTTCCTGGATGAGGTGTGCATACAGAGTTACAGTCCGTCTAACCTCCTCTCCTCTGCCACCAGCAGGGACTATTATCATGTCACAGTCCTGTACACAACCGCCTCAAAATTCAACAATGTTACTTTGTCCTTCTGTTTTTCAAGTGGCACAGATATGTTTCTGTGCTGTTTCTCCTGCAGTATTTGTAAAAAAAACTAAAAAGTACAGCATGTAAAATAGTCTGTTTGCTATAAAATGTAATGGAATGAAACGTCTGTTATTTGAACCATATGTACATAAAAAACGGACCGTAACCAAAGTTGTTTTACCCAATCTTAATCAAACCCACCCCTCCAAACTTTGCCACCCCATCCTCTTAAGGCAGTGAAAAGGCCTCATCAAGTGACTGTCTGTAACCCCAAACTCTATCTGAGGGCAAACCCCATGCAGAGCAACCAGCTGACAACCGACCCGCCTCCTCCTCTCAGGGTTCATACCCCCTGACTGACCCCCAACCAAACACACTACAAACAACCAAAGAGGACCCCTTGGCCCTGGGTTGTTCTATAGGCATGGAGTCCAAAGCAAATGCCTCCACCTCTGCAGTGAGCAAGCAGGACGCTCCCACAGCTGCCGAAACATTCTCCCAACCTGCAGAGGAATACCAAGTCAACGTACAACCAACCACCTGAAAACCACCAAGAGAAAAAAGTTTCAGGGAGCACTCTGTCTGATACAAGTGGCTCCTACCCACTCATAGGAGGCTAAAAGCATTTCAGAAGCTCAAGAACCTGCAGAAGGAACCCAAAACTACATGTTTTATTCAAGTTTTTGTTCATTTTTGAGTCTATGATTTTTATCATGAACACTGATTTCACAAGCCATAGACCGTTTGGCTAGTCCGAATCAGAGTGAAATTGATGCTTGTGGATCGTTTTCTATTTAGTCTGGTTTGGTTTCACTGTGCACTAATTAAAGCGGACCAAATAAAAAAATGTATTTGCTCAGGGGCGTGTATAAACGAAGGAGAGAATTTTTTTTCCGTCTCGAGAGCTGCCACTTCTATGCAGGGAATCATGGACTTTGTTATATTGCTCTCAATGTTTTTCCACTTTGACTCTGCACTGATCGACTGCACACGAATCCCTTCCCTTCTCGAAAGTCATTTGAGTTCATCTCGAATGACTTTATAAAAGTCATTATTTTTGTGGACTTTATTTATCATATCCTGTGTGTTCTCTTCGGCCCAGATGTCAAGCAAACATCAGACTTCTGCAGAAGTCCAGGTCAGTCCTCTCCCACTCATGTTACCCGTGTCCATCTCAACAAATGCTCGCACAGGCAGCCTGCATTTTAGTTTGCTTGGAAATGGTTCGTGACCATCTCTCGCAAGCGGTCTCGGACCGATTGTTTTGGTCTGCACCAGAACTGCCCAGACAAACTGCACCAGAGTTTGATTAAAACAGACTAAATGTTGGCATGTAAAAGCACCCTTAAATGTGCGCACTGCACATTTAAGGGCGGATTTGGCGGCATCTAGCGGTGAGGTTGCAGATTGTAACCAGCCGAAACTTCTCCGATGTGCTGTGCGTGTAAGAGAACTAAGGTGGACGACGAGAAAACGTGAAAATGCAAATGTCCCTATCTAGAGCCAGTGTTTGGTTTGTCCGTTCTGGGCTACTGTAGAAACGTGGCGGCCGGCTCCCTGAAAAGGACCCACTCTATGTAGATGTAAACGGCTCATTCTAAGGTAACGAAAACGCAACAATTCTTATTTTCAGGTTATTATACACTAAAGAAAACATTTCTGCCAATAGATCTCCCTAATTGTTACACACGGCTCCTTTTAAGTTACGTCAAAATGAGTGAAAATGTTTAGATTGATTGGGAACTTGAGCCCAGAACTGTCACTGTAAGATCTTGCGACTAAGATGAGTAAACACCCACTATCCTGGGCATGTTTACATTCCCATGTTGGTTGACCAATGCCGCCTACAACTCCCTTCGAAGAGCAATCCTGGCTGCAATGGGTAGCAAGAAAACCCCATGGACACCATGTCCCTTTAGACCAGGGGGAAGTCTGAATGCACAGTTTGCCTCAAGGGTCCTGCACCCATCTCCCAGCAACAGGCACAAACTAAAAAGATATTCAGCACAGAGGCTCTGAAGATAGATATAGAACCAAACAAGAAAGTGCACGGACATATCCGGGTACTAAAACTGGATCTTGCTACTTTTTCGACAATGACTTTCCTTTCTCTTTGCCAACATATATCACTCACACACACAGAAGGTCAGTTTGATTGTATGATGTTCAGCATTACTCCGTCTATTGGTCCATCTGGAGCCAATCTGACCCTACTGCTAGGAACAACATCAGTCTGCCTGTGTGTGTGTGTGTAACCGGTAGATAAACAAAGTGAAAACTCCTGATACCAATTGCACTCAACCACAGGCATCAGAAAGGCGACCCCGGTGTGTGTGTGTTTGTATTTCTAAGTTGCTGTGTGTGTGTGTGTCTTTGTTTCGCTGGGTATTTGTGTGTGTTTCTGTGTATGCCTGCGTGTGTGTGTGTGTGTGTGTGTCATTTTAGGAGAGTTTGTTTTCTGAAGCTTTTGTGACAATCTGGTTTTCATTTCCTGAAGGATGATTTCCTTTGTCCCCCCTCTCTCTCTGCCCAATCTCCTGAAGAGAGCGTCGGTTGCTTTTGTACTCTAAAAATTGACAGTAAACAGGCGTACGGATGCAGATTGTCAAACACATTTCTCTGAAGAAACTAGCATGTGGTCGGCACAAAAGGAAGTTGCATACTAATGGCTTTCAATTTCAGTAATGCCATTACTTCCTGCAATCAGTAATTTGTTTGATTCGAGTACCCTAGCTTTTCTTCTACACCTCCGACGTTTCTCCTCAGTGTGGGAATCCAAACAATGTTTCTGTTTCTTTTGTTGCGTTAAATCAAATTATCAAAGCGATGAGAATACGTCCAGGAAGCTTGTAATTTGTTATGTTAGAAGACAACTATTATGAGGAAACCAAATGAGATGATGCTGTTGTGATTTAACTTTTGGATTATTCACCAGGAGACCGGTGAATAGCTTTATGTGTAGATGGACAAAGACGTGTTAAATTGAGCTTCAGTGTTCATTGGAAACAGCAGACAAGAGATGTTAGTGGAGAGCTCAGGAGAGTTACTGAGATTTCCAAGTTGTCAGTAAACATGTTGTCAGCTTCGACCCTGTGAAGCCGGTCAGTAATTTCTGCTACCTATAACAGTGATTTGTGTGAGGTTGCGTAGTTGTGATTGGCAGATTGTGATTGTGAGAGTCAGAGGGAATGCTTGCTTTATAAGTCTCTTGTTGTTTTTCTAACAGCAGTTTTAACAGATGTTATAAAAGTGTATGTACCCCCAAAAAACTAGCTTTGATAAATTCTCTCTGTGGATGTGAGGAAACACTGGGGAATTAAAAAAACCTGTCTCTTTACAAGAACATGCCAGAATATATTTTCCAATTTGTTTAACATCTTTTTTTTCTATAAAATTATGTTCCCGGCAGAAAGTCAAACTGTAGCAGAAGTGTGACCTTATTGGAATAACAACAGTATTAAAATGAGGACGGACTAACACTTTTAGTTCGTTAAAATGCTCTGACTTGGTTATTTAAAGTTTTGCAAAAGTCGTGTTACATCAGGGCTCTGGTGGGAACCCTGGAGGAGGACTGAAGTCGATAGTGACTCATTTTCACACCTCTTCTCGCTCCATGCCAAGCCTACTCCTTAGCATAGGCAGCAAATTAAATCTCATAACTTTAACTCACCTCGTCTCCTCTCCTCTCTCCTTTCCTCCACTCTTATTTTATCCTTGTTTTGTGTGTCTCTCCTACTGTCCTGCTACACTTTATCCCATCTTTTGTTTCTCTCTCCTCCTTCATCCTTTTCAATTCTCTTCAAGTATTTCTAGTCTCTAGTTTCTCTCCCTCTCTGCTCCTCTCTCTCTGTGTGTGTCCACTTTATGTTCACTCTAACTGACAAACGATAGCAAAGAGGATGCTAACATGTATGTCACTGAAACTGAAATTTGCATTGTAGCATGCAAAGAAAAACCCTGCAACTACAGCAAGACCTCTAAAGCACAAAATTCCCATCTCAACAGCCTATTTAGTTAAAGGGCGGGTTGATTATTGTTGAGTTTTTTTTAGGGTTTTATATCATTCTGTAGCTTCCCAGTGGTGTTCCTTATGTATTCAAATACAAACATTAAAATTTACGTCAAAGTATGTATGTTTTAGCGTCAAAATGGTATTTTCCCAAGCCCTTCTAAAAACGTTTTCCCACGTGACCTGACGTAGGTTTCTGCATCCTTATAGTCAGTGCATTAACGTTGCATACAGTAACTTAGATGGCGGTCGGCACGCTCCTAGTTTAGAGAAGCAGACAGGAGTACCGGCATGGAAGCTAAGCAACGTAATGCTGTGGACGCCACGTTAGTTCGGATCCAAACGTCACACAATAACACAAACAAACTAACCGATCGATACAGTGGTAGACCAGAAACTCCAGTGTTCTGAGAGGTATAATTACTGTTTTTGTGAATGGAGTCTGGCCTGGTCTTGAAGACCGCAATATAACGGCTTCAGTCCACTGTCGGAAATGGCTGGCTGATGGCTGATGGCTGGCTGATGGCTAAAATATGTTTCTGCTTCTCCCGTACACAGCCACTTTACCTCGCCGTCAGACAGCCCTTTCTGACAGTAACTGAAGCCGTTATATCGCTCTCTTCAAAGCCACAAGATTCCATTCACAATAACAGTAATTTTACCTCGCAGAACGTGGGAGTATACATACAAGCCCACTTCAAAAAATGAACTAACCCTTTCAGATATTTCCAAACGTAGCACAGCTAACTGTGACTCGGCAACTGCTAGCGTTCACATCATTCATGACCTTAATGAGGTAAGCGTTTTGAAAAAAACTGAACACAGATGGACCTGCCCTTTAAATATTTTCTCTTTTTTTCCTTCAGTAAATATTCCTGTTGTGACATGGGATTATTTAGCCTTTTTTTTACCCCTACATAAATTTAAGCTGAATGACTTGAATGAACTAATACGCTCATGGCCTGACAAAATGTTCTTTAATGAAGATTGTGTCAGGTCTTGATTAGGGTTTTAACAGAGAGGATTATGTCTTCTCATTCGGCCCACTGATAGAGTTAATAACAAGCTTATGGAGCTCTCGGGGGGGATCCGACTGATGTCTATTGTAGCTGTGTGGCTGAGTGTTTATTGTTCCTTCGTTTCTACTCCCCATAATTCCCCTCTCTTCTCCTATAATTTCCCTCTCCCGCTGTGCTATTCTGTCAGTCTTTTCTCTTTCCTGTGTTGTATTTCTTTTGTTTCCTATCCCCCGAGGTAGAGATGGGTCACCGGGTTGCCATGACAAAAGCTTTGATTATTGTCCAGGTTGAGTGAACGGAGTCAGAGAAATGAGTTTTCTGAGAAATGTCAATAATTTCAAAGGAAGTAAATTGCTAAACTCAGGTGTGAGAAGTGGATAGAGACACGTCCACAAAAGTGGTACAAGTTCCATCAGTGAAGAGTGTTCTTGAGAATACACAAGAGAAGCTTTTTCTTCTTCTTCTTCTCTATTCTTACGCCGCTGAGTGGTTACAAACGAGGATAAAACAAAAGCTTTTAATGCAAGACCTCTTCAGCACTTACAGACCTAAACCACCACTTCCCAACGTGGACCTCCATGAAAACGTTTTTTTGTAATTATTATAATTTTAGCTTCATTCTTGTGAAATCCAGGGTAGATTTACCTCTATACATTTTTTTTAAAAGATATAAACTGGGGAGGGAAATCACTCTTTGGTTCAACTGCTCACAGCTCAAAGACATATCCAGCCTGTGACAAGGTGTTGCTAGTTGACATTGCTTTATCTTCATGAATTAAAGGACTTATGGATCACAACCTTTTGGTGTTTTTATCTTGATTTTATTTTAATTATCTAGATTTTTACCCAACTCTGCTCTGAGTCTTTTAGTCTTTTCAACTCGTTATTTTATGGCCTGTCACTTTACTGTTTTGGTTGAGTCTCACCACTCTCATCAACCTCATTTCCAGCTGCAGCTGTTTTCAACAAAAAAAGCTGTAAAAACCTTCTGTAGACTATAAGGGTTACCCCAAATGGTCAATTATATGACGGTTTGATCTAAGGAGCCTGATTCGACTGCCAATCTCACAGTCGAATTGTCACAGTGAAAACCTGATTCTACGATCAGTCGACTATAGGCAAGACTTGACCGATCAGATTCAACTATGCAAATTCGTAGGATTCGGGGACACCCCTAGTACACTACCTATCCAGTATCAAGCAGCAAATGGACAAAGTTGGCAACTTTATGGTGAACATAGTGGAGCATTTAGCAGTTTAAAAGACAGATATTCCTCTCAGGAGTTGGTGGAGACCAAAACAGAGCTAAAAGGAGAGTGAATATTGGACTTAGATTCATCAGGTGACCAGAAACAGAACTCCAACTAAATGCTAATGTTGTTCTGTGTGTACTGAACATGGAAAAAAACAGTGTTTACTAACACATTTGCCATATCAATGATGATATGTCAGATGTTGTATTCACCGCCCCAAAGTGGCCAGAAAAAATCAACAAACCCAGTTTTCATTTCAGGTGTAAAGACTTTTAATAAGCATACAGGTATCTATACTTATATTTGCTGTAATATAAATATATATTTCTAAAATTGATTTGGCTTGAGGAGTTCACATGTCATATTATGCACAATGTTTAGTGTTCACAAACACTACAGCTCTGGTAAGTCTCTGTATAACTTCTTCTTCTGTGGTGTCTTTTGCTTTCATCATTCTGCTATTTTGTTGCAGTGGAACAAACCTGAGTTTCCTTCCGTATAAGAGAGTTAAGTGTGAATGCAGAGTCCGTGCCAGAGAGCAGATGAGCTAATAGCGAAGGAGGTCGAGCAGCGCCAGCGTCTGATGTGTGTAGGCTGTGTAGTGTGGGTTTAAACTATGATTTTACTGTCTTCTGGAGTCCAAATCAGCAAATGGGGTTAGATGGAGAATAAGTGTTAGTCAATAAAACGTCCACCCGAGTACACCTCCGTGCCCACTATAGTGTGTATGTGTGTGTGTGTGTATTTTCAGTCAGCTGTGAAATGGGTGATTCCTCCTCCCGGTTTAAGAACTGAGAGTAATGATGTAGAATGGAAGAGGTTTATAGAGGCATTAAGCCCACCTCTTACTCCCTCTCTATCTCTCTCTCTCTCTCTCTCTCTCTGTCTTTCTGTCCCGGGCTCCATTTCTTCGTCCTTCTCCCCCCCCTTTCCTCAATGTCCCCCTCTCTGTGTTTTTATGGTGGCATTATTATCTCGCTCTCCCACCCATTACCGTTCAGGTTGGAGCAGAATAATAAATTTCAGGATCATGCCGACGCAGCGTTTCTCCAGCTAAAGCTCATTCTGTGGACTCGACAGAAACACTGAAGCACCGAAACACACAGGACAACAACGATTGGAGCATATTCACCTTACTTTTGAGACATTTTGAAATATTTTTTTAGGGAAACACTATGATTGGTAGAAGCAGTTGTTGTTTGTTTTGCTATATTGCTGTTGAAGTAGTCAGTATAGTAGTGCTGCTGCTTTTACATATATCTTAAATCACTGGTTCCAACCTGGGGGTCGCCAAACTTTCACGGGGGGTCACGAGGCCTTCTTGATTTTAAGGGGTGTAAGACAACTTTTTTTTAAAAATATACTGTTGGCTTATATCTCAGCATTTCATTCATTTCTGTGAAGAACACTAAATTAAATTGCTATTATTATTTTAGATATAAACAGGATAACGGCACAGTGAAGACCTGAACACAAATTATATTCACAAAACCTTACCTCTCTGTTAAACAGCCTCATCCTGCATTAGAAAAGTACGCAGTTAAATCAACCAAACAGCTAATAAAACAATAGCCAAGCGTCAGGGAGAAGAAAACACTGAATTTGTTAAAAAAAACAACTGTTATGTATGATTGTTAAAAATAAAAAATAAATCACAATATAGAGAATTGTATTACAAGTCCCTAAAATAACAGGAAAACTCTTACAGGAAATAATCTGCTCAAAATTCATCCAAATCACTCGTTTTACACAAACTTCCTGCAGTTCTTACGTTCACTATTTGGGATAATTGAACAGTTTATCAGCTGTTCTGTACTATTATTGTTATGCATTGAATGTAATATGAAATATCCATGAAAAATATATCACTTAGTGAGGGGTCGTCAGTTTACTCAATGATAGAAAAGGGGTCCCCTAAGGAAAAAGCTTGGGAACCACATTGTCCTAAATAATCTGTGTACACGTGAGAATTATAATTTTGTCACATTCATTTCACAAGCTATCTATAAAATCAAACAGTAGTTAATTTCATGCAGTAGCAGTACATACAGTTCAAGCTTAGTGTGAAATTGGTGACTAGTGATAACTAATGTTAGCAAACTTTAGAGAGATTGCTGTGTAGCTAACATTACTGAGTCAGTTTGCTGACATTTATGACTACTTGTACTACTGCTACACTACGTTTTACCATTTACCATCCTGTAATTGTTAATCTTTAATCACGTCAGTAGTTTGCCATAATTCTAATGTTGTTTATGTTTATGTTATGTTTCAAATAACATGAATTTACTAATCTCTGTTTCTCTCTCTCTGTCTGTCTTCAGATCTCAGCGTATGGAGGGAGTGTGACCTACACCGTGTCTTATACTACAGACCAACAAGAACAAGCGGCGATTAGGGTGACCTCACAACCTGACCTAATCATAGAGGTAAGTTTTCAAACACGCACAAAGATAAAGACATCGTAGAGCATCGGCATAATTATATATGAAAGGCCCGGTACAGAGCAGTACATTGCTTTGCTTCCTTGTGTTAACTCCTGTCTGCTTCTCCAAACTGGGGGCGTGCTGACCTCCATCTACTGTAGGCAACACACTGACTATGGATACCTCATACAACCCGGCTTCAAAACATCCAAACTATCCCTTTGAACACTAATGAAGTCCTGTCTAACAAGATATATGCCTTGATCTGCATGTACTATTTTATATGGTGTGTGTGTATAATAGGTTTTGACTTTTAGAATTGTGCTTCGTTAAACCATGACTGTAAATTTGGGAGATTTCCTAAGGAGCAGTGGGCTGTGAAGAGCCCTGAAATAAGCTCCAGTTCTCAGGGCAGCACCTCGGTCACAGGCATTGACCAGGAGTGTTCCTAACATTTAACATTCAACACATACTGTACATGTTTTTTTTGTTGTGGGAGGAAATGATCACAACCTGAGGAAACCCACATGAGCACAAGTGTGAATCTGTGTTTGTGTGTTTATGTATTTGTGTCTGCAGCATTATTCATCTTTTCCCACAAGCCACTGACTCTTGCACCAGTGAAGACCACTAAATGAAGCAGCAAATAAAAGCTGTTAAAGGCAGACACACACACACACACACACACACACACACACGCAGCTACAGTGCAGCTGGCAGAGAAATGCTGAACTTAGCAATAAAAAATGCAGATAGAGAGTCTCTCCCTCCTCTCTCTGTATGTCTTTATAATGAGCAGGTTGTGATATGATGTATGGCAGCAATAAGCGAAGCAGCAACACTATTAGTTAACTGTTTATATCGGCTACATCACTAAACAACATTGTGTGTTTGTGTGTGTGTTTACAGTACACACACACACAAATACAAACAGGCGCATAAGCAGGTTGATGTGTTTGTGCATGTTCACAGTGTGCCAGAGCTGCAGAAATGATCCCGTTATTTCACACACACAACTTTCTGCCGGTGACGTGTTAACTTAGAGGAAGTTTTAATTAGAATAGATGAAAAAAAATCTGTAATAAGCTGCAGTAACATGTGGAAATGTACTTGTCAGGCACTGACTGCAACAAAATTAATAACCAAAAAAGTTTCATCCTGTAGAGATGTAATTTTAGATTAAATATAGACACGAATGCAAAGAAAATAATTGTGTTACGACTTTAAATTTTAAGCCTTTCGTTTAGTGAACGTGATATAAAAATGCACACATTAGTGCAGAAACAAAGGAAGATAGAATGGGAGGAAGGGAAGGAAGAGAGAAAGTACAGCAGGAAACAAAGACAAACAGAAGTAAAGAAGGAAGAAGCAAAGAAACGGGAAATAAAGTGAAAAAGGAAAGAAAGAAAGCTGCATGATGGGTAGTCACAGACCAATGAGCTTGTGTTATTTAAAGACGTGTCAGTTAGATCGACATACTGGGAGGAGAGGAGGACAAGTGTCGGCCCTGTTGTCAACAAAAAGCTCCTCCAAATGATGACGATAATGAACCACCTACACACTGTCAACCGCCTTTCTCCCTCTTCACTGTCTCTCTTTCAGCCCTTTTTGTTCCTTTCTCCCCCCCCCACTGTTTACTCTGCATATCTGCATCAAGTTGTGATATTGTTTGTGTGCGTGGTTTTGTGAAGCGCAGAAAAAAGCTTTGTAAGTACGTGGGATCTGAATAGACAATAATCTCTCTGTCTTTGTTTGTCTGTTTGGCTTTGTTGAGTTCAATGTCTTTCTCTCAATCCAGCCCACTTTATCAGCCTTCCATCGGCAGAGTTGTAGAAATGTAAATACCGAGCCTTTCATGACAGCAACAATGTACTGCATCTGGAGTCTCTCGTTTCGCTTAAAGCGACAGATGAAAACTTGATTTTGATTTGTTTACAAATTCTATTTTAATGTTTACGTACGCAAATCAATATATTTTTTTAGTTCTTCTGCCAGTAGCTCAAGATGCTATTTCCAGAACCATCTAGAAACAGGCTAAAAGAAATGGAAACAAATAAAATGCTCTCACCGCACTGTGTGGTTTTTGTCAACGTTTCTTGTGTAAATTTTCTCACCCCAACGAATTCCACAAAAAGACCAAAACCAACATTAAATTGATCCTAATAACAAGTATTGTGTGTGTTGCCAAAGCCTACAAAGTACTGTAGCTCAGTGATTCTCAATGAATGTGTATTAATCCGCAGCCAAAAAATTTGTGTGGCTAGTAGAAATGTTCAGTGACCTGCCACAGTGGCACATGGAAAAAACTTAATTTCAGACCCTGCTGTAATGTTAGCAGAGCCAAAGAGGACTAGAAATATCTCCCGTTGCCAAGTCGTAGCCAAGGTCCTTCCTATTTACTGGAGCAATCAACAACATTTCCATTGCATATAGGAACCTTATGAATGGTAATGATTGTTCCAGGTATTAGCTAACCCTCAAGTCTTTGCAGGGAAATGGAGTTATGGCTTGTGAATAACTTTAGGTTTTGGTTGCCAAACGCATGAAAATAGAAATTAGCGAGCTTATTTTTTTTTCTTTGACAAGTGTCCATGGTATAACCGTTATAATGTCCTTTGAGGTGTCCATAATTAGGAATCTGAACCTTGTCGGGCATTATCCCTTACATATCTATGAGCCATATTTGAAGAAGTGAATGGGTATGAGGTTGAGAGCCACAGGCAGGACATTGTTGTTGTTTTGAGTCTTTTCATGGGATTTTTAAGGTGTGATAAATAGAATTGAGGCTTTTACTGTCTATCTTTTATTGTCGGTTTTTCAGAGACTTAATGAAAACAATTTCCTCTGAGGTGACTTTGTCTTTTTTCTTGTCAATCTGCCTCTTTTCTTTGTTTTTCTCTCAGTCTTTATCTCTGCATCTCTCGGCCCTGCTACTGCTTCTTGTGTTTTTATCCCTCCTTCCATCTCCTCTCTTTCAATTAGTTTTTTTTGTAATGGTTTGTTGCATGGTAAGCTCTCTCTCCATCAGTAGTTGTCACTCTGTGTTAGCCGCTACATGCCATTGATCTGTTCTCAACAAGAGATAGTCAGATACCAGACCCGGGCTCAATTCACTTTGCATGCAGTCCACTCAAAATGTCAATAGAAACTGCAGCTCTTTACCTAATGACACATCATTCACTCTTACTCTGGTTTTCCAGATCAGTTGAATATCATAGTCCTGTCTGAAAGAGGTGTCTGTATTTATGTTTTGGAGAATATCCCGTCTGGATTTATGGAAGTAAAAGTGAACTGCAACAAAGAAGGAGACAAAAATACACAAATTAAAAATGTTTTTCTCTTCCAGGGAGGCGGAATCAAGATTATTGACAGAAGGTATGGCCAGCCGGTGTACCCGTCCTCGTCAAGCACCAATCGCATCGCTCTCCTTCCAGAGAACTTCCTGGTTTCAGAGAGCGCACAGCCGATCACCCGGAGGGATTTCTTGACTGTGTTGGCCAACGTGACCACAGTGATGGTGCGGGCCTCTTACAGCACAGAACCCAGCGCTGTGTACAGGTAGAAACACACACACATTCCAGGGCAGGCTTTTAAAATGTTGAGCATTATTGGATGATTACATACCGCACGTCAAGTGTCATTATTAGTATTTTAGTATCGTGTTTAGTGTCATTTTTTTAATTTAAAATTCCAACAAATCAGCCAATAAAAGTAATATGATGCATATGCAGTTTGTTTGAATGATTCTACTGTGGTGCGACTTTTGATTGGATTCCATCCAAGTGTAGATATTGTACCATGACAAGTATGTACGTTTGTGGGAAACACTTGATGATAGCCCTTTGTGGACTGTTTGTGCATGAAAATCTTGACTAAACTATGAAGGTGCACTCAGTGAAACAATTGGTGAAACTTACTGCTGTCTGGGAGTAAATTCTGCCTGAGAGAATGAACTCTGGTCATAACAGTTCTATAAACCTGATCAGCCCTGTTTATGTAAGTGAAGGAGTAGGTTTAACTATAAATATAGACAGACTACCAATGTACCACATGTTTATGCATGATATTTCTGTGTGTGTGCGTCTGTGTGTGTCTGTGTGTGCGTCTAGACTCCACTCATTCTCTATGCAGGTAGCTAACCCCTCTGCCAGAGGAGAGCAGAGAGCATCAGCTGTAGAAAGCTGCTCTTGTCCTCCTGGATACGCTGGAACTTCCTGTGAGGTAAACACAAACACACACACCTACTGCAACGTTAAAACTAGAGAACGGTCTTGGAAAAATGTAAATAAAAGTACGATAAAGCCACATAAAAATGTAACAAAGATATTTTGTAAAATGTCATTAGTACTTTCTGTTTACTCCACAGCAGCTCAAAGACTCTGTCTGTCTGTCTTCCTGTCTCTCTAACTGTGTATGTCTGTGTGTGTTTCAGGCGTGTATTCACGGTTTTCGGAGGGTCAACGGGAATCTGTATAATGGTGTGTGTGAAGCTTGTCATTGCCACGGACACGCTGCACAATGCCACGAGGACACAGGACACTGCCTGGTAAGATGATCAATAAGTTAATGAAGACACTCCGTCTATCGGTCTGTCTGTTTGTCACACTGAATCACACTGAACTGATTTACTCTGCTTCACTCTTTCCTCTGAATTGATTTGCCGAAAATGACAAATAGTGTTATTTCTTTGCAGGGAAAGTTGTAGCAGACATCAAGTGTTGAGAGCAGCAAATGTAAAAGCTTTCATGAAACGTCTTTATCACTTTTGATATTTACTAAATGTCAAAAGATAATACCAAAATGAAAAAAATATATATATATGTTTTTTAAAATGTTCAGAATATGTCAAGTTACAGCATTATTGTTTTTTTTGTGATTTATGTTTTATTTATCTTTTTCAATAACACATTTATATATGCAGCTTGACTGCTTCTAAATTTACAATTAAGTACAAGATAATCAAACAGAAAGAAAACGAAACAAACAGGTTGGCTATTGGACATATTTATGTACATTAAATTATTAAATACATCCATATATATATATATATACATACACACACACACACACAAACACACTCATACATATTTGTTCACATACACAGACACTACTGTATATATGTGTGTGTATGCATGCGCAGACATTTAGTAACATAGTCTCCCGTCTATTTGAAAAGCAGAGGACAGCCTGGTGACTAACCTTATACTTTTAGGCAGAATATCGCCTATGCAATATGTGATTGTACTCGACTCATTATTCACTGTAATTTCTCTTTTAGCTCGTAAAGCTGTCAACCCCATTAATCATCATTAAGGTATAATATTAAGTAACCTGTCTGTCGTGAGTAAATGAGCTGACATTTTTATTTATGTTTTAAACGGTCAACTTGTTCACAGCATTGATTTCTTTTTTCTTTTAAATGAATAATTGAGAGAGGTTAATTCATAATTGGTTGGGAGCTGAGGGTTACTCACATGTATCGGCCAATTTATAGTTGAGAGTTCATCCCATAAACTACAGAAAACATGTAGTAATACCTGTGAGATCACTAATAGCCTGGTACGCACGAGCGGCAGAACGAGCGCTAACCCTCTCAATTTGATTTTATGCCACAGAAGCACAAATCAGAGCAGATTTAATGAATCACTGAAACCATGACCTCATGTGGAAAAAAATACATATTGACTGTGTTTTTAAGAGTTATAGGTATAATATGTAACCGTTGTCGGTTGCTGTTTGTAAACACAAGGCAATCCAAGTTGGCGACTGCTCGTCGGCTCAATGATCGAGCAAGCTGTAGAGTGAATGAAATGAGGGATCGTTAGTGAGAACAAAGCAGAAAATCTGAGAAATAAAATGGTATTTTCTGATTGTTTCTTGGCGGTTACGTTCCAAAACACAAATAAAAAAACAACTAACTCCGCACAACTTCGCATAACCCAGCGGGAAGGAACCGAGTTGCTGGATTTTGCATTGATGCTGCTCAGCGCTCGGTCAAACTACTGACACACAGCGATCATAGCTGCACTCACAGCACAGAGAGGAGCAGGTGGATCACTGGAACACATGCACATAACACAACCCGTTCTCATCCTTGTGCAGCTGTTTTGTATCTGGCAGAGCTAAAGGACTTGTGCCTCGGTATCATAAGCTGAGAAGCGTGACGAAGCTGTCGATATTTGACTACCTGAACGGGCTGCACACCCCGCGCTCTGACGTTCAGAAGCGTCCCGAGTAAAGCAAAATAAGAAGAACAGAGAAAATCCAGGCAGAGGGCTGCAGGGTCTCTGCAGAAACAGACACCGTATCACACTTCTAGTGGGACATGAGTGATGATTGAGAGGGATTCTTTTTCTATCAGTCTAGACATTGTTTTTTAGTTAATTCTTGCATATTATACCTTCAAGTTAGAAGTCACTTCTTCAATACAATGTTCTTGGAACCACCATCTAGTGGCCGTCAGAGGAACAGCAGGTTAAAACACTTCACACCCTAACGCACAGAAAAATCCACATTCACAAATACACATTTAAGTATGCTGTGGAGACACACACACACACACACACACACACACACACACACACACACACACACACACACATACAGGCCAACCTGCTCATGTGCATCATTCTGCACACACACATCGTCACTCCCCAGTCTACACATTGCCTCAGGCTTAAGCTGTCAGTTAGCATCAAACTAAATAGACACACACCAGTGCGCACACACACACACACACACACACACACACACGCACACACACACCTAGAGAGCTGTGGGTTTTGTATTATTATGTTGTGTTTCATTATAGATGAGGAGGATGCTGGGATATGTCAGAAGGAGAACACACACACTCCAGACAAAGATGAGCAGGCTCAATCTCTCTCTCTCAGACACTCTCATGTCCATACACAGTGACAGGCAGGCAGACAGACAGATGGACACACACACACACACTCCTTCCCTGAGGACTGTGTGGTTTCTGGCTATAGTTGAATGACTGAATGATGCTGCTGTGGTCCGATACTGTAGGTTAACACAGTGTGTGTGTGTGTGTGTCAGGGTGTGTTTCAGCAGTGAAGAGACATTTGATCTGAGAGGGAAATGATTTGAAACATAACTGACATACAAACACACACACAGTAGCTCCATGAAATCAACTGTTGTTGTATCTGGACGTATAAAAACATGGATGTGTCGGCCCAGAAAAGAAAAGAAAAGAACAGCCTGATTTCCCCAATGAAAGGAACACAATTTAATTTGACTGTAAGTGGTAAAATGATCTTAAACTGACATGTTAAATACAAAATTACTATTTTCATTCTACACCAGACCAATGAAATGTCATGTTTTTAATTATTTTTGAGGCAGCTTTGGAATGAGCTAATAAGGAGTTGTTTACATTGTGTGATATTAGTGCTGGTGGAGGCAGAGCTGTACGGCAAATGTCTTCAATGCTTTTCTTTCGCTAGAAGGATTTAAACTGGATTTGTAGTGTTGTTGGTTTTGTTTTCATATTCTATTACCAGTTGGCCACAAACAGACAAAACCAATAATGAAGCAGTCACAGAAGAAAGAATAATAAAAATGCTGATATTAATATTCAACGAATAATACTAAAATACTTTTCTATCATTGAGTAAACTGACTAAGTGACATATTTTGTGGATATTTCATATTATATTCAATGCATAACAATAACAGTACAGAAGAACTGAGAATATTCCATCAGAGATGAGTTTTCACGTTATTTTTAGGAACTTTTTATACAATTATCTGTCTGTATTATGTATCTTTTTATTTTTTTTTAATTTTAAAAGTCATACATACTTAATAGGCTTCTTTTTTTTTTTTTACAAATCCAGTGTTTTCTTCTCCCTGTCGTTTGGCCATTGTTCCATTAGCTCTGTGGTTGTTTTAACTTCGTACTTTTCTAATGCAGGATGAGGCTGTTTTGCAGAGAGTGACGGCTTATATATAGCTTGTGTTCAGCTCTTCACCGTGCCCTTATCCTGTGAGATCTTTTTTTAAAGTTTATATCTTAAATAATAATTTAAACTTAAAAAAGAACAATTTAATTTTGTTTTCTTCACAGAAATGAATGAAATACTGAGATATAGGCCAACTGTAAACTCAATTTTTTTAAATAAGTTGTCTTACACACCTTAAAATCAAGAAGGCATTGCGACCCCCCATTAAGCTTTTGGCGACCCCTACTGGGGGTCAGGACCCGCAGGTTGGGAACCAGTGGTCTACTGAATGTGTCAGTACCTTAGTAGTTAGCATGAGTACTCATCAATACGCACAAATACTGAAACTTGTTAACAGGTTCTGAGGGACATTATTGTACCTGTGAATCCTGTGCGCTTGGTTACTATGGTAACAAAATGTGATGCTAATCCTGAACCATATCATTAACCTTGACCTCCTCGAGATTGTTCCTGCCGCTGCTGTCTGCTTGACAGTGATTTGATGTGACAGCTTTATTTAATAACAACAGTTTTGTTGTTAGCGAGTGTCTGCTCTTCTTATTGCAGTGCCGTAACCCTTGAGCCGATTAGTTTTTACCTTTCCAGCCTTTAACCTCTAGAAGCAACATGTGATACTAATTACTCTAAAATAGAGCAGGTCTGTTCTTTGGTTTTCTTCTTTTTCACCGTCCTAACTTGCTTCCTACACTTAGTATTAATTAAATTCAATATGCCTTATTAGCATGAACATAACAGGGACTATATTTCCAAAGCGTCAAGTGATAATGAGATTATAAAGAAAAAGATGCTGACACTGATCAGACAGTTTGTTTGACTAATAGTTGATTTGTTTTCTTGATATAAATGAACTTTAACGTCTGTGTCTCTCCTCCAGGACTGCTCCCATCAAACCACAGGCCCCCACTGTGACACCTGCCTACATGGTTATTACGGCAACGCCACCCGTGGGTCACCTGCGGACTGTCAGCCCTGCGCCTGCCCGCTCAGTCTTCCTAGCAACAAGTAGGTTCTGAAGATAACGGGGGTTAATGGCGCCATGACGACACAATTTAATCAAACGCTTCAATCTATCACTGCCTCAGCACTGTGGCCCCTATTCTCTCTTTTCGACCCGTCTCTTCATAATCACCTCCTCTCCTGACACTCGTCTTTTTAAGGATATCGCCACAAATAGAGGCTTCATCACTGTGGGTAGGAATATAATTGTAATGACATGAATAGAAATATCATCACCGCAGGTAGAAGCATCAATATAAGTGGAGAAACATCATCCCTGTGGGTAGAAATGTCATCACCGTTGGCAGAATCAACACAACTGTGGCTGGAGAACTTAACACAGTAGAAACTCAAACCTCCTACAAGTAATTAAAGTATTTAAAACCTTTCATCGTGCTGTGCCTGCTTCACAGTCGCAAATCAGGGTTGTTCAAGTTACAGCAAAAATCTGCTAAAAATGTAATTAAAAAAAGCAGCAATCTGCTGTTTGTCATAGAAGCAGCCCAGTAGAGAGAGGCGTGGGACGGGGCCTCTCACCTGATGGTTCATCCAGGAAGCATGCAGACCCTGTATGTACGGAGGAAAGACGTTTTCTACTTTCTAACCAAGTCTCGCTCAAGGAGAAGTCTCGTTCTGAGAGGTGATTTGTTGCCGGAAGACAACGGGAGAAACGGGAGCGAGAGTTGAAGAGAGTAGTGCCGGGAAGAGTTTTTTGTTTTGAAGTACAGAAAGTGTAGAAAAGCGAGTCATTTAAGAGATTGTAAATGGTTGAATATTTACCTAATTTCGACAATGTGGATGAGGCCTAACCCTCTCATGAGATTTCAGAATGAGACTTCTCCTTCAGCGAGACTTAGTCAGACACAATAGATAGGATCCAGGTGAAAAATACCAAGTAACCCTTTGAGGCCCCGTAGAAACAGTACAGTACAATAATTAATATAGTCAACATACACAAAGTCCAAAGATTAATACAAAACAGTACTAACAAACAAACAAACTGGACTAACAAATCACACATCAGCAATCAATAATAGGAATTATACCTACAGATAATGCTCCAACAAAGGCATTTGAGGAGTAGATCAGAGATACTTGTTAGTATTTGTTTGGTCACAGATCTGACAAAATGCTGGACGCAACAAACCAACTGTTGGTGAAGGAAATGAATTTGTACAAAAGCTATTGCTATAAGTAGGAACAATATATACACATAGGTTAAATTGGATATTTAATCTATTCCTGCTATTATAGATTTGCAGTTTCTCCAAATGACCAGAGAGAGATGCTCTGTGTTTGGTGCATACCCACACAGACAGACAGACACACAGACAGACAGACAGACAGACAGACAGACAGACAGACAGACACACACAGGCAGCAGCAGCTGAGAATCTTCATGCAGACATGACACGTCATGTCCAAAACTCTCCGAGCTAAAGAAAGCTACAACTCTCTCTGTCTCTCACCTCTCCCCTTCCCTACCTCCCATAAACCCCCGCAGTAATAATAGCTTGAAGGTGCCGAGCTTTCAGCCCCTCAAAATAGCCATCTAGTCCCTTATGTTCACTGAGGCCAATCACTCAAATAGCCAGCCAGCCAGCCAGCCAGCCGGACTGCTCCAGTTAGCCGTAATGTTTAAGCTCTTTGGAACATCTGATAAAAATGATGTCCATGTTAGTTTGAGCACGGGAAGAAGGATGGGGATTTACAGCGATTTGATAGAAATCAGTTTAGTCCTGGAGTGCTGTTCCTTTTTATTTACACCCAGGCTTAATTACCTCACTGCAAAGGAGGTTTTTTTATCTTTTCAGTTGGATGTAAATCTATTTAACAGATTTCAGGGAAATTTAGTTGAAGATCGTTCGTTCAAGTGTCTATCCATAAAGGCCTTCATCATTTGTACCTATACAGTTTTACTTTCGCTTAGATTTTTGTTTAAAAAAACTCACCACTGTTCTTATAAAATTTCACCCAATCTTTCCTAAAATTGCTCCACATCTGTTTTCCTTCAGCAGGTAGTTAAAGTCCTGTAGTCATGGCCTATTTGACATAATTATTTGCACATTGTGCAGCTGTAACCAAGCACTTCAATCTACCACTGCTCTGTGGCCCCTATTCTCTCTCTTTGACCCGTCTCCTCTCCTGACATGGACTACATTTTGTCATCTTTTTAAGGATATCGCCACAAACTGGTGGCTTCAACACTGTGGGTAGGAATATAATTGTAATGACACGAATAGAAATATCATCACCGCAGGTAGAAGCATCAATATAAGTGGAGAAACATCATCCCTGTGGGTAGAAATGTCATCACCGTTGGCAGAATCAACACAACTGTGGCTGGAGAACTTAACACAGTAGAAACTCAAACCTCCTACAAGTAATTAAGGTATTTAAAACCTTTCATCGTGCTGTGCCTGCTTCACGGTCGCGAATCAGGGTTGTTCAAGTTAAAGTATCTGCTAAAAAAAAACAGCAAATAAATAATTTCCGAAGGATGGAAAAACATTTTACACATGAATAAATTCTTCATCGATCAGATTCTTAGCGGGTCAGAAATACACCGATATACAAACACATAAAAAGACAAAGACACAGAGAGACAAATTCTCCAGGGGTTTAGCACAGCAGTCTGTTAGTTGTTACTCTTGATTACTTGTTGAAGATCCTTTTTAACAAGTCAGCTCTGAGCAAATCCACAAAACTTCATCTTGTTTCATGTAAAGGCAGCGCTACAGCAACATCACTACTAGTAATTTAATGATTTGAGTCTGAGTCACTTGAAATTTGCACAATTAATCCTCGTAAAAAGCCCCAATACTCCCAGGATTTAGATGTACTCCAAAAAATCTGCATGATTGTCTATTATTATTTGTCTTTTGATGTAGATCTGCATCAGATGTAGATTAAAAGATTCAAACAAGTTCTATTATTAGAGCAACTCATTTGGATGGTTGTGCCGCCTTGGCAGAGGCACTCTCCAAGTGATTTCTGGTTGTGTCTCAGTCTGAATGAAGCCTTTATACACATTGGATGTTTAGTTGTTTGGGATTGTGTGAGCTGATGTATCCGGATATTACCAAGATCAGTCGATAAACTTATCCAACAACTCTTTTGATGAGTTGTGGTACAGTAGCCATACAGTAATCTCAACTCAATTACCTGTTTTTACGGTAGCATAAGGTTGGGTAATGTGACAGTGTTGCATTTTTGCCATAGACTTTTCCATACTGTTTATATCTCAGGTTATATAAGGGCGTTTTAGGCAGTGTTTCAATGTGCTTTATCGTGATATTGGTGATATTTGGATTTTTAATCCTGTCAGTTTATCAATGTGATATCAAATGTTTTATATCATGATAGTAGATTGTATCTCTATTACCCTCTCCTACTTTCCAGGGTCCAGACCTTTGAATCCGCCCGCTCCACTGAGTTTGAGTTGATTCGTCTGGCATCACGACATGAAACGGCGGTTTCTCAGTTGAAAAAGCAGTCCTATGATTAGTCAGTCAGCGCCAGGCCATTGTCAAGCTCTGCGCCAGAGACGGCATGTCTTATCAGTGTCGCCCGTCATCGTAGTTTGTTTTACTTCGCTTCGCTCCACTCTTAAAACCCCTAGCAAAACCAGTGGCTACGTATCATAGACTGTATATAAAGATGGATGACACGTCTCCACTTCCTCCCACTGTACAGAAGTGAATCCAAAATATCCCGATACGGGAGCTGCCCAATCTTGAGATTTTTGACGTCATTTGGAGCCTGAGTCTGTGCAGTAGTGATCGGGAGGTGGAGCCACTGCATCATCCGCCTGAAACAATCGCGGGCCGAACACGGCTGCAGCTTGTCAGCGAGAGAGACTCACAGCTGCCAATCATGATGTCCCACCCCTTTTTATATAGCATCAAATAACTAATTAAAACCTATACTGAGACCTATACTAAGACCTATACTGCAGCCAACCACCAGGGGGCGATCCAGAGGTTTTGGCTTCATTTTTGGGAGCTGTCACGTCATCCATCTTTATATACAGTCTATGCTACGCATCAGTGACGACTTAAAATGCTGCTAGATTCAGATGGATACGTTGAATACATTGCATATATAGTGAAGTAAATATGTGTTGTCTCGTCAAAAATTGTATACATGAATGTTCGTTTATACTTTATGTTCTTCAGTTACATAATTTCCCTCCAAAAAAACACTTTTTAATGGCACTACTACACTACTACAGCACCTTGACTTAACCAGTGCCCATGATGATTAAAGCTGATTTAAATGTGCAAATACAACCCATTTAATACAACAGTTAAGCTCAGCAAGCCAGCTTGCAGTTAGCAAGCCAGTCAGTCAGCCAGTGAGTCAGTCTGGGGTCTGGAACCCGAGCCAGCAGAACTATCTATAGTTTATGGAAGTGGGAGGGTGACAGAACGGGGGTACCAGACTATCGTTTTACTCTCTCTCTTTCTCTCCCTCAGTTCGTTTAGGTTACTGTTCATAGAGAGGAAGAGTGTTTTCAAATTCAGGAGTGTGTGGACATACAGACTTGTGGGTGTGAGAGAGAGAGGAAATTAAGTGTGTGTTTGAATGTGAGGATTGTAAAGTGGAAGTAGGACCACAGGTGTGAGCGCGTTTGTGTGTGTGTGAGTTCTATGAGGATACAAACAATGGCCTTAACTCGCCTCTGTCCTCTCCTCTTCCTCCTCTTCCTCCTCCCTTTCTCCACGCTGGGACAACGCTACCGAACTCATCAACAACTTCAACAAAAACAACAACTGCTACGTCATCCTGGCGACTACGACAGTTTCAGTCCCACCTGCCACCTGGGTGAAGAAGGGGATTTGCAGTGCGACCAGTGTGAACCCGGATACACAGGACCAAGATGTGACAGGTAACACACACACACACACACACACTGAATGAGAAACGTTAACACTGGTAAAAACACTATTATGCTTAAACTTTATGCCGTTGTGTTGAATTTACTGGCTTCAAGCTTAATGTGACTGTAGTTCGTTATTACAGAGCTGGAAAAGACTTGATTCTTCATTGTTTATTAGGGCTGGGATGATACACCTATCTCAAGATTCGGTACTATCACGATACTTGGGTGCCGATTCGACATGTATTGTGATTTTTAAGTGTTGCGATTCAATATTATGATATATTGCGATTTTTGTTAACTTTTTTAACACTGGATCATGGGAAAAAGTTAATATCATACACTTCTAGGGACTTTTACTTTGGAAAATATCTACATTAATACAGTACAAATGTTTGATTTTCAGCATGTATGTAGTCAGAGATGATTATTTCCATATATGTATTTTGTATATACAGTTCCCTTTGTTAACACTTTATTTTGAAAACCAAATGTAGTCACACGTGTATACTTCCCTTAACTTCGCCATGTTCGTCTCTAGCTCTCCCATCAGCTCCGTTCTCCTTATACATCCATGGTCAGCTCCATCGGGGACGTTTGAATGCATTTAACATAAATGTCAGTATATGGGTGCCCTACAGTTGTAGCATCGCCCCATTTGACCAAGGAGATGAGAGTGACGGCCGGCTCGACCGCACGTTACCGCAATACGATAATGTTTCTTGTCCATGACAGAGTTAGCATGCAGCTTTAGTCGTGATGTCTAGCTCTGCTTTTCCTGGCAATATGTGAAACCCAAAGTGTTTCCATACTTTACTGTATGTGTAGTGTTTACCACGTTGGATTTAAAATGTGAGGGTGCAGGTCGTATTCATGCAGACCCTCCGTCGTTTTCTGCTTTGTCGTTTCGGCTCGCTATGGTTTGTTTTGGTTGACAGATACGGAACGGATGTGATGCCACGTTTCAGTATTTAAATAACACTTTTTAGCCCATTAAGTACGACGTATGTTTCATTACCTAATTGCAGCATCAGAACAGAACTACCTTTTTACTTTTTTTTTTATTTCAAATGTGTATATAAGCGTTAATCTAGAAAATAGAAAGAATATTATTACTGTCTTTCCTTGAAATGACTATTTGGAAAATAGACATTCCCAAATGGCAACAGAAACCGCTGCTCATTAACCACTGTCTGAGTTCTCTATGTCTCGTTGTCCATCTAGCTTTCTGTCCACAGCACATTTATTAGCTGAGTGACATTCTTGTTCCATTAGCTGTGAGCTTCTTTACCAACCCAGGACTAATGAGAAGTCTCTCTGGATGCTAGTCTTGTTAAAACTTCAGGCTATACTGTCATGTGGTGACGCAGACTGAGTAAATATAGTCTTTCCACCACACAGGCTCACTGAAATGCATTTGGACTTTTTTCTATTGAAGCGAAACTGCCCACAGCTGAATTTATCAGTTAGTATTCAGTATATTTTAATCTTTCCACTTAAAAAAACTTTTCATTGTTGTTATTTAAGTTAAACCTTATAGCTCTGTAGTGTTTTATTGAAATGTGCAGTGTGAGGTCAAACTGCTTGATATGTTGTAGTAATGTTTTTCTTTGTGATTTACTGCGTAAATGAGTTAGTGGCCTCGTACAGCTCATATTTTTCAAGTCAAAGGAGGAATGCTTTGTCAGTTTCTGCAGTCTTATATGAAGGCCTTCAGTGTTTGTCAGAAAGGTACCATCACGACACATAACAAAGAATCCCACATATTGTTTACTTTTTACCAAGTAAACTATCCATACCACTCTCTAGTAAGTCACTCTTTATAAAGGGTGGTTTTATCAATAGTTAATAAATCATTTACTAATGCTTTACTGCTAAATTATAAGCCATTAATAAAAAACAATGTTTGGGTTGCCAGGTTGTGAAAACTCTCTCTGGCAGGTGTTTATTCTTTCTATTTGGTAATAATGCAGTAATAAATGTTGGTGATCCATTAATAGATACTCATGGTTTTCTCACTTTCTAATAAGCTATGAAGTCTGGAGTTATACATGTTAATACGTTTTTAATAAATGGATTCTGGTCTAAGTAAGTTGCCAAACAGTCAAATGGATTTTTCCCAACCCAGCAACCAAAAAGTTGGTCTCATTAATGACTTATAACAGACCTATTTACATTTAATAACACCTTTTAAAAGGGCACTTTCACAAGCCATAGTCCGTTTGGCTAGTCCGAATCAGAGTGAAATTTATATTTTTGGTTTGTCTGGTTCGGTTTCAAGGTGCACATATCAAAGCGGACCAAATCAAAATGAATTTGCTGAGGAGCGTGTATGGATGACCAAATTTATCTGCCACTCCTATGCAGGGAATCACTTGGAAATATTGCTGTTGAAGTGTTTTCACTTTGATCCGACACTGATCTACTATGCTTAAGAGTCCCTTCTCCTCCAGTTTATCTTGAATTACTTTTAAAACGCCACTTTTTTTGCAGACTTTATTTAGCATATTTTGTATGTTCTCTTCGGCCCACATGTCAAGCAAACATCGGACTTCTGCAGAAGTCCATGTCAGTCCGCTCCCACTCATGTTAACCTGTCGTTTACCTGTGTCCATCTCATCAAATACCCACGTTTTGGGTTGTGTTTTGGTTCACTTGGAAACGGCTCGGACCGGTTGTTTAGGTCAGCACCAGAAGATGATTACTGCGTTCACAACCGCACAGACGAACAGCACCAGAGTTTGATTAAAACGGAATAAATGTTGGCTTGTGAAAGCGCCCATAGTTACAATGTGAAGTCCTTTATTAAGGCTGCCTTATTAGAAAGTGGTATCCAAATATCAAACAAATTGATTTGAGCTATCATATTGGAGATGGATGATACTGACCGACTAGACTATATCAAACTAGATCTGGTGGTGACTCAATAGCATCAAGTCTTTATGCTCCTGACCCACAATTTAAAATAACTGCTCCTGTCATAGCTGGCTCATTTAAGAGAGACTCATATCTCTCTCTTCAAAGTGATGGTTTGATTATCCTGGTTGACATTGAAGGCAACATTATAGCATATTTTAAGCACCGAATGCTATGTCTTACTACGATGTGACTGAAGTTTGAATTTATGTAGATTGTGCATCACCTGCTGTGCAAGTTTTCCATTTTCCTTCTTGAGAATAGCAAATGAAAAATGCCTTCATGAGCCGGTTATAAGTTTAATATCTTTTTAGTTATATTTACATACTTATTATAACAATTTTAATCTCAAGGATGAAACGTTGTGCTTCAAATAGGTGTTCAGTTGCCGGTTGAAAGAGAGCTGCTGGTGGCCGTAGGGCTCACAGGGACCTCAGCTCGCTGCCATGCATAGTCTACATGCCTCGCCTCGCCATGCTGTCCACAGCAGAGTCTCTCCGTCTGCCTTTTAGTCTTTTTATAAACATCATTTGCCACTGGAAAGCAAACTGACTTATCGTCACTCAGGGCAGGGCAATATGGCAAAATTCTTCCATCACAGTATATGTATATTTATATCACGTTAACAGTATATATCACGATACAGTAATTGTTTTAAAATAACCATTCCGTACTTCATCACATTCGATTATTTTCTTCTTTTAGTTGGAACTTCCACACGAATAAAAATAACTGCTTCACATGAGACAACACTGGAGTTGAAAACAAAAGACTCAAAACTGTTAAACTAAATCTTAATCTCTGTTGAACAATCTCTGTTAAACAATAAGTTCACGTGTTACAGGTTTTAGGGATAACAGGTGCAAATACCAGGCTGACAGTCAGTTAGTGCAATATAAAAATCACACACATTTGTATTTTAGAGTATACCAAAAGAAAGAAAGACTTGACTTTTCCTGCAGGATTTGCTCATCTTTCATTTCAAAAAGCTGACAAAACAAAATAAACTACATTGTGCAAATGTCTGGAGATCATGTAACCAGTGTTCTTGGGATGCCTCCTCCTGCTCTGTATTTACAACTTCACTCTCCTCCTCCATGTCTGCCCGAATCACGTTACCTTGCGAGGCAGCTAGATTTGCGATATCGCGAGAGAAACACACGGTGGAAACGGTGTTGTCAAATCTCTACCGGTGGACACATTTCTACCTTCACACAGTATACTGTATATCGTCATATCGCCCAACTCTATTGTCAGTTGATTCAACCCAGCCAATGACCAATATGGTCCAGTGTTGACAGAGAATCAAACCGGTACAAGTTCACTGCTCTGACTTTCTCTCTGAAGTCCACCCATGGACCCATTTTAATGCAACTAAATGGGATAAAGCTCCAGTAATCATCAGTCACTTTTTCTAAATGGAGATGGTAGTGTTTGTTTTGGGGAGATTGTGTGCCGAATGTGTATGTGCATGTAAATATGTATTTGTGTCTAGAATGCATCTGTGTATATGTGCATTATTGTGGTCGTGTGTGTGTGTGCTGTTCTGATGCCATATGGTGCCTCCAGTCAGTGAGAGAGGGACAGCTGGTAAACAAAAAGGAGAAAGAAAGAGCGACTGTTGTATTGACTCAGAGCACATATACAGTCGGAGCTGACATAATGTAAAATAATATTTTATTACTACAGTAATGACAGTATTAAAGAGCTAATCAGCACTTGGTTGTTTCTAGTTCTATTAGTCTAATTGATACCTGCTATGCACTACCTGCCATTACACTTCATTATCTACAGTGCTTTTGTTGTTGTTAATGGTAATTAATTGTAATGTGCCAATTTGTCTGTATTATGGGCTTTAACGAAATAAGCTCCCTCCATTCCCTCTATGCTAATAGACTATCCGCTCGCCGCTAAGTGATTCTGCTTTTCAATTTCCTGTCCATAAACAGCCATTTAGAATTTAGCTGAAAGCTGTTTAATGCAACTGCCTCACAAATACGTCCGATAAAACACTTTGAGCAGTAAGCTGCTGTTTAGTGATATCCAAAGTTTGCCAGTATATCCAGATGTTAGTGGCCTTTTTAAAGGTATTTTAGATTTTACACATTCATTTGGATGCCGGTGACTCAACACCGCCTCGCTGTAAATGATGTGGGATGAATACGAGGCACTCAATAGATCAACCTTTCATCTAGAAGGGCACAGGAAGCAGTGGTGATGGCTATGATTATTGTTACTGTTATTATATGTATTTATATTAATGTCAACAATTCATTAAAAATGAAAGTCATGTAAGGTCAAGTCTGAGTGATCGGGCACCGCTTCAGTAGGGGGAGGAAAATATTAAAGATTAAATCTTATGACGAGTCACCTGAAATGAGATTTCCTTTCAGGGCAGGTGCATAGTGGACAGCATGACTTTTGAAATTTAATAATAACAACAATAAGGATGAGACCAAAGAGCATTGGGGTACATAGTTCCAAGTAAGGACATGATGCTGTTGTTACCAGTAGTAGCATTAGTAAGTGAGTATTTGTGAAGCGTTAGTTCAGCATTACTAGAAGAATATAGCAGTAGTATTGATGACTGTAGTATTAATGGGTATTTTCAGTGTCTCGTGATCTAAATACAAATATAAAACCTGGGGAGGCACTGAATAAATTGTGATCTATAATAATATTGTCAGTTGAAATCATGAAATTAGGACAGAAAGAAGTAGATTCTGAAATTATGGACTGATACCGATGTTTAAAATAACAATTTGGCTGATAGCCGATACCAATATTTTTCTTGTTGCTGTTATTTAATCCCCTTACTGTATGTGCCAAGGAAATAACTGCTGTTTTATAGTCATTCAGCATTTCATTACAGCGTCTTTGAATGAGCACAAACTCAATCATACTAATGTATGAAACAACCTTTAACATAGATTTACCGATGGCAGTCAACAAGGTGAATATCAGTTGATACCAATGTTCAGCCGATACATCGGTGCATCCCTAGAAGTTTTTAGAAATGTAACTCAATGTCTTTGGAAGAGAGGATTGATACTTTCATCTAGCACAGAAATATAAAAGACTGAAATGTGAGGGCTTATCATATTTAATGTTTAAAATAGAAAACGTATCTGCCTCGGTCTTTGTCTCTCTGTCTGTCTTTCTTTTGAATATACTGTATGATGCAAAGAGACAACTGCAGAAACAAAGGTGGTATAGAGGCGTTAATCAAATGTTTAGAATAAAAGCTTTTGGAATAAAAATGTTTATGTTTGATGTATACAATTAGAAATTTAAAGATTCATATTTAAAGATACTGAATACCTTGTTCTAAACATAAGCATTTCTTTATACCATTTGTATCCATGACTAAATAAGTAACAATCAAACTTGAGTTCAAACATGTTGTGTTCATTTAGGACCCCGGGTTAATTAAAGCTGTACTATACATGAATTGCATGTTGGCAACCCCAGGTAGGTCATTAGTTTTGAGTGTTGCTGACACTTCCATAGCTCCACTCACTGACTTAATGCAGCACGTCACAATTGTTGTTTAAATGTATTGAGGAGATTTAAATCTGCACTTTGTGCTTTGGCAGCCTCAAGCACGGCAGCACGGTCGACCCATTGGAAAATGTAAATGTTAGTCATACAGAAACAAAAAAACAAGACCTCATTTGATGTTATTTCTCTGCCATAATACACATAAATTTAAAAGTAAATTACAAAATAACTTCAAGATGTTTATTCATATGAAAGTCACATTTTATTCCCTAAAAACAACCTGCCCCAATTTCTGCTTTCAACAGGAACTGTACAGTAACACTCAGAGAGCAAGTTGATCTCCAAATGCTTTGAAAGTTATGGAAAAAAATGTACGAGGGAGGAGCACAGCCTGTCCTCCCCTGACGCCGACTCCCCATTTATAACACTAAAAATAAAAGCAGATAGCTTTTAGGATCCCAGCCCCTCTCTCTTTTCCTGCTGTAACTCTACCAGTTATGCTCAACGTCCGCTTCCTGTACGCTCTGAAGGCTTTGACCAGGTGTCTAATATATCTCTTTCAACTAAAAATACCTTCACTTCCTCTTCTAGCCCAAGTAACTACACAGTAACACACACACGCTGATGGTATATATTACTTGACTTTGGCAATATTATCCCTGTTCATCTATTCATGCCAATAAAGCATATTGAATTGAATTGAATTGAAATGAAACAGAATAAAATAGAAACCTCAAGTGTGAATTAATCAAAATACAAACACTCTTCTCTCCTATCAAGAAGTGAGATTGCTGCCAGTACGATTCTCATTCAAGTACTGCAGGAATGTACTTTTAGCGCTACACACACACACACCAACGGAAATACACGCACACACTTCAGCAACATGCACACACACACACTGAAGCTAATAAACCAGTTCTATTGAGTACCAAGGAGGGTCAGTGGTAATAATGGCTGGCTGCTCTTGACTCTTTCTCTCTCTCTCTCTGTCCTTTCTTTACTCTCCTCTCTAAATTCAATTCTCTTTTCAATGTGAAGACCTTTCCCCCCCTCTCTCTTTCTCTCTCTCTTCTCTTTCATCTCAATTCCCTTTTTAGCCTGTAGAGCTTTATTTCAGCTTAGTCCTGTTTTATTTGGTTTCAGTGGCTCTTGACACGCCGCAGCACTCTCAGGTTAATATATTTCGCAGCATCTGGTCTTCCTCTTATTATTAATCAAAGAAAAGAGGCTGAAAAGCAAAAATGAAAATCTTGGAACGGCGTGACAGTTCACACGCGTGTGTCCTCGTCCTTGCTC
Source organism: Sebastes umbrosus (assembly GCF_015220745.1). Taxonomy (NCBI): domain Eukaryota; kingdom Metazoa; phylum Chordata; class Actinopteri; order Perciformes; family Sebastidae; genus Sebastes; species Sebastes umbrosus. The sequence continues at coordinate 6,242,586 of NC_051286.1, forward strand.
GAGGGTGCCGACAACCCTTTTTAATTTTTGTTACTATGAATGATGCCGATGAAGAGGATGCTTTTGATTTTTGTTATTGGCATTTTCTTTCATTTATTTTTTCATTAAACACAAAGAACTTGGCAACATAAAAGAATCAAAGCATTTTTTTTTATCCCAATCAGTTAAAACTAGGGCTGTCAATCTATATTAATCTTGATTAATCGCATGATTGTCCGTAGTTAATCGTGATTAATTACACATTTTTTATCTATTCAAAATGTACCTTAAAGGGAGATTTGTCAACATGGGACGGGGCAAATATGCTGCTTTATGCAAATGTATGTATATATTTATCATTGGAAATCAATTAACAACACAAAACAATGACAAATATTGTCCAGAAACCCTCACAGGTACTGCATTTAGCATAAAGAAATATGCTCAAATCATAACATGGAAAACTGAAGCTCAACAGACAACAACAGCTGTCAGTGTGTCAGTGTGCTGACTTGACTATGACTTGCCCCAAACTGCATGTGATTATCATAAAGTGGGCATGTCTGTAAAGGGGAGACTCGTGGGTACCCATAGAACCCATTTTCATTCACATATGTTGAGGTCAGAGGTCAAGGGACCCCTTTGAAAATGGCCATGACAATTTTTCCTCTGCAAAATTTAACGCAGGTTTGGATCATTATTTAACCTCCTTTGCGACAGACTAGTATGACATGGTTGGTACCAATGGATTGCTTATGTGTCTTAGTTTCATACGATGCCAGTATCTTCACTCTAACTTTCAAACTGAGCCCGCTACAACCTAAAAATTGCAAGTTGCATTAATGTGTTAAAGAATTTAACGGCGTTCAAACTAATTTGCGTTAACGTGTTATTATCGTGTTAACTTTGACAGCCCTAATAAAAACATTTGCCTTCAACTGAAAACCACAAAGGCATCTAGGGCTGCAACTACCGCTTATTTTTATTGTCGATTAATCTGTTGATTATTTTCTCTATTAATCGATTAGTTGTTTGGTCTATAAAATGTCAGAAAATGGTGAAAAATGTCATTCAGTGTTTCCCAAAGCCCAAGATGACGTCCTCAAATGTCTTGTTTTATCCACAACTCAAAGATATTCAGTTTGCTGTCATAGAGGAGTAAAGAAACCAGAAAATATACGCATTTAAGAAGCTGTAATCAGAGAATTTTGACTGTTTAATTCAATAGTTGACAACTAATCGATTAAATGTTGCAGCTCCAAAGACATCAATCATAAATTTTCTGCAGATTAAATTGTTATTAACAGCAGTAGCATGTACAGTAGATGTTTCTTGCTCTAGGTTTATAACAGTAATTCAGTAATATCAATATTTTTTATGGGTAAAACTTGGACAGTTTGCTGCAAATAACCTGATTTGGAACAAACTGCCTGAAGACATCAAATCTCCATTTTTTTTAAATCTCTGGTAAAGCTTATTTTTTCTTTAAACTTTCATTTCATATCTGTTGATGTTTGGTTTGGCTCTGTTGCCCTCCAGCTCTTTTGTGTGTATATTTATGAAGTAATGTGTGTCTGTATGTGATGTGAGTGTTAAATATGAATTATACAACAGCCTTCAGCCGAGCTGCCTCGCTGGTCAGAGACACACCGATGCTGATGATTCCTGTGGACTCTGCTAGATGAGCTTTATTGCTTGTTTATTTCCTGATTGGATATTAGTTGTCAGCTCTTGTGGGATGAGACCTGCTGTCATTAGTGATCTTGTATCTGGAGATCAGCATGTTCTTGTCATACAAGCTGGAAGCGGAGGTAAACAATATTGTGCTAATATTTGCCTGCTGATATCTGAGAGTTGTTTGTTCTGCAGTTGTTAGATACAAAAGAAAGAAGACGAGGTGAGCCTCCGCGTATATTCTTGCAGACCTGAAAGCTGGAAACTGCGTTTTCAAGTATTATTTGCCACATGAAAGCAGAGTAAAGCTGTATTTTCAGGAGATATTACAGCACTACCCGCTCTTTCAAGAAGATGATGCAGTATTATCTCCAAACTCAAATTGTATTCTGAGAAAGAGAATAACAGGATGACGTCTTGTTGCTGCAACTTGAAAGCACACCAGATGGGATGGTGATCGATTGTTGAGGTACTTTAAAGCCCCTATGTGTATAATTGTTTCTGTGATTATAGCATCTTTCAGATTATCTTCATGGCATACATTTTTGTTTGTGGAAAAAGGAGACGTTTGGAGGAAAGTTTGTGCAATCGGTTTCAGCCCAGTCATTCTCAATGGGGCAGATTAGAACTGGCCACGGTCCTGAACCAACCCACATGCGCAAAAGAACAATAACAAAGATGTCACACCATGGATGTGTAAAGAGAATTGCATACAGCATCGTAGGCGGGCTCCCGTTCACTCCTATGAAAGTTGCTCAGTGGCTCATGAAGCCAAAATGGCTCAACTGCCGAGTGATAAAGTACCCGGATCATCCAGCGACCATCTGCGTCCATTGGGCTCATAGAGGAGGTGCAGTAGTGTTTCCTTTAACTCGGTCTGGGTCTCATTCACATGAACGGAGGAAGGAAAATAGCTCTGGATTCAGCTATTAGTGCATTTTACAACTTTTAGGACCTAATGATTTAAATAAGGGCGATTCAAGTGTTCATACTGGGAAGTTGATTTACCAAATCTTGTGTACAGTACATCCAGTATTAACCAGCATTATTAATCTCACTGTTTCTGTGTCTCTCCGCTGCCTCCTAGATGTTCCAACGGATACTACGGCCAGCCTTCTGTGCCAGGGGGATTATGTCAGCCCTGCGATTGCCACAGCAACCTGGACCTATCCATACCTGGGAGCTGTAATCCAATCACGGGCCAGTGTCTGCGCTGTCGTCAAGGTTATGGCGGCGGGACCTGCGACAGTTGTGCTGATGGTTACTATGGAGATGCCATCACAGCAAAGAACTGCCAGGGTGAGTACACTGACCAACAACAAGCGTCAAAACTAAAGAAATAAACAAATACATGTTATACATCTATCAGTAGCTTTGATTTGTTTGGTTTGTTTTCAAAGGGGTCCCTTGACCTCTGACCTCAAGATATGTGGATGAAAATGGTTTCTATGGATACCCACGAGTCTCCCCTTTACAGACATGCCCACTTCATGATAATCACATGCAGTTTGGGGCAAGTCATAGTCAAGTCAGCACACTGACACACTGACAGCTGCTGTTGTCTGTTGGGCTGCAGTTTGCCATGTTATGATCTGAGCATATTTGTTATGCTAAATGCAGTACCTGTGAGGGTTTCTGGACAATATTTGTCATTGTTTTGTGTTGTTAATTGATTTCCAATAATAACTATACACATATATTTGCATAAAGCAGTATATTTTTCCACTCCCATGTTGATAAGAGTATTAAATACTTGTCAAATCTCCCTTTAAGGTACATTTTGAACAGATAAATAATGATATGATTAATCGCGATTAGTCATGGACAATCATGCGATTAATCGTGATTAAATATTTCAATCGATTGACAGCCCCAGTTTTAACTTCACCTTCTAGTATCGGCTCAGTTTGCTTGGAACCTCGACCGAGGGGGTACCAAAAAAGGCACCAGGTACTATCCATAACTTTTACTAAAGGAAAACCAAAAAAGTTGAGTAGAGCCGTGTCGTACCATGCAGTTAAATTGCGGCATAATTGCCACTTATGTGGCCACGTGGCCGCTGTTTAGCTAAAGTTACAGACTCGCTTTAAAGTCCAGGATGCTGGTACCTTATTGTGCATTCCCAAAATACAGATTTTTACTATATTATGAGGTTTTAGTATCGCTGTCATAATGTTATTTAAAGTGATTATAGGACATATCAGACAGCCGATACTGGCACACAGAGAATGAATTGGCTAAAAGCAACGTATTGATTTTGTCTTGAGATTTTCTATGAACAGTTTGCCATCAGAATGATTTTTAAAGATGCTGTAATCAGATAAAAAAAAACAATCCTACACATTAGGACTTTAAGAGGGAATAACTTCCTCTACTGAAAAAAAAATCAATATTAAAAAGCCAATTTTGCAGCTTCAGTGTCTCAGCAGGAGCGTTACACTGAACAGTGGTATTTCCTCTATGAAACTCAATTTTAGCTAAATGATACCTTTAATCCTCTTACTAAAACACTGAGTAGATGCACCATCTGGAGTGTGTGTGTGTGTGTGTGTGTGTGACTGCATCGGCAAGCAGCTGTGCTAGTAGGAGGTGTGATGTCGGAGCGGCCCACTGACTACCAGCTGTGTTTAAGAGTGAGAATAAAAAAAACTATACCTGTAAAGAGACTGAACAAGAGAGGAAGAGAGAGATGGCAGCGAATACAGACGTACAGATGGCGCTTGTTTGTTAAGATCTTCATTAAAAACCTGTGCTGTTGATGAAAACAGAGGCACAGGCAGCGAGACAGACAAACAGAGAGACACCTCAGCAAGAGACAGACAGGCAGGCAGGGCCGATAAATAGACAGATAAAACCCTCAGACGGGCACAGAGGCAGGCAGACAGGCTGACAGAGGGTATTAATGTGCATTTGATAGTTCATTGTTCTGTAGTTGTTTCCCCTCTCCACCCAGCTAAATGGTTATTGATTAATCAGCCTGATCTATTGCTCTCCTACAGTGCTCATCGGCTGCTCGTGTCTTGGAGCTGGAGGGTTGTTATTGATCCTGTACGAATGACCACCAGGAATTATTAAAACACAACAACTCTGCTTCTGTCAGTCTATCTCTCTCCCTCTGTCTGCCTATCGCTCCCAGTCTTAATGAATTTTATTGAGTGGAGCAGGAGAGTTCAGTCCATTTGTGCACTATTAGACTGTGAAAATCCTTTACTTTTTCTTTTCATGTCAGAGTTCCCATCTGCGGACATTTTTGCTGCAGCCGTTCTGTGTCTCCCACTAATAGCGGTTCAGTTTAATTCAGTCCAAATGGAAAATAATTTGATTTTTGCGAGCCAACTTGACCACAAAGCAATTTGCTTGAGGAATAAATGCAAGGAATAATCCTCCTCCCCCTCCACCTCCTCTGACCATTTCTCACACGGGGAAAAGTCCTTGGCTAGTTGTTGTAAAGACGTGTGAATTGCGCTGTCACACATTTGTCCAATCACTGGAACAAAGTGGATGTGTAGTAATTCAATAATGTAATTATGCTTCTTGTGTGTCCGACACTTAATGAATGTTTCATAGATACTTCATACGGTCGATCAATAAACTCTTAGGGGATCGTTGAGAAACCTCACAACTCTACTTTACCTCTCTTAATGGACTGTCTGGTCCAGTCTGTGCTGAGGCTTTTTACTGGACTGGTACAGTCGGCCCCAAAAAAGTAGTATTGAACCAACAATATCTCGCTGCAAATCCCAAATAAAGGCAGCTTTTAGAGAAGCAAAACAATCACAACCTCTTTTTTTTAATCACAGTGTGTAAGTGTCATTTACATTACATACTCATCTTTTTATGATGATACCTGAGATGAATTCTGCAGTCAACATTTCCACTTTTCTTGTCATTGCTGACAGTAAACAGGAAGTAGTTCAGTCTGAGGAAACAAACAAATTTCATTAAGACAAAGTACATTTTTCCTAATTTTAATGTATGTCGAGCAATTAGACATCCTTATACACTTGTCTACATGGTGGCACTTTTTTAACATTATTATAACATTACTTTTTTAACAATTAATTAATGTCTATATATATTTTTTCAAACTGCTGTTTTTGTCTTTGAGCACTGTCACACAGAACGTGAATATTACACAGCGAAAAAGCAACAACTTTTTTCCTTTTACCTTGAATTCTTGAAGTTGTTTTTCTCGCATGCCTCCACGGTGAACAGATGAATCAAATAACAGAGAAACGTCTTGATGAATTTCAGTAAATGGGGGCCACGTTTAACAACAGCAAAACTATATGAAGACATACCGTTTACAAACTTTCACACAACTTGTTCTGCTCTATAATCCAAGTCTCATTTATCCAGTCGGATGCTCACTACTTCCCAAACACATGCATCTTTGCTAAAACCTTATTTAAAACGCTTCGGAAGATTTAAACATACAATTTCAACAAGTTCTCACATCATGTCTACATGCTCTCTCATTTTGTAACATATTTACCTTCATACAGCGGCCAAGCAAACATATGTCAAGCTTGTAATTATTGTTTTATTGCATTTATTGCACAACATTCTGTCTGTTATTTTCCCCTCAAGGCCTCTGAACACCAACATCTCATCAGCATGCTTTTAACAGACATTTTGAGTGTGGACTCAATTTGCTATTGTTCAGTTCTGTATGACTACCTAAATGATTGTATAGCGCCTCCACTTCTCACCGACGCACCATTGTAGTGCTAATGACATAGTATAGATGCACAATAGCTTCTCCTGTAGTTTGTTTATACAACAGATTGTGGATTGCTTGGTAACAGAAAATAATATATTTCAAGTGGCAAAAAAAAATGTCATCTTCGCCATCAAGGCCAGCGCTGCAAATAAAGAAATAAAAAACACAACAAAAAGCAACATTTTATCCCACAACAAGGCTCGCATTGTGGCGACTGACAGAACGGAGTCCAGATGGTCCCCGAAGGGTGAAGCTAGGGGGGTGAGAGACTGTGTGAGAGTGTGTGTGTGAAACAGAGACGTATATGTGCATGTTTTCTTGTATGTTTAGTCAGGCGTGGGTGTATGTACATCTGCATGTGTGTGTGTGTGGGAGGGCATGCGTGCCTCTCTGCAATCGTGTGTGAAGCAGAAATCAATGTATGTTTTTACCGTATGTGTGTTTCTGCATATTTCTGTGTGTGGACATCTGTTGTCTCTCTCACTTTCCCGTCCCACACTCAGGTCTGTCCGTCTGTCTCTTTTACATCTAACAGCAGAGAATGGCAGGAGGTAAAACTAGTACGCGTGTGTCTACGTGATGTGATGTGTGCTACTTATTTCTTGAGAAAGGTGTTTTTTTTTTGTGCATATATGTGTGTATGCTTCTGACAGCCCATCCACCAGATGGGAGCTGTGATGTTCGAGCTTTTAATTGTATATCTAAGGGGCTGATTGGCGTGTGTGGGTGTGTCTTTTTTTTTTCCTCCTCTTCCCGTAGGATTTAAACAAGTTAAATAAAGTTGAAGTATCACAGATAGAGAGAGATTTGAAAGGTCGTATGTGGTAATAACCCATTTAGGAAGCATCAAATCTGCACGCACAATGACAAAGGCCGCGAATTCAATGTCAGAGAAATGAGGCACGAGGCAGAGACGAGAATCTTGATATGATTTATGAAGTTTCAGTGAATATACTGTCATTACCAAAGCGAATGAGCTCCTCCAAACATTCAAACTGCTTTGTTTTGATGTTGAAGACTAGTTCAATAAGTGTTTGTCTTGTGACCTTGTCTTTTTAGTGGACAGTTTTTCAGCTGCCATGTGCATCTGTCAGATCCAAGTAGTGCGTCCTTCATTATCTCCGCCAGGTGTGGGGAGATCATGCGTTCGATTGTGTGTGTGTGTGTGTGTGTGTGTGCATCTGTCTGTCTGTCCACGGCTAATCGCGCACACTTCTGGACCCATCAGCCTGATAGTTTTTGTGCTCGTCTATGACTGTATGCTCAAGGACCTCTTGTGGTCGCGGTGATTCACATTTTTTTTAAAAACTACTTTATTGACTGTTTCATACCGTCATTAACCGGCCGGTAAGGGACTGCAACTGCTTCTGTAGCAAACTAATTTCTGGCAATCAGCTAGGCTTAAAAACAAGCTGTACCCAGTCTGCTGCAGGCCACATTTTGGCGTTTGTCATGGCTCAAAAACTGACATCCATAGAAATGTTTGGTCTCATTTTTAACCGGAGCATCTGCAGATTAATTCCATACAACTGATATGTTATGATCCAAAAGGGATCCACTAAAAGGCACGATATAAGATGAATAAATCCCTGTTTTTATTTGTTATATTCACGGCAAGTATTTTAGGTCAGTGTTGGCACTGAACACCAGATTTTAATCAGAGAAAACAGGGTAAATTTTAGGGTGTTATGGGTTGTGGGTGTTTTTTAGTCTTTGCAACAAATGGACTTGAACTCGAGACATTGTGGTTAACGGTCAGCATCTTAACCCCTGAGACATGGGGGGACACCCCAAAACAGGGTTTATTTTTTTTTTTAGATTACTCAACACAGTTCACGTTGAATCTGTTCCCTTTCTTGTTGACATTATTTTTCCCAGCCATCATCAGGAGCATCTGCTCTGTGTTTAATTAGTCAGATTCTAGTAGTGCTTTCTCCACTGTATTGTATTGCATCTTCATCGTCGCACTTTGGGGGCCCTAAACTAAAATGTTTTCTTTCTTAACCAAAGTGTGGATTTACACATCAGTGAACATTTAAGACCTGAATATCTGGATGATATTTACATGTTTGTTGTTGCTGGATTGGTGTTGTAAATGTATTTTTTTAGGCAAATTATGATATTCATGAGGTAGCCACATTCTGCATTCAGGCTGCATTCATTTCAGCTGAACTGTACCTAATGCAAATTTTTGGGCTATTGTTGTGTTTGGTTCAATTGAAGGCGGTTCAATCTTGGTGATTGCAGTTTTGTTTGGACGGAGGACTCTGCTTTTTGTTTTTCCTGTGCACACCTGTGCAGTCTCTCAATGGCACAATTTCCTTCAGAGCCAACAAGACAAATCTACATTCTCAAATAATTGAAAATGTGATGTTGTCCTCTGTCGCAGCGTTGCTTTGTCATTTAGGCTCACACTTGTGTGTTTTTAATATACAAAATATAATCTGGCAAAAACTAAATCAGCCCACTAGACTGAAGAATCTATTTGAAGAAGAGAAGATTTTCTCTAAAGTGCAGTCAGAAGGATATTAAAATGCATATCGACAGCTAATCCTGAAGAAGACCTTAAGCAGGATCTGAGCTCATCCAGCCGACTGCAGAGTGAAGTAAACACACTCGCCAACTTCTGTTCTTGTTAAACCAAAATGTGTTATTATATGTACTCATGTAGAAATTCTGCCATTAGGAAATGATAATTGATATATGCTCTCTCTTCTCTCCTCCTCCTCTTCCTCTATTCTCCTCCTCCTCTTCTGCAGCCTGTCAGTGTCATACTAATGGCTCTATATCTGAGGTCTGCAATAAGGAGACTGGACGGTGCCAGTGCAGAAAAAATGTGGTTGGACGACAGTGTGACGAGTGCATCGTAAGTATTTTGACAGATGCCAATAATCTTTACAGATATTGCAAATATGTGTTGGCGCCACTCCTGTGTAGACTTTCTAGTCATTTCTTTTCCCCTGGTGGCATCAATTCTACTATTTCTTCTTATTGTAATCTTGAAATATCATGTGTGTAATGGACTATCTGTGGTCTTGAGTGTATCAACCCCAATTACATCTATTGTGACGATGCTTTTCTTCGTATTACACCTTATTTTTCCTCATTTCTTTACATCAAATGTGTTAACCAGATATGTGGTCTGCCAGAAGGTCAAAAGTTCATTTATGTTCCCTACTATAAATGAGGTAATATGAGACATCCATGGGAATATAGAGGCCTTTTAAGTCCTTGTTACTCATCAGTATCCTGCAGAAATCAATTTGTGATATGCATATTTTGACATTTTCCTGCAGCTCAGTTTTTGCAATGTCAGCTATCAGGCCGTGATAGGCAAAGCCACACATGTGTAGCCTCAGTAGGACAAAGATTATATTATTATTTTACGAAAAAGCGTTTGTCATTGTTTAAAATGTAAACTATTTTTGGTATTTTTGTTCTTTTATTAACTATTAAGGTAATAATAACGCTATGATGATGATGACTGATTTTTATCTCACCAGAAGAGACGTTTCTTTTTTAATCTACTTTTAATTTTTTCACTTATTCTTTCAGTTTGTTGTTGTTATTTGTCATTCGCTCACTCATTCTCATTGGTCCCCCCTCCACCCTTGTGCGCTATGATTGGTCCAGCCTAACTGCTGGTGGGACGCTGAGCGTCAGGACTGTATTCCCTGTCGCTGCAGCCCTCACGGCTCTATGTCCCAGCGCTGTGACATCGAGGGCCGCTGCATCTGTCGCCCCGGCTTTGTGGGCCGAAGCTGTGACCTGCGTCGCCAAGGTTACGAGAGGCGAGAGACCCGGAGGCCGGTGGAGCGCGTTCCCATAGAAGCCGTGCAGCAGAGATGGGGGGGCCCCTCCCGCACGGGGGGTTGCCCCAGGGGGGCGTACAGGCCTAAGCAAGGGGTAACACACGCTGCATGGTGTGTTTTACGCAGCATGGGTGTGTTTACTTAAATATTAGATATTCATGGAACAGGTTTAAAGCACATTTTACATGCGTGTCAAGCATTAAACCCTCTTTGTTTGTGGATGTGATGGTTTGAGGCCCGAATTCTTTGAACATTGCATGGAAAGGGAAGTGTGTTTTTGTTCTACCAGCACGGCTGTTTCAGTGTTTTTCTGTGAAAGACTTTTCCGTTTGAAGATGTTGCTGAGTGTAAGCGGTCGGGAAACGTACACATAACGAGTGATCTTTACCACATTTTAATATCAACGTGCCGATGAGACGTCATTAGAAAATGTCACCTCTTTATGTAACTCGAGATGTTTGTTGTTGCTGAATTGGTTCTGTAAATGTCATTCTTTTTAGGCTAATCAGGATGTTTATGATTTTTCTTTCCCGAGGTAGCTGCATTCTGCATTCAGGAAGCAGATTTTTATTTATCTATATTTTTCAGCTGAACTTTATCTCATTCAAACATTTTTTTATCTGGCAACGTTTCAGAAGATTTGTTGAAATTGTCTTGGCTGGCATATTGTAGCTGAAGAGGCAGCATGCATGGCATTGTGTTTTATTTTCCTTAGCAGCAACAAGGAGGAAAGCTTTCAAATCCCTAATGCAGTTTTTAGTTTGCTTCTAAACTGAAGACAAATTCTCTATTTCCCAGAATAATACCTCGAAAAGACTGAAAAAGATGGAAAATCACAAATATAAAATCTTTATTCCATCACTTTTTCCCTCTTTTTCTTTCAATCTTCAAAAACAAGTATTGTATTATAACCCCCTTGTTTCTGAGTTGCTTGAGTGTGTCTGCAACTTGTCTTACTGTACCCTTAGTCCACTACCTATTCTCAACTCCATTTGTCTTTGTGTGTGTTTCTCCAGGCTCAGACTCACGGCATTAAAACCGGTGGAGCGTGTGTCCCGTGTCACTGCAACTCGTTTGGCTCCAAGTCGTTTGACTGCGATGAAACCGGTCAGTGTCGCTGTCAGCCGGGCGTCAACGCAGCCAAATGTGACCGGTGCTCACGAGGATTCTTCAACTTCCAGGAGGGCGGCTGCACACGTAAGCATAGACGACGGCGGGGTAGAGAGAGAGGAGTGATTCTTTAAAAAGTTGGCAAAATCAAAGCATTTGGATTTGTTTTTATACTGTAATTTGCAATGAAAGTAATGTCAGCAATCACAAAATGCTGTCCTGATTAAACTGCTGCTCTGCTCTTCTCTCTTTTTAATTTAAAGTTTACACAAATAGTCAGCAGAGCAATTCCATTAAAAAAAATGCACTTGCATTCATTCACATCGTGGTGGCAGTTTTATAATTATTGCAAAAGCAAGATCTTTTGCCCACAAGCAGACCGAAGCGAAACATCTTTCACACGAAAAACATCAGAGCAAAATATGACAAAACATGTTATGAATGTGAGCCGCTGGCTTTAGTGAAATGAGTGCTGCGTTGTATTAAAAACTACAGTACTTTGTCAGTGTAGGCATTTCTTCCTGTTCCAGTTCCACATGGACATAATGAAGTCTGCACCTATACTGTACCGTCTGAAATATCATCAGTTTCCTGCAGAAACCACAAACTACCTGTCTTATAAAAGTCAGACATGTAGAAATTATGAATAATAATGTCATTGCCTGAAAGTGTATTAGCGAGATTTTCATTATTGTTGCCTGAGGGTGTGTTACGTCATCTGAAAATACATTATTAATTGCCTATTATTATTATTATTAGACGGGAATATGTTCAAATTCTTAAGTCAAATGCCCTAAAAACTTGGCAACGCAGGCAGCAGGTGCAGCAAACTTGTGCTGCCCAAAATGAGGATTAAGCATCCATGCACCCCAAGTACGACTATGAATAGCTTTCCCCACATATTATCTCCTTATGCAATTTATTATTGATGCCAACCACTATTGGCAGCCAAGAAGAAGAGTAATGAGTCATGCATCAGAAAGACAAGATAGGGCCGGGAGTTATTTGCTTCGATTCATCTTAAGATCACAACCACAGGTTACAGAAATACTATGCTGGCCTGTGTTTAATGTTCCAGGGAATTTCCTGTCAGAATACAAATACGCTGCAGGCTGCCGGGTCCACGACGAGCTGACGAGACATAACTTTCATTAACAATTTACATGAATGAATCAGGTGTTCATTCCATTAAATTTCGGGAAAGTTCACATCATTAAATCGATTGAAATATTATCATAATAATGCAACTCCTCCTGTAAAGATGATTTCACGTTTCGTGAGCGTTAACATTTCAATTCAACCAGCGTGCGGAGCGAGAAAGAGAGTGCAATTGTGTTTTCTGGGGAATGGTGGAAATTGAGTGAGTTAATTGGTAGCGAAATAAATTGAAATGAATGACACTGGGGGATTGTGGGTGTTTCTATAAACAACTCAATCTTTATGCAGTAACTCAATCAATTCCTATAACTGAAACGGGTTTATTTAATGATGGCTAGTCCATATAATTCAGTATGCACATAACATTCACCTCAGTATCAATCTAATAAACCGTTAACATTTTCTCTTTCACTTTCACTTTTGTGGAAAGTTTTGTAATAACAGCTAGATAAAGACAATGTTTCTCTATTTCACAAATTCACAGTACAACTAGAAACACACAGTTTCCCTCCGAAGTTTCCAACAAAATGTGGCAAGCTCACTTTCCTGTTCTCCGTCCCAGACGTGTTGTTCTTTGTTTCAATTTGGAGACTGTTAGTCAGCATGTCATGTCGTGAAAGAAAAACTGTGTTATTGTTGAGAACTAGAAGAAATAAAACACTGAAAGAGAAATTACAGTCAGCTTGTAAACCACTGATTTGTCTTGAGAGTTTATTCAAAAGCATTTAAAAGGTACTTTCTCTCCTCTCCTACAGCCTGCCAGTGCAGCCATGTGGGGAATAACTGCGACGCTAACACGGGACAGTGTATCTGTCCTCCGAACACTATCGGTGGGGGGTGCGACCGCTGCGCTCCCAACCACTGGGGCCATGATATCGTCACTGGATGCAAGGTAGGCTGATTTACAAAGAACAGTTATTTGACATTTAACATTTGCAGCAACACGTGGAGGGGGCTTACAGTCGCAAACACACTGGAGGGGTGGCACAAAAATTTGGCAAGTACTCTGTAAGAAAGAGATTATTTCACTTTTTTTTTTAAGACAATGAAAAACAAAAGCTTTGAGTCATAAATTCAAAAATTATTTGAACCCTTGAACCCATTTCTAATATAATACTAGAGGCAAAATACTCATATATATATATATTTATATATTAATCAGCATAAGCGGTTTCCATCAATGTGTTTTTAAGCGCATTTTGAGGTATCACATTAGAAAAACTTTCAATAAAAAGCTTGATAAAACCTAATAGAAAGATTTTACGCTCGCTTGATGTGTTTTTTTAATGGATTATGGAAACGCCTTTGTGAAATAAATTCTGACGTAGCGAACATTTAACTCACATGACTGATAAGCGGTGTCCGCAGTCGACGTCTTCCCAGATATTCTCATAACGTGCAAATGCTCATCTTTGTCTCTGCACAGCCTGAAACATGACCAACACTAGCTGACGTGAAAGAACAATTATAACTTGCCTAATTGAAACAAATTCCTGAAGATCTCTCTCCATTTTTTCTCTCGTAGATCACATTTTCTTTTTTGCGACATTTCAAGAGTTTGCTCAAAATTCACTTCACAATTGAATGGAAACACGTCTATAGACTGTTTGTGCTTACTCATTATCCTACTCTAAATAACAAATTACCACATAAACACAGTTTTCTTACCATCTTATCTTATCCCAATACATGCATAGTAAAGGTTAATATAATCACTTGGAGTATTGCGGTTTTAGTCACAATTTTCACATGTTTAAGTCTATTTCAGCTGGTTACCAATTTCTTATTTTCCATCATCCACTCCTCCCTGTGTGCTCCCTCTCTCTCCTCTTATCCTCCTATTATCACAGTGCTTGTTTAGAAAGCCTTCTCTCTGTATTACTTCCTCTTTCTTTTCACCTTTATCATCCCAAGTTCCTGTACTTCTCTGTTTCGTAACACGACTTTGTTCAAAGTGTTTGAAAAGTAATTGTTCTGCACTGAAACCATCTCACCAAAGGGCCGCGATACAGCAAAAACAGTAAACTATTAGAAGTAGCAATAGAGCAATTAGAGGCTTGAACAGGAAAGTACTGTAAGTCTCAGTTTAACAGCGGATTGATCCAGGAGGGTACATGAAGACAACAAAGAGGGAAGCAACAGATCTTAGTGGCACCAAACAAACAGACAACAGAACAAAGTAAAACACAGCAAAGCAGAAAGGTACACCATAACAACAGTGAAGTTCAACTAAGGAAATAACAAGCTAGATACACACAGCAAATTCTACAGTGTGAAACATTTAACTCTTTTAAGATTCCATAGAGATAATATTTAACAGTTCACAAAAAGCCATATTAAATGTCATCATAAAATGTCAGTGAAAGTCAACAGTGAAAGCCTGTTGCTCTGGGTTAAGTGTTCTGGTATCTGAACTCTGAACACAACTCAACACTGAAGATCTTAATTCAAACAAAGTTGTTCTTATTTTACCAGATAAACATTTACAGCTTTTCAGCTTATGATTTTGCAGCTTTTGCCTCGCAGCACACACACAGTTATCTGATTTTATGGGTGTTTTCATCTTTTATTGAGACATTTGTTAAATGTAATAACATCCAATGTTGTTCATTGATCGTTTTTAGTAAGAACGTTCATCTACAACTGCACTTTTGGTGTTAAAGGGTTACTTTGGTATATTTTGCAGCTGCTCACAGGTTGCACTATTGTGCTATCGGGGCAAACTGGCATCGTCATTTACGTCCACTAAAAGTGCTTGTTTTTGTCACGACAGGCTCTGATTGTTATTATAAGTGTCTGATATTATGGAAAGAGTCTCGCTCAAGGAGAAGTCTCGTTCTGAAATCTGGCGAGGTGATGTGTTGCGGGAAGACAACGGTGGATTAGTGGAATACATCCATGGTGGAAAGAAGCAGAATTTGTTGTGTTGGAGTACAGAAAGCGTAGCTTAGTGTGAACTAAAAGATTTCCAATGTCACGGCTGAATATTTAAATGATTTCCATAATGTGGATGAGATCTTTGAATTTGATGGCCGCCCGTATTTATATGAGCCTGAGTATACAGATATTC
The DNA here is from genome assembly GCF_015220745.1 of Sebastes umbrosus. Taxonomy (NCBI): domain Eukaryota; kingdom Metazoa; phylum Chordata; class Actinopteri; order Perciformes; family Sebastidae; genus Sebastes; species Sebastes umbrosus. The sequence continues at coordinate 6,258,112 of NC_051286.1, forward strand.
AGATCTCACAACGAGACTTCTCCTTGAGCGGCACTTGGACACAATAACTAACAGACCGGATCAAGTGAAAGGTAAGAAAAACATTTATTTCTCTGTAGGGTCCTTTCCATAATGTTGTCAGACACTTATAATAACAATCAGTGGCAAAAACAAGCACTTGTCGTGAATGTAACTTTACATTGATGCTATTCACTTGCCCTTGCAGCTTGTTTAGCGGCTGCTGGTTACAGCGTTCTCGCCCATACTGGCCCAGTGTCAAAAATTGTTTTCCCCATTAGTCACTTGGATACTTCAACATAAGAAAATCGGGTCCAGGTTGAAAAATTCCAACGTTAAACCTCTAACAGGTAGAGCTTTTAAAGTGATTTCAGTCACTCCAGTCATGCATACTGCACATGTATCTTCCCATGTTCAATATTTGGAAACAGCGGTACTGATTCAAAACTCTGTTGTGATCTTTTAACCTGCGAACTCATCTTTTACCTTCATAGAAGTCAAATGAAACTCTACACTGATTTGACACTATTCTGTTGTTACTCTCTCGGTTGACTGTTGTCTGCACTTAGACAAATGTTTGCATTGTACTTGATGAAGAAAACAGCTGTGTGATGTTCTAATGTGTGAGTAAAGTTCAGACTAATAAGAGCAACAGAAATAATCTCTTTCTTTGTGTTTGTGTTTGTGTGTGTAGGCGTGCGGTTGCAGCGTGATCGGCTCGGTGACCCAGCAGTGCAACGTCAACACAGGCTGCTGCATGTGTCGCGACTCCTTCAGAGGAGAGAAGTGCAACGAATGTCAGATTGGATACAGAGACTTCCCTCAGGTGAATGATCTGATGTTATTATCATAAAGCAGGCTTTTATTTTATTTTTTTTTAAAGTGAGATAAGAGAGGAGGCACTGGAGAGAATCTGATGGGATTCGATCATTGGGGGTTTGAGAGTCTGTGTGACTCGACTAGGACAAGGGAGAGAGCTTTTCATAGACATGACAATGCTATTATTATGGATTTTATGAGCATAAAAAGCCTCAATAAACGGAAGTGTTCCCTGCCTGGTTGATAGAGGCCTAATAGTGTCGTCACACCAGTGGTTTTATTTAGCTCTGAAGTCATCTTTACACCAGAGACAAACTTTTCAACAGAGGTACCTCACTTTAAATAAAAAGATGAACATCGTGCTGTACATAAAACATACTCCCTGACACAAGAATGTTTTACAAAACAGATTTTTGAAGAAACAGCTCACCTTAAAGGGATAGTTCAGGTGCTTCGAAGTGGGGTTGTATGACGTACTTAGTGTAGTCAGTGTATTACCTACAGTAGAACACGGTCAGCACGCCCCCAGTTTTCAAGAAACAGACAGGAGTTACCTCACAGAAGTAAAGTAATGTATGGCTGTGTACAGGTCTGGCAGAATATTTTATGGAGTCTGGTTGCTTTGGCGAGAGCATAGATAACGGCCTCAGTTCCCCGTAGGAAACATAGACTATAGCTGTCTCACAGCAAGGTAAACCGATGAAAATATTCCAAATATAGTGTACACTTAAACTGATATAGATTTTTTTCAGGTCAGCCTTTCTTTTAGGTGGCTAAAATATGTTTTGCTGCCGGCCCCATCCACAGCAGTACATTGATTTGCTCCCATGCGGTAACTCCTGTCTGCTTCTCCAAACTGCTGGCCGCCACATTTTCAGTTTCATTCAAGTCTTAGCTTGAAGGCAGAAGGCTTTGTTTAATTCGACTCTGAAAAGGTCATTCATACAGGCGCAATCATATTTCAGATTTGATATTTGCTCCATTGTGTAGCTGTATTCAAGGTAGACGAATTGTGAATAGTTTTTCCTGAATAGCATGGTAACAGAATAAAAAGAACCTGTTGAGTCAGTGTTCACAGAAATTTCATGGTAACTTTTTTTGTTGCCCCTTTTTGAACTCCTTAGCTTCAGTCCAACGGGAAAAATAACTCTGAGTTTGGTTTTGAACTTCAGTGATGATTCGACTGACGTGGGAGTGAGAGGATAATGGCATCATTTTCATTTTGGAGTGAAGTTCAATAGTTTTGGTGACACACTCTGGTAGCTCCTTTCTCAGCCTTGTCTGTGTCCATGTTTCCCACAGTGCACCCAGTGCAAGTGCAACGTCGCAGGATCGGACAGCCAGACCTGCGACCTGGAGAGAGAAGTGTGCGCCTGCGCAGATCGGACAGGAAAGTGCAGCTGCAAGGTAAAACAAACACTCACAAAGATACACACACTTTTACATGGTCTTCCCACATGATGTTGTCTCACCATTACAGGAAATCAGTCCCACCAGAGTCGAATCATCAGCAAACTAAGTCAATAGTCATTGATGTGTAATGAGTTGAGCAGTGGTGAGAGGACAAGCCTATGCTGATGGTCAATGGGTTTGAAAAACGATTGTTGATTCATAAAGGCTGGACACAAGGAGGGCTTCTTCCACTGTAGGCAGACTCTGTTGCGATATTATCAAAACTATAGTAGAATTCATTAAATTGATCAGGGAGCCTGGGGTCATCATTACAGTCCGAGCATTTGGCCTTATAGTTGATAATTTGATGCACTACAAAAATCCTGAAGTAAACAGGCCCGTTTTAGTCTTTTCTGGCCAACACACAATTTTAATTGACTTGTTGCCTGGAAAGATTGTCGAAATTTTCATAAAGCAAATTTCATTTCAAGTAGGTTAAACCAACTTTTTTCCTTTCTATCATTGAGTAAACTGACGACCCCTGACTAAGTGACATATTTTATGAATATTTCATATTATATTCAATACATAAAAGTAACAGTACAGACCAACTGATACACTGCACAATTAACCCAAATAGTGAACATAAGAACTGCAGGAAGTTTATGTAAAACGAGCGATTTGGATGAATTTTGAGAAGATTATTTCCTGTGAATATTGCAGCATCAGAGATGAGTTTTCCTGATATTTTTAGGGACTTCTAATAAAATACTCTGTATTGTGTATTTTTTTTTTTTGATTTTCATCATTCATACTTAAAGGAACTGTTTGTAACTTTCTAAGCGTATAAATGTAGCGGGTCGGCACACATGCGCGCTCGCATATGCGCGCTCGCATATGCGCGCTCGCATATGCGCGCTCGCATATGCGCGCTCGCGTGTGGCCGCTGTCTCGTCTCCTCTGCCTGCTCGCCTTCACTCAGACAGCTCGCACGTCCTCGCTGTCTCGCTCCACCTCTAGACGTGAACGCACGCTCACTCCACACTGCAGAAGAGTTAGTTTTGCTCTGAGAATATCTAGTGAATGTTCAGTGGACGTTTGTGCAGAAATAAATGCTGCAGCTCCTCCAGACCAACAGAGGTTTCCCGTGTCTTGGGAAGTAACGGGGCTCCGCAGAGAGAAACGTTACCGACCGGTTGCCGGTGTCTTCCTGCTCTCTCCGGCTGCGGGCGGAGGGAGACGAGTTTCTCGCTGGGGAGCCCCGCTGCTGAAGCCTGCGCTGAGGCAGGAGAAGCAAACACAGTATCAGCATTGATTCATGGAGAGACCTTCGTCTGGTCAGCTAACATTACTGCCAAGCAGCTGAAATATAGAGTGATATTGTGCTTTTAGCTGACGTGTGTCGCCTCACTGTTTTGAGCGATGCTCGTTCATGTCTATGTAGAGCGAGCACAAGCACGAGCCCGACGCTGACTTTCGTTGATTTCACGGCCACAGGTGTCGCTCTTAAGAAGCATTTATGAAAGTTACAAATAGTCCCTTTAAAGGGACTATTTGTAACTTCTTACACGTTTAAATCAATCCGGGTCGGTGTCCCATCCGTGATTCATGGAGAGACCTTCGTCTGGTCAGCTAACATTACTGCCAAGCAGGTGAAATATAGAGTGATATTGTGGTTTTAGCTGACGTGTGTCGCCTCACTGTTTTGAGGGTTGCTCGCTCACATTCAGGTAGCGCGTGCACACGGGCGAGCGCAAGCAACAGGACGCTGACTTTCGTTGACTTAACAGCCACAGGTGTCGCTGTTACAACCAATTTCTGATTCTTACAAACAGTCCCTTTAAAGCTGCAGTGGGTAGAAATGGAGCAAATATGATTAAAAAAGTTATTTTTATAAAACGGTCAGTATATCCTGACAGTAGTACATGAGATAGGTAATCTGAAAAAAATCATGTTCCTCGAGCAACTTTTACTTTTCAGAAAGTCACCTTAAAGTCCGAATGAATGTGTGAGAAACTGTGAAAAACCTGCTATTTGAAGGATTATATTTTAAATGTCAATGTAGATTTAAAACCGAATGCACGTGTTTTTCTCTATCTGTATATATTAAGAGTCTCAGCATGTGTGTGTGTGTGTGTTCTATAGTATATGTGTGTTAGTGTGTAATTATTTCAGTAAATGTCACAGAACTGAGTAAGACGGCCATCTCTGCGTGACGTCCTCACTTTGCTGCACAAATAGATGGATGCACATATTCATATATATATGCACATAGTTTTTTTTTCCTCTACAGTATGTTGTCTAGAAATAAGAAAGTGTGTGTGTGTGTGTGGATGTCATCTCCTCTCTTCCACCTTGTTCTTGACAGTAATGATGCGCACACACACACACACACACACACTACAGTATGAATCCTTATTAAATTTGTAAACTAAACAAAAAAAATTACTGAAAAAAAATACCATCACTGGATGTATTGACACAAACACACACTCACTCACCTACTGTATGTACGCACACACTGTATTACACATATATTTCACACCTCTCATCCTCACTGTGACAAGTTGATCATATATCTCACACGCACGCCTCTCATCAATACTGTAGCCTGCTGTCACAGCTCTCTCACACACACACACACACATGCACATATTCAATATGTGGCACACCTAGACTGGAGACACATTTCATCTTGGCTGTCACTTCCTTATCCCACATAGACAGCGACAAATGCTGAAACTAAATTTTGTGCACACATGCACATCGATGTACACACCTGATTCATGGCCTGTAACGAGGCGTCAGATCACATGGTGTCATCTTCACTCTGAACAGGTAGGAGGTTGACTTCCTGTCACTCAAACAGTCATTTGATGTGTCATCAATTGTTTCTGTTACGTGTTGCTGCTGCTGCATGCTGGTTACCTGTGTCTCTGTCTGTATGTATCTCTGTATCTATGGAAGTATGTGACATACCTGCATTTCCTTATGGCTTTAATTGCATCACGTATATCTAGAATTAAAGAGGCCAAATTCAAAGTCCAGGTGAAACAGAAGTTAGAGCGTCTTTAGATTTAGATTTTGATAGGACGGCTAAGAAAGTGGGCGGGCTTGTAGTGCGATACGGAGCTACAGAGGACTGTCACACACACCTACCTTGTCGCTAAAAGTTGCAGCTTAGCATTGCTAATGTAATCTCGTAAATCATATTTTGTTTTACAGGAAGAAAAGATTGAATTTTGATATAAAAATATGAAGAAATGTATTTTTGTGTTTTGCATATATTGTTAAGTAGGTGTTCATTAAGGGCTAAAAAGGCATTTTTCATTTAAACTTGACTTTAAGATGCCAAAATCGAAATGTGGCCCCGATGTTTTACGTCTTCTTAACTTGCAAGGATTGTATATAATGTAATAACTTATGTTGAAATGTTTGACAGAATAATTCTGATAATTCAGTAATTGTTTAAGGCATTTATCATTAAAAAAATCCTTAAAATTCACAATTTTTAGCCACTCAAATGTGAAGATTTTCCGCTCTTTTATGGGATCATATATTGAATAACTTTGTTTTTTTGAACTGTTGTCGTGAGACATTATAATCTAAACAAAAAAAAGATTAATTGAAAAAGATATTTGATGACTAAATTGCTAATCATTAGTTGCCAGTAATAACATAATGACCTCCTTTTGACGTAACACATGCTAATAATGAAGAGTACTAAAGGTTCCTTCACATTGTTCTTCTCACTAACCTGCAGGACTTTTTGACAGAGCTCAACATTAATTGGATGATGTTTTGTTGACAGCACTGTGAGCCTTTCCTTAGCAGAGAGAGAAAGGTTTAATATACAGACCTGTCCACAATCCCACTTAAGAGCAGTCAGCTCTCAGCTTATTTACCTATTAAATGTAAACATTTCAGTGCAGTGAGATGCTTATTTCTACCCCAATGCAACTAACGGAGAATACATTTTCTGTGTAGCGTAGGATGGATGTATTTTAACAGCTAAAATGTGTGACACAGTCAAATTTAAAGTAGTAACCAATTATTATAATATCTGCTTTCTGACCTTAAGCAGTAAAATAAAGGATTAGATGCTTTCTAAAGTTGCATTATGTTTCCCATGTCATTGTATTTTCAGATTGATTTTAGTTCGCAGCCTCAAGTTCCACAAAATTCTACATATTAATCATCAGCTGAGTGGATTTAGCTGCTTTCAATGTTGTCACATGACTCTATTTCTCCACTAAATACCATCCACTAAATCAGATTTGTTATTAAAAACAATGTTAAAATGTTCTTCAACTATATGCGCTTGCCTGTGTTTGTTATTTTAGGCGAATGTGGAAGGAGACAACTGTGACCGCTGTAAGCCAGACACGTTTGGGTTGTCGGTACGAAACCCGCAGGGCTGCAGCAACTGTTACTGTTACGGACTGACACGCACCTGCTCAGAGGCACAAGGACTCATCAGGATGTGGGTGAGTGGACATGTCTTAATTGTTTTACTTCTCTCCTGTCACTGTTATTGTTTAACAGAAGTAGATTTAAGTATTTGGCAAAAAAGGATCATGTGAGCCTACAGTAAGCAACACCCATGTTTTTTTTTTAAATGTTTAAAGACAGCAATGGCCTTATTGGTCTCAAATAAACATATTCCATCAAACATGTTAATGCTCCATCTTGTCCAAAACGCTGGTGATAATATATAACAATAAAGCCCCTTACCCAGTGGAGAAAAACCCACTAACACCCACTAACATTTGGCTTTTGCCTTCAGTGGGAAATGTTACAATCGGCATTCATTTTCTGGGACAAATGACTCTGCAGTAGTCACAGGTATTTATTGGCAGTGACGGAAACATGACAGCTGGGTGGACACACTCATTTTCGCCCCTTTTCTGGTGCGATGCTTTGTGATGTGCATTAAAGTCAATATATAATAAATAAAATCAACAGGTATTTGGACAATTATTATACTTTTAACTTAATTAACGTACAAAACGTACAGTGAATGTGCTCTCCTCAAAGCCATCAGATTCCAGTCAGACAACATTGAAACACACTTCATTCAAACACGACAGTTTGGTTGAAATAAGCCCTTAATTGATGACGTTAGATGTGAACAGAAACAGCCGTTCTATGTGCTCCTCAAAGCCACCAAACTCTATTTACAGAAACACACATTTTAGCTCGCTGATCGAAGTAAAACACACAAATAGAACTCATCAAAACAGTCTTTGTTAGTCTTTCTACTGTTCCAACAATCACCAACTCTGGTCTGAGAGTTTGAAAGAGAGACTGAATAAGTAACAGATACAAAAAAGCGAACTAACTAACCCCTTCCGGTGCCAGACGGCGGGTTTGTGACATTGAACGTGACATACCAGGAAAAAAAAACAGAAAAGGCTACTAGTCTAGTGGCAATGGAAAAGGAGCCTATCGCTTTAAAAAACCTGCATATACGCACTTATTTTGGTGGAAAAATGGTACAAATTTAAAGAGTAGTTTGTGGTCTGGATCTCTGTTGTCTCTAATGTGTTATCCCTGGATCTAACCAGTGGTTGCCTGTAAGCTGTACTCGCTGTACACACTGTCTGTGCCAGCCTCCATGCTGAGACGACACATTCGACAGCTGGCTGCCTACAACTGACTCTGCATTATGCCAAAGCTGTGAGCTTCATGTTCTTCATTAATCATTATCTATGGATAATTAGAGGCTTCTTCAAATACTTAAAGTTAATCTCATTTTTACTTGATTTCTGCCCAGTAGAAAATCAATGATGTTAGTTTTTTGCAGCCTACCTGGCGGCTGTCAACAGGAAGCCAGGTTACACATATGAAGAAGATGAGATGGTGATGTTTACAGAGATGAGATAGGTGTGCTGCATTCAGGAATATCTGTCTGTTGCATCACAGTTCAATGCAATCGTCAAGGCAATCCATCCAATAGTTGTTGCCACATCGTTTGGGAACCATGAATGTATAAAAGCATGTGCCAGTCCATGTTATAAAGATATTTCTCTGGATACTGTCAGTGAAAACTTGCTGGGAGTGCTTGAGGAAAAGTCAGGTGACCATCAAAATCAGTAGACTTCATCCGCCATGTATCGGCTGTCTTCTACACATCAAAATACAATAGAATAGCATGAAGGACACCCGCTGTGACTGAAAAACAGAGGTACGTAGGTGCAGCAGACACCGTCAGTCAGTCAGCCAGCAAGTTAGCAATCGATTGTTGAGTGGCAGCCCGTTTTTTAATAAAAGGCCCTTCATCTCAGAAACGGTTGCCATCGGCGATAAACTGCCGTTTCCGTGGTAACCGTAGAGTTTTCTGATGGAGTGCGGCGAGAGGCTTCATTTGAACGACAAACATTCACTTCATTTATTGTTGACAGAGAGAGAGAGAGCTGGACAGAGAGAGAAAGACAGAAAAAATAGAGAGTTTATTGGAAAGAGGGAGATTTTCTCTGAACCAGTGAATCGTGAGATTACACTGAGTGGAGTGGGACACACACACACACACACACACACACACCCACACACTCACCCTATCTAGACACCATACACATACACTATACAAACACATCACACATGCCTTCACGTACACAAACACACAAAAACTCACACTACAGGGGATTACATGGAGGTTAGGGGAGAGGGACACACACACACATTCTGCCACACACAGACTTTTTAGTGATGTTTATCTCTGATGGGAGAACTGAGTGTGTGATTGGATGACTATTTACTGGTTGTTAAATACTGCAGTAAAGATCTGCACTAATATAATGAAGTAAAAATCTTTAAAGAACTTAGATAAGATGGAAGCACTGATAAATAGAGAAAAAAAAGGAAAATACTGTCAAGAGGACTCTCCTCGTAAAGACGAGAGGTTTTGCCACCAGACAAATGGCAGCATCTTCCAAATTACATTTTTAATTGGTAACTTCTCCAGTCATAAAGTGCTGGGCTGAGAAATGAAAGAAACTTTGAAAACAAGTCAAACGGCTACTAATATCTGCACATCAATAACTGTTAGCTGTAAAAATAAAAAGGTATATGTAAAGTATATCACTTTCTGAAACATATTCGTCCTCACATATGCAGCTATGTGCATGCAGGTGCAACATTTGGTTCTATGCATAAAGATCCTGTCATATCTGAATGCCATAACAAACATTAACGTCACAGACACATATATATAAATAATTAAAAAACATTACTTTAATAGATAGATGAGGAAAAATGTTATGTATTCTATGTCTGAACATTTTGCACATTGTTGAAATGGATCAGAATCTCTTATTATTTGAATTCGGTGTTATTACTGATGGCATGCTATACTGTACATACTGAATGTACACATACTGTGTGAGAGAATGAACTCATCATGTCTGTTCACACAGGTTGTGTCCCAAATGCCACACTAAAATGCCATAAAGTACGCCAAAACAGTATGTGAGATTTGTTAGTGTGTCAGAAATCTTAGTATGAAACCAATAGTACGCGAATCGTATACTATTTCCGGTGAAACATTACAGTATACAACTCTGGACACTGCGGAGGCATAAATATCCCACAATGCAATGCGACAGTGACGACAACGTACGTATTAGATGTTGACGGGCAGCTCTGTAACATCAATAACACTTCAATTTAAGTGTAAGTATAAGATTTCACTTTGCTAGGCGTAATATATATTTAAAATTAATTCAGACTTTGACTCTCACAAACCGTCGTCTTGGTCACATGAGGTTTGCACAGGTTACCACGGTAACGCCTCTCCAACCAGCAAGGAGGCACTCAGGAAGTGACGTGGTAATTACTGCTCAGTGCGTTCGAAAAGATTATTATTATTCACAGAAAAGTATGTTGAACGATAGTACACATATCGAGTATGTCGTGCATAGTATGTGATTTCGGATGAAGCCGTACTTCTTCCTCTCTAGGTATATCTCATTCTTAATCAATATTCAGAACTAGTTATTTAGACATTAACTTGTGAGCAACTCTACAGATTTACAAACTACACATTGAAAAATTCCAGGATCACTTTTTTCCCTATTTTGGAGTGAAAATATCAATCATAACTTACTTCTGTTACTTATTAGATTTCATAGTTGTATCAAGCAAACTGCCAATGAGAAACCAGCTACAGTTTATAAATGTTTGGCATTCAATTAATTTTGAAATTAGCATTTTCCCATTCCATGTGTGACTGCCTCTCAATTATTGCCAGTGTGTCCAAACTATAGAAACTTCATAGATTTCTCTCAACCAAAAAGCACTCTTCCGTATAGCCTCAGATATTATTCACACAATATCAACATATCAGCACTGCTGGACTACGGCGACAGAGAGAGAGAGAGAGAGAGAGATCCAGGCTCCAGCAGATGAATCTATTTTAAAATCAGTCCACTCAACCACAACCCGCAGTCAATAATAAACCCCTCATATTATTCAAGTGATATTGAAATATCAACACATAAAGTGGGAATGAGAAAGAAAGAGCCAGATTTTCTCCAGACTGTCTCTCGCTCTTCTGGTATGTGAGTTATTTCTGACGACTTTATTAGTGACAACATCAGTTATATTCAGAATGGAAAGACATTTAAATTGGAAATTACAGCTAAAGAGCAATTCTTAAAGGTATAATATGTAACATTTCTGCATTAAAATGTCTAAAAATGACTACCTATGCTTTATATATTTTAGTAGTGTACGTTCATTATCCCAAATGTTTCCAACAATATTCAAACCCAGAGAAATGCTCGATTTTATTAATGGTAACCGTTTCATTTTGTCGCCTGTCAATGACCCCATATCCACGTTGCCCGTTCTAGTTCCTATTATTTTCAGGAAGGAAGCCTATTGTTTACAATAGTTTTTTTTTTTTGGACACTCGTGATGGAGCACGATTATTCATCGCCGTTGGCTGCAGCCACCCCGCTAATGTGGACGGTAACGTTATAACGTTACAACAACTTTCAACACACTCATAAAGTTATTTTTAGTATGATTGTTTTAACCAAGGTTCACAGCCCTGGACGGGAAATTCGCCACATAACGTTAGCTAACGTTACAGTAACAATAGCTGTATGAACAGTCAGATAATCTCATGGTAAATTAACAAATTAACGTGAGTAAACTTGAGTAAACGTAACGTGGATTAAACTTTTATACATTACCTCATCCGTGAACATGATTTCTGCCTGAGTCACGTCAGATAGATTTTCATTGGCAATGGTGACGACGACGGCTACTTCACGACGTCATCAAACTACTCCTTTTGTTATTGTTTTGATTGAGAGCCCCCTAGCGGCAGAAATACATATTGTGCATTTAACCGAAAAAAGCAACAAAAATTAGCTTGACCCTTTAATAAAAATTACTATCACCTTGAAAAAATACTGACTTGGTGATTTTCTTATTAACAACTACCACTATTATAAAATACTGAAAGAAGACCATCACCAAAACAAGTGTATGGGGGTACAGGTACATACCGTACATACAATGCATAATCATACATTAGGCTGTTCAGGTGGTGTGACTTGACTGAAGCTGAGGGAGTGAAGGTGTTTGGTTATGTAAGACGTACTGTGACTCCAGCAGCAGGATTGCAACTAAATGCCATCAGATTCAGCTGAAGAGTGAAGATCGTTGTCTATTAAATAACAGATCGTTATCCTCATACTTCACCAGAATTCCTCTGCTTAATGAAATTCATTTGACTATCAAAAAAGAGGGTTACCACATAATGTTTGTTTTTTTGAAAAACATGCAGCCTGACAGTATTTGTTGCAGTCAAATATTTCTGTAAAAAGGTGCCTTCATCTGGCCAGTTTTTAGAGCTGCATAGATCCAACCTCATTAGTCAGGATATTTCACAATCCTCCGCGCCCACAGATGAAAAAAGGATGTCAAATTTTCTGTAACAAGATAGCAGTCTGAGACAAAAAAAAAACACATTTGAAATCTGCCAAAGTCAAAGAACGGAGAGGGCGGAGTATTATATGAGTCAGCGTCATTAGGAGGTGAAGATTGTGTGACTGAAAGAGAAAAGACAGACAGTGATACTACACACACATGACTCAGAGGTCTGTGTTATGGTATGCAACCTAATTGATGTGATTTAATTTCTGATTATTCTACACACCCATATATGCACATACAGTATCTTCAAGGGTGTACTATTATTTCTGTGTCAATTACTGAAGCCCAAACCCTGCAACGTTAGTTAAAAAAGTTTGTACTCACATTTTGTTTTACTGAGAACAGAAGATCCAGGATTATTACTGCAGCCATTTAACACCATTTAAACTCATCATACTACTTGTACAGCAACACCCAAGTCTTGGCTAACCACCCATATGCTCAGTGCATATATTATGTCCAGTTCAAATGTAAAGGCAGCATGGTATATACAGTATGAACAGCTTCCATGGACTGGTTCTTTTGGGTTAATCTACAAAGATCAACTCAGCATCACATTAATATTGTCATGACTTTTGTGTGTCCTAGTTGGCGTTGAAGCCCGAGCAGACGGTGCTCCCCCTGGTGGATAAGTCCAACACTGTGGAGACGAGGAGAGGAGTGAGCTTCCAGCACCCTGAGATCCTCGCTCACACAGAGCTGGTCAGCTCAACCCTCTCTGAACCCTACTACTGGAAACTACCCGAGCAGTTCAGAGGCTCCATGGTAGGAAAGCTCACTGGGTTTATTTCTTAATATATATGTTTTTAACATGTCTGCCATTACACTTTTAGACTGAGCAATACAGTTTTTAATTGTTTTCTACAGCAATTTGTAATCAAAGTCGTGATATAGATATCAAGTTTTTAGCTCAAATCAAGTGTAGCTTGTCAGAATGGTGAAAACTGTACTTCAGCGCAGTCTTCAATCACATCTCTCCGTCTTTCTCCAGATCACAGCATATGGTGGGCAGCTGAAATATGCAGTGTTCTACGAGGCCAGAGAAGAAACCGGTCCCTCCTCCTATGAGCCTCAGGTCATCATTAAGGGCGGTCCTAACCACAACATCCTGATGACACGCCACAAACCGGGCATGCAGATTGGACAGCTCACCCGCCACGAGATCGACATGACGGAGGTAGAGGAAGGCTTAATGGAAGAAATATTTGAGTTATGCGTTTTAGAAACAACTTCTTCTATTAAATACCAACTACAAAAATAATACAGCTAAACAGAATATTGATGGTACTTATTTCTGGCGAGCTCTGTCGGTCAATACAAACAGGGTCTATTACATTGGTAATAGACTGCAGTGGTAAAATTGATTTGTCAGTGTGTTTAATGTGTGTGTGTGTGTGTGTGCAGCATGAGTGGAAGTACGCAGATGGCCGGTCTATGACTCGAGAGGACTTCATGGATATTTTGTTCTATGTGGACTACATCCTAATTAAGGCGTCGCACGGCAACTTGATGAGACACAGCCGGTAAAACACACGCACACACGCAGTGGCATGCACCTCCACACAGTTGGTTGAATATGAAATTTGATAGGTGAATAAAGGATAACCTGTGGGGGAAAAAAAAAACCCTCTGTTTTCATTTATATCTCAAGGTTTAATGATTTGCCTCTGCTAAAGGCCGTTTCCACAGCAAAACATTATAACCTGCTGCAAATCATCATTATAGTTCTATCCAAATACATGTGTAGATCCTCTTTGACATGATGAAGGGCAAGCATCCCGACAAACCAGTGCTATTAGAAAAAGAAAAATCGTAATACATCGTTGTATTAATGGATTTGATTTGACTTCTCTCTCTCTCTCAGTATTTCAGAAATCAGTCTAACGGTGGCCGAGGAAGGCAGACCAACCAAAGAGAGCGAGAAAGCACATCAGATAGAAAGATGTGATTGTCCAAGCGGATACTCCGGATTTTCCTGCGAGGTGAGCGTACAACTAAAGACATGCATGCAAACACGTGAAGACTTCATACCTGCAAAATGTTAACTTTTCTAAAAGGTGTTCCTGAGAACTCTGATATACTGTAGGTATAACAGTTGTTGTTGTAGTCAGCAGGTATGCAGTTAAACAGCATTTTCAAATGACTGTATTTTCTGTAATTTCTCTGAATAATTTAACTTTGAAGAACTTTCAGTATTTTACAAGTGCAAATGTGACTGAGACAAGTCAATTCAAATCAATTTATTATTCCCTAGTGGGCAATTTATGCTGCAGCAAGCATAAAAACACATAAAAAACATACAATATAAAATAGAACATACAGCAGTTGCCATACAAGAAGCACGGGCTTTAAGTGTCCATCGAAACCACACAGGGGCTATAAACGATATAATGAACACTGCTTTTTAAAGAGATGGTTTCTATAACTCACTTAACGGTATTTGTAATAATTTGTTTGATAAAATTAACTTCAATGCAACAAGAAAAAGCACACTACGTAAAAAGTAGAATAAATAAAATATCAAAGATATTACAACAATAAAATACAGAAGTACTGAATATGGAGAATATTACAACAAAAGAAAAGAAAAAAAACATTGATATACAATTTAATATTAATATTGTCACAAGTTAAAAACTATCCAACATTAATCACAGAGTGAGCTCTCTCTCTCTCTCTCTCCCTCTCTCTCTCTCTCCCTCAGCACTCAGAGGAATGAATGAATGCTTTCTGTGCGCTGCCTTCAGCGTGTAAACATGGAGGTCACAGACGGGGCTTTCAATAGTATCTCACAAGTTTCCAATTTACATTTAGTTCAGAGTTTTAAGCCTCTTCGACGCCTTTCAGACCCTGTTTTTTTATTTTATTTTTTTTGCTTTGCTTAGCGAGGATTAAGCCTCACTGAGCGTCTCTTGCACTCAGTTGTGATTTTGTCAAAGCAATTGACTTTCAGCTGCGTCCAGCTCCTTCTCTTAAGCCACAGAAAGCGTATAGCGGTGACTCAATCTTTAGTTTAATGAGGATTTTGTGGAGGCAGCTTATGATACACACAGGCAACAGTTCTGGGCAATTCCGCTGGATGGCGGCGCCTGAGAGTCATTTAGGTATTATTGTGTTAATCTCAAAGGAACACATGAGTCGCCAGCAAACTTTTAACTATATTTTTCAACCTCTGTTTCACTTTGGCGTTTGCTACTTGGAGTGCAGAGGAGCAGACATCTATATTGCCAGTAAAAAAAAAAAAAAAAAAAAAAAGCCGTGTATATAATTTAGAAGCTACAGATACTGTTGAAAAACTGCCAAATAGCAAGCGGTAGCTAAACTTGAAATGTTCAGGTCGTAGAGGTCTTGGCTGACAGATGGCCATTCTATTTGTAGCTGCCGTCGTTGTTAATAAAGTATATTTAAACGGGCGTTTAGCGCTAGCAGAGGGAACAGATGGCTCTTTAAATGGACTCCATTAATTATTACTGAACAGGAGAGAGAGGGAGAGAGAGTTACCTTGCATGTCTCTCTGTGTGTGTGTGTGTGTGTGTGTGTGTGTGTGTGTGCATGTTTGTGTGTGTGTGTGAGGGTGTGTGTGTGCATGTGTGATCAAAAGTTATTGAGGGGAATAACTTGTAATTGTGTGTGTGTGTGTGTGTGTGTGTGTGATAGAGAGAGTGGTCAACAGTTGCCTTGAGAAATAACAATTAGGGATAATTAGGTGGGTCCATGTGTATAGTTGTCTAGTGTGTGTGTGTGTGTGTGTATGTGTGTGTGTGTGTGTATTCAAATATCATGCATAGTGTTGTATTACTGTGGGAACACATGCTGTCAAAACTGGATCTTGTTTTTCTGTCTTTCAGCTTAAAAACTATCTTTAAAAAATAAATCTCTACCTTCATTATCTGTCTGTCTGTCTGTGTGTGCAGGAGTGTGCTGCAGGTTTCTACCGTCTTCGCGCCAGTTCCCCGGCATCTGCTCCCGCGTCCAGAGTGCCAACCGCTGCCGGCATGGGCAGCTGTGTTCAGTGCCAATGCAGCGGGCACTCTTCCACCTGTGACCCTGAGACATCCATATGCCAGGTACTGTAAGTCTGGGTGTGTGTGTGTGTGTGTGTGTGTGTGTGTGTGTGTGTCACTGGAGACCCTCATACAGCCATATGCCAGGTAGCTTCTGGACAGGAGAGTGAGGTGAGAGAGAGAATAAAGTGTGTGTATGTGTGTGTGTTGGGAGGAATGTCAGGTACTGTAATTAGCCTTGCAGTAATTAACGACCCCGGGCTCATTCATATTTTGTGTAATTTCCTCTCGTCTGGTTCTGACCCAAAGCTACATCTTTACTTTTAGAAGATAGAGAGGGGTGAAAAAGATCTTCGCAGAAGATCTAAAGTTAGAACACAAAGAAATGTGACCTTTACAGTTTAAAATGTATTCAACTGTTAGTTTCTGTTAAGCACAGTCACTAATCAGCACATTCCAGTTGTTACATGATTTTCTAACTGTTCAGAAACAAACCTGTAGTTTTCTGTCTGATATATTAATGGTATAGTTTGGGTGGTTTGAAGCTGGGTTGTATGAGCTACTTCTCCATAGTCAGTGTATTACCTACAGTAGATGACGTTCGGCACGCCCCTAGTTTGGAGAAGCAGACAGGAGTTACTGCATGGAAGCAAAACAATGTACTGCTGTGGACGGGGCCGGCAGAAAAACCTATTTAGGCCACCTAAAAGAAAGGCGCACATAAAAAAATTAGTATAAGTGCACACTATATTTAGAATATTTTTGCTGGTTTACCTTGCCGTCAGACAGCCCTTTCCTACGGGGAACTGAAGTCATTGTATCTATCTATGTTTTCGCCAAAGCCACCAGACGTCATTGAAAAAAACTGTGATTTTACCTTGCAGAACACGGGTGTTGCTTGTCTACCGCTGCCTCGATCGGTTAGTTTGTTTAGAGAATCCAAACTAACTAAAGTCACACAATAACACAAACAAACTAACCAATTGAGGCAGCGGTAAACCAGCAACTCCCGTGTTCTGCGAGGATAAATTACTGTTTTTTTCAATGGAGTCTGGTGGCTTTGGCGAGAGCATAAACAACGGTCTCAGTTCCTCGTCGGAAACATAGACTGTATAGCTGTCTGATGGCGAGGTAAACTGGTGAAAATATTCTAAATATAGTGTACACTTAAACTGATATTGATTTATTTAGTTGGACCTTTCTTTTAGGAGGCTAAAACACGTTTTGCTGCCGGCCCCGTCCACAGCAGTACATTGCTTTGGTTCCGTGCGGCAAACTGGGGGCGTGCCGACTGTAGGTAATACATTGTAATAGTAGTAATACACTGACTATGGAAAAGTACCTCATACAACCCCACTTCAAAACATGCAAACTATCCCTTTAAATTTGTATTTACTTTTTTAGTGAAAGGAAATAAAATGCACGTCTTCTGTAAATCCAACTGTTGGCTTGTGAAATGAATGTGCACATGCCAGTTAGCCGTTAGTCACTTCCAGCCTTTTCATGATCTGGTCAGTTTTGTGTCGAGTCTCCGTCTGAAGACTTTGGCCTCTGGGAGCAGTTGGTCACATGCTGCCCACAGGTCATCGCTCAGATTTGATCTCTAAAAACCCTGACAGACTTAGAGAATCCACAGAGAAAACTGTTCATACTGTCAGAAAAATCCATCAACTGAGATTAATTTTAGACAGTTAACGAGGAGAAAAAGGTAGAAACTCTGAAATATGCTGGCAGCTGCTTTCTCATGGAGCCTTTTCAGAAAATGTATGCCTTCTTTTATATTTAGTATTTTTCTGGAAGACTTCAAATATGTCAGGTAGTTCAAGTGGCTCACCTTCTTTCATTTAATAATTACAGCACTATTACATTTTTCCTTTTTGGAAAGCAGAGTTGTATAATGATAATACCACCAACCGTCCAATGGAGCTCAATTATTCGCCAAAAGCTTGCTGGAGGTGGAGTGCTGGGTTTGGTGTTTGGTCCTGACAGTGTGTGACTCTCTGATTACTGACTGAAGAGCGTACAAACAGGACAGCTAAAAGGATCAGCAATTATGTGAAGTGTTTTCCCGTCATCTTCACTCTGATTTAATTTCATTTGGAGCTGTCACCACCTAAGTGGAACATTTTATTCCACTAATAATATAAAAAGAGCTTCATGTAAACAGCTTGAATCTTATTCTTAAAGGGATGTCGTTCTGTTTGAAGGTATGGATTTAAACCGGGAGGGGGTGGGGGATGGCCCGCCGTCACTGGAGGAGCGATTTAACCTCTCGGTTAGTTGGCAGCAGAGTTCTCATTAAAGCAGCACAATTCCTCTGTCACACAATCAGAAGCTTCCCCCACATATGCTTTATCAAAAAAAAAAATGAGTCCTTGAGTGCTGTTTTTCCGTCTTGTGTGGACGGAACTGTCTGCGCTGGTCATGTCTGGAAAGTAACCCGCAAATTGCAAAATCTGATCTGAGATCTGCAAAAACTTGCAAAAACTTTTGCGAGACTCGCTGCCCGACGACCTATCCTAACCTTAACTATTCAAGATCAATGCCCAACCTTTACCATCTATCTAGACACTACCGTCCGCGCTCAGCGTCTTGCAGGCCCTCTCCCCCCAAACAGCGCCGTTTTGAGGCTGCTCCATCCTCACTAAGCATCGTTTCTCCTCATCCATCTGTATGCGAGTGTAGAAGTACCTCGTCACATTTGCGGGCCCTCTCTCCCAAACGGCGCCGCTTTGAGGCTGCCGTGTCATGGCGAAGCATTGTCTCCTCTCCTCGTCCCTCTGTGTGCGAGTGTAGACGTACATCGTCACGTTTGCGAGCCCTCTCCCCCTAAACGGCGGCGTTTTGATCCCGACATTTCTCCGTTCTCACGTGCCTTTTGGTTTGATTAAAGACATTCATTTTTAAGAATTCTGTTGTTCTACAGTCTTGTTGTTTGTAGTGGTATTTGTTATTGAGTAAGAAATATTTTCCAAAAGGTTTGGTGTGTTTTATGCATGTTTGTAATGCCGAGGGGTTAAAAAAAAATGCTACAATGAATATCTGAATACCAAAATTGAAAATTGATTACCTACCGAAACAAATGAATAACTGAATAGTCAAATATTCGGGTCCAGCCCTACCATGAGATCATCTGCATGATAGACTCAAATTAG
This sequence comes from Sebastes umbrosus, assembly GCF_015220745.1. Lineage (NCBI taxonomy): Eukaryota > Metazoa > Chordata > Actinopteri > Perciformes > Sebastidae > Sebastes > Sebastes umbrosus. The sequence continues at coordinate 6,277,424 of NC_051286.1, forward strand.
CACCAACTCAGTCTCTAATCGGTCTTAAAGTCACCAAGTGTGTCCCTGCACGCCAGAGGATAGTTGTGCTCCAATATGGATGCCAACGTGTTCATGTTTACCCGCCGCTGTTCTCTGTTTTCTAATTATTTTTATAGTTTTTCCCCCCTCCTCAGTCTTTTATCCGCTCTTCTTGCTTCTTGTTGTTTCTCCTTCTTCTAATTTCCATGTTTCTTTTTATCTGCCCCGTTCTCATCCCCTAAATTCTCTTCCCTCTCATCCTCAATTATGTATTTACTCATCCTTTGTCTCCTTTCATCACCCCGACATTCTCTCATTTTTCTTTGCCCCAGTCTTCCCCTGCACTCCCTCTCTTTCTTTTTTTCTCTCCATAATTCCTCTAGTTTTGCCAATTTGTTTCTTTTCGTTTTTTACTCCTCCTCCCCTCCTCCCTCGTCTTCTCTTGTGTTTGATTTCTGCCTCTCTCTGCCTCCCAGCCATTTTTCCCCCCTCGCCCATTTCCATCTCGCTCTCCATAACAGGCGTCATTAGCATTTTCTAACCGAGCGGGCTAAATTGAAAATGCTAAACGAGTTTGTTTCTGTGGTAATTAGTGGTAACGAGGAACACAGGAAGTTAATGGAAACCACTTGCCTCGTTAGAAGGCAACTTCCTGTCGCACTGATTGAAGTTCCCATTTTCAACAAACAAGGCGAACACATAAGACTGAACCCCGGGGAGACGAGGAGGAGTGAGCGGTGTGTTTGTGTACAGTATGGAATATATTTGTGTGTTTACATTGTGTGTGTTTGTATGATTGTGTGGGTGTGTTTGTGTTAGTTGGGTCTGCATTTGTGAGCATTTGTGTGTGTGTTTTTGTGTGTGCAGGGTGTACGTATTGTGGAAATGTACTGCATATTTCTATAAACACACTGTATTTTGGCAGAGTATCCATCAGAATACAAATATGAGTGTGTGTGTGTGTGTGTGTGTTAGGCTGTATAATAAGCATAGCCAAAAATAAGCTGAAAATAAACATCTCTGGATATGAAAATATTTTGGATATATTTACACTTGTGTGTCCTAATAACAACAGGTGAGTGAAATTCTGCGACAAATATGGTTATTTCAGATGGCCGGCTCTTGAGGAAGGAAGCTTATTAAACTCTTTGACGTGCGAGATCGCACCTGTCCGCTAACAGCTAGCCGGCCGCTGCTGCGCACGCTCTCACAGCTCCATATCATGCAGGAGTGGGACTGGGGCCCAAAAGCCATTTATTACTGCGTGTGGACGGCTACGTTTCCTATCAGAAATAGTCCGGGCTAGATATTTCTGTATGTATGTGTGTGTGTGTGTGTGTGTATGTGTGAAGGCCCTAGAATGGCTCAGAAACTGTGGGTGGTGGAGAGAAAAGAGTAATGACTTCCCCGCTGCTCCGGCGGAGATGCTCAGCTCTGCAGAAGCAGCTGCGATCACACTGGGTTCTTCCCAGCGACGGTCCTCATGTGTGAATCTGTGTTAAAACGGCGACTACTCAATCAACTTTTTCTTGCAAAATAAAAACCCTCTGATGGTTGTTTTTATCTGTTTATCTCAGTAGAAAAAAGGACTCCTGACTTTAAAGAGATTTAAACTGAAACAACCTTTCTGTCAACATGTAGTCAAACGTTTCACTCACCGTCTCTGAGTTTGCCTCCTACCTACCACCTCACAGCGAAACACACCAGTGAACAAAAGTGCTGCTATTATCCAAAATTGTGAAGCGGGTAACAATATCAGTACGCCACTATTTTTCTTTTTCATGCTCGTCATGTAGTCTCGGTGTAAATCAACCACCGGTGCCAGGATAATTATCTCGCTCGCCAAAAAACAAGCCTCCCCAACGCCACTTTGTCAGTAATCAAGGAGGGGATGATGGGTGACCCCGTCTGTCGACTTTTCAATTACTCATTGTCGACTTGAGACAAGTAGACACATACAAGGCATTGTACACAGCTTAAGAGTTAATTTCCTCCAATCTTTTTTTTTTTCTTTTTTTTTCTTGCTCAAACAAAATCTGGTGTCTCGTTTTCATTGTGCCAGTGGCAATATTCAAATACAACATGCAGATAAAAGTGTAGCAACTGCTGTTAATTTAATTTGAAAATTAGTTTGCTTTTTCTAAAGATGAAAAGCTTTCTGGATAAGCAGAAAGAGGGTTTTTTGTTGTTGTTGTAATTGTGTTACAGCTGCCTACATTATGCTCACACAATCAAATTATCCTTTTAAAACCAAGCACACACACAAAGAACTCATGCTGGCGGGAGGGGTTAGAGTCATGGTTGGATTAGAGCAGTGATTCGGGACCCACCGTTGGGTCACAGGAGATTTTATAGAGTCCTGCAGGGATGACGTGTTTTTGTAGGCCAACCAGTAAATTAGCATCAAACTCGACAAAACGGCAATGGGATTTTTCCATTTTTTAACTGTGAATGCAATCGGCAGGAGTAAAAAGCTAACGTTAGGCTATAAATGAAATACACCACGGTCGCATGACTTCCCGTCGCCACCACTAAGCTAAAGGTGGACTAGTGTTCGGTGTGATGACGTTTAGTAGTCTCATTTAGCCACTTGTTAGCAACCGCCTTTTTTTAGACACGTAAAAAGTTAAAAATTCACAATTGGGATATTTACTGACATTTTTTTATATCGTATAACAAGACGTTAAAATCTCTTAAGCTTGTGTTAATCACAGACCTTATTTCAGGCATCTAACTAAAAACTCATTGACTTCCAGAAGAGGGAACCAGAAGTGCTAAAATGCTCATACTCCTTTTATGGTTTTAGAACTCATTCCTGCAGCGCTGTATTACAGTTGCCAAATACATTTGCTGAATTTCTTCCATAGTCTTTTATTTATCATAAATATCTGCAGTTCAGTGTTGGGCCACATGAGGGAGCCTGAATGTTCGTATTGGTCTGAAAATTGTAGCCTACTTATAACATTGAATCGAATAGGAAAGGCTAGCGTACATCCTGTTTGATTTACTGATGAAAGAAAAAAAATGAGAGCCTCTCCACCTAAATGCATTTATTTGGTCTCATTTATAAAGTGATTTTTTTCAATATGGTAACGATGGTTCGTCATTTTTACAGCGGGTCCCCAGATAAAAGAAGTTTTGGAAACACTGGTTTAGAGGATGATTGGAAGCCGATGCAGCAGTGTCTTCACAAATATATCATTAATTTCATTTGTGTGTTTGTAGAAGTGTCAAGACAACACAGAGGGCGATCGATGTGAACGCTGCGCTCCGGGATTCTACGGTGTGGTCCGAGGTCACCATGACGACTGTAAACCCTGCGCCTGTCCTCTCACCAACCCAGAGAACAAGTAAACTTCCCGTGTTTATCCATCTCTTCTTTTGGCGAATGTTCTCCGCTAATTGAAAGAATCGCATGTCATTCTCTAAAACATATTTATGCACATTTCTTTTATTTTATCAGCATTTTTATTTTCTGTGTAAAATGTCTAGTTTCAGTCCAACCTGTGTAACGGAGGGATACGATGACTACCGGTGTACCGCCTGTCCTGAGGGATATGAGGGCAAATACTGTGAGAGGTGAGACACACAGAGAATCATAATCTTCCTGTAATTAAGATGAGCTTAGAAATCATGAAATTTTAATATGGGACATGGAATGAATCAAGTAAAGCAATGAATAACGGTATAAGTGCTTATTGGAATTTTGTAATACAAGGTGATGTAGGAAGTATGCTACAGTCTGGAAATGTGAAATGCTGGGAATTTATTTTCTACGGACGCTGCCAATTTTGCGCTTTTGATTTTGAGTCTGGTTCCGGGAACTGTCATATCATCCATCTTTATATACTGTATGGAAACTTTTAAATGCAAGCAACACTTGTAGGTAACTCTTTCCTTCTTCCCGCGGTCCCTCTGTCCAGGTGTGCTACCGGTTACCATGGTGACCCGCGGACGCCGGGCGGCCGCTGCGAGGAGTGTAAGTGTTCCTTGTGGGGGGCGCTGCCTGGACCGTGTGACCCTGTCTCGGGCCAATGCCGTTGCAGGGTCGGGGCGTCGGGGACGACGTGTGACCAGTGCATGGAGAGGCATGTGTGTGGACCAGCTGGCATCATCTGTAAGACTAACACACAGCTTTTGATTTAATCTATTGTTGGTGCTCCTTTGTATTTTTTGTCTTTTTTGTTTCTCCCTTTTTGCTTTCTCTTCATTCAGGGTATCTGCAGGTTGAAATCTCTGGTAGAGAGCTTATATTAAAGGACCAGAGTGTAGGATTTAGTGGCATCTAGCGGTGAGATTGTCCAGCATGGCGGACTCTGCAAAGAGGTCCCGCTCCCTGTGTAGATATGAAGGGCTCCTTCTAAGCTAATGAAAACACAATGATTCTTAGATTCTGGTCCTTTAAAGTTATGAAACAAACAGCCAACTGGTTCAGGTTTTACTGGACATGTGGTCTAAATTATGAGAACATGAATCTTAGTGCCAATAACTTCAATAGAAGCTGAAATCATTATAAAGTCCTCTTTGACTAGTCTCCAGCAACAGAAGCTACCCCAAAAGGAGCCTTTAACTTTACCACATCACAGCAAAAAGAGCTCTGTTGGTAAGTTTGAGAGTGTCTTTAGATGACTGAAACATACAGACACCCTCTCTCTCTTATTTTCCTTCTATTCTCTTCTCTCTAGCGGCCCACCTGCCAGCATTGTTGTGATTTTTGCTTTATTTTGGTGATGAAATGCAAATGAGTAGTCAAAGCCCTTTTCCTCGGTTGCCATGGGAGACGGGGGGATCGTGGCAGAAGTCAGATTGAAGTCATTTAGAAAATAATTTCAATGTAATTTGGAGCTAATTTAAACTTAATATGACCATAATGGTGGGGCCAATTCGGCGCCATTGGCATGCCTTGAGCTAAGAGAATGTAGAAGAAAAGGTTGTAGGACAGAGGCGGCTGATGTGAAATTGCTGCTGTCGGGTCAGGGAGGGAATTGCTTGCTCAGGTCTTTATGTGTACAGACACAAAGCGTGTGTTCATAAATTGGCAGTGCGAGTGCTGCAGTGCACCCTGACACCAAAGCGGTCGCCTCTGCGTCCAGACTATAATCACACGTCCTGATGGTTTACACAGAGCGGAGTGATCACACCGCTGTTCACTTGTTGAAGAGTGATTGCACTCTGCGTTTTCGCCTCCGCGCTGCCCTTTCTCCCATCCAATCAGACGCAAACCAGGCACTTTGGGAGTCGGCAGTCTTGAAAGAGGGAAATGCAGGTAGCTCCCACATCTACCATGTAACATCATTTGCATAGAAATGCAGCTAAATTTCAGTATGTGATGTCATGGGTTGTATTATTGAATGTTGCCTCGATCCACGTTTATGTTCAGAATTCAACTATTTATTTAAGGGTGAAACATTATGACCTAAACATCTGTTTATAAACAGAAAAACAAAATAATTTGTACATGATGTGTCCCCCCCATAATTATTAGATATTTAGTTTAATTATATTTAATTTGTTGAGCACAATAAGATATAAAACCTCGGTTTGAATCCAACCAAGATGCGTTGCCATCTGGCCTTGTCATGTGATGTATTTGATATCAACATTGTGTCTGAATATTATTTAACTAGCCTTCATTAAAATGCAGTTTCCATATACAACTTTATGTAGAGCTACAACAATTAATCAATTAGTTTTCAACTCTTAAATTAATCTTTTTTGATAATCGATTGATAGGTTTGAGTAATTTTGAAAGAAAAAAAAGAAAAAATTCTGATTCCAGCTTCTTAAATGTGAATATGTTCTGGTTTCTTTACTCCTCTATGACAGTAATCTAAATATCTTTGAGTTGTGGACAAAACAAGACATTTGAGGACGTCATCTTGGTGGTCTGGTCGACATTTTTCTCCATTTTCTGACATTTTATAGACCAAAAAACTAATTGATTAATTGCGAAAATAGTAATAGTTGCAGCCCTAACTTAAAGGCAGATTTACTTCCCATAGTCAGAATTAGTATAAAGCAACATGGTGTCTATAGCACGACCTGGACAAACTCACACTAGCCATGATGCAAAGTAACTTGGAGCACAATAAACACATGAATGGCACAGTAACAATCAAACAAACTGCAGAAAATAAAGCAGAAGAGACGCCCTACCTGTAGCAAACTATTTTCTGGATGCAAAGATTAAATCAAACTTTAAAGAGCTGTAGGTTTCTGTCTAAGCAACACAGGCACAGGTGTGTATTATTGCATGTGTGTTTGTATTTCCAGTGTGACGCATGAGTTTACTAAACTGAGCATAAAATAATCCTTGACATTCACCGGGGTTTACTTTGGGCCTTCGCTTCATATTATTATATACGTTTTATATACTGTGAAGTTAAAAATGTGATGATGTGCATCATTGGACGGAAAAATGTATATTACGGTGGCGTGAGCGGCGCTACGGCTTAATCTGTTACAGCTCTCAGCCCACGAGTCTAATGATTTTGTATTGTATTAGAGTTCTGTGGCCACCACTCTCAGCAGTTAGTGGAGCTTTTACAGATTCAAAAGTCACATCCTTGAGGTGAAACATTGAAAGTCTTACAGTTATTCGACCATTCTTGTTTTCCTCTCAACTTCCTATGGAGGAACAACAAATAGTCACTTCTTGCAGTAAGATTAATGCTAACAAACAGGTGTGTTCAACTGAGGAATCCAAACTGCAAATCCATTTTACAGCTATTTAATTTGGTCCAAGTAGACTGTTCAGGCATAGTTTGCATATGTGTACAGGGCATAAGATGACCTTTTCTGTCCTCTATTTTGACAGTAATGTGTGCCATTATCAACATCTAACATGGGCAAACTTCAAAAAGTAAAGTAAACTTGTCGAGTGTAAGACGATAACACGGCTGAATCATCTCAACAAAGACTCTGTAATTCTCCAAGCAAACTTTAAGGAAGCCAAACGTACACCAGCTTGTGTAAACTCCTCAGAAAAGGAGACAGGAAGAAGCTTATTTGAGAATCTCTGGTCCGTCTTGCCAAACATTGTGGAGACAGGAAACCAACCAGCGCCACAGAGAGCAGACAGTGATGGAAGTGAGGCTTTCTGTGTGTAATCACACCTCGTGCAAGTGTAGTACAGGATGTCTTCACGCTGTGTGGAAGTTAGTGATTATATTCCTTTTGTCACTGGGATTCTTGAATGGCTCAGATTTGACAAAGAGCAATTTACTCCCACACACAACGTACTGTTCTTTTACTGTACAACCTATGTATTTGTTTGTATATGCACGTGACCGCATGAATGCTTTGGTGTATTTGTGTGTTCTGTTTTTTTTGTCAGAGATTGATAGAGTAAAAACTGTTTTTATTTTATTTAATTCATCTTTGATTTCCCTTGTCAGAAATTTTAATTTCTGCAATAAATCAGCCTCGGGCCACAGAAGTGAAGAGAAACTCACGCACGCACGATGAAGAAAAATGTGTATGCTCGCATCGGAATGAATACCCTGGTGTGTTAGTGTGTTAGTTTGTGTGTTTTTCGCCTGCAGTGGGTGCTCATAATAGGTGCTTTTGCCTCTCTGTGCTGAATTTCATGCATCGGCAGCCCTGTCTCTCTGATGCCAGAGTCACTTAAACACAAAAACACAAGCAGTCACCACGATCACACACTGATGTGTTTACAGACTCACAGAAACACACACTCAGTAGTAAAAATACACATATATGACTTCCTTTTCTTTCTTCTTTTCTCATTTTCTTCCTCAAACTGCAGAAGTGTCAACATGTACACTGACTCACACACAGGCAAACCGTCTGTAAACCTCTCTAATAGATTTAGCTGGCCTCATTACTCTCTAGCTGTGTCTAACTGTGTGTTTGTATTTGTTCCTCCAGCCTGTGATGATGAGTGCTCGGGTCTGTTGATCAGTGACATGGACCGCCTGTATCGCATCATCACTGAGGTCACCCTGACCACGCCCCTCCCACCACCTTATCAGGTGTTGTACCGCTTCGAGAACATGACGGAGGAACTCAAGGTACAATCTGTCTCTGCCTAACTTTAACTAATCATATCCTAAATCTACATTCAATTAACCTTTACCCTAACCCTTTAGTTTTTAAAGTCAATGATAATAGAGCCAGTTTTACTGGAGACTCCAAAGTCTTACTCAGTTTTGAAACAGTGGTTCCTTGATGTCAGACAGAAGACGATAAAAGCAGGCTTCTCATTTCTAGCCGGCCACCGGCGATTTTGCCGGCTAAAATGACAGGTAGCTGTCAGATTTTGTCAGCTGTAGCTAGCGAACTAATTAAGGTAACGTTAGCTCCATCAGTTGGTTGAAAGCACTGTCACTGGCTGACGTTATAACGGGCCCAGCTGGAGAATTTTGTGAAAGGGGTCTTTAATGTAGTGCATCATCATTCTATTGCAGTGGAGATCATTTCTTTCTAACATAACTCTTATCTCACTAATTTGTTCATGTTCTCAAACAATTGCTGTTCAGGGGAGAGGATTGGCAAATACTGTACATCAGACGGGCAATACGTCATCCAGAGTAGGCTCTCATCACCACGCCCCCGCATCCAGCGTAGACAGCAACAGCGTAAACGGAAGAAGTTGAAACATGTCTCCAAGCTTTTAAATGAATCATGCACCAACAAGAAATCCAAAAACGCTGATCTCCGATTTGTTCCCTTGCCATGTCCTTATAAAGATCTAATAGAGGCGCTTTATGGCTCCAAGCTATAGACAAGACCAACATGGCGTCGTCGCCGAGGCTGCGCTCCCTTTCGGGGGAAAGAAACTTGGTGATACCTTAAACAGGAAAATACCAAAAAGTTGTTGTGTAGCGGGTTAACCAAGGCTTTTAGGGGTGTAAAAAAATATCGAAAATATCGAGTATCGCGATCTTATGTTTTGTGATACTGTATCGATTATCAAAAACATGCGGCCTTGACGTTGTGCCAGTTCTTAGCAAACAACTAAGACAGCTTCCAAAGACTCATGTTTGATCTTTATAGTAACGGAGCATCTACTGTATATACATACTATAAAAAACGTAGATTTTAAAGTCAGATATGGACAACATATTAAAGGCCCTTCATATGTAATCAAAACCGAGTTATTGCAATACTTGCACACTCTTCATTCAGCTCACTCAACCTGCAGAGGAACATTGTCATTAACATCTCACAGTGAGCTTGTTTTCAAGTGTTTACCAATACAAATCATTAGTATTTGCATTTTCAACATGATACAACACACTGCTGTAAAACTGGATTAACACTTTCTATGTTTCAAAGGAATTGTGATAAGAAGTTATGAACTGTGGTTGCAACAATTGAATTATGTAATTATCATGTTTACTGTGACATAATTCAGATAATTTGAGTTTTATATGCTGGATATGTTTTCTGTTTAATTCTCTCTTTCTTCCTTCCTCGCCTCCTGCCCTCCCCTTTGCTCATCCTCCTCTCTTCGGCTCTACAGCACAGAGCCAGGCAGTTCAAAAGCCTAGCCCTGGGCCAAAATGTGTCAGACATTTCTCTATGTAATTCCTTCATCTCTCTGTTTCTCTCCTGCAGCACATGCTGTCACCTCAGAAAGCTCCGGAGAGATTACTGCAACTGGCCGACTCCAACCTCGGATCACTGGTCGTTGAGATGGACCAACTACACAGCAGGGTACAGACACTTTTGTTTTTCTTTTGGCTCGACTTAAGTCTCTGTCATTGTCTGTCTTCCTTCCTCTTTTTATCCGCCTTTCTCTTGTCTGTCTGTAAAATAACAAGACGGAGCGAATAAAGACTGTGGCAGGGAAGGAGATCATAGTTAAGGGCAAAACTAATGTACAGCAAAGACACAAAGTCTTGTCACTTATAAAGCAAGCTGTGCATTGCAACTAAAACCAGTCTACCCAGTCAACGTGTCCTCATACAACAGTTCATATGATATCTTACAAAAAATTATTGGTTATTCCTCATTTTTTGTTTGTTCTCCTGCGTATGTCCAGCAACACGTGTCAATTTCCGTTCGTTACATGCATACAGTCTTTTTAAAAGAAAGTTCTGTCTTCACAGGAAACAACTTGGTTAGGTTTAGGCAACAAAACTACTCGGGTAGGATTAGGAAAAAATCGTGGTCTGGGTTAATATAACTACAAAAGTGTTGTTACTTAAGTACAGAAGTAACGAGATAAATAAATCAACGTTGACTTCTGGTTTCACTACGTGGAGTTTGTCACTCTTTATTCTTCCTGGTTCACGATTACGTGGATTACATACAAATTGATTTTTGTGATATGTATATACAATTTACAGTGCGTTACTTTTTTTGTAGGTGTAGCTACAAACGGTGTATGAGAACAGCCTGGCCCAGTAGCCAGCTGCAGCATGCTGACTGATGTAAAAGCAATACAGAAATCAATTCAACCACTTTTCCAACGTGATGATCAAGTGTCAGAGTGACTGTCGGAGAGATCTATGACACATTTTACAACAGAAACCATAAATACCATGCCATCTGAGCAAAAATTATGACACAATGTAACCCTGTGCACCATACCTGGATTAACCAGCGAGGAGCCTCGGACACAGGCAATACCACTGGACCCTTTAACCCTTTCACAGTGTGTTTTCAGTTCATGAAATGTCTTGTTCAGCGTTCGGTTGCACTTAACCCTCTCGTGTCACTTCTGGTTGCAAAAACCAAGATGACGACGGTCAAAATGACGAACTTAAGGCTTCAAAACGGCAGTCCACAAACCAATAGGTGACGTCACGGTGACTACGTCCACTTCGTATATACAGTCTACGGAGGAAACCAGCGTCAGGATGTGAATCCTGCTGCCTGTGTGCTTGTTTGCCCTCTTGTTTGCGTGTGCTCTATACAAATGATACAGGAACCCACTAGTAATGCAGTAGTGGTCAAGAACTCCTCAGGGCTCTTATCATGGTTCAGTTTATATTAATGGTGCATTTTCCAAAACACATTTTCAATTAAAGTAGCACAAACAAAATGAAGCTGGACCTTTCAGGGTCCCTGGATGGATATGAATGGAATAACAACCGGGTATGAAAGGATTGGGATCATAAGTCGTGATCAGGTTGACGGAGTCTTATGAATTTCCAACCAGAAATGTTAATAAGTCACTTCCTGTGCCTGGTAGACCAATTCAGGAATCCATGCATGCTTGAAAGTATTTCAAATAAAGAATTTTAATGTTTTTGCATCAAACATTCACCCAAAAGCATTTCTACAAGAATCAATATCAAGGTTTTTGTTTTTTTAACTTTACAATCTTTAAAGTCACAGTTGTGCCTCTAAGAGGAGTTAACCAAAATAGAAAAATGCTTCTTGAGTGGAGGAGGTCTACAAGATGCCAAGTGGAGAAAAATAACACTCACATTCACGCTGTCAAGCTCCAGCCTTTTAGGGACCGGGGCCTTGACATTTGTTGACAGCGATGCTATCACCCACACCCCATCACACACACACACACACACACACACACACACACCAGTGAAAATGATACAGCATGGTCTTGTCAAATCACAACAATAATTACCTGCTCTTTCTTTCTCTGTGTGTGTTTGTGTGTCAGGATGTGTTTTCATGTCTGTCAAGGATTCATCCATCTCTCGTTCACACGGGGGACCAGTGTGTGTGTGACTTTGTGTTTTCTTTTTATGTCAATAAATCATCCATCTCTGTGTATATGTGGCGGCATGTGAGTGCACATGTAGACAAGAAAAACAAAAACTGAACTGTGCACACAAACACACACAATAATATTGATTGTGTGTCTTTGTGTGTGTGTGTGTATTGTATGTATGTGTGGGTACGTATTGCCATCATCATCCTCTGTCATTCCTTTACATCTACTGTAAGACCTCCGTCTTTTCCTTCCGTCCTTCGTTAGACAGAAGTCAATATGTTCTCTTATTCAACACTTGTTTTATTATTATTTTATAATGTGTGTGTGTGTGTGTGTGTGTGTGTGTGTATAGTCCACTAAGGTGTCTGCCGACGGAGAGCAGGTCGAGGATGATGCTGACAGGATTCATAAACGAGCCGAGGACCTGGAGCAGTTCATCAGGGACACGCTGCTGAGAGCTCAAGGTAGCACAAACGAACACCACCTCTCCTCCATTAACTGCCTCCACATCCTGAATTTATCTGTCTGCTGTCTCGCTAGTTTAATCTGTCATTACAGTACATCGCGTTATAATACATTATATTAAATGTAAGGGATACATGTGGGGAATTTAGGTTATTTCATTAGAGGAGAATGGGATATAGGTAAGAATATGAAAAGATGAAAAAACATTTTAATGAAGACAAATATTTCAAAAATACATCTACAGAGCCTTTAGAAAGCTGCCGAATAAAAGTATGGCTTTTCCTGAAAAAAAATACTATGATTGTGAATTAATCATTTGAATAATGTTGGCGGGTCCAAAATGAAATGGGTCCAAAATGAGTGTTTTGTTTATCTCTGTGGAAGATATTTGACATTTGGTTCCCACTTCTAACAAGGCTTGTGAGCCAATAGTAAAACAACGTTGGTATCACGTGGTATCTCTGGGTGGTCAGTTAGTTTGAAAAAAAACAGATAAATGGCTGAGATTGCTTTTAAGTGCCTGTCAATGACTTGTTATGAAGTGAATGCAATGGAACGGAGGAGGGAGAATGAGACATCTAATGGCTGAATGTTATCAATAGGGCTGGGACGATTCACTTGTCTCCCGATTCTGCTTTCTTGTTTCGGCTCACTGCGGTCGGCTGCGGTTTGTTTTGGTTGACGGATACGGAACGGATATGACGTCACGGTACTCAGACTAAAAGCGGTAACTTCCTTCCACCTCCGCATAGACTCAAATGAAGCAAATGTATTGATTCTGGCATTAAAAAACACCCCTAGTTATCAATAGCACCTTTAAAAAGCAACAATTGAATAAAGATGTAGCATCTTGATATAAACCTCAAGTTGAATTGGATGTAAAAGAAACACTACGATAAGAGAAGTGTCATTGCTATCCAGACTATTGTCAGTGTTACCCTCGAAAATCAACAAAAAGCAGAGACCTTGTTGTACACCAGCCTTTTCTATTAGCACCATCTTTGAAGGAGAGGCTTCTTCGAAGTGAGACAGCCAAAACACCTTTCTGCCTCCTTGTTAGCTCACTAATGGAAGCTCAAACACAATGGCCGGTGGGCCGACGGCCAGCTGCCGGCGCTCGGTGCCAGCTGCTGGTGCAAAGTGTTGCCTGGACAATAAACTCAGATCCAGCAGGCTGCGGCATCGCTAACCACGGTGATAAAGAGTCACCCACCAAGATAATAGGGTGCAATGACTCACTTTGTTTTATTTTGTTAGCAGCTAGTTAGCGAGTAAGTGCACATTTGTCACCATACAAGTTAAAGTTTAAAGTCTCTCTCTCTCTCTCTGCATGTGTAACTAGCAGATAGTTGTTCACTCCAGCTCCAGTATCTTTCTGTCAGTGCAGCTGCAGCATCTCCTCCCTCAGCCCCAGCATCAATAGCTGTGTGACCAGCTTGTGATGTGTGTTTCTCCTGCGACATCACAGTCACAGCCCTTACATACGCTCCGCTGTCTCTCTGAAGTGTAAAGGTGGGGGGGGGTTTCAGTGCTTTCTGCACTGATTCCAGGCCATCAATGTCTTTCCATGTGGGAACTAATAATTTTGTCAGTGGACAACAAGAGCTGTGCAGACCTTCTGTTCAAGCCGTCTTTTCACCATCTTCGGCCAGGAGTGCCACCTTGCAGGTCACTCTGACCGTTTGTTGTTGGGGCTGGTCGAGCTCTTCTTTAGCTGCTGCCAAGGCTCGACACATAAAAAGAGGCACAGCTCTTTCTTTTGCACGGCCCCAGCTAGTCCCTCTTCTCTCTTTTCTCTGTTCCACCTCAGTTTTAAAGATAATATGATTTAAAGAGGACTTATAATGCTTATTTTCAGGTGCATACTTGTATTTGGGGTTTCTACTAGAACATGTTTACATGCTTTAATGTTCAAATAATGCTTTAATTTTGTCATCCCGGCTGTGCTGCAGCACCTCTTTTCACCCTCTGTCTGAAACACATTGGTCAACCAAACCAAACTCTTTGGACTCTGCTCCAGCTCCTTTCTAACTAGCTTTGTTTGAGAGCGTGCCAAACTAGCCGCTAGACAGGTATTATGCAAATGTGTTACTTGGTGACATCACCACGTTACAAAAAGAAAAGGCGGGACTTCAGGCAGTTCAGGAGCAGTGTTTCTGTGGGGGAGAGTAACTCCCTTTGGTGTGGAAAGGGAAAAAGTACAAAAGCGTAATAGGTCCTCTTTAATCAAATGTTAAAAAGAAAACTTAAAATAATGGTGTGTCATGAATTATATATTTTTTATAAGCCAGTTAATCTAGGTGAGCATGATAGTTCAATCTCGACTTTGGAAGCAGCAGTTAACAAAACAGTCACCACTCATGTTCCTTTTACTCACTTTCATTTGTAGATGAAGTTTACCGGTACAGAAACACACAATAAATCCTGGTGACATGAGTCTAATCGTAGTCTACAGTACCTGTTGTGCACTGTATTGTCCTCTTTATCTTCTCAGTCTTTCAATATGTGATCCTTTCAGCCTGTAAAGACTAAAAAGATCGATGTATGTTGGTGGAAATAGTCGTTATGTATGAGGAGTCTAGTCTCAAGGTCTGTTTCCAACTTCAAATCACTTAACCCTGGACAGCTCTTTATTGAGTCCTACTTGGATCTAGCTGGTATAAATGCACTTTTAAGTAACTCTCCCTACCCCACACTGATGTTAGAAAAAACAAATGTGCTCTTTGTAAAGCTCTGTAGTTCAAATAATTAGTTATTTTGATAACCATTATGAATTTTTTATGGCTTCTGGGAGGAAAAGAAAGTTACCAAACCAACGCGTTCTGACTGGCTGTGATGAAACTGTCCTCTCGTTGTTGTTGCTCCTAGCTCTCTGGCCCTCTGCCTAATCACAGTGTGATTATAGTATAGTGTGTGTGTGTGTGTGTGTGCGGGTGTGTGTGAGAGAGAGAGAGAGAGAGAGAGGGGGGAGAGAGAGGAAAAGAGAGTGTGTTGTGGCTCACTGGATGATTGAGAGTAGCAATTAGAGACTTAATTATTGGCTATCACAAACATACACACACACACACACACCACATACACAAACACTGATGCAGATTTGCACACATTCATACAACTATGCACACACACACACACACACACACACACACACACGAAGCAAGAAAATACTGTACACACTTCCTCTGTGTGTGTGTGCCCGTGTTTACTAGATACCATAATATGATTCCATCCACGTTTTAAGTGTTTAATTGGCTTTTAAATCCCACTATGTAATTATATGGCTGTAACACACACACACACACACACACACACACACTCACAGACACTAACACGCACACATGTACACGTACGAATGCAGCGTGCGCACACATGCAGTACAGCTGTTCATTAGCATGATGGCTTTAGTTTGGTCTTGGCTCTAATCACATCATGTTTACATTTCAAATGATGGGAAATTCTGCATCGCCGCAAACACACACACACACACACACACACAAAATCCCACCCACACACACACACACACACACACACACTTTCAAGTTTCATCTTGCTTTAATCATATCACGTTTACATTTCAAATGAAAGAGGAACACATCGTCACTGCACACACACAAACCGCTTGCTGCATACACACGGTTACACACCTCCTTACATGCCTCTGTTTTGCTCTTGCACAGACGGACACACACACACACACACACACACACACACACACACACACACTCGCACACACACACTCCTCATTAAGTTCCAGCAGTTTTATTTAAATGAGCCTTGGAGTGTTTTAGTGCAGTTTCGTCATTGATTGGTTTGAGATTTCACTGCTTTTAATTTGATAAAGGCAGGGCAAACATGAAGTCTGCCAAAATCACTGGCCTTGAATGGTGTTAAAACAGTTTATGTAAGTGTGTGTGTGTGTGTGTGTGTGTGTGTGTGTCTGTCTGACTCTCAGCGTGTGTCAGTGTTTAAATGAGTCTAGATCAAACGGTGTGATTTTGTCTTTCTTTCTGTTTGAGCCATAAAGCTCAGACATGACAGCAGAGGCGACAGACAGAATATCCATCAGGGCTGTAGGTCTGTTTACTGTTAGTATATCTTTGTACGACATTAACACATCTCTACTTACTGTGTATTACTGCAATCCATTGTTCCCAATGTTTAAATATCTGTTTTTTAGCCGTTGCCGTGGGATACGATATAAACTGTGTCAGTGAAACAGCAGCACAATCAATATTTTTACACAACATTCATAATATGATATAGATTTTCATCTATTTTAGGTTAGAAAGGGCCTTTATTCTTGTTATATTAACAATGACTGAAATAATTATATATCATTTAAAAGGAGTTGCTTTTAATGACAAACCCACGGAAAATTATCACCCAACTCTGCAGCTCTACGCAGCTTTTTAGCCTCTTTTAGCTCATCGTTTTAGTCTTTGTTTTTGTCCTGGAAGTTCACTAACATGTAAACCATAACAGCTTTATAAGGTGATAATGTGTCGCAGCTGTGTGTCTCTCAGCTTGTTTTGAGGTTCCTCTGCCCCCTAGTGGCCAAAAATTGAACGTCAACGCAGCATTAATTAGAGTAAACGGGGCCACTAAAATAAAAATAAAATTATAACATATAAAGACACTTGAAGGCATTTATACTTTTCCTTATAAACCAAATAAAGTTTCACTGATATTTTTCCAGAGATGCTGGAACTGAAGCTGGAATACTTCTTTCGGTGCTTGTATGAATGCAACAACACGAACTGAGTCCATCTGTAGCATCCTCACAGCAGTCTTTCTGTGCGTCTGTGTGTCCAGACCTCCAGTCGAAGGCTGCCGACTTGAACCAGACTCTCTCGCGGAGAGATGGAACTCCAGACAAAAGCCTGAAAGAGATGAAGGAGGAGATCCAGGCCATGCTAGCCGAGATGAGAAAACGACAGCTGGGAGGGAACAGGATCATCGCCGAGGAAGAGATGGAGTATGGACACACATGAACACACACATACACACATGCACACACAGGTCATGTATCTTTCTCCCACACACGAGAAAAAGACAGATTTTGAGAAAACTTTGCAAACAGACCCGTTTTTGTCTCCGAGTGTGCCCCCACATTTCTGAGCATGATGAGCTCACCGTAGGTGTAAATTTCTTCAGGAACAGACTGAAAATATGCCAAGAATAGTTTTGAGACTTACAACTAAGAACTAACTGAGCATTTTGCTATTGAGCATTTTCTTTGGTGTGAATGTTTGGTGGTTTTTAGAGTTTTCTTTGTCTTAAGAGTTGTTTCTGTGTTTCCTTTTTTAAGTCTTGTTAACTGATTTGACCAGAACTCTCATTGTTGTTGCATGAAACCACACTTTTTTTTTCCACCTACCTGTTGTGTTGTTTTGTTTTGTGTTTTTTCTATTTAATTCTTTTGTTTCCACTCGTGCCCTTATGCTAATACATTCACCTTGTGTGTCCTAGATTGCCTTCGTCCCTGCTGGGATTCAATCCCACTTTTCCATCTTCTTGCTTCTTGTTCTGCGGGGTGTTTCCCCACTACACTTTTTCTTTTGCTGAACTTGCACAATGCGATAGATAGAGAGAGAAAGAAGAGAAGTGGAATTTGCATGAAATTAATCTAAATAAATCAATATGGAAAAAAATCGCACCTGCATGCTATAGAAATTTAAACTGTATTTTGAGCATGCAGCATTTTTACACTAGCAAAATGACAAACTTAAAGGTGC
This sequence comes from Sebastes umbrosus, assembly GCF_015220745.1. NCBI lineage: Eukaryota > Metazoa > Chordata > Actinopteri > Perciformes > Sebastidae > Sebastes > Sebastes umbrosus. The sequence continues at coordinate 6,295,277 of NC_051286.1, forward strand.
GGTGTGTAGGATTTGGCGGTGGTGAGGTTGCAGATTGCAACCAGCTGAAAATTCTCCCATGTGCCAAGCATGTAAAAGAAATACGGTGGCCGACGCAAAAACATGAAAGCGCAAATGTTTGGTTTGTTCGTTCTGGGCTACTGTAGAAACATGGCAGCCGGCTCCTTGAAGAGGACCCGCTCCCTTATGTAGATATAAAGGGCTCACTCAAAGCTAACGAAAACACAACAATTCTTATTTTCAGGTGATTATACACTAAAGAAAACATACTTATTAATATTATATTCTTTTCTGCCAATAAATCCCCCTAAATGCTACACACCGGTCCTTTAATCGAATCAAAGTGAGGAAAGCAAGCAAAGGAGTAAAGTCAAGAGGGTGCACATAGAAGGCTCTTCTCATTGTTTATCTTCATCTCATCTGATCATTCCATTTCACAAATATATTAACAACGACATGGCCACACAGTCCCTTTAAGAAAACCTAAAAATGGCAGCATGTTCACTGTATTAATACAATGTGCTTTTCATAACATTTTTCAATGCATGTCACACATTTTTATATATATATACAGTATATATATATACAGTATACATATATATATATATACTCCAGATATAGTGTGTTTGACATTTTTTCAAACACTAATCTTATGTGGGTACAGAGTCCATTTTCCACTCTCGCAAACTTAATGTTTTTGCGATCACCATTCCAAACAAAACAGCCATTTTTTCATACTTATTGGCAAGAGATAAGGAGCTTGTTATTTTTAGATATTTGGATGCATTTTTCCTTGCGTTCCATGCAACCAATGGCTTCTTTTAATTTATTTACATTATGAAAAATAGGCAACAGAAACTTGAGTTGTGTAATATTTCAATGTAAACATCACCCCTGCATGATTTTTTTGTCAGGTACATTATCATTACTTTTTGAAGCTGTTTAAGTGCAGAATTATTTGAAAAGTATGCACTGTGTTACCTCATATTGATAATGTAACTTTGACAAAAACAATGAAGACTTGATGTTTACTGTGTTTGAAGTTTCAAGACTCTGAAACTTGTTTCAATTAGAGTCTAATTGATTTTCACATCATGCAGAAATGAATGGAGCTCAGTGGATGCCTCGAGTGGTAGAAAAAAAAGCATTAACAACACAGCATTGTTTGCAAAATGGTTAGCTGTGATGTACATGATTAGTAGTACAGTAAAGGGGTTAAATCATTTTCTTTTTCTTTCGTTCGATTTCTCTCCTTGTTGTTGACACAGGAGACATCGGGAGTAAACTCCTTCCATTGAGCAGATATTAGATAGCTCCATATCCTGAAGCCACGACTTTCTGCTGATGTTTTAACAAAGTGTTTCTCACTGTTGTCGCTCTCGCTTTCTCTCTCTCTCTCTCTCAAGGCACTTGATGGAATTAGCAATCTACTTTCTTCATCCCTCCTTTCTCCCCTTCTTTCTGTCCGTCTCTTTCAGCAGTAAATGTTGATGAGGTCGATGAGTTAATTAAAAGCACTGTATCGCCGTAGGGGCAGAAACAGAGAGAGGCATACAAAGAGCATGTAGTAAGAGGGGAAGTCACAGAGGGAGAGGAGAACAACTGACAAATGGACAGAGAGTTGTAGTGAGAATAAGAGAGACAAAGAGAAATTGCCACTGCATGAACAGCTCATATTTTTCCATATTACATATATTTTCAGTATGCCGTGCTGCTGAAAAGTTTGTGTACATGCTGCAAATTTATCCTTTCATTAATGTTACATATTGTAATGTTGTAATAGTCAGTGGGATAACAGTTAAACACCCTCCCATTAGTTTGTACATAGTTATATTCTGTTTTCTTCGTGCTATTCCCCACAGGGTTCATTAAAGTTTCATCAAACCCAGTCATTACCTTCCATGTATCCCCAAAACTGTGTGAAATTGTCCTCTGAGTGATGTCAACTGGAGGACACTCGAACCTTGTTGTCTTAATTAATGCTGAAGGTGAAAAATAAGGCTCATTAAGGGACGCTGGTAAACATATGGTTATTAAACTGTTTTAAATACTTCCAAAGTGAGAAGGCTTTCTAAAAAATGCATGTCAAAGCAAAGTATAATTAGGAAAATTGGAATGAACTAAAGGCTGCATTGGAAACCTTGATGGGCTGATCATTTGAAGCAAAGTCTGGAAGATAGTTCAGACAATCAACTACATTCACATGGCATGCTTTTTTCACTGAAACATACTGTATATCTAATGCACCACTTTCATAATGGCAGTGTACTAAAGGCCCGTTAACCATTATACTAGCAAATAACTAGTTTGTACGACATGTCATCCAACCATATTTGAAGGTGATATGAAAAGCCTGTCCTCACAGACGGAGGCGAGATGTAATAATCGTTTAAATATTGGGAAAACAGTGCACATTTTCAGAATTTTTGCACTCAGTTGTTCACAAATTGACAAAAATAGTTGTGTAAATACCGAAAAAAAGTGGGTTCAAACCCTGAAAACTTTCTCAACTCCACACACCTGGGCAATCACTGCATGAGGGTGGTGTGAATGTTGGATCAGCAGTTTCGGACAGAAAATGTACGCAACAAAATGGGTCGTCAACATTGAGGAAACCAGCCAGAGTGAGCTAGATTTTGAAAGTATCTAACCGAAAAACCCAGCTCAGTGTTGCCAACTCTTTCCCAATGAAACTAGCTGGCAGCCCAAGCTCCAAAAGTCTATAAATCTAGCGAGAAAGTCGCCAAGTCTGCAGCACTGACAGTCCATCGCTTCAGGTCTCCCTCCAAAGCCACTCCCCCACAATCATCATAATGAATGTAAACAACGAACACAACGTGCCTGCTGCCACACCTTTCACCTGAAAGAAAGCTATCGTCCCCTAAAAGGAAAATTATTATCGTCACTCCCAGCTGTGCTCGACTCTGTGTTTTATTTGTTGGGCGTGACGGGGTCAGAGCCTAGATGCCAGATATCAACGCTATAAATATTCACATAATGATTCATTCCATGTGAGTTGGCTGAGTTGACTATAGTGAGTTATAAAACTGAGTTTCTCCACAAAGAATCACACAAAAGCACCACTTTAAATCTTGTGTTTACCCAAGATGTGCTCATACATTTCTTGGAAAGAACTCAATTTTAGTCAAATTAGACCAAAATGACAGATTAGTCGACAGCCCTACTGTGAATAATTGATGAAATGCCCCTTTAACAAAGCCTGATGACTGGGAAGTTCCTTTTTGTCGCGTCTGTACTCTCTGAATACTTGAATTGTCAGCTCTGAGTATCTGTTGCATTAAACTGAATGGATATAATGCAAAGTTATGCCTTAGAATATCTTTATCAGATACACACACTCACTGATAAGGCCCATTTTATCTGCTGCTCTCATTGATATGGTATGCTATGCTGTCGTATACATTAGCACATGTTGCTTCAGCCGTCCACCCAGTCGCATACAAACACACACACACGTTAATGTGACGATATTTGAAATGTTTTACACTGCCACAATTTAATCCAACTTAGCCTGAGGGATCAATAGAAGAAAATCTGCAATTTCATTCCGGCATTTCAACGCTCAGTCATATGGAGTGATTATTGTCTCCACACTAGCAGAGGCTCTGTCACGCATCACAATAACTCTCCTCTCCTCTGTGAGTTGTTGCATTCACATAACTTATTCTGCTGTTCCACTTTTGTAAGCCGTGAATAACACTGTGTCAAATGACCAAAATATAAATGTAAATATTCTAATCGCTTCCCTCCCTCCTCCTTCCAGCCTGGCCGAGGAGTTGTATCAGAAAGTGAAGAGATTATTTGGTGACCCCCACCAGGCCACAGAAGACCTGAAAGCAGAGGTAATTATAACTTCTAATCTTCACTCTTTAGATCTTCCATGTCCCTAAATTAATGACATGAACTTAATGCTTCCCCTTCTGCTTCCCTAGATAAAAGAGAAGCTCTCGGACCATGAGGTGAAGCTCCAGGAGGCCCAGGATCTACTGCACTCTGCCCAGGGAAAGACGAGGCAGGCTGGCTCACTGGCTGATCAAAACCAAGCTAACCTCACCGCCCTGGAGGTACAGATACACGGCTACACACAAGTTTTAAATATACAAACACAGACAGAAAGCAATGTGCTTGAATGCTAAATTACTTCTATACTCATGGTAACTGTTTTGTCAATCATGTGTAGTCTAATTAACTACTATTCAAATGATTTACTAATTCAATTCTGTCATTTCTTTTACTGTGGCAAGTAAAGGATAAATAGGTAAAAGTTATTGTGCTAAAGAAAGACCGGAACATTGATGGTCAACACTATTGGGTTACTCTGATGTATGACCAGCATCTTACTTGTTTTTTAGAGAGAAACGAGACCTAAAAATGAATTACCAGGTTTTGAACAAAAGGCTATATCTATACTCTGCATTGTTATATTAATATACTCCATGTGAATTGACTGACTTATAACAATGGTTGAGTTTTGGACTATTTGGGGAGTATTGAGCTCATTTTACATGTGATTTTACACATAAAGGACCAGACATGCCAAACCAACATTAAAGAACTAGTGGCAAACTGTTGCGTCGCCTCACGTCGCTTTTGTCTCGCCCAAAAAGTTGCACTTGAACACATCGCAAAGACTACAACTGACAGCCAACTATCATGTACGTTCTGCGCCTGCGTGAGATGAAATAACTCTCCACACCAGCAGGCGGCGGTAGTCTGTATTCGTCATTCGAAAAGGGAAACAGGAAGACCGAGGATTGCAGATATACAAGCCGTTGTTATGATTCGTACGTGAAACAAAGCGGCGTTGCCGACCATTTTCTCACCATTCTCACTCACAACTTGCCTTCATTCGAGACGGCCGTGTCGTTGTGAAAATATCCGTGTGTTGGAATGATCAGATGAGATGAAGAGGAAAAATGAGAAGAGCCTTCTGTGTGTTTCCTCTTGACTTCACTCGTTGGCTTGTTTCCTCATTTCCGTTTCTCTTCCCGTGTTCGGATTCACAGCCAATCAGCCGATTTAACACGCTGAATCAGCTGAAAATCCGCAGACAAGGGCCGACTAGTGCCAACGGTGCGAGACACACTGCAGAAACTAGGGGTCACAGACGCTCACCGACGGCCCAACATGTCAGGACCTTAAGAGTATCTAAACTTTTGGTGTTGGTCTCCTTAAATTAAATACTCCTAAAGAATCCTAAAGAGCTGAGCATCTAACCATCTAGTCCTCTCACTACTTTAAGCCTTTTGCTGATGATTCATCATCAGGGAGAGCTCACAGGCAGCACAGATTCCTACCAGAGCAAAACAACAAGCATTTATCGGGGAGATTATTCTACATGTCCTAGAGGAAGCGTTCTGCAGTGATCTCACACACATACAGTACTCTCACTATCTCTCTCTTTCTTTATATATGTCTTTGTCTCTCCCTGACCCTGCAGTCTTTTCCTCCATGAAGAGTGGAATATGCACACTACTATACACTGGGGCTGTATTAAGTTCACACTGTTTAATCAAATCATCAATTGTGTGTCCCGCGTGTCCTCTAACTGCTTTTGTTATTTTCAATAACTGGAAATCCTTTTTTTCGCATAAAGACGTTATTGGAACTAGTCTGTAGAGAAAATAACAATTTCCTGAGTGATTGCTTTAACACTTTAACATCCACACAGACTCTTCCATACAGTACAACTGGTTTGCAGTGTTCATTACGGATTAAAAACTTCATGAATTGAGGCTGTGCAAAAATGCAGTCAGGCTTATCCTGAGGCAGTTTTTACATTTTGTTTTTATTGTGATAAAAATATATTTATTTACTAAAATTACTCAAGGTTTGGTATGACCACACAGACCAATATTTTCAGTAGAAGAGAAGCTTTGTCAGTTTAAATAAGTAATTTTCCAGCTTCTAAAGTGTTTTGGTTTTTCTCCTTTTCTTTGTCTCATGTCATAATAAATTGAAGATCTTAAGTTTTGGGATTGTTGATCAGACAACACAAGCAATGTGATGACATCACCTGGAGCTTTAGGACATTATAACGAGAGTTTTTCACTATTACTTGACATTTTATAAACCAAACGACGAATTGATGAATGAAAATAATCGTTAGTTGCAGCCCTAATGTTCATACGTTAACGCATCAGAATCTAGTGCAGCTGTTGATCCTGGTTTGTGTTTTGCAGAGGAAGCGCTCTGCAGTGAGCGGGGTGAGACAGGACGCACAGGAGGTCCTCGGAGAAGGAGAACGTCTCCTGGATGAAGCAAACCAGCTTTCTGACAACATCAACAAGGAGATAGAGGTACTGAAGTCAACCTAGTGGAAACCTGTAGAACCCCTCTAACTCTTTTAAACCAGAGTCTATGTTTTGACTTTGTCTCTTTGTTCTTTTCTTTCTTCAATTCAAATCATTTTAATGGCACGAAATGCGTAATTACTACCTAAAATAATTAGCCATGGTGGACATGGCGATATGGCAGCAGTAAATACAAACACCGATTTGAATGAGTCAGTCATTAAGCAAAGTGAGCAGAGCCTCTGTTTCCTGTCTGTAGGACTTGGAGGAGATGGGAAGAGAGCTGAGTCCTCTTCATGACCAGCTGGACAATAAAGTCGGTCACCTCACCGACGGTTTGAGTGGCGGCAGCCTGGCCAATCACGTGCACGATGCAGAGGAGCACGCCAAGCAGCTGAACGAATCTGCTGCCATTTTGGACGGGTAAATATAAACACATTACCACACTCATGTATATGTTCACACCTAGGTAAAGCATACGGCGTCTAGATAGGGCTGAAACTAGTAGATGATTAATCAAGTGGATTATCGATTTAAAGGCTATTAATCCATGATAATTTTGATAATCAATTGATCATATTTATTATTTATCAAGTAATAATTAATAATAATATTTCCCTCATAATTTAGTGTTATTTTCTTTTTAATTTATTAGGGACACAGTTAATGTATGTATTTTGTATATACCCTTTAACACCTTATTTTGGAAAAACGGACATTGTCACACACGTATCCCTCCACTAACGGCAAGTCCATCGCTTGCTCTCCCATCAGCTCGATCTGGGCTGTTTGAAAGCATTACCTTAAATGTCAGTAGGACTATATAGTCACTATATATGGATGATCACAGAGATGCGAGTGACGGCTGGCTTGACCGCAGTGTGATGAGGTTGATCCAACCTCGCAAAAGTGAAGCGATGTGGTTTCTTGACAGTTTTTTGATCTCAGAAAATATCCAAGCTTTTTTCTCAGAAATTTACGACTTCAATCTTGAAAGTTTTTTCTATGAATATTACACCCCTCCCCAGGCTCGCTCATTTTGTTTTAACCTACAACGGCTCTAAAATACTGTCACAGGCTATAGTTTCTCAACTGAGAAGATTTGCTTTTTCTCCTCTTTCATATCCGTGTACTTGATTAGCTTTGGTATTTTGGACCATTGATCAGAAAACACATAATTCACTTATTCCTGTAACTTTGCAATGGGCTTTTTGTCGATTGATTAATGAGACAAAAATAGTCACAATTTAAAGACAAGCATTCAGCAATAAAAGTAATAGTTATTGCCTCCCTAGAAGCAAAACTAGCGTACTGTATTTGTGGTAGAGGTTTCACTGCAGAACTATTTTTAGAAAAGTACAAATCACCTTGACGATCTCTGAGTTCAACAACACATATGAGGTAATGATGGTAAATGGTGTGTCCCGGGAGTGTTCTGCATTCGGGGTTTCATTACTTAACCAAATGTGTGTATAGCACATCAAAATGGAAATAACAAACTGACATCCATCTCTCTCTCTTTTGTCCTCTCTCTCTCCTCGCAGTATTTTGGCTGAAGCTAAAAATCTCTCCTTCAACGCAACAGCTGCCTTCAAGGCCTACAGCAACATTAAAGCAAATGTGGATGCAGCGGAGAAAGAGGCGAAGGCAGCCAAACAGAGGGCGAGTGAAGCACTGGCGCTGGTAAGTGGACACGTATACCAACACAAACACATGCACACACCTATTGTCTAAACTCAAAGCATCAATTTCTTACTTCTATTCAGAACATCTGTTTCAGGGTTTATCCTCTAGAACCCGAGAGTCCGGTACCTCTGATTCTGAGGATTACAATGATACCTTTTTCAGCCCTCTGGGCCTTTGCATTCTGCATTTATCTGTATAGCAAAGATCACTTTGGTCACATATGAGCCAGCCTTATACGAACATCCAGAGCCGGGTTCTGCCCGTTAAAGGGGAGTTTTTTCTTGCCACTAAAAAAGCATCTTGAGATAACTGTTACAATTTGACACTATATACATAAATAGATTGAATTGAATATGAATATTGATCAGTATTCATTGTGTTTATAACTATTTCAATGTTTTGGGGATATTTATGTTATTTGTAAGATGGCTATATGGGAAATAAATCGGGTTTTTTTAAGTAAAACTCCCACCAAACAGCCAATATATAACCAATAAACATGACCAAAACATTGGAGAGTATCTTGGAGAGTGTTGAATTGTATCATAAGTGTTATATTTTAGTGTATTTTCATCGAATTTATAGTTACAGTTGTAGTCAAAGAGTAATTGAATACATTCAGTTGCATCATTGTCTATGGGGTCTTTGTTATAATGGTGATATTGCCTTTGAAATTGAATGAATTTTTTTCCTTTATTGCATCTTCATTGTAACCTTCAAGTTAAAATAGTTTAGTTTACTTACAATTTATTCATATTTCTTAGCTTCTTACCTTTCAAAAGAGACCATATATATGCTTTTAAGCCTTATGGTTGAGGAGCTAGTCCTGATTCATTTTGGGTAGTTAGTTTAGGCGTTAGTTTAGGTTAATGAAGTATCCCATTATTTATATTATGTAATGTTTTCCCTCTTCATGGTTTCCAATACTTTCTTTATTGTACGGTTGTAAACAGCAAATATTCACGACCAACTGTACTGTACTGTCGATGTGTATATATGCTAAATGTAATCCACCTCTTATTCAGGCACTGTATACTGTAAATACCACGTACAGGCGTTCTAGCTATCCAGACCATGAAAGTGTACTCTCAGCACAAGAGCTGGTGGTGTGTGTGTGTGTGTGTGTGTGTGTGTTTGTGTGTGTCTTGCATGCAGTAACAGTAATGTAAGCTCGGGCTCCATTAGTCATGGCTGAGAGATCAAAGCGCTTCTCTGTCCCTCTTCTTCCTCCTTTTTTCCCCTCCTCTCCTTCTTTCATTATCATGACCACACACACCTGAAATCTCCCGTTTCCTTCCTCTGTCCTTCTTTTATTTCTTAATTTATTCATTTTTTTCTGCTTCCCTTCTTTTCCCCTGCTCTTGTTCTTGTTTCAAACAGTTTTTTTTATTCATTCTCCATTTGTTTGCTTTCGTCTTCCTCGTCTTTGATTTTCTTTCCCCCCCCCTTTTATTCTATAATAGTTTATTTCCCTTCTCTTTTCTTTTTTTAGTTTTTTTGGTCCTGTGTGCCAACATTTCACCCTTTTCTTTTCAACTCATCCTGCTCGTTTGCATTTTTCACCTCTGTCTTTTTTCTTTTTTTGTTCTGTTATTCCCTTTGGCAAGAAAGAGGTAAATGGCAGAAATAGAAAGGGCTTAAAAAAGAGGCAAAGAAACAAAGAAAGAGGGGGTTGAAGGTGGAAAATGAATGTGAGGAGAAGTTAAGTCCGCTGAAAGCATTTCTTAGAATATCATTTAGCAATGCAAAGTAGTGTTGCTTTGATCTAACAGAAAGGTAGTATGCAGATTACTGCACCTTTTTATGTGTGACAAAACATATTTTTTAATGCATGTGTGGGATCTACATTATTCTGGAAGCATTTTTTAGTGAAGATATGTTAAGTTACAGATTTTGTACTGTTGCTCTCTCCGTGTGTGTGTGTGTGTGTGTTTGTGTGCGTGTGTGTTTGTGTGTGTGTGTGTGTGTGTGTAGGCTTTAGATCCAGAGGTCCCAGTAAAGGAAGCAGCTCAAGGTGCCCTTCAGAAGAGCCACAGACTGCTAAACCAAGCTAAACAACTTCAAAATGATGTGAAAGGTAACCAATGAGTGTGTGTGTATTCAATATATTGTATGTGACGGACAGTATAACAGGGTTGCAAACAACTCGCTTTTCGGCAAATGCCGCTTTTTCACGTCAGTTTGGGTGACTTGTTTGAATCGTCCAGATCCGAAGAGGGTTTTTTTGTGTTAAAAATGACATGGTGTGTGTGTTTGAGAGAGACAGAGAGAAGGGAGGAGAAGATGGACTATTGCACGCAATGCTTCTGTAAGTTATTAATGACTTACGCCTACTCGGAATCCTGCTTTGTCACTTTTTGACCCGCCCAACTGAACCCGCGATATTTTCTAGTAAGCTCACCCCGAACCTGTCCGCTGAATGTGTGTGAGCGCGCTCAGCTGAGAGGTGGTGTCCCCAACGTTTATAGGCTTAATGAGTGAACGGATGTATGAACTATCTTTACATTGCACTTTCAGAAGTTGAGTTGATTTAGTCAATTCATTCACGTTTTGTTTAATTTAGAGTTATTTTTGGCAAATGTTTATTTTATAAATAATTTAAAACCAATTCATAGGATAGATAACACAAAACATATTCCCTCTTAAAATAACCTTGTTTATTTCCATTGCATTTATGTCTCTAGTAAAACAATACATTAACCATCATTGTGGCATGATGGCATAAACCCAATAAATAAATAAATATAATAGCTAAGGTCTAATGATTATTCATTACAAAAATCCTGATTCCTGATTCCAGTCAGAAATAGGCGTAGTTTTAAGTATTAATAACTATTTACAAAGTGTGTGGGCTAAAATGAACAATAAGCCTAATTCTCCTTTATAATAATTCACTACAGTTTACAATCAGGCAGGCAAGCTCATTCAAATATGCAATAAGTAAGATCAGTGTATATGGTGGAATAGTGGCCTTGGTATGTGCCAGAGGAACCAAATTTTGACTTTTACGGCCAAATTTGTTCATTCTTTTTCCTGTTTACTCCAGATACTTGTGGAATTTCCAGTTTATTTGAGCATATAACACAGGCCTTTGTCTCAAGGGTATATGATATTACGCTGTCACTTCAGGTAGCGCTCTCTTTTTTCACTATACATGTGTTTGCATCCCTGGTATAAGCAGTAAAAGGGGATAGGTAGGCTACTAATTGTTGTTTAAGGAGCTGTAGTCTATAAATTGAGATAGATTTAAGTGCTATCAATGTCACTCTTTGTGTGCATCTCTATGACTTACTGTCAGTCACTCTTCCCATTAGGGAGGTGAGGGATGTGTTTTTATTAATAGGCAGCCTTGGCTTCGAATCAAACCATCATCATCATCATCATTGTTTTTGTTTGTGTGTGTAGAGAATGCCGATGGTGTGGCCGGGCTGAAGGGCAGAGTTAAAGCAGCGAGAGACAAAACCAAAGACCTGCTGAAAGCTGTCAACGGAACCATGGCAACGCTCAACGCTATCCCCAATGGTATGTCTGCACAAATACACAGTGTGGATGAGAGTGAGCGCGCGTGGGAGTGAGATAAAGAGAGAGCGGATCAATATCACTGCGCCGATAGAGGTCAGTTGCTCTGGTAAACTCGACTTGACACATGTCAGTACTCTCAGACACACAGAAATGCACTGCAGTGATAGCGAGGCCGTTGAACCACAGTGATGCACATGGCTGCGTTTGGATCAACACACAGAAAAGTGTTAAATGCAGCTACTACAACGTGTAAAATGGCATGACCCAGAGGTTAACACTGCTTATTTAATTCCAATTCAAATCCCTGTGAGTGAGTAAACACAATAGCGTTACATGTCACGGTCAGATTGTGCTGGAGAATGAATGTTTTCAGTCTGATTTTCACCCGACCTGCTCACAATATCACATGTTTGGTTAGGGCTGATGTTCAGTAATGTTTGTCCACTGATGTGATGGGTTTACAGTTTCAATCATAAACACTTTGATCCTCTAACACGCTGATCTGCATCAAACAAAGATTGGTTTTCATCGCTGGAAATCTACAGGATAAAGAGTAGGGACGTCACTAGAACCGATATTTCGGTACGAACTCGGTACCAAAATTCTAATAATGTCACGGTACTCGTTTTCTTCGGTACTGGAGATGCGATTCTTCCGGATCTAATGGGGGCAGTATACGCAACAAGTGTTCTCATCTGCCGTGAAATGAAGGAAGAAGAAGAACGCCGTAACAGCACGGAAAAAAACAACAACACGAGACGTGAAAGATGACATCTGCTGCAGCACTACCTCCGCCTCAACTCGTTGAGAAACCAAATAGCAAGAGTCGGGTATGGAAGTGCTTTGCGTTCGAGGCGGATTTCCAAGGAGTAATAATAGATTTGTGTGCCACTGTTCTGTTTTGCAATGTTAATAGACGTTTCTTTTTATTTTATTACTTAAAGGCTACATGCCTCTGTTTTTTGTAATGTTCAAATGTTTAATAAAGGAGTGTGTGTTGAATTACATGGGATTATTGTTTTTTTTGTTTTTTTACCGTGTTATCAAATTGGTATCGAGAATCGTGTGAATTCACTTGTACTGGCATCCACTACTAGATTTCTGGTACCGTGACATCCCTAATAAAGAGGATGTAGGGTACGCACATCCAAACAACTTCAACAGGTGCTGGATCAAAAAAGAGAGTCAATCAGAAGATCCTCTCACTGGATTCAGCACCTGTTGAAATAAAAATAAAAAATTAAGCTCCATCATATTCATCATTTTGACTGTACAATATATATCATTAAAAACATCACAAAAACCCATCTATTGCTCCAAACTTATTAATGCTATGCCACTGATAAATGTGTATAATTTGTAAAGCTTTTGTGTTTCTGTTTTTTTTACATTCTTTGACAGACACAGCGGCTAAGCTGGCAGCCACAAAGGTCGTAGCAGCAGACGCTAACGCCACGGCCATCGACGTCCTGGAGCGCCTCGGGGATCTGAACCTGCGACTCCATGTCCTACAGAGGAACTACAGCGATCTGGAGGACACGGTCAACACAGCCAATCAGATGATCCAGGACCCGGAGAAAAACAGTAAAGTTCTTCACTATTGGCTAGTCACATAGTAACATAGTCTAGTAACAGTAGGAATAACTAAAAACAGCAGGGGAATCTGGTATTCTGGATATTACAGTCAACTTTTCGGGGGCTCATTTAGCATTGATTAAGACTTCCTATTTGATTTGCTAATTAGATATTTACCATTAGGGAAAAGTCTAAAGAACTAAGAACTATTACTCTGAAAAATGTTTTGCTATTGAACTGCTTTTGTGTGACAACACTGGTTTATTTCCTGTTTATACTTTACTTACTTAGCCCTAGTCCACATGTACACAGATATTTTTATAAAATGCGTTCTTCCTGTTTCGGTCTAAAAAAAAAAATCCTGTACACACAAGCACGGTTTAAATAATATCTCCGTCCAGATGTAAATGCAAAAACGCAAATGAAGCGCTGTCAAGGCCAATGGGAAGGTTGGGCCACACACACACGTAGTAGCAGTGACCTCCGTTACTCATTCTGACGCCTCTGTTACTCAATATAGTGGAAGAGTAACTGTATATTTATGGTAAATGGACTTGCTTTTATATAGTGCTTTTCTAGTCTTCCAACCACTCAAAGCGCTTTACACTACATGTCAGCATTCACCCATTCACACACACATTCATACACTGATGGCAGAGGCTGCTAAGGTGCCAACTTTGCCCATTAAGATCTAATCTTAATTCTCATTCACACAGCGATGGCTATTCCTTCGGGAGCAATTTGGGGTTAAGTGTCTTGCTCAAGGACACATCGACATGTGACTCGGAGCAGCCGGGGATCGAACCGCCGACCTTCCGATTGGTGGACAACCTGCTCTACCCTCTGAGCCACAGCCGCCCTGATTTATGTGTAAACATGTAAAAAATCCCGTTAGTAAGGTTATTTGACTACGTCTGTTGTTCACGGATGTATTTATGCTGCAGTTGCACGACATGTCGCCTCATTAGTGACGCCTCACAAAGGAGATAATGGCGATCGATCTGACGTTACATGTCAAAAACTCTGTTTTCCTTGTCTACATGTCAACACTGAAAACAGAGTTTCTGAAAATCTTCATCCTGGCCGGAGTTTTACAAAAGCTCATCTTTCAGTGATCTAAAACGCCGTTTGGGTCGGACGAAAGGCCAAGAAAAAGCTACTTTTACAAAAATACCTGTGTTACATGTGGACAAGGCCTTCATTTGGTGTTTTACCTCCTAGACATTCTAGTTTCACAAACAAAGTAGTAACAAAATCTTGAAACTCAGTGCCAGTTGAAAGATTTTCTAAACTCTAAACTCTACTTTATCTTAACTGTTGACTTTTAGGAGATATGAAGTTATTGTCTCAGAGCCACATAAACTGGTGAATTCAACCGAAACCTGATATTTGTTCTCTCTGTCTCTCTTTTTTTTTTTCAATCCCCACAGCCATCAGTATGTATATTTCAATTACTTTAGTATAAGCTCTTATTATTATCACAAGTGGTGCACCAATACCATGTTGTAATTACCAAATAATGATGAGAGTAATGTTACCTCCCTGCCAGCACAAATTCCTATATCCGATTTGTTGGCTTTCCCTTTGAAATAATTTGTCGGAACATTTTCAATCACCACTAAAACGCTGCATCATCAACAGCATTGTGTTAATGTGTTTGTGTTTTGGGCCAAATCAATGTCACAATGATCTGATTTCAACAACAGTATTGGAGCACCACCCATTAGTTTTATGACCATCTTTAATAGCTATACAGTAAACAGTAGTTGCTTCTAATAATGCCTCCGTTCAGTTCGGCTCTGCTCGAGCATGACAGCTCTGCACACTGCAAAGCATGGAACTCTCTTTATTATTTCTATCTCTTTTTCTTAATTTCAGTTTCAAGCCTTTACATGATATAATAGTAAATCGTGTAAAAAATGTCCTCTTTGAATGCTGAGCTACACTAATTGTTCGGCTCTCACTGGCTTCTCCATCTTTCTCGCTCTTCCTCCATATTTCTCCTCCTTTGAGTAATATCTGTGATTTCCTCAGCTGCCATCATTTGTCATCCTTTCCTTGCTCTTTCCATGCTGGCGCTCCACGCTATCTCAGCTGTAGTACACTGTAAAGTCTTAATGATAACGACTACAGTACTGTTCTGTATCACTACTGTACTTTCTCTCTCTCCACAGTCCACGCTGCCGGAGCTAAAGTAAAGGATTTAGAGGATGAAGCTGACAGGCTGCTGGAGAAGCTGCAGCCAATTAAAAAGCTGCAGGACAATTTGAGGCGTAACATCTCACAGATCAAGGAACTGATCAACCAGGCCAGGAAACAAGCTAACTCAGTAAGTTGTCAACACACTGACAAGCCCAACTGTCAGCCTGATCATACTTTAAGAGAGTTTATGTGTACAGTATAACGACACAATCATGTCCTCAACAACAGTTTTACAATCATTTACTTTGATTTCAAATGTAATGTATGGAGGACAAAACCTGCCAAAATCCAAAATGAACAAATAAATACACGACTCGATAAATATATAAATAAATAAATGTGTCATTAAATGTACCAAAAATAATATAAAAAAATATATGTGGGCATTAATTAATTGATAAAAAGTGTCAGAAATTGATATTTCTGTATTGATTTGCTTCTTTATTTACCTTTGTATTAATTCCCCTATCTAAATGTATATACTTTTCTATTTAATTTTCCCTTTTATTTTATTTATTTATTTTTTGCATTTATTTAAAATGTATTTTTAAATCTATTTATTCATTATTTAATTGCGTGTATATCTTTATTATTTTGGCAGGTTCCGTCCTCCATAGTAATGGTTATAAATATCTGTAAATTCACTTTGTATTACATTGCATTGTATAATAAAGCTTGTGCTACATTTATTTTTTTGTATTATTTATGCTGCAGTTTTGGTAACATTGCCATGATTTGAAAGGTTTACGTCAAACTTTGAAAGACACCGCAGACAAGTCATCAGCAGAAACCAGAGTAACTTTAACCCAGTTTTGCATTAGTTTTGTTTCACTACTTATAAAAACAAAAACAAAAACTAGAATACAAGACGAACGCTTTGATGCAAAATTCTTTATATGGATGTTTTCTTCATTTCTCTTCTTTTTCTTCCTTATTCCAGATCAAAGTCTCGGTGTCATCAGGTGGCGACTGTCTCCGTAGTTACCGCCCTGATATCCGGAAAGGGAGGTACAACACCATCATCCTCAACGTTAAAACCACCACACCTGATAACCTGCTCTTCTACCTGGGGTCAGCCAAATATGTAAGTATATGGTTTACTTGGTGTATAGCACAAATTAGCACAAAAACACTACAGTAGTAGACACACCATGTCCTTTCGATTGTAGTGTATGCTCATTCTCACTGATGAACCAGAGCAGTCGGGCCTGAATATCGAAACTGTACTGAGTCAGATCAGTCTCATTATTAATGAATGCACACAGAAGGATTCACAAATGTATTTTGTGATTTATATGTAAATGACTCTCCACAAAAATATTTTTCAATGCACCCAGAAAATTGTTGTTGTTGTAAAAAAAATCCACATATATACATATAGTTTCCGTGTTCATCTTGTGCATGACGTAAATCATACCCTTATGGAGACACGCTCATGTGA
This sequence comes from Sebastes umbrosus, assembly GCF_015220745.1. NCBI lineage: Eukaryota > Metazoa > Chordata > Actinopteri > Perciformes > Sebastidae > Sebastes > Sebastes umbrosus. The sequence continues at coordinate 6,312,017 of NC_051286.1, forward strand.
TTGGCTGAAAAAGAGGGAGACATCTGATTGGCTACAGCGAGCGACGTCAGGGAAGTCTAAAAAAAAAACACACACAAATGCAGTGAAGTTCACACATGACACAGGTTCAACAGTTTGTTTATGAATGTAACAACACCCAAATATTTTTTTGATGAAAATTGAAAATACTTTTAAATACCTATATTTTTATTACATTTATTTTAAACAAGAAATATTTGTGTATGCATCAGAAATATATTTGTGAAACTTTTTTTTTTTTATATGTTATATATTTTTTATATTTATATTTTGTGGAGAGAATCATTTATATATAAATCACAAAATACATTTGTGAATCCTTCTATGTGCATTCATTAATATTGAGACTGATCTGACTCCATAAAAATGTTGTCACAAGGCAGGGGACTGTCACGAGTCGGTCCTCACAAATATAGACAACCCCATTACCAAAAACAGTTTTCTTAACCGTGATGTATCATGTATGTACAGTAGAGGCCTGAAGGTATCAATCAGGATTGTATTTGCACCAGAACAATGTATTACTGTATATTAACACTCATTAAGTCTGTTTGGGTAACTAATCCGTCTTTATGGCTCTGAGGAAGAAAACAATGGTCAAACTTTGTCCTTATATGGCTCTGGTATTATTACTAACAAAACAGAAAATACAGTTGACACGTTCACATTTTTTAAATGTTTCATATTAAAGCATTAATCATATTTAATACAGTGTTGAGGGGCTGTATATTGTGTAGCATTTATCATACTTGAAAATGCCTGTGCTCCAAAAGTGTATGTATGAATACACACAGACACACCCACAGACGTACAGTATATACGCACAGAAAGAAGCACACACTTGTTCCTTTCGCTCAGCCACACACACACACACACACACACACACACACACACACACGCACGCATACACTCCCAGAGTGATTTGTTTAATAGGAGAATAATTAATACTTCTTGACACACACTCACTAACACCCCTATAAGCATAGCACGCTGCTGTTTTAAGGTACCACTGATAATCCCTAAGTGTGCATATGTGTGTGCTATTAAGTATAGGTGTGTGAGTGTGTGTTCATGCATATGTGTGTGTGTGTGTGTGTGTGTGTGTTAAGGAGCAACAGCAATTAACAACAAGTTTATGTTGCTATCTGCTTTAGCCTGATTTCCCCTGAGAAATCACTGCTTTGCTTCATCTGACTGGGATGTCTTGAACGCGCATGCACGTGTGTGTGTGTGTGTGTGTGTGTGTGTGTGTGTTAGTGTGTGTGTCTCACTAATATTCTCTAATAGTGAAGAATTCAGTATGAATAGTAATGCTCCGTGTTTGTGTGTGTGTGTGTGTGTGTGTGTGTGCGCGCACCTCTACCATTTCACTAATAGCGTGCGATGCTAGCTGAATAATAACGACGCTGCCCTGTGATCTGTGCTAATGAATAATCGCCATTACCCTGGAGAGACTAGAAAGATAAGTGTGTGTAGTTAGGTGTGTGTTTGTGTGTGTCATTTGTGTCTTCAAATGTGACTCCCTAATAATCTCTAATTGTGCATAATACTATATGAATAATAATGCTGTGTGTGTGTGTGTGTGTGTGTGTGAGAGTGTGTGTGTGTGTACTTCAGAGACAGCATCCAGATGAGAGCATATGCTCAAAATTCTCTTATTAATTTTTTTGGCTCATACATAAGTAATACGATCATTAATCAAAATACAGCAGGATCCTGTGAAAATCCACTTATAGAGACAGATGGAGAAAACTTGAGCCTTTGTACCCTCAGAATAGACCGGAGCTGGGTGCGAAGTCGCTCCACCGTTCACTCATTCTCTATTCCCTACATGATAAATACTCTATAGGGCTCTCTGTAGTAAGCCATAAATTGAGATTTGGGATACTTATTAATCATCATCTTTTCGCATCAGCGCCAACAGTGTTGCATAACTCCTGTGTTCTCTCATCTCTGGAGCAAAAGCAAAGTGTTTCATTACAATTTTCAACAACAAAAACACAACTTTTTATTGTATTATTTGACTTAAATGTTCCCCAGTTCATTCTTTGATTAGCTGGATAAACACTGTATTCACGCCTGCTGGCCAGAGGTGTATCTGATGACCTCTAGGGAGGTCTGATGATCAGTATGCAGATCTTGCCTGGCTTAAAACCTAAACTCGACCTGTTTTATCTGCTGTCTGATTACAGTGCAGTCATTCACAATGCGTGTTCATTATTATTAGAAATGTATTAAATCAGGATAAACCCTTTGAGATGTTTCATCTTGTTCCCAAACAAATGCTCACAAAACAAATGGAAAACAGAACAATACAAGACACAATGTTATATAACACAACAATGACTACGCCTACTACGTTGTAAAAGTGAAAGTGAAACTTAAAAGCAACACGTTCTAACACGTAAAACTGAATGAAATGTCACTTTTTGAACACAAACAAAAAGGCTTCTTTAGGTTTAGGCAACAAAACTACAACTTCTTTAGGTTTACACAAAAAAAACACTTAGTTTAAGTTCAGGGAAAAACATTGTGTTTTATAACTACGAACATTTAAACATTAAAGCATGTAAACATGTTTTAGTAGAAACCCAAAATACAAGTATGCACCTGAAAATGAGCATAATAGGTTTTCTTTAAGTAAGTGAAATGATGACAGAGAACGGACTTTTAAAGGTAACTTATTCTAATCAGATTTGTGTGAGACTGAAGGGCTTGGAGGCAACTAAATTAAACGTGTGGGTTGTGGGAAAATCCACTGCTAACAAAACTACTTTCACCTGCTTATAACTTCCCTGATTTTACACATGTATGATGCAGTGTTTGGGACTTAAAGTCAGGACATTTAATCTGTCTCTTAAAGTGAGAACTTTAAGGCAATGCAACACTATTACCTGGAGTACCTATTTAATACATGTGCAGAAAACCCACCCCAGACATAACAGATATACAGTATGTCTGTATATACCTTGTGATGGCCAATTACATGTTTAACTAAAATAATGTGGTTTAAAATTGGAGCATACATTACACCGAACCTAGATAACACAGCCTGTATTTCTTCTTGCATCTTTATTTCTCTCTCTCTCCTCCTCTCTCCTTCCTTTCTCTCTTCATTCCCTTGTTGACATGATGACTTATCACGAGCAATAAAGTGCACAATGCCATATTTCAAAAAACAGATTATGTGCAGTACATTCAGCATATGTCTTCTTTGTGTCTCAGGTTGATTTCCTTGCCTTAGAGATGCGTAAGGGGAAGGTGAATTTCCTCTGGGACGTGGGTTCAGGTGTGGGGAGGGTCGAATATCCTCATCACACCATTCATGATGGGAACTGGCACAGAATAGAGGCGTCTCGGTAAGAAGTTCGCACACACACACACACATACAGTACATGCTTTGTTTCTCTGACATATACAGTGTTGCTCGTACAAACTGGCTTTTAAAGCCAACGCTGATGTTGGCTACAGCACAAAGAACAGTCTCATCTTACGTTTCACCTTGGAAATGTTGAGGAGCATAATGATGATACACTGCTCATGCACTCACATTATATTCAGACATACATACATATGCATGACATGCACCCACATACTCACAATGTTAGAAAGGAGATCCATTGTAGAGCGGATACATGCACTTACATGCAAATGTATATCACATAATGTATTTCAAGGTCCCACTTTATGATAAACACGAGCAACCTATTAGTAAGATGCAGAGACACAGTATTTATATTATTTATTTCTGTTTAAGTCCAAAACAAAACTCAGTGATTCAAATTAGATTTTTAAAAAGACTTTTGCATTGCAAACTCTCCAAACTTGAAACATTTATTGATATTATTGCTTTTTCTTTATTATTTTGAGCTTTTGAAACAGCTCTTTTGTATTTTCTTCCTAATTTTCTTTTGGCTCTCTATTAGTTGAATGTACATGTATTTCATACCTGAGATGCAAAAAGAAACCTTGAGATACAGTACAATATTGTTAACATGAAGAATTAATATACATTTTATAAATGGGGAAAAAAAGGAAGTTGATTGGACATTAGAGCTGCAACAATAAATCGATTAGTTGTCAACTATTAAATTAATCACCGACTATTTTGATAATCAATATATGATCATTTTTTAAGAAAATAAAAGCAAAATGTTCTGATTCCAGCTTCTTAAATGTGAATATTTTCTTGTTTTTTTACTCCTCTATGACAGTAAACTGAATATTTTTGAGTTGTGGACAAAACAAGAGATTTGAGGACGTCATCTTGGGCTTTGGGAAACGCTGATCGACATTTTTCTGACATTTTTAGACATTTTATAGAGCAACAACTAATCGATAAATCTGGAAAATAATCGACAATGAAAATCGTTATTTGCAGCCCTATTGGACATGTTGCATACTTTTTACTTTGCTAGTGTATCATGTTGTGTCACTGATGTTCAATATCAAATATTTCATAAAAAAGGACTGATATATTCACCTAACCTTCACTGATCTAACCAACAGCAACCGATGGTGTCAGCAAACGTAACCCAACAACCACACAACATCACATCATTCATGCTGCATGTTGTTTCACTTGGGAAATCAGGAGTTTGCAGCCTTGACAGATGTGTAGCACATCATTACATAGATACAGTGTAATCTAGTAGATCTAATTTTTCTCTGTGAAAGCCAAAGTGGCGCTCTACACACACAACATCCAACACAAGACCCATCCGACACCAAGCAGACGTCCCACCTGCGCCATGCATTACCATCCGAGAGATTTCCCAAATGTGTTTTCCAACGGGATCACACAGACTATAAGTCTTAGAAATGTCCCCCTACTCGACACAGAAACGCTGCTCCTGCTTTGAAAACAAACTCCCAAGGTGGGAGATTAATTTCACTTTACAGCTCAGAGGTTCTACTGCTACAAACTGGTTCCTCTACGTGTTTCTATCATTCATCTTTAGCACCAAGAGTCCATAAAAACTGATTCCAAGTGGCTCCAACATCTTCAGTCATCGTGAATGTCTTCCAGGGAACAAAATAACATCAAACCCACTCTCTGTTTCTCCTTCTCTCTGTCTCCAGTAATGGGTTGAATGGCACCATATCAGTGTATCCTCTGGAAGGCTCTATGGCTGGTATGATGCCGACCCCGGCCAGTGCCAACTCGCCCACGGCCTACACCATCTTGGACGTGGACCAGAACGCCTACCTGTATGTAGGAGGAATACTCGGCACTGTCAAGGTATCTGACTGTTTGTCTGTGTGTAACAAAATCAGGAAAGCTCTCTGTCTTTTTTCTCATTATTTTCCTCCTTCTATCTTATAGAAAGCCGATGCAGTAAGAACAACAACGTTCACAGGCTGCATGGGGGAGACCTTCCTGGACGGTAAACCTATTGGACTGTGGAACTACAGAGAGAGACAGGGAGACTGTAAAGGATGTGTTGTCAGGTATACAAACACTTACTCACACGGTTTTCATATATTTTTTATATATCTTTTAATATTCAAGAGACCACTTCATCATCTTTGCAATTTCTTTTTGACAGTTGGATGGGAAACAAAGCGATAGTAAAATTGGACTATTTCTTATCTGTTATTTTTTTTAGCCCCCAGCGTTCAGACGGCGAGGGGATAGTTCAGCTGGATGGTGAGGGCTACTCCGCAGTGGGACGACCCACCAGGTGGAACCCCAACATTTCCACCGTGACCTTTAAGTTCCGCACATTTTCCTCCGAGTCCCTGCTCATGTATCTGGCTACTGAAGATATGGTATGTATGCAACAAAGTGAGAGGGAATGAAACCCAAGTGATTATAACTCATGTAGATATCAGGATTCATAGCCAGGACAAACTTTGCTTTGCTTGCATAATAAAATATTTTACAGGTACCATCCTTACTCAGACTGACGTAGAATCAATGATAATAAAATGTCTATAAACAGATTCTGCATTCATATGCAGAAACGGGCAGTAACGTTGGAGCAGGCTTTGGTTGAATGCAGGTAAACCGTCCGCGTGGAGTGCAAAAGAGGCGGGACGCATTGGCCAAAATGCAATCTTGGAACCCACCGGCAGGGTCTGAAATTAGCACCCATCAAATACGGGTAAATTGTTGATCGTCAGGACATCCGCCACTTTGGCGGACAGAGAAACGTAAGCGATGGGAATCGAGGATAGGTTCCCAGTTGTCCGATTCCGTGGCATATCATGCCTCTGTGACTATTGATTCCTCTTCGATGTTTTCCAACAGTTACTCATTCAGAATGACTCATACTCACGCTGTATCATGTTTCAGTTTGTTTACGACTGGAGCTATGGCAGAGAGAGAAAAAAAGCGAAAGCATGGCGCTATTACTACTAAACCTGAGTTAACGCACTCTATTATTTCTTTGATAATGCTACATTGTGAACAACAAATCCGTGTTGAAATCAACAGGAAGAGAGCTAGTTAACGTTACAACGGTACGGTACACGTCGTCTCTCCATCTCCAACTCCAGTCTCGCGTCTCAAGTTTCTAATAACACTGTAAACAATGAGCAGCGCACCGAAAAGGAAGTCTTGGCCTGGATATCCGCTGGCTACACCAGAACACCAGAAGTATAGCCCCTTGCCCCCAGAGGCTTATCTGTTGTCATATCAGTCACATTTTTGAACAACAAAAAGTACAATAAACAATACACAATCAGGTTTAGAAAGTTAAGACACTGCATACTGACGTGTTCTTTTAAGAGCAATGCTCAGAATGTGCTTTTTTAATGTGAAATCCAGTTTTAGTACCCATATTTATATTTAACCACCTCTTCAGTCGGTTGGGTAATAAAACTTTTAACCTCTGGGATAAACATATAAAACAACCTTTTGCTGCAAAACACTGTTATTGGATTTTAAATGTCAGTACCTGACAACACTTCTCCCTCCCTGCTGTCTCTATAGAAGGACTTTATGTCCCTGGAGCTGTCAGAGGGCAAGGTGAAGGTGAACTTTGACCTTGGATCAGGAGTGGGCAGCGAATTATCAGCTAGCCGCCACAATGATGGACGCTGGAAATCCCTCACCATGTCACGGAACAAGAAACAAGGTAAGCACAACAACAACAACATTGGACGAAAACAGTATAAATGAGATTTGATCATCTGAAACAAACCAAATGAGACTAAACTGCGAATACAAAATGCTTGAGTTTCAAAGTATATTCTCTCTCTCTGCCTGTTCTGTTGTTATTTATGTCTCTTTAACTGTTTACAAAGCCACGGTGACCGTAGTGGACATCGACAGCGGTGCCGAGGAGAAGATACTCACCACATCTCAAGGTTCAGCTACTGGTCTGAACCTCAGGGAGCACCAGAAAATCTATTTTGGAGGGCTGCCTACCATTGGAAACTACAGGTACACACACACAGTAGTAACACATTCATGTGCACATTTAAACACTCACATATACAGTACTGTACATGTCTTTATTGTAAAGCAGGCCATGATATGTAATGTATTTCTGATATATTTCCTTTCATTCAAAGTGAAAGTAGGATCGTTAATTTTTTGAAGATATGTAGATGTATTAAGTCTTTCTAATTCATATGTGATGACATTTTAACATTTTTTTCACAATATAAAACACATTTGGAAATTTCATTGCTGTAAAATTAAACTCCTGAGGTTGTTTTTCAGTTTTAAGGTCTTTACACACTGGCGGCATTTTTTTTTTTTCATGCGATAAATTTGTGCGTCAATATATTTTTTCGAACTGTTGTTTTTGTCATAAGTACTTTCATACAGAATATTATGCGGTGATAGAGCGGCCTAATTGTTTTCCGCAACGAGGTTGATTTATCTGAGCTTTTGCACCACGAATAAAGGCATCAATCAATCATGTTGTGCGGAACCGGTTGAATTGTACCTATGAAACAACAACACAGAGGCTCCATAGTCTGAACCAAAGTCTATATATATATAAAGATGGAAGGACGCATATCCATTTCCTCCCACTGTACAGAAGTGAAGCCTGAATATACTGGATAATGGAGCTGCCATCTTGAGATTTTGACGTATTTTGGAGCCAAATTGACAAGTTTAGATGAGTCATTAGTTGAAACTGTGTTTGTGACGTGTGCTAATGTTTTAATATCATGTTTTGTCTTAACAGCATGACGGCCAGGTAAATAAATAACTAAACACATCTCATAATCAGACAGTACACGTATAGTACATGTTATTGTATATCTCCCTCTGCATGAGGCTAGCCATGCTGATGACGCTGTACAGCCCACAGTGAATGTGTATGTGTGTTTGTATCCTGGCTGGCCCCCCGAGGGCTCCCGCTCCACCACACGGCGGCTGTAAATCACTTCCTCTGTCCTTTTTATTAATCTGAATGTGATGTTTGTCTGTTCAGCAACATTTAAGGTGGAATTCCTCACATTTATGACTATGCCTTACAGGCTTCATTGGCATAATCATATTCAAATTGTGTTTTAGATGCGAATCAAAGTGTCTCCACCAATTTTTTTTTGTGGCTTTACAAGCAACAGTTTTTGCTGAGCTACAAAAATAATTCACTGAAAACAATTAGAAAGGTGCATTATGCTGCTAATAACATGTTCAGTGTGATCACAGCACAAGATTATCTGTTTTCCTTCCCTCTTTAATAATACTGCCACCTGGACAATACCCGACATTACACAAAAATCAATTATGCTAATATAATATAATAAAATCTTGCTTTATTAATATGGACAAACGTCATATTCACATTATTCTTGTTGTTGACGTCCAACCGTCACTCTGCTTCTGGATACATGATGCAATAGCTTCACTGCTGCAGTAATTCAGCTTTTTTTTTTAATTATATTACACTGCTGAGAGAAGGTTCGACATTTCTTCTGCTGTCTATTAAAACTATTATTATTTCTTTACAGGTCAGAGGTCACTCTGAAGCGGTATGCTGGCTGTCTTCGGGAGATTGAGGTCTCCAGGACTCCGTATAATCTCCTCAGCAGTTCAGATTATACCGGGGTCACTAAAGGATGTAATGCAGAGGTAAAACAGTATATTAAAACTCTCAAGACACTCAGATTATATTACAGAGATATGACTGTCTACTTACGTTTATTACTTACTGAAGATACGCTATAAAACTCCTTTAGTGTTTCTCACTAGTTCATATTTTAATGGAGTTAGTAGAGCATGTAACAATCTGTTGAGTACTATCTGTACTGTATTTGCACAATACACTAAAAACCCTCTCTGTATAATAGCGTTAAGATTATCTACTCAGAGTGTTACGTTCTGCTATTTTAAGTGATTTATCATAAGCAATCTGTTTCTTTTATACATTGCTTCAGGAAGTAAAAGTGTTTTTCTGTAAAACATAGAGTGAAGGTCAGAAATGTAATGATCAGTTCGAACTATCTAATGGCTTTTTCTCTTTCCATGTACGCAACTATCCTAACAAACAAACACTTCTTCGACAACCTTTTTATGTTTGCGCCATTCATGCGCGGTTACACAAACACACATGCACTGAGTCTACGTTGGAGGTTTTAAAGCAACGCAAGACCTTCATTCACCATGATTTCTATACACTAGTGCTATTCATTCGTACACACATGCAGGCATGCTCGTGGAGTGTATAAAGACTGTATGGAGGATTATAAAGGCCCAGGGTTGAGTGGATGGAGAGTGAAGGTCTTTTTCTTCCTCTCACTTTTTCTTCCTTCACCAACAACTCTGATACAAAGATGAGCGTTTCTGTGTGTGTGTATGTTTGTATGTGTGAGTATTTCCACTTTGCAACCACAGTCAAAGTAGTGAGAAGTGGATGACGGCACATTTTCTAGTTTTTGTAAATGTGTCTAAATGTTGTCTCTTGTTAAAAGAAGCCTTGACTTAAAGGGCAACTTGTGCATTTTGCAACCTGGACTCTATTTTCCATATGTTTGTGTCTAAATGATTAATAGGGACAACAATTCCTGATATTGGTCCAGTATTGAGGGAGAGCGCTGCAGACGGCGGCCGCTCACAGGCTGCAATATGGTGCTATCGGGGCAAGCTGGCTTGTTTTTGCCATGACAGGCTCTGACTGTTATTATAAGCGTCTGATATTATGGAAATAGTCTCGCTCAAGGAGATGTCTGAAATCTGGCGAGGTGACGTGTTGCCGGAAGACAACGGTGGAATAGTGGAATACATCCCTGGTGGACACACTACGAGTGGCAGCCGGGCAGAGTTTGTTGTGTTAGAGTACAGAAAGCGTAGCTTAGTGTTCCCTAAAAGACTTTCAATGTCATGGCTGAATATTTAGATGATTTCCACAATGTGACAAGCTCTTTGAAATCGATTGCCGTACAAATTTGTTTGAGCCAGAGTATACGGATATTCAGATTTCACACAACGAGACTTCTCCTTGAGCGGAACTTGGATACAATAACAAACAGACCAAATCAAGACAAAGGTAAGAAAATCGTTTTATTTCTCGGTAGGGACCTTTCCATAATGCTGTCAGACACTTATAATAACAGTCTGAGGCTGTCAAAAACAAGTACTTTTAGGGAACGTGACGTTACATTTATGCTGCTCACTTGCCCTCGCAACTCGTTTAGTGGCCTTATTTCTCAAAACTGGACCAATTTTGTCCCCATCGGTCACTTAGACACAAAAACATGTGAAAAAAGGGTCCAGGTTGAAAAATTCACATAATTTTGATTTTCTAAACTTATTTTTTTCACAACTTTTGTTTTTCAAATCCTTTAACAATTCATCTACTCTCTGCTGTATACTAAAATACGTGTAATTCTCTCCGTCTCACAGAACCTGTACACCGTCAGTTTCTCTAAGCCGGGATACATGGAGCTGGGTGGTCTGTCGCTGGCGGCCGGCACAGAGATCAGCCTGTCGTTCAGCACGCTGGCAGACACCGGGATCATACTGCTGGCTGTAGGCGGAGCTTCACCAATCGGCCAGCAGGTTCGTCTATTCATCTATTTTGTTCATTTAAGCTGTGACTTCCTTAATGTAGCGCTTTATTTTACAGGTCCATGATTTCCAAATAATTTCTAGGAAGTTTCCTGCAATGAGATTTGTGATTTGGTACTAATTTTATGGGGAAAAAAAGGAATTTCCTTGAAATAAAAATAAAAATGTAACTCTGGTTGGCTCTCTCACTCCTCATGCCCAAACCTAACCAACCAATCCAGCCAATGAAGGCTTCCAGGTAATGACGGGAAAGTCCGATGATGTCATCCTGCATAATAATAAGCCATGTGCCCCTGTTTGTTCCACGGAGAGTATGTATTTTGGAGCAATGGGCTTTCAGAATAATGGGCAGTCCCCTTTGTTTGTACGTTCAGCTGCACTGACAAAAAGACCCTCTGGGTCTGGGTACAGAGAATTAATTGAAACTGATTAATTGGAAGTTTACAAAATTAACACTTTCTCTATTTTCCATATAATTAGTGCCACATTACTTACTTCTTTCTAGGAAACATCTTTGAAATCATTAAGAAGATATTCAAACCCCTGACACAAAGACTTACCAAATTAATATACTCAAAAAAGTGAGTGCGCGGATTAAATCAGCATCACTTTTGAGGGTGTTGCTGATGTACTTGTTTTCCCGCAATGCAATGCACAAAGGAAATGGAGGAGATACACTGCTACAAACAATTGACAAAATGTGTAATATTAACAGCAGACCTCCGGCATAGAGAGGCATCAGACAGGGGCAGTTTGGCTCCCATAGTAACCCAAACTCAGTTTCTCCTTGATGGGTATTTTCTATGAAACTTCCCAAGAAAACACACAGTTACATATCAATCGGAAAACTTAGAGACCCCTAAAACAAAGCGTTAATCCGTTTATTCTCCCATTTTTCTGTCCCATCTTTCCACCACAGGCCCGAAACGCCAACCTCCTCAACACCAAGAGGAGACGCAGACAGTCTGGAGAGGTGGGTTCAACACATGGACACACTCATACACACCCAAACACTGAACCCCTCTCTCTAAGTGAATGATGTTTTCATAAGTGCATATTAATGAGATTTGCATTTTTTGGCAACTGGGCTAATTGGATTGTCTTTTATCCAAAACACACACACACACACACACACATACACACACACACACACACACACACACACACATAAATGTCCATTGACAGATAAATAGTAGCTATCTTAGCTTTTAGCTGACCAAGCACACACACTCATACGTGCACACAAGCACTCTTTCTTTAAGTGAATGAAGTTTCCATGAGTGCATATTAATGAGATTTCAGTTTGTTGGCAACTATGCTGATTAGATTGTCTTATGGCTAAAAACACTCTCACTCAACGCACACACACGCATATATTGACACACATGCTAACACACACACGCACACATAGATGCTTGAAGTCTGATACAGCCCTCTTTCATCCTAATCACTGATAAATAAACAAATACATTCCTTTATCTCTGCTAGAAACAACATGTATTTGGTGTTTGCACGTGCATTCATATTTGCAGGCATATATGTGTGTGTCTGTGTACACACTGTTTGTGTGCATGTTTTAGCATAATGTGTGTGTGTGTGTGTGTGTGTGTGTATCTCAATGGTATCAGGCCGTTGCTCACATGAATGCAAAATTGAAAGTTTATGTATGTTTATGTGAGTGTGTACGTGGATGTGTGTGTGAGAGAGGACAGAGGGTTACCTCTAGCTTATCCATCATCACCGGTTGTTGGGCGCATAAATCTATTTTTACTAACTATGCTGGCAGGCTGTGTGTGTGTGTGTGTGTGCGTGTGTGTGCGTGTGTGTGTGTGTGTGTGTGTAGGTGTGTGTGTGCACCGAGAAAGGTTAAGCGAGGTTAAAAACACCATCAACTCAACTTGGCCCTGACTAATGGATGTTTTAGAGAGGGACAGAGAGACAGGGGAGAGAGAGAAGGGGACAGGAGACAAAGGATGGAGGGAGAGAGGAGGGAGATTTAGAGGTGAACGGAAGGAGAGAGGCGAAAGAGCAGAGCGGGAAAGAAGAGAAACGATACGAGGGAGGGGAGGATAACAGAGCAGAGGAGAGAAATGAAAAGATGGGGAGAGTTGATTGTAGACAGACAGAAAGAGAATGGTCACAGAGAGGAGAGATGAAAAGAAAAGGAGGAATGAAGAAGCTTGGAGCAGAATAACGGGAGATGAAAGAGAGTAAAGTGAGACGAGGGAGAGAGAAAAGATGACGCCAAGAGGAGAGAAGCTTGTCCATTCACAAAATATAAGATATTCACTACAAAAGCGTTTGTTGTCATAGAAAGAGATCAGAGAAGTGGAGGGACGGCCGTGTTGATTGTGAGAGCTGCTCACTCCTCTATCTGAAACAATTGTTTTAAGACTTTGCCGACCGATGGAAAGAACTAGGTTTGTTTTGTAGCTGCAGTGCTTCTAGTAAAAGTAAGAAAAAAAAGGTAAAGTTTTGAGTTACGATTTTTCCATTTAATAATATTCATTGTTGTTTGCAGGTAACCTGACTGTAGGATTAATTTGAGCACCGGTGCTGCACCATCCTATAGTGGAATTTGATTTGTTTAACAACCTCTGACCATTTGAGCAGAACACAAACTTGCAGTATGCAAGATGACAGCTCTCCACAAAGGTTCATCTTTCTGTAGTGTTGGCTAATCGCAGCAGTCAGCCACTTGATATTTTCTATAGACCTCTGCACACACGTTGGCAACAGAAGTGACGTTTTGCCCCAGCCATCCAGACGAGTTAACGAGCTTTAAACATTGAATTAAAACCACTGGCCACTGAATATTGGGCCACTTGCTAATGTCTTCTACCCACTCACTAATAGCGCACGGATCTGGAAAGTCAATGTGTTTATGTTGCATTCACGATCTTTGGTGGTTAATGCCATTGCATATCTTGACAAGCTATAGCACTCCGGCATACATCCGTTGCCAAACTGTGCGCGCACACTTATCTACGTCATCATTGTTTGCAAACTGTAGAAGTGTCTATAGGGCTGCAACTAATGATTATTGATGAATCTGCCCATTATTTTCTCAATTAATTAATTGTTTAGTCTATAAAATCAGAAAATAAAGTCAGAAAACTGTGAAGAATGTTCATTACTATTTCCAAGACTGCAAGCTGACAAGCAGCAGTCACAAAATCCAAAGATATTCATTATACAAGTTTGAGTTAGAACCAACAAATCTGGGGGGATTTGTGCTTAAATAAGACAAATAGGACACAATTGTTGCATATTAGTTTCTGTGGATTGTTATTGTTATAACATCATAGTCTAAAAATGACAAAATACTGATATCAGTGTTAATGTACATCAAACCAACCTCCCTCAAAAGTACACCGGCAAACTTAAAAAGCTAGTTCTTATGAGATTATGAAAGGTCTCACACACGACCTGCTAACTCTGAACAAATCCTCTGGCTCTGTTTGCTGTGCCAAATTGAAAAATGCAATCCCAAAACAAAAGTATACATAAAACATTAGCTCCAAGGTGTGTTGTTACCAAACAGTTTTACAATGAAGACATTAGATTGGTTCATACATATTGAACAAACGAGAAAAACCCCGTCTGGATTCTGCTGTACTTCTACAACCTTACACCAAAACCGGCACACGCATGAAACGCAACGCCAAAATATAACCATACATGTAGAAACTTCAACAGATTTAAAATACTGAAGGTAGCAGAGATGTGTGTGTTTGTTTTGTATGTGAATGTGTGTAGGTCTTTGCACGCGTGTTAGCGACACACTGTCACGTATTTGGTTTCATGATTGTACGTCTACATGCCTGTATGTGTGTGTCTGTGTATGTGAGTTCATCTGTGATTGTCTGCCTTTGTCTGTATGTGTGACATGTGTCTGTGTGTTTGTGTGCGTGTCTTTGTATCTGTGTAAGTGTGTGTGAGTGTGCGAGACGGCGCGGCGAGAGGCATGTTGTAGCTACATCTCAGTTCAATTTGTCCCCGACCTCAAATTGAAATTCCATTTTCAGGTGGTAAATTGTCTCCCACTTCGCCCTCTGGCACACAGTGAATTAAAATTCAAATTAGCCTGACCCTGCACCGCTGCTCTCTAGCACCTCGCTATCCTCCTCTCTCTCCTCGTCTCTATCTCGCTCGCTATTTTGCTCTCTGCCCTCTCATCTCTTCCCCCTATTATCCTCTCCTCTCTGTTCCTCTCATCTCTTGTTATCCTTTCCTCCCCGCTCTCCTCTCCTCCCCTCTCCTACCTCCCTTATTTCCCCCCAATTTCTCTCTATATATACCCCCACACCTCTCCCTACTCATCTCCCCTTTCGCCTTTGACTTTTCTCTGCTCTTTAATCCCCCGTCTCTCCTCCCTCCTGTTTCTCTTTTCTCCTCCTTTCAGTTCGTATCTGTCTGTTTTTACCTCCTCGTCCTTCCTTTCTCCTCCTCTCCTCTTCCCGACAAACATTTACAACATTGCAACATGCAGGAAGTTTAATCCAAGTTTCAATATTTATAGTGTGATGATATAACACCGGAAACAATCTTAATGGAACAGTTTTGAACAAATTGATGCTGGTTTCTGAAGTTTCTTTTCAAAAATATCTGGCTGCTGAGGTTTTAAATGTGGACGTATTCAGTCATATTGATTCATTGTTTTGTGGTATTAAATTGCTCTTATTCAGTTTGACAAAAAAATCTCAACAAGGTCTACTTAAAAGCTTTTTTCAGACATTTATTCCACATTAAAGGGAGCTGAAAGCTCTTGAAAATATAGTAGTGTACATGGTGCTTTGTACTTGATGTCCCTGAGCGTAATACTTATGAGACTGAATGCACCTTTTTTGACACATTGAATATTTTATTTAAAGTTTATCAACCCTATTTTATCCATATTTTGATACAATTTATCTTATAATTGTTATAACTGTCATTAATGTTTATTTTATTTATTATGATTAATTAATTTTAATTAAAAAAATACTTTTTCTTTTCATTATTATTATTATTATTATTACTATTATTATTATTATTATTATTATTATTATTATTATTATTATTATTATTACTATTATTATTATTATTATTATTATTATTATTATATTATTATTGAGAGTTGGGTGAGAGAGAAGGGGCTGGGAGATACCATATTACTTTCGTTAATGTTTATTTTATTTATTATTATTTCTTTTATTTAAATTTTTTTGAACTATTTTTGCTCTTATTATTATTATTGTTATTTTATTTTAATGTTTTTCCTTTTTGCATTGGCAATGGTTGAGGGATTGTTGGGATTGAGGGGGCTGAGGAGATACCATAATATGGAGGGACAATCATTTACATTTGTACTTTATTTGTATGTTTCTGTTCACTCGATGTTCCTTCCAATTTAATATTATTGAGAAAAAAAAGAGAAAATATATTCAAATTTAATAATATATAATATGTTTGTTTTGTCAAACTACTAGAGTCAATGAATGAACGTTCACTCAGCTCTTAGGTGATTTCTAGGAAGCGATCTCTAATCTGATTCTTGTTGGCAGTTTTATTCATGATTTTATAATTGCATTTTTGTTTACTTCTGACCTTGTGAGACATTTTGTGTTATCTGTTTTATGTTTGTATTAAGTAACACACTGTTTTTATGCTGCCTACCTTGGCCAACAGACTCCTGAAAAGAGCTTTCTTATCTCAACAATGTTTTCTTATTTAAATGAAGGTTACATTTTCTTATACATCCACCCACGCTTGCATTGTATGGCTCTAACATTGGTGCAGATGGTTATAGCAACTTCTGCTCAACATAAATACATAATAGTCTCTATATATATAGTATAATATCTCCTCTACTCTAGCTTTTTCAATCAGTTATGTTGGATGAATTGTTTTTTTACTTGGTATAAACTGTATAGTGTTTATAGTGAAAGCCTTTCTCTCGTACATCAACTTGAACTTTACCATCTACATTTCGTTTCCAGCTCTGGGTCCTGAGAGTTTGGATGTGCAGATTTCCACAGCTAATAAAGTTTATCTCTGACTCCTGCAGCCCTACCTCTCAGTCATGCTGAACAGAGGCTCTCTGGAGGTCTTGGTGTTTACCGGCAGCCACAGTCCGCGTCGTGTCATCAGACGACCTGAGCAAGGCATACTGAATGATGGGAGAGAACACTCGCTGCGTATAGAGAGGCTACCTGGCAGGTTGGTGTTCATATCGTTCCTACCTGTCGCTGTTGAAGACTTATACTCTGCATGAATCAGTATAATCCTATAATCTGTGGGTGCTTTCCACCAGATCTTTTGCAGTTCAGGTGGACGAGGAAGCCAAGAGGGAGGCGGCGCTTCCCAACGACCAGCCAGTGAGCTTGCAGCGCGTCTTCCTCGGTGGTATTCCTGCAGACGTAGAGCAGACGTCCAACAGAGTCAACGTCCCGTTCCAGGGATGTATATGGAACCTCATGGTCAACGCTGTGTACGTAACATCTCCCCTCTATATGCACTCAGAATTTTGTATATTTACTGAAACACTTAGATGAAAATTGGCTTTTTCTTGAACCTGAAATATTGTTGAGCAGAGCACTTGGTCTAATTCATCTCCATTAAGATGTACAGTGTGTTCTGGGGGTCATGATCATGCTTTGGTCTTTTTGAAGGACCAGTATTTGAACAGAGTAGAGTAAGTTCAAGTTCTTTATTTATCAGATGCACAACAATGACAGACAAGCAGTCGTTGGCAATGCAAATCTTAAGTCTCAAGCATCCTCCAACAATGCTCATTAAATATGTATAAAAAGAAAAATAAGATCATGCAAGTAAAAACAAAATGAGACTCTAAATGTAAAATAGTTCAAGTTAAAATACAGGATAAAATACAACATAAATAAAGTAAATATAATAAATAAAGTAATATAAATTAGACAGTAATTACAAATGAACTGAATGTAAACAGGTTGTAAATAACATTTTTATTTGTATTTTTATACATCCACATATAGTATGTTTCTGACATCACAAGATCAATATGGAGTAAAAGAACAGTCAACTTTTGATTTTGGATAATTCTCTTAAAACACTGACACAGACAGAACTGACCAATTTACTTTACTTCAGTGAACTTAAACTGTTCACCATAAATACGCCGTATTAATACTCGTGCTTCAAACCGTGCAGCGTTCCCTCATTGCCCTAATGTTTACCCAATTATGTCTTCTGACAGCGGACGACAGACTCATACACTGCTGAGTTAAAGTGTTGTTAATATGAGGTCATGATGATGCTACTGATGATGATGATGATAAAGCCAGCGTGTCTTTCTGCCTGAACAGCAGTAATAGAGCTGTCCAACATCATAAACATACTCATAACTCAAATTACACCCCTCTCTCATCTTTGTTTGTGTCTGTTTGTCTATCGTTCGCCTAATTTCAGCCCTATCACCCCGACACTATAACCTCTAGCTAATATACATCTGTCTCTCTTTCTTCGTTCTATCTGTATTTTCTTGGAATTTAGTTAAGAAGTGTTCACACTGCGCACAAAACAAATTGCAGAGACAGTGTGATTCAATACAAAGTGTATGAAAACACAAACAGATGCAAATCTGCTTTAGATGGCGCAAATTTCCACCCCTAAAAGCCACTAATTCTGTCAGTTACAATGGTGATAGTCAGTTCAGCCTGAAGATTCAATGTTACAGATGTGTCTGTACATGCAGTGTTTCCCCGAGATTGACTGTTTTGGTCTGGCGGATGGGCCCGGTTCTCAAATTTAACACTTTAAACCTTCTTTAAATATTCATCAGTTACTTTTTCAAATATTTATCAGCCACTTTACAAAATCCACATGAACCACTCTTCACATCGGCGTAAATTAGATTCATCACACAGCACTTATTTAAAAAGAAAGTACATCACTTTTAGAGCTGGTTCTTCTGTTTCTCCGTTATTTACAGTGGTGAAGAACACCAGGAGTAAATGCCAGGAGTCGAGTTTTCATTTAAAATAAATTATGACTGGTGTTTTAACTTCATGTCAAATTAATCAGAGCACACAAGGCCAGATAGCTTCCTAAGTCAACACATGACCGGTTGCTGACAAGCAATTTAGTTTTAAAAGGCTATTTTTTAAATGGAGTCTGGCGCAGCGCTCACTCCACATAAAACACACCGAGGCTACATTACATCACTTCCAGCAAACTTCTCGGTAGAACAATGAGAGCAAAACACCGTCACCGATCTGTTTTACCCAAATATTCTCTGTACTCTCTACTACGAAGCGAGTTCAACATACTCAGGGTATCTTCTAGTCACTTATATAAAAACATAATTCAAAGCAGTAAACACCTGCAGCATACAGCCAGCTGTCCTTTCTGCATTTGTCAGTTTAAATTGTGTTGCTTTCAGCCTGGATTACGACTGTAACTTCTTTGTATTTGTGTAATATTATCATACAATCTGCGCACCGAGCTGGTCAGTAGGCGGTGCTTTCATACGAGTTGATTTCTTATCTGGAATATAACCTGCTCCGGAGCAGGTTAGGTGTTCAGCATAAGTTACCATGGCGATATACCCCGGTAAGAAGTGATCCACCTTCGTAGGATGGAAAACCTTCAAGGGTTAACCCTGAAGTTACCTCGCTAACCCCAAATCCTGCTTCGTAGTACAGGCCTCTGGTGTAGATCAGCTAAAAACACAAAAACATTCACTACCGAGCCTGTTTGTAATCGGCAACGTTATTTTGTCTTCACTTGTTCAACTGACTTTAGCAGTTTAAATAACAGACACTTTGTCCTGCTGTGAATTACACAAACACTTGCCGCTGCAGAATGAATATAAAAGAAACGCAAGGGGGATATTTGGCATTATTTTTGGTATTAAAAACAAGGTTTTTGTTTGGCTTGGCAGGGGTTCTCTTACAATTATAGCGTAAACACTGACATGTACAAAACACCTGTGCTGTATGCAAATTTAAATGGACTGCACAAACAGTGCATTTGTCAAATTCATGCTAATAAAGGAAGGGGAAAATGTACTGTAGCATTCAGTCTGAACACACCTCAACAGCTCCCTGTAATTTCAGCTCATTCTGACATTCCTGTTTGTATCAGCTAAAATCAATACAAACATAATATATCCTTAAAAATGTTAGAGGAAAATGTTGTTCTTTTTTGTTTTCTGCACAAGCAAATAGGGGCACACCTCGGATGTTACGCTTCAGCAAGACCGTTTAGGAAAAGCATCTAGAGATGAGCAAAAAAAAAAATCTTTTTATCATATTGAGGTAGCTGTGCTCTGCCCAGTGCAGACAAACTGGCTTATTTTCAAATCATTATAGTGTAAAAAAAACAACATCCATGGGGTTAATTTATACTCTAACATTGGAAGGGGTGGGGGAGACATACACAATTAAATTAGGAATGAGAACCCACATACAGTTCATGCTTGATCCAGTCATTTTAAATCTAATCTCCCGTCCATCTCTCAGTCTCTCAGATTTCTCCCTGCCCGTGTCCTTTGAGAATGCTGAAATTGGCCAGTGCCCCAACCTCGCCCCTGCGCCGCCTCTTCTGCCGGACGAAGAGGAGCTTGAGAAGGAAAAGGAGGAGTCAAAGCCACTCAGGCCTCCACCAACTACTCCAACTCCAGCTCCTGCTGCTGTAAGTGGCTCAAATGAACGTGGGAACACACACATAAACACACTACTAAACACTCATGGGCAAAACAAAAGGTATTCAAAATTAATGAAATATGTAAGAAAGTAATGTATATTCATATTATACTGGAGGGTTTTATTTACAGTAATATAATGGTCAGTAATTTTGTGTAGGCGCCCTATTTTAATCTGTTGGCACATGTACATACAGATTAATGTACCGTAAAAAAAAAATCACATACGCATTCACATTTACAGAAGCACACACATGTCACGCTCCACCGTACTCTTTTATTTTTACTCACACATACACACACAAACACTCACACACCTATTCCTCTCTGATGAAATGCAGCCGTGGCCTCGCCCTGTTAGCTTAGCGCTTCATCACATAGCAGTTGTACAGCCCATTAACTCTTCTTTATAGTCCCTTTAGCCTTGAGCCACTAAACTCCACCTCTGGCAGCCTGTCATACAGTGCGGAGCCACGGCGTTACGCTACGCTAACTGTGCATGCCATTTATGCTTTATGAGCCCACAGGAGCCAAAACACTCTCCGTTAACATTTAGTTACTATGCTAAGAGGCTGGTAGGCAGTGAGTCATTCACATCGAGTATATATTCAATCTATTATGAGCCTTAGAGGAGTCATAGTTTATCAGTTACCCAGTTATCTGCTAAACTACACCTCTAAAAGGACATTGATCATGAAGCACAGAGCCAAAGAGCTTTGCCAGCTTCGCTATAACTTTGTGGTTTTGGTGCTTTATGGGCTGTAAGTTCATCTGCTTTATGATATACAGTAGACTGCAGGCTGTGAGGAGCCGTAGCTCTACAGTTTAACAGAGGTTGAAGGTAAGTTTGCACCATATTTCAGTGAGTGATTATCGTTATGATTCATGTTCGATGTTCTCTTAATGTAGATCTTGTTGACTCTCGGAACAGCTTTCCATTACGGCCAACACAAATTACAAACAAATGTCTCGCCAGACCTCAGAGGGAAATGGGAGATATTTTTTATAAAAAAGATTAGAGTCTTTAGAGGACATGACCTTTACTCCACCGACATCACTGTTTGTATATTATAGAGAACCAAAGTCTCTCATGAGGTACCTTCTGTTTCTCTGGCCTCTGTTACAGTGTGTATCTCTGTATAGAGTCTCTCTCTTTTATCTTTATACTGGCTGAACATGACACTAATGATACTCCAAGCTACTTAGTTATTACACAATTTGAAGTCCTTGTAATTCAATAAAATATAAACTGATTTATTTATTTATTTATGATTAGATCTGTAGAGACAGATGCACTAATCAGACAGTAAAAGTAAATCTAGATATTTACTAGGGCTGTCAATCGATTCAAATATTTAATCTTGATTAATCGCATGATTGTCCAGAGTTAATCGTGAATAATCGCAAATTAATCGCACATTTTTCATCTGTTCAAAATGTACCTTAAAGGGAGATTTGTCGAGTATTTAATACCCTTATCGACATGGGAGTGGACAAATATGCTTACTTAATGCAAATGTATGTATATATTTATTATTGGAAATCAATTAACAACATAAAACAATAACAAATATTGTCCAGAAACCCTCACAGGTACTGCATTTAGCATAAAACATATGCTCAAATCATAACATGGCAAACTGCAGCCCAACAGGCAACAACAGCTGTCAGTGTGTCAGTGTGCTGACTTGACTATGACTTGCCCCAAACTGTATGTGATTATCATAAAGTGGGCATGTCTGTAAAGGGGAGACTTGTGGGTACCGATAGAACCCATTTTCATTCACATATCTTGAGGTCAGAGGTCAAGAACTTGGCCATGACAGTTTTTCCTCACCAGAATTTAGCGTAAATTTTTTGCATTATTTAACCTCCTTCATGACAAGCTAGTATGACATGTTTTTTTTGTTGTTTCATATGATGCCACTATATTCACTCTAGCTTAAAATCTGAGCCCACTACAACCTAAAAATCGCAAGATGGTTAATGCATTAAAGAAATTTATGGCATTAAAACTAATTTGCGTTAATGTGTTAACTTTGACAGCCCTACATTTAATGAAATATAAGATGATTTATTTATTTATGATTAGATTTGTAGAGACACTAATCCGACAGTAAATCTAGAGGTCGACCTTCAGCAGTAGTCGTGTTTGTGTTTTAATGGATCATAAATATCATTATGAAACAGCTTTTTATAAAGCCAGTTTGTATAATTGTTGGGCTCAATCTTACACCATTACTACTTTTGTGTTGTTGTTGTTGTGCTGCTGCACCACGTGATGTGACAGCGCTCTGTACACACACAGAGATTGCAACATGCATTTTTCACCAGCAGCAAAAGGATATTGTCAAACTGAAGAAGTAATCACAAGTTGAATCACACCGCTGACAGTAAACAACAGTCTCAGCATGTGCTTGAATAAAAGAGGCTTCTTTATCTCCCACTTTTCTGTTACAACATATTCTGTATTTGTGATTCTTGAGATAGTTGTGAGCACCAATTTAGAGGTTGAAGTGGCTCCGTAAGTGGCACCTCACAGACTCTAGTGAACCTCTGAACAATAAGATTCAGATTTCTTTTTTTACTTGCTGTTCTGATTGATGATATCATGACAACTGCCTCTAATTAGGCTTTTAAATCACAGCTCTCTAATTTCCCCTCAGTCACACTGGAATTCAACATGAAAACAGTCCTTGCTTATTCTTCTCCAGAGGTAACACAATCTAACATGGTCAGAGTTTAACAATGGAACCACTTTTATTAAGTATTGTTTAATGTTCTTGTAGTAATTATGCTTCAGTTCGGGGTAAAAGGGGAGCTGGAGTCTAAAAGTCTCTCCATTGCTTCATTAACCTCTTTGACCTCTCATGTTTATGACATCATTGCCTTCCTGTAGCTGATTGGAGGGCTGTGTGCTTGTCATAAACCAGCCCTGTCCTACAAAATTATGTTCAACTAAACTGCATTCTCAATTACGTTTCGAAGGAAACATATTTTCTCCTGGATTACGGTCGCAGTTTTTTAAACACGTGGTTAAATCTCGCCTACTTAAGCTTTAACGTTGCCAAAAAATGCCACAA
Organism: Sebastes umbrosus; assembly: GCF_015220745.1. Classification (NCBI taxonomy): domain Eukaryota; kingdom Metazoa; phylum Chordata; class Actinopteri; order Perciformes; family Sebastidae; genus Sebastes; species Sebastes umbrosus. Next base: position 6,335,757 of record NC_051286.1, read on the forward strand.
AACTACTTGGTTATGTTTAGGCAACTATACATCATGTTTTGGCTTAAAATTATTACGTTTTTTACATAAAATAAGTGAAGTAAGTTGACTTTTAGTTTCACAGCGGTCTTCTAGGGGAAAGTCCTGTTTGTTTGACCCGCCCACCACCCCTTCCGCCCGCCCGTAATGGACTTTCTCGCATCTTATATTCAATATTATACCACGTAACTTTCAATAACGTTATTACACCATATATTTCTACCAAATCAAGTCAATATTATATTATTAATTTGATCTCATTACTGGCAAAATCTCATATTCATAAATCTAAATGTTCCGATCCGAAAATTAATTCAAACAATACTTGGCTTCAATCATATATTTTAAAAATAGAAGCGCTATTAAAACCATAAATCTGTGTACCCCTGTATGACAGTTTTCTGTCAGTGCTCTGATCCCCTGGCATTATCTGTTTCTTTATTTGTTCTGTTTATCTTGTTATTTGTCAATAAAAAGGTTTATTAAAAAACCCAAAACATTTTTCATTATCGGTCGCTCGATATACTGTATCGACTCGGCGCGTCGCTCGTTGTACTATGTCACTTGCTGCGGCCTTCCGCGGACTACCATTACAAACGTAATCCGTGACAAAATATGTTTCCCTCCAAACGTGATTGAGAATGCAGTTTAGTTGTGTGGGAACGTACTTTTTAGGAGACAGGGCTTCATAAACACTGTCGTCATTCTGGCTCTGTCGCTGCCACTAATCCTCCTTCCTTCCCGCTCCCTGACTGCTGACCCTGCAGGAGGCCACGCCCCCTGCCGCGCCTGCTGCTACACCCACTGCTGCTACACCCACTGCTGCTGCTGCTGCAGCCCCGCCCACCGCTAAACAGGAGCCCAGCGCTGACATGGTATACACACACACACACACACACACACACACACACAATTGACACTGTTTAAAGGATAAGAGGGGTGATATTCTATATTTTTGTCATTATTATAAAACCAACCAATGCCTTTATTTGACTCTCAATACTTCTAGCCGACCCTGTCTGTGGCGCCGAGCCTCATTTGTTCCTTCTGAAGAAGTACTGTAACCTCCGACCTTTCTGACTTGCTCTCTCATTTACCGTCATGTCTTATTGCTACCAATCTAGAATATTATAATTTAAACGCATTGAAGTCTGATGATGGCATTCCTGATTACAACTTTTTATTTGTACCATTTTAAATTTAATATCCCGGTTATGGGAGATAACTTTTTCCTGTCTTCCATTTAAAGTGTGTTCCTCACTTTCTATTTCAACCTATTTTCACTCAGAGAAAGTCTGTTGAGTGAAGCTTTCTTCATCTACCTGCTTCACTTTTGTGCTGAGCACTGACCAGCTCGGCTTGAGCAGCTGGAGGTTAAGTGCTTTGCCCGAGAGCCCCTGACATTAATTATTGAGAGAAGGGAGATCGTTTGATTCTCTTCTGGGGAAGTGTTGTAACTGGCCACCCAGTTGTTGACTCTCATTCCAGCATTTCCATTTCTCTTTCAGGTGATTAGTTTACATATTGATGTACTTTAAACTGTATCTACCAGAGTTTTGGTAAACATCTGCCTCCTGAGGATGTTGGTGCGGCTGTAAAGCATCTGCAGTTTTAGTTGCCTCAAGCTTTTCTAGTTTCAATTCAAGACAGGTTTGAAACACCATTAAGCAATATAGTGAGCATATGCTCATATGCATGAAGGGATGGTTTGGGTGTTTTAAAGTGGGGTTGTATGAGGTACTTATCCGTAGTCAGTGTATTACCTACAGTAGATTACAGTCGGCACGCCCCCAGTTTGGAGAGGAATACCGACACAGGAGCAAAGTAATGTACTGCTGTGGACGGGGCCGGCAGGAAAGCATATTTTAGCCACCTAAAAGAAAGGCTCACCTAAAATAATCAATATCTGTTTATGTTTACTCTATATTTAGAATATTTTCACCGCTTTACTTTGCCGTCAGACAGCCCTTTTCGGCGGGGAACTGAAGCTGTTGTATCCTTTTATGCTCTCGCCAAAGCAACCAGACTCCATTGAAAAAAAACTGTAATTTTACCTTGAAGAACACGGAGGTTGCTGGTCTACCGCTGCCTCGATCGGTTAGTTTGTTTGTGTTATTGTGTGACTTTTGATGAGTCTGAACTTACTAAAGTCACACAATAGCACAAACTAACTAACCGATCGAGGCAGCGGTAGACCAGCAACCTCCGTGTTCTGCGAGGTAAAATTACTGTTGCTTTTCAATGGAGTCTGGTTGTTTTAGGGAGAGCGATATAGCGGACAGCGAACATAGACTGTATAGCTGTCTCAAAGCTAAATAAAGCATTTAAGCTGAAATTGATTTCTTTTAGGTGGCTAAAATATGTTTTGCTGTCGGCCCCGTCCACAGCAGTACATTGCTTTGCTCTCGTGCGGAACCTCCTATCTGCGTCTCCAAACTAGGGGCGTGCCGACCTACTGTAGGTAACACACTGACTATGGAGAAGTGCCTCATACAACACCATACTATCCCTTTAAGGGGCATTGCCCTGTATTGTCTTTAAATTGGTTATGAGTTGAGCAGTAAAACATTTATAGACAAAACTAATTACAACCAGAGGCCAAAAGAGTCGCTTCTCTGAAAACTACAATAAGCACAGCAAAAACTTCTGATCCCTTTAGAGTGGTGGCAACGACACACACACACACACACACACACACACACATGCACACACACACACAAGCACACACACACACACAAGCACTTATACAAAATCCAGACTAATGACTTCTATTGGTGTGACCTCCAACCAAAGACCGGCCACTCTGAATGGCCCGTCTTCCTTTTGTTAGCTTAATGGAAAGACGCAGAGGGGATGAGAGAAAGGGAGGGAAGAAGAGGAGGATGAAAGAGGATAGAAGACAGAGAGGAGGATAGATGTGAGCAGAGAGAAAAGGTGCAGCCATGGAGGAAGAGGAGGAAAGAGAGAGAGAGAGTCTGAACAGAGCGGCGGCTGCCTTTTGTTGGCTTAATGGAAAGACGGAGGAGAGGAAGCGGGAGAAGAATGAAAGGAGAGGGAAGGAAAGAGCTTCTGAGCAAGTGACATCTCCCTTTTGTTAGATAGGGAGATAATGTGAAAGAGGGGGAAAAAAAGAGAGAGGTTGAGGAGGAGGAGCGGATATGAGGACAGAGCGCGATAAGAGGTGAGTGTCAGCTGTAACAAAGCAAGGTCACGGTGTGGGGAATGTCTTCACTTGAAAGAGAACAAGAGAGGAGAGGAGATTAAGACACACAGAGACGCTCGGTCGTCTCAGACCCTCTTCCTCTCTCTCTCTAACTTTGTCTCACACTGACACTTGAGGTATGGCAGAGCAGCTTTGTTACTTATTAGGAGATTCAAGAGAGGAAAGGAGATGGGAAGAAGTGATTGGAGGGGAAGAAAGAGGGAGAAATGAACAGAATCAGGTGAGAAGAAGTGAGAGTAGAGATGGTGAACGGAAGAGTTGAGACGATGGAGGAGAGGAGGACCTAAAAAGCCTCCATTGGAGGCAAGGGAGTGTGTGATGGAATAGAAATAAACAGGTGGATGTAGAGGAGATATGACGGTAAGATAGGAAAGGAGATGGTAGGGCAGGAAATGATGGAGAGAGGAGGAAAGATGATGCGAAGGGAGGAGATTGATTTGAAAAACATTGAAGGGGATGAGGAGGAGGTTTGGCAAGGGGGGATAAGTCAGAAGGGTTGAAAGAAAATTAAGCAAAAGAGGAAAGGGCTTAAAGAAAGGTGAGTATAAATGGGCGTAGAGGACACAATAGGAGAGGAGTCTACGAGATCAGGAGAGGTGGAGGAGGAGAGGGGAGGATGAGAAAGTAAGAGGAGGGAGCAGGAGGAGAGTGAAGAAAGGAAAGGGTGAAAGATGGGAGGAGAGGAGACACTATACAGAATAATTAAAGAGGAGATAAAGGTGAATAGAAGAAGATACCAGAAAAAAAACTGTGAAGATGAGCATTCAAGCAGAGTAGTGATTAAAGTGATGATAGGCAGAATGTTTTTGGCATCATTGGGCAAAAATCCCATAATAACCTTTCAGCATATTGTAATTCAAGTGTTGTGAGAGATAACTAGACTTCTGCTCCTCCTCATGGTTCTTTTTCAGGCTTTAAAAATCTAGCCTATGACGGGAGACTTTGGCCAATCACAGTTCATTTCAGAAAGAGAGAGCGTTCCTATTGGCTGTGCTCTGGCTGGTGGGCGGTGCTTGTTATTTCCTCAACTGCTCTCAACATGGCTGCCGGGTCACAAACTTTCTCATTTTACAGCTAAACAGTGCACTATAAGATGTTTATGAAAACATTTGAGGAGAGAAATAGGCATTACAGTAACAGAATATTGATTCATATTTGATCAGCGCTGCCTAGTTTGACCGTTTGATCAGAGTTCGCGAGTGATTGACAGCTGCTCAGAGACGGCAAGGCTCCAGCTCGTCTCTGATTGGTTGTTTTCCTCCGGTCTGTGAAATCTTGCAGATGCCTTTAGGAGCACCGGAGGACACAGAGGCACATGTTTATTTTTCAGATTACCTGTCTCATGCACTACTGTCAGGATATAGTGACCGTTTTATAAAAATAACATTTTTAAAATCATATTTTCTCCATTTCTACCTACTGCAGCTTTAAAGCGAAGAGAAGAAAAAGAATAGTAGAGGAGAGAAAAGGAACAGCTATGGTAGAGGAACGGAGTAGAAAATAAAAAAAGATGGACGATAAGAGAGGTAGAGGAGATTTCTAGAGTAAAGCAAGTTGAGCTGATGGGAGAGGAAGAGGAGTTGTTGGGAGAATAATTCAGAGTAGTGAATAATGAAAGGTGAGGTGGAAAGGAAAGAATAGAAGAGAAAAATGTGAGAAAATTAGATGAAAGGGGATACAGGAGTAAAGGAGTATAGAGGAAAAGAAAGTAGCAGATGGAAGGACAGGAGGAAGATGAGGAGACAAGGAGAAGAAGATATATAAGGGAGAGGAGGAATAAAGAAGAGGCAAGTGGAAGAAAGAAAACTGCAGTAGAAAGAGAGTAAAAAGTCCAAATTTAGCCGTCACTTGTATTACAACAATGACACCTTCTGGTCAGTGGCTGAACTGACGAGAGGCTCAGTAACACTCCTCTAATACTGTTTACCCTGCTGCCAAAGTGAAGCACAAATCAAATGGAAATCAGACGGCAGTGTGTGATGTCTGGTTCTGATTAAAAGGAAATATGTGCAGGATTTATGACGATCAAACTGTGGGAGGGTCCATTGATTTGAAAACGGTGTCAACCAAATCCACCCTGGCAGTAACCGATGAGGTGATGAAGAAGAAAAGAGACATTGATGAAAGATTATTGCAATTAAACCAGTTTTAATATGCTGGGACCATCTGAAATATTCCATATAATCTACATGATTTTAATCCACTGTGAACTCCTGTTTTCTATAAAGAAGTGTTTGATGACCCGCTGTGACTGAGCAGCTCTTTGGGTCCCCGCACATCAGAAGCAGAAACCCTATTAGTGTGATTGACACGTGTTCTGCTCAGGTGTTCAGGGTTCCTGTTGACGAGAGGCGATATCGGAGCGGTGTGCTGAAACCCTGTCGGTGTAACTGACATGTTATGTCCAATCTGCAGGATTCGTGTGCATCAGCTGTGGCCCCGACAGCGCTGGAGAAGGCCTATCAGTTCGGACTGACCAGGAACAGCCACATGACGTTCGCTTTTGATGACACCAAAGTCAGAGAGAGGTATGGATTCAGAATGAATAATCATTTTAGGCTTTTATTTTTGCCCTCCAGCTTGTGCTGTAAGTGTTTTTGCAGATTTGTTTGTATTTTAAGGTGATGCACAGTCTAAGTTATATAACACCTGTCACAGATAACAGACTGAGCTTTTTGAGAAATGTCCAACATTGACAATACAGTAGGAATGACTGTCGGAGGTGTTAGTGTGAGGCAGGCCTCTCTAGGGGGGCTCCAAACAGTTTCAGAAGAAGCTCAATGAATGGACGTGAAAAATATGACATTGGTTCACAGAATAGTCTAAATGTGTGTGATTAGTAGGGCTGGGCGATATGGAGAAAATCAAATAGCACGAAATTATTTTACCAAAAACCGATAACCTCGTTATCGATGTTGAAACGGTATTGTAAAGGTTGACCATTGGTGCTTTTACAAAATATTTACACAATGATATTTTTGATAAATAAAGTAATGTGGATATAAGTGAGTAAAGCCAGTTAATAGAATAGTTAGACCAGTCTGGTGAGGGGCGATGCGAATGATGGAAAAGCGCGAAATTTGCGTCATTTGCGTATTTGCGGGAGTAGAAATAGCCCGTCAGCATTGAGATCCTCCTCCTGTTGTCACTGATGTCCTGACATTGTTGAATCAGAAATGGAAGAAAAAATATAAACTATGCATATAATACAGATATTGCCAAAATAATCTTAATTGTATACACAGATGTACAGTGGTGGAGGATTTATTAGCAAAATGCACTAAGTGTTATACTATTATATTATAACATTATTATTAATGATGCATTAACGTGTGAGTAGCATTTTACTGTTGTAGTTGGTTGAGGTGTAGCTCGTTTAACGACTTTATACACCGTTGGGCTACCGTAAAGTAACTAGTAGTAGCCGTGAAACTAATGTAGTGGAAGAAGCATGATATGTAAATACTCTAGTAAAGTAAAAGTACTTTTGTACTTGCGTGAATGTGCTTAGTGACATTCCACCACGGTAAATGTGTCTATATTCCTGTCACATGTTAACACAGCAAACTCTGACCCGTGTTTGTTAGCATCTTGTCAGAGTTTCTGCTCAGATCTCACACGTCGGAGCTCAGCTCTAAATAAATAAATAAATGAAGGAAAACAGAAGTGAGTGAGTGATAGTTTGGACGGGATCAGATTTCTACCAACACAGAAGTACAGCAGGTCAAAATCCAGAGAAACATCCTCTATAAATAACAATGTGTTGAATTAGTGAACATGTTTCTTGACTTGACAACTCTGAAAACAACTTTTCTGTTTCACCAACTGACAACAACAACAGAATGATGGAAGGATGAGGAAATAAATCCAGATATACACCCATCAACTCTTTAGACATGGCGATGGTTTGTGTACATTTTAGGCACTTTATTGGTCTAATAGTTTTGTTAATGGATGATTGGAAAGGGAACAGTATGTCGCCCAAAGACTTTGGCTGTTTTGAGGACCAGACTTTCTCTAAGCCGTGTTGTAGCCTGCTGTCCAAATCAAAATATCAGTGCTGGAAAATATGATCAAATGGAAAGAAGAGGTGTCTGACTCACTTAAAACTGCAATCCATCTTCCATTTGGTTTTCTGTAATATTCCAAGCTATGCCATATTGAATTCAAACCATTTGAGTTGTATATTTTACATTTGGTTAAGATATGATAATATGATACTTTAATACGTTAATTTTGTAGGCATTTAAACCATCTGCCAAAATATTTTAATAGAGAATTATCTGCATCCGTTGACAGGAAAAGTGTAACTGTATTATATTATTGTTTATAAATTTAAAAGTTAATAAAAAATAAATAAATAAAAGGGAAAATTAAATCGAAGAGTAGATAGATAGGGAAGTAATACAAAGATAAATAAAGAAGCAAATTAAAACAGAAATATAAATTTGTCACATTTTATTAATTAATGCCTACATTTATTTTTAATATTATTTTTAGTTAATTTAATGGCATATTAATTTATTTATTTATTGAGTCATTTATTTATTTAATTTTTATTTTGGCAGGTTGTGTCCTCCATATTTTATTACCTTTGCAGGAAATTGCTATTCATGTTGAAATGCTGTGAGGATCCAGTATTGTGATGAAAATCACAAAGACATATTGCATCTGTTTTAGAAATGTGCCTTAGGTAAATGTTTTTATTATATGTATGTATCATATGTACTGTTTTTATAATCTATGATTTGTGTTTGTGTGTGTCTCAGGCTGATATTGGAGTTTGAGCTGAGGACGAAGGAGGACTCTGGTCTCGTTCTCTACATGGCAAGAATCAACCACGCTGACTTCGTTACCATACAGGTATCCACCTACTGCTCTGACTGTTATTCTATCATTTAATAGTTTAATTTTCATATCTTCAAATCTTCAAAAGTTGAATTCCAGTTGGTTTAGTATAACATAGGTTGCTTCTTTGTATGTTAAAGCACAGTCTTTGACTCTATTTCACCACCTCTCATTGAAGACAAGGTCGTCATATTCATGAACAAAGGTCATAGACGGCCACATTAACCACGTCAGCTTGTCATCCCTCCGTCATGACCCCTCTATCTCTCTCTCCTCCTGTAGATTAAGGACGGACAGGTCTGTCTGGGTTATGATCTTGGTCATGGAAACATCTCTGGCTGCGTCCCCTTCTCCATCAATGACGGGAACTGGCACAAGGTGGGACACTCTTTCATTCATGCTTGTTCACTCACTCATTCATTTATTAATTAACTACAGAATAATAGTATTTATTAATAGTACAGTATTTCTTTTGTCCCATCTCATTTCTCTGAGTATACAGTACATGGGAGTATCACATGGTGTTATTAAGGTTTACATGAGTTATTATTTACTGATATTTGTAGAGGTTTGACAGTAATTCGGTCCCTCTCTTCTTCTCTAAACTTAAAGATACTGTTGCTATACACTTCATTTTCACCATTTCGTCTTTGGTCACAGCTTCGTTGCTTTCTGCCATCCAGAACATTAAATCCTGGAGACTCGTTTATCACAGAAGGTCGCAACTTTCTAGAAGAATTAACCACTTTATTACATCGTTAATGAACACTAAATCTCCATTTCAAGTGACAGCACATGATGGCAACATTCGTCTTTCTTTACATCCAAGACAACATATAGTCTGTGTTTATACTGTGAAAAGATCTGTACTTACAGTATCTATTGGTCTGAAAACTTCCTGATAGTCCATCTACTTTCTTTTCCTCTCATCTCTTTCTAACCCTCCTTTCATTCTTTGTTTTTCCTCTCAGATCCGTGTGAGTCGTATCAAGCAGAGAGGTCTCCTGATAGTTGACGGGCGATACAGTAAACAGATGATCAGTCCAAAGAAGGTACGTTATTTTGTTCTATTCTAACCACAGTTAGTTACATGGCAGACTAGTATAAAGAAAATACTTTCCTTAAGGTCGTTCCTCAAGGTTTTGGTGTCTTAATGTGGTATTTTGGAGGGATTATTGATCACCTTTATCAATTCTCCAGTGGTTAAAACATGTTTAAATTTAGCACCAAATCTGTGTAACAAATGGTATCAACACAAAAATTGCTGCAACAACTTATGAGACATGATAGAGCATGGGGATCATATACTTCTTGCATAATGTTCTAAACCCTTATACACTTTCACTATTTATTTTAATTAATTAACTCATGTTTATTTCTGATTTATGACAAGAACAACTTGACATACAGAGCTGAGCTGCATCTCAAATTAATCTTCAGGTTTCCAGCTTTCAGATGATGTACACCACTTCTATGTGACATCTACTGTTGACCTGCTATCTCCCCCTAAAAACCCCCTGCACCCCCATAAAAAAAGACAAAAACGGGTCCATGTGGGTCTCAGAGGGTTAAAATGATTGTTTTATTGTTGCATTAATAACATATCTTCTTCTTCTTCTCACCAGGCTGACCTGTTAGACGTGGTGGGAAAGCTGTACGTTGGTGGATTACCAGTAAACTACACCAGCAAGAGAATCGGACCGGTGAAAAAACACAGATACACACATACATTTTTAAAAGTTGCATGTCAACCCAGGATGCCAGATTTCTATTTAGTACTTAATTTAAACTAGTTTCAGTTAAGTTACTTCGCTTCACTTGGTTCCATTGTAATGATCATCTGAGAACTGATTATTAATGTCCAAAGATTGTGTCCCATTTCTCTGTTAGAGTCAACATGGTTTGTAGTTACACCTGATTGTTGTTTGATGGGTATTTTTATGAACCAAACGTTCTCTCTTTTTCTGTTAGATTCTCTACAGTATCAACGGATGTATCCGTAACTTTAAGATGGTTGGAGGAGCTGTAAGCACTAAAGCTGCCGCTACAGGTAAGGAATTAGTATTAAGATTGCACACACAGTATGTCACGTGGTAACAATGGTGGAATGAAACTAAATAGATGTACTCAAGTACTATTTTATGGTACTTGTACTTTACTTTAGTTTCTATTTCATGCTACTTTATAGTTCTACTCCACTACATTTCAGAGGCAAATATTGTACTTTTTACTACATTTATTTGATCATTTTAGTTACTTTTTCAGATTAATATTATGATGTATTATTATAGGTTAAGATAAGAGTTTATTGATCCTGGGAGGAACTTCACAACTTCCAAGCAGTTTATAGAGTAATTGAAATTAGCCCCACCTTTACCAGCTGCAACATTAAAGTGATGAACACATGAATAATTATAATCCAGTAATATATATTATTCTGAAATGGGCCATTCTACATGATGACTACTTTTTACTTTTGGTACTTTAAGTATATTTTCATGCTGATACTTTTACTAATTAAATGAAAATGTTTGTCTCCAACTGATTAACCCTTCCTCCTCTCTCTCTCTCTCTCTCTCTCCTCTTCGCCCAGGTCGCACTGAGGCCGCCGTTGAAGACTTTAAATTGGACATGGCCACGCCCACCTCCAGACACATGGTAGGGCGATGCTTTGTTGCCACGGAGACGGGCACCTATTTTGAAGGCACTGGCTTCCTGAAAGCAGGTGAGATGAGACACTGACAAGTCATTTGCATGATGTAGACTTTATTAGCTACTGTGTAACACCCTATCAGCTTTATAACAACCACCTAACAGTGACATACAAATCAGAATCCAGTTCGGTTTTACTCAGGAAGTAAGCACAGTTAAATGTTCTTGTTATAAAGGTGAATAATAATCTCCCTCTCTCTTTCTCTAGTCGCTTCCTACAGAGTGGGTCTGGATGTGTCGATAGCATTAGAGTTCAGGACCAGCAGAACCAACGGAGTGCTTTTAGCCGTCAGTAACCAAGCAAACGACGGACTGGGACTAGAGATCGTTGAGGGCAAGGTACGTAACAATGATTAAAGGAATAGTTTAGTATTTTGAGACATATGCTTGTTCGCAGAGAGTTAGATGAAAAGCTCAATACCACGCTCATGTCTGTCTGTGTTAAATAATGAAGCACGAAGACTGGAAACAGCTAGCCGGGCTCTGTCCATCAGCACCTCTAAAACTCACTAAGTAATTGTTTAATCCATGCATAAAAAACAAAATGTAAACACAAGAATTAGCCTTTTTTTTCTTTTTTGCATTTAGGTTTTTCTACAGATTAAAAGGGATTAAAGGTTTCAGGATAATATGTTAAACAGATTACGATTGGACAGAGTCAGGCTAGCTGTTTTCCCCTGTTTCCATTCTTTGTGCTAAGTTAATGGACAGTTATGGGAGTGGTACTGTATTGATCCTCTCATCTAACTCTTCCAGAAAACAAATAAATGTACTTCCTAAGATGTTAAATTATACCTTAAATCTTTATTGAAAGTTTTACGACACACATTGCATTAGTATATCCAGTATCTAGGCACAATATGTGTGCTAAAAATGTTTACAATTGTACTTAGATACATAAAAATATATACATTTAAATGTATTTTTAATACGTGCATGTCTTTCTTTTCCTTCCTGTTCCTCTAGCTGCTCTTCCACGTCGACAACGGAGCCGGACGGATCACAGCGGAGCACATGCCCCAGGGCGAGGGCTTCTGCGACGGCCAGTGGCACGCCGTCACCGCCAAGAAGCTTCGCCACAAGGTGGAGCTGGTGGTCGATGAGCAGCAGAGCCAAGCAGAGAGTCCTAACGCTCGCTCCAACACGTGTGACACCAACGACCCCATCTACGTCGGAGGATATCCGGGTATGACTGCCTTCTAACACACAGGAAGTGTAATCTGTTATAGTACCGACACTCAAAATAGATACTTACTATATGTATTACCACACATGAGATGTCAATGACTACTACATGCACACTAATATTACAATATTAATCGGAGTGTGCACGGCTGCATGTTAACATAGTCACTGTTTGATTTCTCTCTCAGATGGAGTTCGACAGGCAGCTCTCTCTACCAGCTCTTCCTTCAGAGGCTGTATGAGGAACCTGAAGATCACCAAAGCCTCTAAGACGATGGATGTGCAGTTCAACAAGGCTCTGGAGATTAAAGGAGTCCAGCCTCTCTCCTGTCCTGCTGTAGCTGCCTAACCGATACCATAGAACTTCTCTTCTGTTGTTTACCTAATACAGTACTTCTCCATCTTGGTCTCTGAACCTGCACTGGGCACAACGGGACTCATGCAAGAACGTTTTTGTATTCTTATCTTAACTTTCTCTTACTTTATTTTGCACCGCGGGCTCGTACGAGTGTTCCACGTCACATTCAGCAAACGCTCCTAACTTCAGATAACCGCGTAAATGACCTGCGTAAACAAGAATTGTAAATTAGCATAATTAACGCCCCAATGATACCATATAAGGATACGAGTCCTGCCCCATTCATCAGCATGCTGTCTAAAGAACCGCTAAGGCATCCAAAAGGAGTAAGCGATGCGCCTAGTTACACTCCCCGTTGACCTTATTATATACAGAGACAAATTAACCTTCAATTAGTGCGTAATTTAAGTCGTTTTGCAGTTTGAGATGTTCATATTTATATTGTAGTGTTATACAATAACATCCGTTATCTGTAACCGCTTATCCTATTCAGGATCGCGAGGGGGCTGGAGCCGATCACAGGGCTTACAATAGCATCAATGGCCAATTTAAATTAATGATGATATCGTTAGGCTAAATGAATACATTTAGAATTATATTATAATGCAGAGTCAAACAGGATAATGTTGAACATAATTATGAAGTGTAATTTACATATAGGTCTCAACTCAAAAGTCCTTCAAAGTAATGAAATATACAACCCGTTAGTGAAAAACGTAGGTTTGGATAACAGCCGACTCATTACACATGACTTGTACGACACATCTGGAGCACTCGTAAATTGTGTTCGTACCTGAGAGAAAATTCAAAATACAAGAAAATTGGTGATTGCGACAATTTCTCCTAAATCACTCGTACAAGCCACTTAGGAACAAATCTATTCGTACGAGTGGTTCTTGCATGAGGCCCGTTGTTTATACATCAGCGTGTAAAATACACATACATCTTTTTTTGTCCAGGTGCTGAACCCAAAAACTAGGTACAGTAATACAGCGGAAACCTCTTATAGTGAAATCAGAAAGCTTGGTACAGAATCTTTCCTATAAAAATGCTAGTTACAGTGTTAATCTATAGTGATCAATTTGACTCGGACAATTATTACTATAAGCGGTTTCCACTGTACTGTATCTGAGTCACTAGGACTCCTTTTCAAAACCACTTTTTCTTTAATTAATTTAGCAAGAGCACAACGTTTGGAGCCCAGATTAGCCCTTCATCAGGTACAGATGTGTGTGTCGTTGACTAAATAGTCAAGTCTCTCGTGTAAGTGTGACAACAACCGCAGAATTGGTGCCAAGCCACTCGATCAGATATATAGTCTCCTGTAAAGCAACATCAAAAAGTCAAACAAAAGTCAAGAATTATAAAGATCAACACTAAATCACTGGACTAGCAATCAAATTATATCAGAATATCATCATCTAAAGGCACATAACTATGAAAAAGATTTATTTAATCATACATCAGAATGTATATTTCCTAGTTATGTGTCTTTTGATATTCTGATATAGTTCATATTTCAATTGCTTTTCCAGTGATTTAGTGTTAAACTTTATAATTCTTGACTTTAAAGATGCTGATTTACAGGTGACTATATATCTGATCGAGGCTGTAGCCAAACGTACAGGAAGGACACACCTGTTATCCTGCTCCTGTTTGGGGCTAAAAACATGTAAACTTACCTGGTGCAGTTTTCAAAGAGACCATCAAAAACATTTTCTTAATTTTTAAAGGAGACCCTGACTTTATGTAAAGTGTAAGACTCTGGTCAATAAATCTATCATGGCTACAAATTGAGGTCTCAAAGTGTTTTAAAAATGCGTTTCATAGTTTGTCCACTAAGTTTACGCTAAGGAAGATATTAGTATTAAGACCTGTGCTGTGGTTACAGGTGCTCACAGTATTCAAGCTATGTTGAGTCCTTCAGTTATATTATTTTATCCTTGTTTCATAAACTTCTCTGGAAAAGAATGAAAAATTATATATTTTTTGCGTGATTTTTCTACATTTGTCCTTCACAAACCTTGTTCCCTGAGAATTTGATAAGGATAGTTAACACAGAAATGAACATTGTATAGTCATTACTTACCTCTGTACAGAAACAGATGTGGACTGTGAACTTTAGAGATCTAAAAATTACAACAAACAACTGTTTTTTCACATCCGATGGTTCTAAAGCCACAAGAGCTTCAGCCCCAATGTCCACTAACTATTCAATTAACTTATTATCTAAACAATTACATGTAGAGCCTGCTTGCTTAACCCGAATATCATGAATACTAGAAGTACAATTGTTTGGGGGAAAGCTAAATATAATAGAGTTAATAACTGTATGCTATATTGACATACTAACTAACTTTACTGGTGCTTCAATACACATAATAGTGAGTAGATGAGAACATTTTTTACATTTTTTGGTGCAATATTCCTTTAACATTCCACACTTATATCAATTGATTTGATAATATAATGACAAATTGTCACACAAGCTGGAGCTTGTTTTTAAGTAATGTTGAGATACCAAATTGACGGTACAAGGTTTCTGTCGGACACTAATGGCGGTGTATGTTCTGCATGGTTTGGCTGAAAATACTTTACGAAATATATTCTTGATAGCATCAAACAGGTTGTCCTGTCCTTCTTTAAAACTGCTAATGATTTGACAAATTATGT
Source organism: Sebastes umbrosus (assembly GCF_015220745.1). Taxonomy (NCBI): domain Eukaryota; kingdom Metazoa; phylum Chordata; class Actinopteri; order Perciformes; family Sebastidae; genus Sebastes; species Sebastes umbrosus. The sequence goes on from NC_051286.1 coordinate 6,350,774, forward strand.
TGAAATGCATTATTAGAATTTGTTTGATATTTTAAATTAAAAAGTAATATTAAGATTTAAACGAAGCCTGAAAAAAACCCTGTTGTTGCTTTTTTGCTGAAACTCCACTAGATGGTGTTAATGCACTTCACAGTTACTAGGACAGACGGACTGCATCCACCTAATGATTGAAAATCAACTTGAAACGCATTAAGCAGCAGTGAACAGTTCTAATTCAGAGTGTCCAATAACAAACAGTGACTCACAAATTGCTATTTACTAAAGTTAATTTGATAATTGACATGCTTGCCATCCTGATTTAATTCAATATTTATTCTGTAAAATGTGTCCCAGTTACCAAGAGGCAAAAAATAGGGACAGGGGTCTGTGGAGTCTTAAAATAGTATTAAAAGTTGATAAATCAATTTAGTAGGAAGTGAGGCCCTTAAAAAGTCTTAAATGCCGTTTTCCAAGATATTATATTTTGTAGCTTGTTTCTAAATGTGTATTTGTCTTGACATACACTATGACTTTTTTATTTTTTCAACATACGACTTTTTTTTTCCGACATACTATAACATGACTTTTTTAGGTTTTTTTTTACATACTATGACTTTTTTTTTTTTTTTTTCGTCATACTATGCTATGACTTTTTTCAACATACTATAACATGACTTTTTTTTTTTTTTTGACATACTATTTTTTTATTTTTTTTTTTCGTCATAGTACCATGACTTTTTTTCAACATACTATATTATTACTTTTTTATTTTTAGAACTTACTATACTGTGACTTTTTTTCGACATACTTTACTACGACTTTTAAAAAAAATTCAACATACTATACTATGACTTTTTATTTTTTCAACATACTATACTTTGACTTTTTTTTTAAATTTTCGACATATACTATGACTTTTTTTTTTTTTTTTCTCGACAAACTATACCATGACTTTTGTTATTTTTTCGATATACTATAATATTACTTTTTTTATTTTTTCATCATACTATACTATGACTTTTTTTTTGTTTTTTTTCGACATATATCATGACTTTTTTTTTGTTTTCCTGACATACTGTACTATGACTTGTTTATTTTTTTGACATACTATACTATGACTTTTTTTTCAACATACTATAGTTTGACTTTTTTCGACATACTATACCTATGCCTTCTTTAGTGTCATTTTGTCACATACCCCTCTACCCCATTCACCTCTGACCTTCATCACAACCAGTCTTCCCAGTCGGCCTCCCGGTGATTCATCAGAAGTGCTGCTCCACATTTCATCCATCCAGATCTTCAGCCATCTCCTCACCCCTTCATCACCACCTCTGTGTAGACGCCGGCAAGGAGGGTTGAAAGAGCAGATATCACGGCTTCATATCACATCATATCATTGGGGGTATAACATATGCGCAATAAAATGTAGTCTGCACTTGCCTAAAGGCTCCTAAGGGGACCAGATTGTGTTTCTAGCACTTGTGGTATTACTGAAATTACTCTTTGTAATAAACTTTGCATTGGTTAGTCACTCAATTCATTCTCTTGTGTTTTTTTTACAAGTGGTCCAAGGGGTTATCACAAACTAAGACTGTTTAGTACTAGCTATGACTTTTTTTATTTTTTCAACATACTATATGACTTTCTTTTTCGTCATACTATACTATGACTTTTTTGTATTTTTTCGACATACTATATTCTGACTTTTTAGTATTTTTTCGAAATACTATATACCATGACTTTTTTTCAACATACTATATTATGACTTTTTTTATTTTCTCAACCTACTATACTATGACTTTTTTTTTCGACATACTATACAACGATTTATTTTATTTTTTTGACGTACATTACTATGACTTTTTTTTCCCTCTACATACTATACTATGACTTTTTTTTCAACATACTAAATTATGACTATTTTTTTCAACCTACTATACTATGACTTTTTTTTTTCGACATACTAAATTATGACTTTTTGTATTTTTTTCAGCCTACTACATTAGGACTTTTTTTTCGACATACTATACTATTACTTTTTTTTTTATTTTTCGACATCCTATACTATGACTTTTTGGTATGTTTTCGACATACTATATACCATGACTTTTTTTCAACATACTATATTATGACTTTTTTTTTTTATTTTTCCCCATACTATACTATGACTTTTTTTATTTTTAAACATACTATATGACTTTTTTATTTTTTTGACATACTATACTATGACTTTTTTTTAATTTTTCGACATACTATATAACTTTTTTTTTTTTTGACATACTATACTATGACTTTTTTTTATTTTTCGACATACTATACTATGACTTTTTGGTATTTTTTCAACATACTATATACCATGACTTTTTTTCAACATACTAAATTATGACTTTTTTTTTATTTTTTTCAACCTACTATACTATGATTTTTTTTCTACATACTATACTATGACTCTTTATTTTTTCAACATACTATGATTTTTTTTTCAACATACTATACTATGACTTTTTTCATTTTTTCGACATACTATACTATCATTTTTTTTATTTTTAAAAACTAATCTAAACTAAGACTGTTTAGTTGTGCCATCTTACAATGAAAGTATAGTAAATGTAAGTTAAAGTGACACTGTGGTCTTAAAATCTATTGAAAGGGTCTTAAAAAGGTATTTAATTTAATTTCAGGATTCCTGCATATACCCAGTAAGATTAAGAGACATTTCCCAGCACTGACATTCCAGATGCACTAGAGGGCGGTATATCACTACAAAGAGCGAAGATGTACCTGTTAGATGGAACTGAAGTGATTGGCTCCATTACCTGATGGATTACATTTCGATTTCCCCATTTCGTGTGATGTAAAGGTCAATTTCTTTGCAGCTCCTGGAGGGATTAAATGGACACACATGAAATAACGGGACAAATCCCTCTCTTTATTGTGCATTTCTCTTTTATTACCATGGTCCTCTTTACATAAGGTGAAGAATGGTCAGCCCACTAAAACCTTGTTGTGACCGCCTGAAGTGGAATGTTCAGAAGATAGAATAAAGCCTTACATTATATCAGCTCGCTCGTTTAAAGTTATACACTTGTTTTTTTGTAAAATTACCAAACTGCCCTTACCCTTTTATGACAACAAGATCACACCTCTGTCTGTTCAGTGCGGTTGTTGCAAAGCTTTGGAGAAATGCTTGTTAAAAACAGACAGTGGCAGTGATAATCCATGAAATTAGAATTTTTCTGTGATCATGTGAGATAATCTAAGAAACAAATGGAGAACATATTCTTTTTGCCAGAACTGTGACACTCCAAAAACAGCTGCTAAAATAATAAAAAACAATAATTTCCTGTTTACCTGCTTTCCAGGAACGTCTTTCTGTACCAGAGCAGGTCATGGTGTTTACAGGAGAAATTATGCAAATTGCCATCTGTGGTTTTAATCATTCTGTAATGAGCATAAAAACAGGCATTAGGTTAAACATACATTGTAAACCAGCTAAATTACTACTGGACACACAGAGGTTGTGAATCTTGTGTCATCCCACATCAGCAGAGTGATCAAAAAGCTAAAAAGTTGGTGTACTACTACTCCATCTGTTCCACCATTAAAGCAGGAAGTGTGACGACCATCAGTGTGAAGACTGAGCAGAAGTTCAGCTCAAAGAGTGCGGCGTGTTTACTCTTCATCCCTCTTTCCCTTATATCATCCCAGTGAATGAAGTGAGATAAAACAGCTAGCTACAGCATTAATCTAAGTCTCATTTGCATTCAAGCATTCCATGTTTATATCACCGAAAGTAAAGCGATAGCCCCGTCAGCTACCATATTAACATGAGTGTAGATAGTAGAGAAAAACAACAAGAGAGAAACAACAAAGCCTGGCGTGGTGCAGGCTTTTTGAGTAGAAACCTCCGAAGAAGAGTAGCATTGTTTATCCTCTACACTGTGACAGCACTGTCCTGGTGTCAGGTCTGGTGACTTATTGCATGCTGTCAGTCCTCTTGAACTGATCTGAGGTGAGTTTCAAACGTGGTGGCGGTCCAGTCCGTCGGTCTACGCTCTTTGGGCGCCTTCATCCGCCTCCCACAGCCACACCCAAACACCCCAGGGTCCTTTTCCATCTGCTCCCCGGGGGTAAGCAGCTCTTCTGGGTATGGTTCCACCTACTCTTCATCCAGGCCTGGTCAGGACGACTGCATGAGGCCCGTCAGTCGTTTGCCCGTCAGTGACTTGCCCTGGTAGGAAGCAGAGAGAGAGAGATCGAGGGAGGTGAGGGTGACGGCTGTCAAGTTAAAAGCTTTTCTGAGGATTTCGAAATAGCAGTGTGGGAGGAAAAGTTAAAGTATAGACTGCAAAAATGTATCAAATAATCCTTCATGCCCATAGTGCATCTAAATGCATTGTTTGTTGCAGATCTGTGTACACTAAAGGCTTCAGGGTTTTTGAGATGCCTTATTCCTTAGCTTGAATACCAAAAACAGAATTCTTAGTGAATGCAGTTTAAGAGTTAAAAGCAAAGACAGCAGGGCACTCACCACACTGCGAGTGAACTTCTCCAGGGAGGTGCGTCGCCCCTGCTCCGTTTCGGGCTGGAGAGAAAAAAAAAGTAAGAAAGGAGAATAGTTCAACATTTCAAAGCTAATATATATGTGCATGCATTTCAAACACTAAAAAAAAAAAATAGTATAGTGTGTCGAAAAAAAGTCATAGTATAGTACGCTGAAAAAAGTGACAAAATAGCCATAATATATAATATGTCGAAAAAAGTGATAAAAAAAGTCATAGTATAGTATGTTGAAAAAAAAGTCATAGCACAGTATGTCGAAAAATGTCAGGGTATAGTATTTTGAAAAAAGTGACAAAATAGTCATAGGATAGTATTGCTAAAAAAGGCATAGTATAATATCTTGAAAAAAAGTGATAGTATAGTATGTCGAAAAAAAGATTAAAAAAAGTGATAGTATGATAAGTTGAAAAAAAGATAAAAAAAGGTCATAGTATATATAATACGTCGGAAAAAAAAAGTGATAGTATAGTATGTCGAAAAAAGTCTTAAAAAACGTCATAATATTCGTAAAAACTCATAGTATAGTTCGCTGAAAAAAAAGTTAAAATAAAGTCACATTACATTCTGAGAGTCGCCATTGGCCTGTAGATTAAGCCACCCAACGATATATAAATAAATTAAGATTAGCACAACATTAAACACCCATAGTGGTAAAATGCAACATACACATTAATGCAGCAGTAATATTAATCCAGACACATCATAGTAAAACACTGATGGGGACCATCTTTCTGCAGAATGAGTAATTTTACTTTTTTGCTGATAATACTTGCATACATTTACTTAATTAAGGACTTTTACTTCTAGTGGAGTATTTTCACAATGTAGTACTTTTACTTAAGTAAAGGATCCATATTTGACTTGTACTTCTTCCACCACTGGTGCAACCATACAGTTAGTTTATACAAGATATTTACACAGAAATTGACTTGTAGAATGATGACAAATACAGACACTTACTTTCTTCCTTGCCATCAGCAGGTCCTGGTACACGTTGGAGCGCAGGAAGCGTGAATAGCTGTCACTTTTCATCAGCTTGTAGATGTGGTCCTGAATGGAGAGAGTTAGAGGCAGAAAGAGAGAGAGAGAGAGAGAGACATGGGTCTAAATGTTTGCCAGAACTTGTCAACGCTTCTATGCTAATGATGTACAAAACTTGTCAGAGTAAACGAAACAAGACAGTCACTGAGGGAGAAAGATGGTTGCAGCACATTGCCAACCGACTGACAGGAGAAATCTGTTATCTTTTTTTTTTTTTAACTCTTCCCTTTTAAGCCTGTAACAGGAAAATACTTTTGACAGACACCACCAAACCCCCAACCCCGCTTTACTCCACCAACCTTATCTATGTCCCAGCGAGGTGTATTCTCTAGAAATCACTCCACACTATAAACCCATTAGTGGATATTGGTGAAGCATGTAAGAAAGACAAATGGGGCCGACAACAGTGTGGGATCGAGTTTCTGAAGAGGCAGCGCTGACACTGATCACCTGAAGAGATATAAATTAAAAGGGTGATATAGTCGTTCTGTTGTCGGTGTTGCACGGTGGTCGAGCACACATCGATGACATTACTTGCCCACCCACCATCGTTTTTTACAAAAATAAAACCCATTTAGTTAAAGGGACTGTTTGTAACTTTGTAAGCGTATAAATGTAGCGGTTCGGCACACATGCGCGCTCGCATATGCGCGTTCGCGTGTAGCCGCTGCCTCTCCTCCTCTGCCTGCTTGCCTTCACTCAGACAGCGCGTGCGTTCTCGCTCAGCTCGCTCCACCTCTAGACGTGAACGCGCGCTCACTCCACACTGCAGAAGAGTTAGTTTAGCTCTGAGAATATCTAGTGAATGTACTGTGGACGTTTGTGCAGAAATAACTGCTGCAGCTCCTCCAGACCAACAGAGGTTTCCCGTGTCTTGTGAAGTGATGGAGCTCTGCAGAGAGACACGTTATCGTCTCGTTACCGACCGGGTGCCGGTGTCTCCTCTGCTCTCTCCGGCTGCGGGCGGAGAGAGCAGAGGAGACATGCTGCAGAGCCCCGCTGCCTCAGCCTGCACTTAGGCAGGAAAAGCCAACACTAAGATCAGATCTAAATGTTCATGGAGAGACCTTGGTCTGGTCAGCTAACATTACTGCCAAGCAGCTGAAATATAGAGTGATATTGTGGTTTTAACTGACGTGTGTCGCCTCACTGTTTTGAGCGATGCTCGTTCAGGTATATTTAGAGCGAGCAAGCACGAGCCCGACGCTGACTTTCGTTGATTTCACGGCCACAGGTGTCACTGTTAACAAGCATTTCTGAAAGTTACAAATAGTCCCTTTAATTTTCAGCGCCATCTTATTAATACATAGTCGGACGTGTCAGCACAGAGTAGCAGGAGTCAGATTTCACACACGGGACAAGAGAGAGTTTACAGACAAGACAACGGCGGAGGATTTGGTGTCAAAGCGAAAAGCAAAAGCTCCTATTTGGCAATATTTCATATTTAAAGCCAATGCTATAAGGGTATTAATGAGGTAATCCCGTCAGGAGGACGGAGCGGTCACAGCCGGTGTGCGCGGAGCAGCGGCGCCAGGTGGAAACCTGCGGCCTCGCTCCGAAAGCTGGACCGTAGAGGCCAGACTACTGTAAAGATCAAAGTGGAAAGTTCGTGTAATCGGTAACACCGGTGTTGTCACAAGTTTATTAACCGGCGGGAAAATGTCCTCTCCATGACATCCCTTATTGATACTACTCTCATGTCTGTTTGCTAAATATGCAGCTACAGCCAGCAGCCATTAGTTTAGGTTATCATAAAGCTCAGCGAAGTTAAAATACTAATTTTCATTTTTACACATCAGTTTTTCTACGAATTAAACAAACAAGATATAAAACGTCAATTAGTGAGTTTTAGAAGTGCTGGGAGGCGGATTTTGTCACCTTTGGACCGAGCCAGACTTGCTGTTTCCAATCTTTTATGCTTAGCTAAGCCAACCAGCTGGTGACTAAAGCTTCATAATGAAGCTTCATATTGTATGCAGATATTAGTGGGATAAATCTTCTTATCCATCTCTCAGCAAGGAAGAGCATAAACGTTAAAAAAGTGAAGAAATGTTTGTATCCTTTTGACTAATGTTTAAATGTCTAATACTGTATTTGTTATCGAATTTATTTATGTTTGCATTATGTAAATCATTTTGTATGTACTAATACACTCTCCTCTGGACTCATACATCTTTCAACACCTTTAAGTGATCTGATCCATAACTGCACTTTACAGTATACTCGGCAATGAATTTCGCACTACGACTATCTTTGTCTCTTTTGCTCTACACTGCAGTAAAATCTCTCTCTTATCTGTCTATCTTTGGTGTATTCTGTATATTAAAAGGCAGCAGGTGTATTATTTGTGTGCATTATTGACTTTCCCCTTTATCCAGACAGGTTAACCTTTCAGCTGACAGGTGGGAAGGTTCGGCTGTTGCATCACCAAAAGAGACTCTCTGCTTGGCATTTTAAATTCATGGATTATTTTCACGCTCTCTCTTTTGAGAGTAATTTATAAATGGCAGATGTAGATATTATTTCTGTGTGGGTGAGGAATTTAATGAGTTTTAAAGGGATCTTAGCCACTTTTCCCTCAATTTTACTGTGAAGTGTTTCATTAAAACTGAGAATGGAAATACTTTAATGTTATTGTTATTGCGTTACCGTAGAGGCCTGTGTAATGAGAATATCTGACTGGTTATGAACTCAAATGCACTACACTCTGAAATACTAGTTCTTTCATCCTATATGTTGTGTTTTCTCACCTGTGCGTCCTCATAGCTGTATCGTCCGGGGTCTTTCAGGTTCTGGCTCGTGCGTTCGTAGCTGTGGGAGTCCAGGTTGATGGAGCTGGGCGCTCCCTCCGCCAGGAACTCTGTCCAAATGTCCTGCGCCCTCTGCGGCACTTCCTGCTGGGGCATCCTCTTCAGGTCCTGCACCGCCAACCAGAACCTGCAACCCAGATCAAATTCACATCAGATTATCTGACTTAAAGAGTCTAAACAACCTGATCTGCATGCCAAATGATGCACAGAATTTATTTTTGTGTGGTAACTTATCTTCAAGAGATTAATCAAGTTCACACAACAGAAATTAACCATCTTTTATTGTTTGAAATTGAGTAAAACACATTTTTTCTACATAATTATCTACAAATCTGAGAGTATGTTAGGATCATTTCACTTGTTTCCACTGAAAATAAGCTTTACATGAAGTTTTCGACCAGATTAAGTCTTAAACATATTTGATAATTGTGTCTTCAAAACTTCTAAAACCCAAAATAAGTGGAAATAGCTTGCAAACAGTTCCGTCTTATCGCACTCATTTGAAGACACGTACAATTTCAAGATTTAATCTGAGAAAAATTTAGTTGTTTTTTCCAAAAATGTAAAAGAAAAAAGGAGAGGAACACGTGGATTCAAATCTTCAATGCTGCAAACACTGCAAGGCAAAGTATAAAAGCTTCCAGCTGCCTGTCCTGCAGAGCAAAATCATGTGAAGGACTCAGAAACTATCACATCTAAATCTTTTTTTTAAGACAAAGTAAGCAGATAAAGCTGTGTCAGTCTGAAACTGTAATGAGTAGTATATAAAAAAGGGAACTCTTCAAAGAAATAAAACCTTTCCTGTGAATAAAAAAAGACTTCAATAGCCACATTTAACATTTTATGACATTCACTTTAAATAATTCACTGTGGCCTTTTCAGACTTTCAGACTACTAAATATCCAGTATAAGACAGCCGATATAAAGGGATGCAGGCAATAAACTGTGTTAAACACCAGAGGCGGCAGAGAGCCACAGGCTGACAGCCTCAGATATTAGTCTGGATCTATATTGATCTGTGGACTGCTTCAGAGATATAATAATATAGAGAGAAACACTCTGGGGTCTGCCTCCTTCTCTCTCTCTCTCACCCTATTTCTCACTCGCTGTCACGCTCTTCCTCAGTAGAGCTCTTCTGAAAGCTCCTTCATAAAAGCAAAAGCAATTAAAGGTCCGGAAAAGAGGAACAAGAGAGAGGGGTGAGGAGACTGGTGGGATAGCCGAGAGGTGAGTAGTGATAAGGGTGTATGCTCTCTCTCTCTCTCTCTCTCTCTCTCATGTCTATGTGTGCGTTATCTCCCTCCATGTTATCTCTCAGTTCATTCCCAGACTCTATGATTCCTAACAGGTCTCTAGTTTCCTCTTCTCTCTCTCTCTCTGGCTGTTAGAGATGCTCTCTTCTTCTTCTCGCTCACATACGCATCACAAACACTCCCTCTTATTGCTGCTCTGCTGCATAAAGGCCTAAACACGATGTAAGTCCATGAATCTGTATGTCGAAATGAAGGATGAATTTAATATCTGTGCGGTGAATCACTAAGCAACAACTCTGTGAAATCAACAACCTCATTGAATTACAATAAGACGACACACTGGCACATTAGTGTACATACTGTACAAGTACACACATCTAGAGAGGCTGGTCATCTCTAACAGCTGCAAGGTGCTTTCCTTCACTGTTGATTTATGGGATACGTATGATTTGCCATTATCTTAGCATACTGCAATTAATCTAATATTGTGTGGAAGAGCTACCACACAAAAAAATTAATATTTTGTTATTCTATTCTAGATACTCACATAGCTCTTTATTGCTCTTTTCTACCAAGTTTCTCAACAGGCATCAGTGAAGTTTCATTTTATCTGATCTTTTTCTCTTTTTCCATAACTGACTTTTTTCTCCACTGTTGCTGTGAATTTTTCCACCACGTCATTTCGGTCTTAAGGGTAAAATAATTTTAAAGAAAACCGGTTATGGATTTATCTTGCTGAGCAAAACTAAGTCATTATACTTCCAAGTGCAAAGTGTAACAAGCAGGATCGTTTTTCCTGCTCTCGTTATTCCTAGAATAGTATGTTTTTGACACTTTCCTTGGTGCGTTCAAGGTAAAGCTCTCCTGTACTGGGAACAGGAAAATTGTTCACTTGTGATTTGTTTCTTCCTGTGTTTACAGTGTGCAAGTGGGTTGAAATGGTAGGTTGGAACGACAGGGATGCCAAAGAGAAATCTGGCTATTTTCAGAGCAGTGAAAGCTTTTAAATAACTGTTATACTTTTCTTCACAATGTCACAAGTAGAAATGCACAAAAGGTGCTGCTGTACAGCTTTAAATTTACATAGAACATGAATAGAATATATACCACAAAATACCACTTTCTTCACAACAAACCCTGAATGTAAAACGGACCACCGTCGTGCACCACATGCTTTTTTCTCACTCACTGGAGCACAACTTGTTTAGAACAGCAGATGTAAAAAGTTGTCATGAATCACCATCACATAAAAAATGTTGGAGATGATTATCGTAGCATCTCGTGTGCTCACCGCAGGTTTTCTGAGCTAAACTCTGACTCCACGAACTTGAGGAAGAGCTCCTGTCCTGCTGGATCCTTCAGGGCCTCCTCCAGAGAGAAACCCCACTTCTTCACCCGCGCTTGACTGGGCTCCTTACTGGGAGAGATGGGAGACGGAGAGAGGCTGTGTAAACATTTACCTGAAGCTTCTTCAGGCAGGCCAAGATTAAAAAGAGATTAGAAGATATTAAATGACGGGGAAATGGTGGAGGAATGCTCAGTGTAGAGAGGGCTGACATGAATACAGAGGAAGGGATAAGACTTTAAAACCTAAAATGCGATCAGTCGTCTAAAAGGGCTGATGCCGATGTGAGATTGGTGTCGGGAAAGCTGCGCATTAATGCCAGCGTTCATCTGAAATCAATCAATTTTAATCTCTGCAGGGAATACATTTTCTCCTATCCTGCAATTAATCAATTCAGCTGAATTATTAAACTACATTAGGCACAATGATTATACGTCTGCTCTAATTAATTCCTGCATAATTCAGAGCAGCGTAGTGCAACTTGTTGAGAGCTGCGACTGCCCTCTCTAAGAGGTAATACTTCAGTTCATTACCTTTATATCTCCAGGTGACATTTCAATGGGTGATCAATAATTTGAGATGGTCCAATACGTGTTTGTAACACATAAACTGAGGTGGATGATTTGATTTGGATTGATTGAGTAAATTCAATGACCTCAATTTTCTTCACTACTTCAGGAAATAGCCAATCACTCAAAGTAATTACCTATAAACATCCAGTGCTGCTGTTAAATCACTCGATTCTACAGCAGTGATCTGTTTTATTGTGCCTCGTTTCACGATACTATTTCTAAAAAGTAGGGATGCACCAATCCAACTTTTTCCGTCTCACCGATAGTGATACCTGGGCTTCTGCCGATACCAAGTACCGATCCGATACCAGTGTATAATTAATCAGCTGTATGCCTCACTGTGTGGAAGTGACTGGGATCATTCTTTTATGTGTAAGGCAACATCAGGCTTGACTTAAACATCACTTTCCTAACTTTATAAAACTAAATTTAATAAATAAATGCATAGATAACATAAAATAAATTTAGTGAATTGTTATTCATCATTAAATAACAAATGGTACACTTTGCAATCACGGCGTTCTAATGTCTGTCTATTCCCGTTGCTATGGGCGCAGTTCTGATGTCGGACGCTGGCGGACCGTTTTTGTGTAAAACAAAATGTATTTTATGAGTAAGTAGCCGTGTAATAAGCAGGATAATGTACAGTTAGCGGGTCATTGTTGTTTAAGACTTCGCATCGCACATTATCCCTTACTTATATGTAGAGCTAGGCAATAATCTTCAATAGTCTTTCAATGGAATCTTATCGTGATGAAATCATATATAGAGATATCGTGATACACAATTACGTGATCTAAACTGATAAAAACAAGCGCATACTAACTCAAATGTCTCACAAAATCAGATGTGAAATATTCTGAGGGCATATCGTTTGAAGATTGTAGTTCTGTTTTTACATTACATTATACATTATTACTCAATTCAATGCGATATATGGAAAGATTTATTTTTCTCTATAATATAACTTGAAACTCTTTATGTTCATTTTGCATTAAATGAGAAAATATTTTTCATTTGTCAATATTGAATTCACACAGAAGTATAAAAAAATAGGTTTTACCATGTGGTTATTTCATATAGACTATTTATTTATTGAATTACCAGAAAACATGCTATATGGTGATATATATCGTTGTAAAGATATGAAATGACCTAAATCGGGATATTAGATTTTGGCCATATCGCCCAGCCCTACTTAAATGTGGCCTGCAAGTTAAACTCTGTGACGTGAAGAGGAAATGTTCACTGGCTGTGAAAGTGAAACTGCTGTGGATTGTGGTTTTGTACCTGGCCTCCAGATCCCAGAGGGAGGGGTCGTCGCTGATCCAGGGGTTTGGTGGATCCTGTGCCGTCACAAACGGGTCATAGTCCATGTACTGCTCAGTGTAGCTTATCAGACTGACACACAAACACAGGAGACAGACGACAGGAGATGTTGAGGGCAAAGCTGGTTAAAAGTTAAGAGACAAAGTTTAACCATTTCAAATGTTACATGTGTTCAGTAAGATCAATATTTCCTCTGTTTACTTAATACAATTTTGACTTGGAGGCTTTCAGAAGTTAATTTAGTAAATTAGGAAAAAACAAATCGTTAAGCAGGAACATCTGTCCTGATCAAGAGCTCAGATGTGATCCTCCTACCTCTCTTTGATAGTCTGAGATAAACAAGAACTGAGACACCCAGTGAAGAAGAAACATCATCAACAACAGCAGCAGGACTCTGAAAATGTTTTTCTGCTCACAGTTTAAACCCAGAAATCATTATAACAGAATGAGGTTTCTTTCCCACAACACATAAGCCACTGTGGCATCCCTCCATAACATACATTACTGTACATACAATATCTGTACTGCAGCTATGACACATTTGAGTACTTGCAAGCTTTGCAAAAAACGTATAAATTATAAATCAGCTGATTATGCCACTTCATGGCTAACATCTTCAAGTTGTTTAAAAGAGAGCAAAATGTAAATCTGCTGAACACTTCACTTAATAATGATGATTTTCATGTTATTGCACTAGAAAATATGAGCTCTACATGACACATAAAATAATGATACTTTAGTCAGACCACTTATTGGGTGTAATAATTGAGACATTTGGAACTAAAGAGACACCCGGAGGCTTTGAATCAGGCCTGTGGAGCTCGTAAACTAACAAATACCACCCAATTCTACACTGTTAGCAACAGAAAATAACAAATCAGTCAACCAAGAAACTAAACTAAAACCAATACTCAATCAAGTAGACGATGGCAGGCAAAGATTATGGATAAAACATATGGAGTAGAGCTTTGCATTGTAATAATTAGACCAAACTAGGGCTGTCAAAGTTAACGCCATAATAACGTGTTTCAATGCAACTTCCGATTTTTAGGTTACTAGGTGCTCAGTTTGAAAGCTTGAGTGAAGATACTGGCATCATATGAAACTACAATATCAAAGGAATCCATTGGTACCATGTCATGCTAGCTCGTTGCAAAAGAAAGGATAAATAACGCTCCAAACTTATGCAAAATTTGGCGAGGAAAAACTGGCATGTCCATTTTCAAAGCGGTCCCTTGACCTCTGACCTCAAGATATGTGAATGAAAACGGGTTCTATGGGTACCCACGAGTCTCCCCTTTACAGACATGCCCACTTTATGATAATCACATGCAGTTTGGGGCAAGTCATAGTCAAGTCAGCACCCTGACAGCTGTTGTTGCCTGTTGAGCTTCAGTTTGCCATGTTATGATTTGAGCATATTTTTAATGTTAAATGCAGTACCTGTGAGGGTTTCTGGACAATATGTGTCATTGTTTTGTGTTGTTAATTGATTTCCAATAATGAATATATACATATATTTGCATAAAACAGCATATTTGCCCAGAAGTGACATGTATGCAGAGTAAAGTATGCAACAACACAAGGCAAAAGGAGAATCAGCACCACGGACAGCGACAGCCTGAACAGAACCATTAAAACATGCACTCTTAGTTTGTTCGGGTGTTTATGTGCAGCGCTTTCTGAATTGTGCATGAGTAAGTAAGCAACAAGACTTTCTTTCCTCACCATCTTCAAAGCTTTGCACTTTGGTAGTTTGCATCCTGAGCATGAAACCTCCAACCAAAAGAACAGTAAAAATCTATTGAACTGGAAGTGAAGCATCATCCTGTGAGAGCGAGCCTTCGACTGTACAGTGAGCATCGTCAGGCCTCTTCCCAGTGTGCATCTATTAGCTTCTTTATTGTCTAAAAGATGTGCTAAAACAGCTGTAGGCTATTATAAAAAAGCATCACATTAAATCAGGATTTATGCACTCATCAATTGTTTATATGAATCTGTACTGGTGCATTCCACCTTACAGTAGTATCATGTGCTTACTGACCCCAAAAGTGATCATGTCTGACAAATCATTCCTAACGTGAAGTGATTAAAAAGAAACTTTATGATACTAGTCATTCTGAATGTAATCGTCCAACATGATTGACGTTGTTTGACATGATGTTTCTTGCAGTGTTTGGGTTATTTGCCTCAAACTGTCCGCTCTGTGGAGCACCAATTAAACTGGTGGAGTCAGGAGGTTAAAGGGTCAGGGAGGCAGAGCCGAGCAGCAGGCAGCAGTAATCACAGTTTTCTGCTCTGCTGGGAAGTAATGGCTGTCCCGACTGACTGAGCAGAGGATGAGACTGTCAGGCAAGCAAACACAGGAGCGTCTCTGCCACACAGCGGGGGGGCTAGAAGCCCATATGTACATGCAGAAATATGCTTTGTATCTCTCTTGCACTACAGAGAAGGTGGACAGAATAACAAGAGTGGGTACCTATAGAATCCATTTTCATTCCCACATCAGAGACCCGTTTGAAAATGGCCATGTGTTTCCTCGCCAAAGTTTGGAGCATTATTTAGCCTCTTTCACAACAGGCTAGTATGACATGGTTGGTACCGATGGATTCCTTAGATTTTCTAGTTTCATATGATGCCAGTTTCTTCACTCTAGCTTTATAACTGAGCCCGTTACAACCTAAAAATCGCAAGTTGCGTTAATGCATTAAAGAATTTAGAGGCGTTAACTTTCACAGCCCTACTGCAGACTGAAATTAGTTGATAAGATGGAGATTTGTGCCCATAAAGCATTTCTGGATCTTCTAACCTCACGTCAATGATCTAATCCTGGTTCCTGGACACCATTTTAAAGAATAAGGTTAGGTAAGGCAGCCCTTATTTTTCTGTTTTCCACGGGCTGTCGCTTGGCCTGTGCCTGTGATCGAGGGGAAGCAGGGAAATCCAGTGAGAAACCACAACCTACTAATCCTGTAAACCTATTCAGCTCCAAATACAAACAGCATCACAAATGCTCTTCACGTTGCATGTGCAGTATTTCTAGTGCTGCAGAGTTTCCTGCACCGCACCTGTCAGCAACTTTAGACATCTTCATACGGTGACGATCAACCTGGGAGTTCAGGAATAAGATCTGAAAGAGGAGATGACACCAGTCAGTGTTGTTTTACGAACAGCAAACAAAACGATATATAGTGGAAACCTATTATAGTGGTCACTTCTGTCCAGGTCAAATTGCTCACTATAAGCGGATGATTATTATAACCGTTTTATTATGCAGATTACAATCTAGTTGACGTTTGTGTATTTATTACATGAATATAAAGTGATGAAATGGGCAGCTTTGATATTTACTGAATTGTAATGACTGAAAAAGTACAGCTGTTTCAAATAACAGTACTGTACCAATTAAATGACTTTACTGTGTATAATTAAGATACACTATAATACAGTAGGCTACAGTACTGAATATAAAATACAGCTTACTGTAGTTCAAATTATAAGTATGCTACAGTATAAAACAGTATTGTGCTGTTCATAAATACAGTTACGTCAGTAGTGAAATAGGCTACTAAGCGACAGCTTGGCGCTGGTTTCTGTGCATTTAAAACATTTTAACAGGCCTGAAAATAAACTGTAGGCTATTAACGCTGAACTGGTAGTAGAGTTTGAAAACATATTCATAAAATACAGTATCATGGGAGTAAAGTAAAAAGAAAAATGTAAATGCTGTAGTTGTTTTGGCCATATGTTGTCATGTATGAAAAGACTCAATATGAACACTAAAGCAAAGTTCACACTACACGACTTACAAAGTGGTCAGATCTCTGTACTGTTCACATTTAACAACTTGCTGTCTTGTAATCAGTAGTCTTTCAATCGTTGTGGTTTTCACGCTACATGACTGACTGGAGACAGGAGGTCACACACTACATGATCTTTCACCAGGAGGAATCCCAGATGAGGTTTCCAAACTACGTTTTGTCTCAAAAACATGCAAGAAATACACAGTAAATAACGTGATACCATACAGGAGACATATTGCTGATGTTGTTGGTGGCACATGTGTTTACAAATAGCCTGTTTCCACCAGCTTCCACACTCTTTTTTACTATTTATGCAACAACAACTTTGCTCCGTGTTGCAAATGCAACACATACAGTAAGTTCCTGTTATTACAGGCGACCCCTCCTCCAGGTTTCCCTTGAACCTGTGTCTTGAATTGGCTGTAGCTCGTGGCTGGAGTCCCCGACAGGTCCAGATATTTAGCATGCTAGATATCTGCAATGTGTCTCCGATGCATCAGTGAGCGTTGGTGAGCCTCTCTGCTTGTGTCTTTGAGCAGCTCACACATGACGCTCAAGAGCAAAAGTGCAAGCGGTGAGCCAATGCCAATTTGCCTCTGATCTGGGGCTTTTGTCTGGGACCTCCACTGGGAGCAGAAATTCATGGCCAAAGTTGTGTAGTGTGAACTAGGCATAAGCGGACTACTTGATTACCAAAAGCAAATTATTTAAACAGCATTGTATAGGAATGATTCTGTCCAAAGCTTTTTGATCCTTATAAGCGGTTGATGACTGTAACCGTGATCACTGTAAGCGGTTTCCACTGTAGTAAATGTCTTGAATTTTCTAAGATATCAGTGTATGATTTGCCCAATGCTGCAAACGAGTATCTCGGTAGTAGTATAATAAACAAACAAGACCATGTTTGAGTTGGTTGGCAGCCTCAGTGGTGATGTCAGTGCTACCCTTTCTCATAATTAAGTCCCATAAGTCAGTTGTATCCTGTTGTTTTGTTTGTCTACTTGTTTCGTGGTGAAAACCGATCTCCCTTTTGCGCTGGAAATTTGACCTTTTAGCAAAAAGTGTAAAATTCAGTGTCTTCTCTGCAACGCTTCTGTGGCAATGAAATGCTGGTTGTTTTTTTTCTTTTCTTACGTGAGTTGATCATTTTTGTCAGATTTTTTTACCTCCTTCTCCACATCCTCCTTGGTGCCTTTCCTGCAGTGGTGCGAGGGAGTATGTATGGGACTCTGAGACTGTGTTCCCTCCTCCGCCAAACCGTACACCGACTGAACATGATGAGAGTGGAGAAGTGGGAGAGATAACAGAGAGAACACAATGTGTACTAATTATTTTCTCGCAGCGCAGATAACACAGGAAAACAGCTGCCGAGAAAGCAACAGAGCACTGTGTTGTTCAAATTAAAGGGATACATTTCAGTAATTTAAAAATGATTGCTTGCGTGAATGTAAATCTCATTAAGGAGCAGAGTTGATATGATTAAGTTATTGGCAGCGGTGGAATGGAACTAAATACATTTATTCAAGTAATGTACTTTAGTACAATTTTGAGGTACTTGTACTTTACTTGAGTATTTCCATTTATGCTAATTTATATATAGGAAAATATTGTTATTTTTCTTCACTATATTTTCTTTCCAGTTTTTTTGCAGACATGGCAAAGGTCATCATATAAAATGCAACGTAACTGAGTGTCCTTGTGAACCCCCCACGCCCCATGTTGGTCTTGATCACATGAAAAAAAAAAAAAATAATAATAAAAAAAAAAAAATAAAAAAAAAAAAAAATAAAAAAAATAAAAAAAAAAAAAAAAATAATAAAAATAAAAAAAAAAATAATAAAAATAATAATAATAATAAAATAAAATAAATTAAAAAAGTAAATAAATAGAAAATAAAATAGAAAAATGAAAGAGGGGGAAAATTAATTAAATTGAATAATAGATTTTCGTTAAAGGAAATAAAATTAAGTTAAGCGTAATGTTAAGTACAAATAAAATAGTAAATACAATAGTATTGGTTGGAATTAAGGTAAGTGAGGTTAAGCTTCCCGGCAGTATATAAAGTAGTTAAAATTAGCTCCACCGTTACCAGCTACAACATTAAAATGATGAACAAATTAATGCATCACTAATTATAATTCAATTATATAATATATTTGAATCTGAAATGGGCCATTCTGCATAATGAGTACTTTTACTTTTGGTACTTTAGGTACATTTTGATGCTTATAATTTTGAATGCAGGACTTTACTTGTAACAGAGTATTTTTACATTGCAGTTTTGCTACTTTTACTTAAGTAAAAGATCTGAATACCTCTTCCACCACTGGCTATTGTCAACTTATGTCCACTGAAATTAAAGTCATCTGTATTGTAATGAATATACAGTGTTTTTCCATACATTTATTGTAAACAGATACCAGGAAGTGGTCCCACCCTGTCATCGGAGCTTATACCTTCTTAACTCTATGAGGGTTCTTCATGCGTCTACATTTCCTGATGTCCATCTCTGTCGTGTTAACACATCCAGGCTGGAGAAAACACAAGCAACATAAAAATCATTATTACAGTCAATACCGGTGATTTGAAGTAAACCCACAGAGAGCTGTGGAAAGATAGAAAAGAGCCGGTATGTGGCTGGAGGATGAGGTAGGCGGCTACATGCACACAGACAGAGGCTTACCACGGGTCTGTGGACGTCCCAGAAGGCTCTCTCCTGGCTGTCGAGGATCTTCCTCTCGGTTTTATCCTTTTTCCTGTCGATCCTGCAGATGAGATCAGTCGGTGTGAGAAGCACAGTGTGTGGCTCTCCTGGCATCAGCATTAGATGGAGCAGTTGATGGGTGGAAGGATGAGAACGGGAGGGAGATAGTCTGGAGATTATAAAGCCTATATGTCCATCAGGTTTTAACGATATTGAAGCTCATGTGCTCAAAGGTCCCTGCACCCGTCTGTGCACCATCTCCTGTGTGTGTGTGTGTGTGTGTGTGTGTGTTTCTGGTTTCTTTACTCCTCTATGACAATATTTTTTGAGTTGTGGACAAAACAAGACATTTGAAGACGTCATCTTGGTCTTTGGGAAACAGAAATCGACATTTTTCACCATTTTCTGACATTTTATAGACCAAACAACTAATCCATTAATCCAGAAAATAATCAACCGATTAATCGACAATGAAAACAATCGTTTAGTTGCAGCCTTACTCCTCCAAATTGTAACCCATTGAGTAATAAACTAGATTTGCCACCTCGCGGTTGTATGCCTCCGCCAACCAGTCAAGTTTCAGTTTACATCCATGTCTGTCCAAAATGTCTTCATCATTTTATCCTGTTAGACATTTGTGTGAAATTGTCATAATTAGCATATAAATTATTGAGTTATGGCTAAAAAACATGTTTTTGTGGGCGCCATGTTAGCTCAGTTGGTAGAGCGGGCGCCCATGTAACAAGGCTGAGTCCTAACCGCGGTGGCCCCGGTTTTGAATCCGACCTGCGGCCATTTCCGCATGTCGCCCTCTCTCTCTATCCCCCTTTCTATACTGTCCACTATCCTGTCAATAAAGGCTTGAAAAGGGTCTGATAGATTGCAATATTGAAAATTCGATAAGTGCCATTTTTGGTTCGTAATGCGAGATATTTATTTGCTGACTTATTCATTTTGTTTTGTTTTCTTATTTTTCTTAAAATGTTTTGTTGTTGCATCAGTGTCGATTGCGATCAACTGTAACGGATTGAGCGCCTCCTTATCCTTATACATACATAGATGCTTTGATATTTTCAACTACCCTCTCTTTGAGTATATTATGTGCTATGTATACTGTGTGTTAGGGATCTAAATCTGGTGTTTAGTCCTTGTGGCCACTGTGTGTTGGTGTATTGTTGGTTTTGTCTGTGTTTGTGTTTAAAAGCATAATAAAAATATTGTTGAAAAAATAAAAAAATAAAGGCTTGAAAATACCAAAAAAATAATCTTTTTTTTTTAAAAGAAAAAAACATGTTTTGTGACATCACAATGACCTTTAACCACCGAAATCCAATCAGTTCATTTTAAGTTCAGGTGGACATTTGTGCCAAATTTGAAAAGAATTTGCCCAAGGTGTTCCTGAGATATCGCGTTCATGAGAATGGGATGGACGTAAGATCACAGTCACCATGACCTTTGACCACCAAATCCTAATCAGTTCATCCTTGAGTTCAAGTGGACGTATGTGCTAAATTTGAAAAAATTCCCTCCAGGCATTCTTGAGATATTGTGTTCACAAAATGGGACGGACGGATGGACAAGCCAAAAACATAATGCCTCCGGCCAGGCAGAATAAAACAATATATAGATCATGTTCTCTGGACAAAAGAACATAGCTCTGTGTGACCTCCGGGTTTTTGTAAATGTTGGTCACACAGACCAGAAACCAATCGTCAAAAGGAAGCTGGATGAAATTGGCACAATCATAATGTCTTAAACTGTCGTAAAGACCATGAAGGGGCTTTATTGTTTTGTGTTTGTATTTAAAGATCTTGATCCCCCCCCTGGGATTCAGTGCATGTCCATAAATAAATCAAAGTGGGATTGCATCCATCTATTCTCTCTCTTCTGTCTCCATTTTCCAATTTTCTATATGATCCAAAAGCACACTGCTGGTTAAACAAAACGATTTATCATGTTTCATACCTCAGAAACATAAAGCAGTAGACCTACGGTGCCCCGATAACACTGGATAGGTTGATGTTGTGAGAAACCCCATTACAGCAGGGTTAATGGAGTCTGTCAGAAACACTCACTGCTCATCATATGGGATGTCGCACAGAGAGCTTTTACTGTATTGTTTACCTTTAGACGTGAATGACATCACAGCATGCACTGTAGTTTCTTGAGTTGCCTTGGTAACAGAGCACACTTACTTGACCTGGGCCTCAGCTTGCATGTAGATAAACTCCCACTTCCTGGCAAAGGCTCTCTGCAGCCTGGCTAAGTTCTCCTGTAGGAGAGAAGAAAGAGACACAGAGACAGAGAAATCATAATATTAAAAAAGTTAATAAAAATAAATCTTATCCATAGGTTTAAAGATCTCATATCATCACAGACACACACACACACACACACACAGATCTGACCTTTAACAGGTCGTGTTTTTCTGCCTCAAGCTTGACACACATCAATACTCCTTATTGATCTGTGTATAGAGGAACAATCCAGCACTCACCGCCTCGTAATCGGCCAGCTCCAGCCTGGTCTTGTTCTGCATGGTCCGCTTGCACAGGTAAATAGCTGCGAGAGGAACAGAGAGGATCAAAGACTTAGAGAGATTTATCAGTATAGACGCTCACCTTCATCCATGCATCTCCAACAGTAACCTGTCTCACCTCTCCTCACCTCACATTATATGGGAATATAATCAGTTTCTGTGGACGCCTGTCCACCTATCTGTTGCTTTAGGATTATGAGTGGTAGGTATAAGGTTGTTTTCATCCACCATTCCTACATGGGATTTAAATTGCCTTCCTCAGACATGTAAAAAACCTCTAAAAGAGAATTGAGGTGAAGATGGGATGCGGCAGCTCTTCACTGAAACCCAGAATGATGAAATAATTTTATTGTTAGCAGCTCTTTAGAAAGATGAATCACTAGACCTTAAAATAAACTTCTGCTTTGTATTCAGCCTTTGAATAAAAAGTTACAAAAATATAAGTGTGCTGTTAAATGAACGCATGAAATTGAAGTTGTGCCGCACAGTTTGTGTGGGTGTGACCGAGTAGAAATGTTGACTCATATCAGATGTCAACTGAATGACTAGTTGATGTTCACATGTTTATACAGTTAAAGGTCAGTATAGCTCATATGCAAACCATCATATTGGCCCTACTGTGAAATATCTAATTGGGTAGATGTACCTGTTAGTCACCATCAAAACTACCTGTACATGTAAAGTAGAAACTAAGACAATTATATATGCAGTGTAGATATTTCTGCGTAAATGATTAACATTGTGGGAATTGAGGTAAGCTCAACAGCAAAGCTATAAATATTCACTTACAGCTACACGAGAACATGTTTACTGTCTTTAATTAGATGTTGCTTAGCGGAGATAAAAGAGGATTTGTAGAAAACGTTTTCTAAAGTGCTGTTTTGGGATCCAAATTGATCCCCAGATTAGATCTGAATATAGAGGAATAAACCTTTACAGTTATGTATGGTTAACTGTATTCTGCTGATCGTGGAAGTGTAATGTAATAATGCACTCAACGTTTGCCTCATAAGCACTTTGAAAGTGAATTCAATTTACAGACTGAGCACCTGTGTAATATTACAGCTGAGACATTGATACTGATTAAAAGCTCTGTCGATACTCCCTCAGTGTAAAACAATAAGTAGAGCTCTTTGTTAAAGGGACTGTTTGTAACTTTTTAAGCGTATAAATGTACCGGGTCGTGGGAACATGCGCGCTCGCATATGTGCGTTCACGTGTAGCCGCTCTCTGCCTGCTCGCCTTCACTCAGACAGCGCGCGCATTCTCGCTCAGCTCGCTCCACCTCTAGACGTGAACGCGCGCTCACTCCACACTGCAGAAGAGTTAGTTTAGCTCTGAGAATATCTAGTGAATGTGCAGGGGACGTTTGTGCAGAAATAACTGCTGCAGCTTCACCAGACCAACGGAGGTTCTCCGTGTCTTGTGAAGTGACGGAGCTCTGCAACGAGTTACGTTGTTGTCTCGTTACCGACCGGGTGCCGGTGACGACGCAAGACGACGCTGACTTTCGTTGATTTCACGGCCACAAGTGTCGCTGTTAACAAGCATTTCTGAAAGTTACAAATAGTCCCTTTAAATAAATATATATAAAATCAGAGAGAGTTTAACAAGGCCTATAAATTAATTCAAGAATATTTTGCGTATTTCATAATTTTATGGCTTATAGTTCTTGTAGAGGTTGATTACTTTGCACTGGGGACGTGGTAAAATCGAGCACATGTACCAAAAAAAGCTCAGTAAATTTAAAAAAAAAGTATTTTTAATGTGCATTACTCTTTGTTTATGTTATAAAGAAGACGTTAAAGCTTCAGTAGGCAACACTTTCTTGGCATCATTGGGCAAAAGTTCCATAATAACCTTTCAGCATATTGTAATTCAAGTGTTCTTGAAAGAAAACTAGACTTCTGCACCTCCTCATGGCTCTGTTTTCTATAATTTAAGCCATCTGTTATAAATATTTGACACATTTTAAAGAAAATATGAGGACGTTATTCACGGGGACAGAAATGTTGCAGCATAACAGGAATGACCCATTTAGCATTTATGTCTTTTTGTGCTATTCAATGGTACTACTGTACGTATTTCTGTATCTATTCTAGGATCATCAATTTGATGACAAAGCATTGATCCTTCAAACATGGAGGAGGATATTATAAGGAGGATTTATCACAAAAATGTGTGAGAAAAACAAAAAAACAAATGTAAACATATCCCTCTTACCGTAGTCTGTGTTCTCAGGCTCCCAACAGTTGGACGGCCAGAAATACGGCGCCTGACAGGAAGTGAAAAGGTGAGAGTCAAGAGAACGTGGATCAACCAGAGGTTAGTGTTTCAAAGACGGAGAGTCAAAATGTACACTTTCAAAACTTTGTGTGTGATGACGATGACCTTTACGAGGCCGTTGTTTTGCCTCTGAGACACAGCGGCAGCACATGATTGCAATGCACCACTGTGTGAGCAATCAAAATATTTTTATTATCAGTATTGAACAGATTCAGAACAGCTGACTCTAAAAACTTTCCCACTAGTAAGAGGCATCCTGGTGTGCTGCAGAGGCGTGGGAGTATACTGAATAAAATGAGTAGCGATGAAAGCTGCAAAAAATAAACAATGGGGAAAAGCAGAATAATAAAGCCAGCAGGCGGAGAACAGATGCTGATAGGATTGTTATTTGACATAGCTCGCAGGGTTTTGAATCACAGTCTTAAAACCATCTTTAGTTGTTTCAATGAGGAGAGATTTTACATGGTGTTAATTGTTTTGATTTTCCTCCTCTGTGTTTCTCTTCGCCTCGCACTTAATTTGCCGGGAAAAAGAAATGCTAATGAATGGTGATTATCTTTATGAAGCTTTTCTACTATGGCGAACATCCCCCCTCCTCCATCTCCTCCTCCATCATCTCCATCTCCTCCTCCTCCTCCTCTATCATCTCCTCCTCCTCATCCTCCTCTTCTCTTCCACTTCACTTTGAAGGAGGAGAACCAAGGTCAAAGCACGGTAATGTGCACTGCCGTCTCGTTTAATTAAACTGCTCCTCCATCTCCTCCTCCTCCTCCATCTCCATCTCCTCCATCTCCATCTCCTCCTCCTCCTTCATCTCCTCCTCCTCCATCTCCTCCTCCATCTCCTCCATCTCCTCCATCTCCTCCTCCATCTCCACCAACCCCATCTCCTCCTCCTCCTCCTCCTCCTTCATCTCCTCCTCCTCCATCTCCTCCTCCTCCTCCTCCATCTCCTCATCCTCTTCCTTCTCATCCTCCATCTCCTCCTCCTCCTCCTCCTCCTATTCCTTCTCATCCTCCATCTCCTCCTCCTCCTCCATCTCCATCTCCATCTCCATCTCCTCCTCCTCCTCCTCCTCCTCCTCCTTCATCTCCTCTTCCTCCTCCTCCTCCTCCATCTCCTCCTCCTCCTCCTCCATCTCCTCCATTTCCTCCTCCATCTCCTACTCCATCCCCTCCTCTTCCTCCTCCATCTCCTCCTCCTCCTCCTCCATCTCCTCCATTTCCTCCTCCATCTCCTACTCCATCCCCTCCTCCTCCTCCTCCACCCCCCCCCTCCTCCTCCATCTCCTCCTCCTCCTCCTACTCCATCCCCTCCTCCTCCTCCTCCTCCATCTCCTCCTCCTCATCCTCCTCCCTCCTCTTCTCTTCCACTTCACTTTGAAGGAGGAGAACCAAGGTCGAAGCACGGTAATGTGCACTGCCGTCTCGTTTAATTAAACTGCTCCTCCTGCTCCGGTTGGAGGCTCAGCCCTCCAACAGGACTCAGAGAATAGGGAGGAAGAGGAGGCTACACGGAGATCGGTCTAATCTCGCCACGTGCCGCCTTGACGTTCCCCACTGAGGAATGTGAAAACATTGTTTCCTATTTTTAATTAAGGAAATTCAGGATAAAACAGTCTGGCATAATTAATGTGTGACTTTAATGCCACGGTCTTATCTGTGAACAGTGGAGGAGGAGTGAAATGTCAGCACGCTTTTCTTTCCTTCTTTGTCCTTCGATGAGACTCTAATTCTAGTGCGCTACTCTACTCTACACTGTGTCTCTCTGTCAGGCTTTTGGTAGCCGCCTACTCAGCCCGAACCCAGACCTGCTTCCCCTCCCTCCCTCGCTCGCTTGATGAATATTTTAACAGATCACCATTCATTTTTAATAGGGTCACTGGATCCCAACGTAGTACTGAAGAAGCCTGTAGACAGCAGACCAGGGCCTTTTGTCATCAAGATCATGATTGGTTTGTTGTAATTCCATAACAGAACAAGTAATCTTCCACAGCTGATTAAGGTCTTTATGAAAAAGGGAAGCGCCCCCGCAACCAGATTAACCTCGCTGGACTTTTCAGTATGTCTCCCAGTAATGCAGGATGAAGAAGGGATTAGTTTGAGCTTAGGTCTGTTATGAAAAGGTACGGGGCAATTTGCAATTATTGGAGAAGAAAACGATTGTAATCCATGTATAATAGAGAGACATTATTAAAAAATATAGCTTTTTTTTTACGCTATTTGTGTAAAAAATAAACAATTCGAAGCGTTGCATTCTAGTGGAGGCACTAAAATTGTGGATTTTAACCATTTATCAAGCTTTTTTGACCTGCTAAACCCTACATGATTCAAATTCAAAACATTTCATACTATGTAAAGCTGCTATTTGTAGCTTTAACAAGACTAAAGACCTTTACACACCCGGGCGTGACGAATAACAACATGAAAATGCGAAATACTTGCCTGCATATATTATATGTCAAAATCAATGTGTTGCCTTCTTGGCAACATTTGATATTCCCCTCAGTATCAGGGGAAGTTCAGCGACAAGACAATTATCTATTGCAGGATACTCAACAGTCAATATAACCCTAAACCTTTAAGATTAATGCTAGATTAAGAGTACCAAAAATCAAATGTTCACAGAACTCCTCTCCTCATCTGTGAATTTATCCTCACTTGACACTCCTGCTCACCTGAAAGCGGTAGAAAGTGCCGTCGTCTTTGAGGGAGAGGACGTGGTCGGAGATGGGGAAGAAGTACCCCTGAGCTGCGATGAGACTCCCGATGTGCATGGCCTCTGCTGTGACAGGAAGAGAACAAGGAGTACTGATCACAGAGGGTTCCTCAGCATCTTCGCATATTATCTGTCAAACAATATCTACTTGGATTTTAATGGTATACTCTACATGAAAGTGACATTTTAGAGCCATGAATACAAAACAATGAAGGAGCTGACGAGTATACAAATCTTCAGAATATGATGAAAAGCCACAAATGTACCATATTTAGGTCATTAAAGGTCACATTTAAAGTTCACCACACACAGTATATACTCTAGTAATAGACCGTTATATCCTTTTGAATTCAAATTGGATTCCAGCTATAGGATTCAGCCCTGAGGTGGTTTAACTGGGGATGTACATGGATGACTCAATGATCGACTCAGTGGCCAAGTTGTGGGCTATCACACCAACAATAAACACTGCTCTCCCACCACCAGACCTCGGGTCAGGTCGACTAAACAACTAATCCACAGCAAAATCTAGCTGGTAGTTTTGGTAAACACAAGTTTTCGTATTTTCCTGCTCATTGCATCTTGTTTTTGTATTTGCTCGTATTAACTTGTGAAACCTTAATTTTCTGTTGATAATTTAATTTCTTTAGGTTAAGTCTAATCTTCTATTACATACTGTACATACTAGGGATGCAAAAACAAACCGTTCAATGATGTACAAACCGAACCGTTGGTTTGTTGAACCGTTGCACCACTATTAAATATAGGCCTGCTAATTATTTGATGAGTTACCAGAGACAACTCATGCTTTTATATTAAAGGTTATTTGTTAATGTAATGATCTAAACTGGGAAATGCTGCAGCCAGTAAGTTTATTAGTATTTTATATTGCCATGGTAGGCTGTTGCCTTTAACAAGTCATTATAATCACAACAATACAGTCTGGTATCATTTGTCGAAACGTACCTGGATCCTCCATGCACAGGTTCTTCATCAGCCACGCCACAATATCTGTACCTGAAACAGGCCAGACAGAGAAAGACAAATGATGTTTGGTGGTCACACATCTGGTAGAGAGATGTAGTATGATTTAAAGGCAGTAGAAAAGAAATAGAGAAGTCTCTTTTGAGACACATTTTGAGGCTATATGTAAATATGTAAATAGAATCAAATCAAAACTAAGTAAGACAAAATTAATAAAATTAAAATAATAGTAAGAAGTTACATGATAAACTTAAAAACTGCACTCAAAATTAGGTGTAATGGAGGACAATTTTCTGGCTTTAAAAAAAAAGAATTACATCTGCATAATAAATGAAAAAAAATAAGAGTTCTAATGTATATTAATACTAATAATAAACTTAATTTATAAAGCACTTTCAAAGTGCTTTACAGAGAGAAAATGAAATAGAATACAAAATAAAATAAAAAGTTAAAAAATAAAATACATAAAGGGCAAGATTAAAACAATAAACAAGAAATTAAAACCAATAAAATAAACAGGCAGCTCTCGGATAAAAGTATGTAAGAAATAATACTTCTGACTACTTCATCCCAAGCAGTTGTCTTGAGACAGATATAACAACCAAGAAGATTCTCAAACTGCTCAAATGTAAAATGATCTCACCTCACTGGCACTCAAGAGAGCAATATTAAGAGAATCGACATTATTCTATGTGATAATTTATGATAGTTAAAGATACTAAAAAGCTTTTTTTTTTGCGGTGGAGATAGAGTACCATCTTATCTGTGCTTTTCCCTCTGCTTTCTCAGAGTCCCGAGGGAGGCGGTGTTTAATTCTTCATCATTCATTAGTTTCCTTGCCCTCGGGCACTCAGCTGCAAACATCTGAGCTGCTGTTCTGCACATCCATCCGCCGCTGTAGAAATTGTGTTTATTGATATGCTCTGCTCGTGGCATATTGGGGTAATGCATTTTCCATAAGTGCAAGGAGTGCGAGAGAAAAAGAGGAATGTTAATAGCCTTCCTTTGTTTCCATCATGTCAATGCCTCCCACTGTGGCTCCAGACTTTTAAAGTGATTTAGATTATCAATCGCAGCAACAGCAGCAGCAGCCGGCAGGCAGGCAGGGTGGCCGACTCCAATCCCCACCTGACAGGTACAGCTGGCTAATAATGTTTAGATTGTTCTATTTTGAGTGTTTGTGCGCGTGTTTCCCCGTCGATGCAGCTCCACGCATTGACACCTACAGTCCCAGCTCTACTGAAGCGGTCGGAGGTTGATTGCCTTGCTTAAGGGCACCTTGACAGTAGGAGGACAGCATTACTCATTCTGTTTCCACACTTTCTTTTCCAAACATTTAATCATATGTTGTCCTCCCACTTTCCCTCCAGCCATGCAGCTATTCTCCGGTGAGCCACAGCTGAAGAAACCCAGCAGCAGCCTCAACAGATCCATCTTATATATATATATATATACGTATATATATGGGTGTGACTCAGCTGGAGTTTTAGCTTCTAGATGTTCCAACTCTATTGCCATAACCAGTCACGACCATCTCTATTGGGCTCTTTGCATAACCCACAACTGAGCGCTGCAAAGTGACATCAATCCTTAGATTGTTGTTTTAAAATTGACATACAGATGAAGCAGTTATGCTTTATTTTACAGGTCCATAATTCCCAAATAATTTCCTAGAAGTTTCTTGAAAAGCAGTATGTCCTTTGGTACAAATTAAAAAGGAAAATAGGAATTTAAGCTTCATTTAAATAGAAGTAAATACGAGTTCAATATACATTACTTACTGTCAACTTTATTCTCCGTATATGTGGTATTGTATGTTTACTTGTACACATTTTTTTTTTGCATGCTCAGCTGACCTGTGTGTGTGTTTCAAATGAACACAGTCTCTATTTTCCTGATAATTTGTACCAAATGACATCGTTCTTTCTGGGAAACTTCGTCAAAATGTTTTGAAATTTTGGGGAAATTTACTGTGTTAACAGGAAGTGGATATCTGACAAAAGTAAATTACAATACCCAAGCCAAACCATGATGCTTTGTTTTTACTAAACCTAACAAAGTAGGTTAGTTTTATTGTCTAAACCTAACAAAGTTGTTGCGTTTTTGGTTTTGTTTCAATTTACAACGTTAATCACATGTTTAAAACTGTTCAAAAGTGTGACAATAATCCGGGACAAAATACGTTTCCCTCGAACCTTAATTGAGAATGCAGTTGTATGGGAACGTAACTTTGTAGGAGACAGGGACCTGCAAAGAGGATTAGGGGATGTTCTCCTCAGGGCCCCCTCTAGACTTTCTTACAGTGTATGTTTGTACACTGCAGCTTCACCGGTCTGTGACGTCTCTTTCTCTCTCTATTTCTTACCTGTGACGACACTGGGGATCTTGGTCATGAAACTTTTGACGGTTCTGATGGGCACGCCCTCCGTCTCATCCTGGATGAGAGTGATGATGTCCTCAATCTGCAGAGGACGGGAGGACAGAAAGAAGGAAAGAAAAGGAAAAAGGAGATACGGTTAAAACGGGGGTGGCTAAGATTGAAACTTTAATACCGTCCATTTCAGGCAAGTCATACTTCAAGGACTGACTAAATATGCTATATTCGGCATATCAATAAACCATCACCACATTAGCTTTAGTCTGCCAGTTTCTGCTCTGCATTTAATATGTGCAATGTGTCCCATTTAAGGGACCTGCTTCCTTCAAAGTCTGCATTTAAAGATTAAATATTTAGCTTGAAAAGGTGCATCGTTTGTAGCCCGCAACTTGTGATTATATGGTAGATAATCATTTTGGCATCTAATTTAAGGAAGAAGATGCAGGTTTAGTTCACTTCCTTCCAGTTAATGTAGATCACACATTCACCAGCTGACCCTTTAAAAGAAACAGCCTGTGAAATTAGACACAGCTAGTGCGTGTATTTCAGCACAGAATTTGCTGGTTGGGTTTGCGAAACAGAAAGAAGATGGATTTAATTTAAGCACAAACATACACAAAGCTTTCAGAGTGTCTTGTATACCAAGGAATTTGATTAATTTAACCATGAAATGCTCATGTTTGTACATGCTATGAAATGGGCACTTGAGCCTCCTGCTGGAAAACATTCATTAATTTTCAGTGATGAGCTCATTCTGCACTAATGGTTCTTCTTCTTCTTCTTATCTCCAGCACTAATTTATCATTGGTTTCTAAATAAATCAACACTTTGGAGCATGACTACATGGCGTGAAATTACATGCCAAAAGCAAGAACGACGTTGCACGCGACACATAAGAAATAAAGAGAAAAAATACGCCATTTGGTGGAACTGGGCTAGTAATTAGATCCCTACATACTGTTAAAGTACATGGTCATAATATCTACAAAAGTTGCTACAACTGCATGAAGTGGGAGGTAAAAACTCAAAACATTTTCTATAAGCAGGAGATGAGGTTCAGCGGGAACAGCACGTGCCTTCGGATTATCATCACAACTGTCCAGATGTTAAATGAAACACATCGCCCACTTTGCGCTGTAGTAGAGTCAGATCTGTTGTTTTGATTGCGATGTTGACACCCCCTCTCGGCACAGATGCTTTTGTGTTTGCGCCAGAGAGTGGGATGTGAGAAGTTGGTCGCTTTGGAGACGCAAAAACTACCACACAACTCAGCAGCTACAGCATATACAGTAGAAACTGGAGAGAGAGAGGTGGCTACACTTGTTTTACACCTGGACCATTAAAGCAATCACATTAAAGAAGTGCTAAAAATAAACGGTACAATAGACGTCATGCCTCACACTCACAGTCCTGCATGCACGGAAGGGAAAAACTCTTTCCACTTCCTGTGCTTCTGCATACAGTGTATTGTGATGCACACATGTCCTCATGCTGTGTGCATTTTTCTGACCCTTTTAGCTTCATGAGTATATTTATAAGCGAGCTGTCAGCGGAGTATTATTCTCGGAGGCACCCACGCTGGGTCAAAGCTTCGATGACTACTTCCACAACAGACTCATCCAGACTTAATGTACAGTGCTTTAAATAGACAAACGTACAAATCTGCAGAGATCTCTTAAATTATCAAACATAAGGACATTTACATTCAAAATAATGTTACAATTTTGCTTTGCCGGTGTCATTTTTGCTCGTATGAGTATTATCACATGTCCTACAATACAAAAAAGTGTCTTGTTCTACCTGCTCCGTCTTTAGACGTTTGATAATTTGACTAAGAACTTGTGATTATTTACAGCTCAACGAGGAAAAGCAGGGTGAGAGAGTACATCTGTTACAGACGAGATACTCAGCTGCTTCATAAGAACAAAAGGACAAAGGAGCAAAAGCGTCGCATTAGTTTTAGCCTGTGTATTTTTTGCACAGCACAGCTGGTTGAATATGTTGTTTATTTTGCACACTAGCTCCCACAACATGACCATTAGTAGGTTTCTCAAAAAATATCATGATTGGTTTGTTTGGTTTGGTTTATTGAAAACCTTCTAATATATTTATAAAATACAACATATTAGACTTATTTCCAGTGTTGTCCCTGGTATTTTACAGTCCATTAACCCTTACAGGATGGACACAGGCATTGTCCCAAGACACATTGAAGGTTAAGGACTAAACAAAAACCCTGGAGAACTAAATAATCAACCAATTCATCTTTTTTTTTTTCATGGAACAAACAAGCTACAAGGTTGTGCTGTGATGCATCTTCATCATCAATCGCCTTTGAGATGTTTTACAGCTCTACATTACCATATTGTGCTCATAATAACCATCTATCTACCGTGTTTTGGCCACTTCAAGGAATAGTTCAACACGCTCATGTGACTCATTGATGATGCGCGACCTCTCCTTGGAGGCTTTTCCAGTGACGACAAAGACTCCATGACAACTCATGGTTTCCAAGAAATGATTAAAGCATGTAACTCCTCATTAGACCATCATCTTTACATTTCTGTTTGAGTTCAGTTTTGGACAGAGCAAGCCTCTTTGTTTCCCTCTTCTCTTTGCTTTCAGTCTTTATCCTCACCTAAGATAATTGTGTCCCGGCTCTAAGTATCAATCTTCTGGAGTAAAGTGAAGTCTGGGGTTATGGTGGTGGCAGAATGAACACTTTAGCCCAGGCTAAGTGCAGAGCTCAGGGACACAATTACAGCAAATATTAAAGAAAAGAAAAAAGCTCAAAAAGCACAGCTCATTCACCTCCCAAGACAAGATGTTCCCAGCCAAGATTCAAACTGACAAGCCTTCTGCTTTTACCTCTCTGGCCATCAGTCTGCTGCCACCCGGTCCCTCACTCTCGTTGAAAGAAACGGATCCTGGCTGTCTGCCATAAGCAAGGGCACCGGCAGCTTCGGGCTACACATCAGAATCAATAGAATAATACGAATCTAACAAGACCTTGATGGTCTGTGGAGACAGCTGCTCGAATGACTTTAATGGCTTCCGCTGTCATGAACAATTCACTCCTGCTCCATCAGTCAAAACGTGTAATCACAACAGGTTTATTACGACAGCCGTCAACCCCAGGATTTTAAGGAAAATATGCTAAAATTGCAGCCTGTATGTCTGAGCACAAAACGCTGCTATTTTCTAATCTGGAAAGAAAGTAGTAAAATTAAAAATGCATCACTTCCCGGGGATCAGAGGATGTTTCACTTTACATTGACACAACTGGCTGAGTCATAGTTGCATTAGATTAGTCACAGTCGTGAGTACCAAACAAGCAGCTTTATATAAGCACATGTTGGATTATTAGTCATACTAGTTGGCATCATCACTGATAGCCACTACGGTTGAACAAAGAGAAGAAACTCAAACTTCAAGACGTAAAAATCCAAGAAGAAAATACACCACTGGTCTCATCCATCACTGAGGAGTGGGTTACGAAATCACCACGGCAACAATCGCTTAGCAGGAACTGAGACACAATCATAGACTGTGAGAAGTGGACGTAGTCACCGTGACGTCACTCATTGGTTTGTGGACTACAGTTTTGAAGCGAGGAGTTCGGCTGTCACCATCTTGGTTTTTTGGAACCAGAAGGGTCGTAGGAGGTAACCCACAAATAAATAATAAATAAATAAAAGTAAAGATACTCATTTGACAGAATCACACCTTTTAGAATGTTAAATTATTATATTATTATTATTATTTATTATGTAAGCAACTTTTGAATGCTTTAGCTGATTGAGATGGAGCTAATTTCAACCTTTTTTTTTTTTTTTTTTTACAATGTTGGCTGTTTTAATCTAAAAGAAATGCATCATATTTTTGTAAAATGAGCATTTGTTTGGTATAAAAACTTTAAATGTAGTGAAGTAAAAAGTACAATACTTACTTTAAAATATGGAGCAGACCATAAAGTGGCATCAAAAGGAAATTCTCAATAAACTACATCAAAATTGTATTCAATACTGCAGTACTTGTCTTGAGTAAATGTACTTAGTTATTTTCCACCATTATATTTAGATTTCAGATTTTACAAAACAATACAAGAAGCAGTAGTAGATGACTAAATGGTGTCATCTCAGCCTATATTTGATGCTACATGTCCAGGGGATTTCAATTGTTGTTGGCTGGGTACAACTAATTTTCTAGTCTGAACATTTATTTAACCTAAAACATGGTGCTGTCCATCCTGACCAAAGAGAGAACAATAAGTTACACAAGAGTTTTTCAGAATGGAAGTGGGTTAAAACATCCTGAGTCAGCCATGTGGACCCATGGGAAGAGGCCACAATACCTCTCAGCAGGACCCACAACCTGGCATGCACATCCCAAATACGTACATGCAGAGAAGGCCAACAATAGTACACTTCATCTGAAAGAATACCTGACCCTGAAACAGCTGCAATTAGCCTTTCTGTACACAAAGAGAAATCCGGGGATCTCGGGAGAGGAGGCCGATGAGGCCATCACTGTGGCTATAATGAAACAAGTGGAGGATGTTGGCGCAGGGATAGTACACATTTTGAGAGAAAAGAAAGAAAACGACCTCTTCTGAACCGTGCAGCTTCCACGCAGTGACGGGCCTTATTTCATTATGATGAGTTAATGCTTCAGATGTTTTTTGAGCATCAAAATGTATTGTGAACCAATGGAGGGTGAACCCAACCCGGTCGCACTAAATGGCGTGTGAATGACGTGGTCATTCGCAAGTCATTTCATGTGCAATAACAACATCGTTCTTGCTTTTGGTGAGTCATTTGTACACCATGTAGTCTGTACTGACTGGGAGGTGGAGGGGTCCAACAAACACAGGACTTTCAACCAGGAGACCGGTGTTCATGTCCCAAAGTGTTGACGTGTTTTTTAGTGACGTTTGTGACGTGTTTTCCATACCTCTGTATTCTACGTAGTTTATGTACTTATTTTAACCCCAATCCGTAATGTTTTTCCTAAACTTAACTATGTGGTTTTGTTGCCTAAACCTAAATGTTGCCGTTTCCGTTATTGTGTTAAGTGGTGTAAAAGTGACACACAGAATGTCTTTGTAATGTCGTGTTATTTATATGCCTTCCCATGAGGTCGGGTGGGGAAAACGCTAACTGTGGTCAATATTTTTGTACATTTTTCACTCCACATTTATCCCCAGAGAGAGGACACTGGGTTATTGGGTTATAAATAAAATGTTTGTTAACGCTCTTGTGTTTATTGTTATACGTGTACAACCAAATGTGCGGTGGTGGTGATGTGTAACCTTGGTTCTTAATATATTTGGTACCCCGCTGCGAAGTGAACCCACAAAAACTGAAGAATATCACTAAGAGCAACAGCCTAAGGATTACAAAGTACTCTATAAATGGTTTATTATAAGTCTCAACCATGGGAACATTAACAGTTTATTTTTTTTTACCAGCTGTATGGTTTAAAATTGGATGTGTAATTCATGTGCTGATGGTCATATTTTATATACCTCGGAGAGCAAGCTCAAATATACCTAGGAAGAGTATTATTGTACTCCACGAATTGATTAATTTAGACTTCTGGGGAGGAGAAGTGTGTGATCATATGAGTCATATGAGACCATTTGCTGATTTAGCTCCTTCCAGAGCAGCTTCAGCATATCTGCATTTTACCTTCACAAGATCCTTCACAATCAAGTGCCGAGACACCGCACTGATTGCAACATGTTCCTCTGCGCTTTAAGTGGTACTTGCGTACTGAAAAGGAACACTCAGACAGAAAGTCAAGTGACAACAAAAGGAAGAAGAGATGGGAGAAGAAGTGTGAACTTGCAGAAAGCCACCTATACAATTTCTTTAAAATGTCATGCACATATTAACAAGCGCAAGTTCGCAATAGCTGCGACCACGTAGGCGCATGCATCCACACGTTCCTTAAGTATAGTGGGCAGGGAGGGCATAGGCTGCGTTCACACCAAATCAGGCGTTGCGGCGATAAGCGCTGGGTTGTGCAACAGTGTGGGAGTGTAACTTAATGGCCCATTAACACCAAGCGACTGCAAAACGATTAACTTCTTTTGCTCCTTTGTTACCTCAAGGCTTGGTTGTACGGCTCTGGATTCACGGTTACGTGATTGGCGACAGCAGCGTGATGTCAGGTTGTGTTTCTCCAAAAGTTGATTTTGTTACAGCATGATGTTCATTTAGTATATTATGGTCCCATTTAGAGTCAATTAGACCATAAAGCAGAGGATGCTTTAGGGCGTGGCTACCTTGTGATTGACAGGTCGCTACCGTGGCGTTGTCCGGTCTGGGAGTTGTCCGCATTTTGGTCTTACAACTTTAACCCTTTTACAGTGTGTTGAAAGTTAATTGTAACAGTTTGGTTGCCTAAAAATGTCTTATTCATTGTTTTGTTGTACTGTGTCACTTCTGGTTGCAAAAAAAAAAGATGGCGACGGCCAAAATGCCGAACTCGAGGCTTCAAAATGGCAGTCCACAAACCAATGGGTGACGTCAAAGTGACTACGTCCATTTCTTATGTACAGTCTATGGTTTTGCCATGGCACATGAATCCATTTAGAAGTATTGCGCCTTGTTGTTATAGGCCATTCTCACTACCAACGCCCTTTTTTTCCAATTGGCATGAACACAAACACACACCTTTACACCCACACACTTGACCTCCAAGCTAAATTTCCGTTTCCTAGGGTGAAAACTGTTGCCGCCAAAGGTTGGGGAAATATTTGTGGACCGACCGACCGACAGACAGCGTGAGCTATAGACCTGCTGGTCGCAACTAAAAAGTACGAGCTTCAAATATTTATACAGTGTCCTCAGACCACAGTATATGTTGAGAGTGGACTTCAGGGTTGTATACAGTATGTAATGAAATGTATTCAACATAAAGCAACATCCAAGACTGCACTCTCATTGTACCAGGAATGCTCCAGGTAAACACAACACTACTACTGAAAGTAAGCTTATACAGATACGTTACAGTTGATACAATTTATAGAAAGAGAACGTATCTGTAACATATTAATACCTCCAAATTGCTTTCTGAGGCAGAGGTAGTGCAGAGAGATCTCCTGTCAACGGACTGATCCAAGTTCATGACTATTGATTGCGGCAACCATTCACTATATGCACCGACTCCCTGCCAGCTCCATGGGCGTTTCGCTGTAAAATATAACCCAACCTCTGACCTTTTGGGTAAGCAAAATGAAATTTTACCTTTGGCAATCAATGATGTGTCATTAGCAACACTATACCATAAAGATCTTCAATAACAAATGTGTATTATGTCCATGATTAAAGCTCAGATTCCATCTAAATACTGTTAAAAGTAGATTCAATTACAGATCCAGTGACAGGAAGCCAGATTTTGCCTCAACTTCTGGGCTTAAATAGATTCAAAGAAACCCAATCTGCATTTTAGGTCAATGTCATGCACATATTCTTCATATACAGTAGCATGTTTATTTAAAAGCTGTTTTTAAAGGATTTAGTCCTTGTTTGGTCCAGTATTAGTTGATGTTCTAGTCTTGTTTGGCTCTCTAGCACAACACAGGTGTTTGAACAATGCTGCAGCATCAGATAGTGATCGAGTTGAAGCGATGTGTCCTTGTAGCTGTACACCATACAGGCTCTGTATGTTTAGAGACAACAGTGGAGTGAGTAGTGTGTGGAATGAGGTATGTATAGATGCTTTGGTGTGTGCGTGTGTAGGTGTATGTATACTGTATGTGTCATCTCGAGTAACCAGACTTTCCTTTCAGTAGGACACTTTCCTCGCCTGCAGTGCCTGAATCCCACAGCTGCTGCACCGCTGCAGATATCACACGGCTCTCTGTAGAGCAGATCACAATCAGGAGAGGAGTTTTAAGATTAGACTGCCAGGCGTCATTCTGAGGATAACGCCACTTTTTTTAAAAAAAATTTATTATATCCATCTCTCCTGTATTCTGGTATATGTCTTTTATTTCATCTGAGAATAAAGGCTTGTCTGGGTTTCAGTTTTCATGAATGTATATTAGAAGAACATTATGAGCCTGCTATCGTTATTATAGCCCCAGTGTAATATATGATGTTGTAATATGCTGCTGTGTTATAATTTGAAAACCTCACTCTAACAATACTCAATGATGAATAATTTGTATAGAATTCATTATAGACTACTTTGTACGGAATAAAACCGGGTACCTTTATCAATAAACACCATATATAGTTGTAATATCTTCCTATAAACTTTGAGAAAGAAAGGCCAGATTCCCCCAAAGCCTCTTAACGTTACATAAGATCACTTTCTCAATTGTAAATCAGTGAACTAGGGTGATCTCGGTGGTAGAACATTTTAGTCCCTGAAGCTCTGGAATAAATTCGGAGAGAATAATGAGCATAAATATGTATTATGAAATCATCTTTGTGAAAGACTTAATATTACTCCACTTGCTGTGGGGCACTAAAATGTAAAATTATAAAGCCGGCAAAAAGATAAATTATTGTGCAGTGTTATCGTAATGAAAAGTAGACGCAGTAGTGACACAAACAAACAACCCTGCACTCAACTGATTGATGAGATTTCTTTGGACTCGAAGCAGTCGGTTTTCACTCCCAGGCTTTCACGTATGTTTATTATATTTGACTCATCTCCCAGGCTTTTTTTCAGATATTTACAAAATCAATATCTATTTTTATCTCACTAAGCAAAGCATCATACTGTTCACAGTGAAAAAGGACGGTAGAAAGTGGAACTCATTTTCTATATCGTTTACACAACACATCGGACAGATCTGTTTTGCTTCGACATACCGTCCAGTTTCAACAGTCAAAGGTAAAACACCTGATCTCAGCTGAGCACAAAAAGATACATGCTTTTTAGGTAAATCATATACAACATAATTCTGCAGTCCGTACCATATTCAGTTTTTATCATAGTAAAAATACGCAATTTATGTTAAGTCCATATATCACCAACCCACTGCCCTTTGTCCATGGCAAACACAGATTCTCGAAATAAACCAATATTGAGCTTTTTCTTCATTATTAAAGAAAAGCCTCACTAAACCCAAGAGGTACAAAACAATGTGCATATTTATCTAGACCAAGAACCAATATCTGGGATAGTTTATCTCATCAATATTTGCCTTCTCAATCTACTTTCAACTATAATCATTTTCACAACCGGGCTATCTAACAACAAGCCTCACATGATTATTTGAAGTGATTTGTACACCAAATGGATTAATGTCTTTTCATAAAGATTCCCGGCAACAACTTAACAACAGCTAATAAATACACACAGAAGTTAGATAGGGAGTGAGGCCCTATCAATGTATTTCAGGAGGCATGCTGGGAAATAATGTTGAGAGTGTTTTGATGAATGGTGAACGCACCGGGATGAACTACAGGGAACAACACAAGTATTAAAGTCTGCCCTGTATCACACATAACACTTAACATTGTTTATATTTATCCCTCTCTATGTCATTTGGACCAATTAGCCTCTTGAGATAACACTCTATGATTACCATTGAATTATTTCATTATGACTAATGGAAAGCTCACTTCATGAGTGTTAGCAGATATTGTGAAAGGGTCCAGCTTCACGTTGCTGCCTGAGCTGTCCATGTATAAACAAACTTGAACTCAAACATCTTTAAAGTGGCAGTAGGCAGTATGTTTTTGGCATCATTGGGAAAAAAATTTCATAATAACCTTTCAGCATATTGTAATTCAAGTATTCTGAGAGAAAACTAGACTTCTGCACCTCCTCATGTCTCTGTTTTCAGGCTTTAAAACATCTAGCCTGTGACGGGAGACTTTGACCAATCACAGGTCATTTCATTGAGAGAGCGTTCCTATTGGCTGTGCTCCGGTCATGTGACTGTAACTTGGCGTTCCTTCACCAGATTTCACAATGGCGGTGGCGTCACAAACTTTCTAATTTTACAGCTAAACCGTGCACTACAAGATGATTCTGAAAACATTTGAGGAGAGAAATAGGCATTAACGTAACATAATATTGATTCATATTTGATCAGCGCTGCCTAGTTTGACCGTTTGGTCGGAGTTCGCGAGTGATTGACAGCCAGCTCTCATAGACAGCAGCTGGACAGCGGACCTCAGATCAGCTCTGACTGCTTGTTTTCCTCCGGTCTGTGAAATCTTGCAGATGCCATTAGGAGCACCGGGCACAGAGGCACATGATTTTTTTCAGGTTACCTGTTTCATGTACTACTGTCACGATATAGCGACCGTTTTATAATTTTTTTTAATCATATTTGCTCCAATCTCGCCTACTTCAGCTTTAAGGAGGTGGCCAATAACAGGTCATTTCAGAGAGAGAGCGTTCCTATTGGCTGTTCATTCAATAGAGGCAGCTGTCAATCACTTGCAAACTCCGATCAAACAGTCAAACTAGGCAGCGCTAATCAAATATGAATCAATATTCTATTACTGTAATGCGTATTTCTCACCTCAAATGTTTGCAGAAACATCTTGTAGTGTACTGTTTAACTGTAAAATGAGAAAGTTTGCTCCGGTTTGTGGGCGGTGCTTGGCATTTCCTCAACTGATCTCAACATGGCTGCCGGGTCACAAACTTTCTCATAGCTCAGGCTGTCTGAGAATCTCTTTACAGTCAGTATGGACAGGAGAACAATTACAGTAATAACCAATGTACATATGAGCATGTGAGAATTGTTTTAAGACAGACTTGAAAGATGTGAAACCTTAAATGAACATTATTCCTCATGATAATATTAGTGCAATGTTGTGTATAGTGTATTATTTGTCTTGCAGTAATCTGCCCCTAAGGCAATGCCTGTGGTGTTGCTGTGTACGACTCCCTTTTCTCACACTGTATTATATTTCCCTCATCTACATATCCTCAGTGAGCTCTTTGCTATAAAAAGGAAACATATCATTTGCACAAGTTCTCCGCAACATGAAGAGGCTAACTATGATGTGTCGACCTTCTGTCAAAGTGTG
Organism: Sebastes umbrosus; assembly: GCF_015220745.1. NCBI lineage: Eukaryota > Metazoa > Chordata > Actinopteri > Perciformes > Sebastidae > Sebastes > Sebastes umbrosus. The sequence goes on from NC_051286.1 coordinate 6,392,092, forward strand.
CAATAATAAGGTTCTGATAATGAATATTCTCTGTGATGGAAATTGTTTAATAAAGTCTGGGCACGTACAGTGCACAAAACATGCACTTCCATAAGACTACTGCAATAAGAGGACTCGGCTAATCCCACATTCAATCTAATATCTCATGCAGGATATTAGCATTTTTCTTGATTCGGGAAGAGGATTACCATGCCAACCTGGCAAAGGTCAAATTAGTTTCATCGAACTTATTAAATGTAGCGCCAAAATGTATGTGTGTGGGCATCAGTCACACATTAATGTCTCACACGCACACACACACGCCAAATGAATTGCCATTCACCCAGAGTGGGCGTAATGACTGTGGCGACGTTGAAGCCGTCTGCCTGCAGCGGACTGGGTTATGTCTGAAGGTCAGACACGATGGCTTTGTGACAGTGATGATGAGTCTTACTGGTTTCAGCCCAGTGAACCTGGCAGCAGGATGATGTGACTGTTAATGGAAGTGTAATGACAACAGGATGGCTTTGACACAGTCGACTGCCGGTGCATCTCTGCCTGACAGCCGATGCCATCCCTGAGCAATTTACGAGGCCGGTCAGGATTCTGGATGACTAAATAAAAAAAAATGTCTTGTTCGTTCATCTGAAACAAATCATATTGTTTCTCCTACAACAAATCAGAAATAAAGATAATCTAAAATCATACCTCAGTGGTTGAATGTACTTCAGACGTACTCACCCATGGCTATTGTTCATATTCAACACTAGTGGCTGGATGAAATAGTACCGCTGATAAATCAATCACGACTTCAGTATGAATATGTTTTATAAGTTTGGTTAGAAGTTGTTAGATATGTTTCTGAACATTGTTCAACTATTGCCTGCAGTCTAGCAGCTCTGTGAGGCTGTACTTAAAGGCAGGGTTGACGATGTTCTCCAGCATACTATTTGTTATATTGGTTGAAATGGTCTTTACATCCCGACAGCGATCCATTACTTATGAGCTCTGAAAAAGGACCGTAAAAGAGCCGTCATCTGTAGCTGCTGTAATCCTGTAAAAACGTCTACCAATCACTGCCTCGAGGTCCGCTTGGAAAGAACCAATCAGATGCCTCCCTGCTCGTACTCTACACTTGGCGTGCACCATTCTGAACTCAAAGCGCGTCGCCGCCGCAAGTTTACTGGAGAATGGAAGAGAAACTCAGCTAAAAAGTAGTACTGCCGCAGTTACTTGTCATGAGGTAGCGTTGTTGAGTTGAGGTCCTCTCTCCGCTCAGTGTCTGTGAAGTAGTTATGATGCGGCGGTGCTCGTGCATGTGTGTGGGGGGGGGGGCGTTGCCTTGGAAGGAGCCCCGAGTGGAGGAGGTGGGTTTAGATGGAGCTCCTGAGGCGATGCTACTTTCAAATTATGCTCGCTTTCCAACATCGTCAACCCTATCTTTAAGTACGGCGGTGCTTTGAGCTAAATGTGTATGTAGCCGCAACATCTTTATCATAGTGTAAAGGCTGCATAGGTTAGCGGTTTACTATAGTAGTGCTGACATTTGTGGTGGCCAATCATCTCTTATCTTGATTCCTAACAATCACATACTGTATATTTCAGTGAAAAGGAAGCAGTGCAAAGACTATAAAACATAACTGTTGGTTAGACAAACAGACTGCTTTTACTGTGGTTTAAGGAGGAGCAGGGGATTACAGCCTCAGCCTCCCTTGGTACGGTTAACACCTTTGGGACGTGACAACCGCTGCAGTGAGGACAAGGAGCCCTGGGCGACAGCGGCGCAACAGGCCGTCTACCTGACTGCAGCCGGACCCAAAAGATTACCTGGATTTAGGCACGAAAGGCCATTCATTTTTACTGCCTGCTTCCATCTGCTCTGCCTCGGCACAGAATACAAAATGAGTACAGAAATGCTGGAAAAGAGCAAGAGTGTGCACGGCATCAGTATGTTACTTTTATGTCATATTTTGTACATATAAAACTGCCCAACTTTTAATGTAATATTACAGTTTACTTTCTATAGCTGCATTGGTTTAGCTATCTTGAATATCAGTAATGAAAAGCTGGATATAAAGCAGAGAAAGGACACTCATTGCCACTGGAAATTTGTTCCTGTTGGAGTCCCAGAAGGACAAACAGCTGCTTTCATCGCAAGTGTCAGTGTATATTTTTAGCCGCTCATCAGGAGAGCTTTAAAAACTCCTCTTTCTTGGTTGTTTCTTGTGTGCTGAAAATAATTTTCATCTTGTTGTTGGGAGCTGGGCGCTGCAGGACTGTGGCTTTGGCTAATGTTCTGCTGATTGCCCTTGTCTCTTGGAAGGACATCGCTAATCACCACCTGGAGTGCATGTGAACAAAACAACTGATGTTCTGTGGTTATTTTGTTCAACCCCGCTTGTTCCTCTGGCAGGGAGAGCTCTTCCTATCACACTGTAAACCGTGTGACAGTGAAATTAATTTCATATTGGATTAAATGTAATAATCTGCACAGCATCACATATTCTCTCACTTGTGTCTGAATGTATTACGACTGTGGTTTCTCCTGTGAAGCCTCTATTCTTTCTGTCATATCAATTGTCAGCTGTTGTCACCTTGGACATTTACTGTCACACTACATTAAAAAGCTCTATCCTAAAGGTAAAGAGGAGTTCTGCAGCCAAACACAAGATCTGTTAAGATTGATGAAAGCTACTGTTTCACTTGAAACTTTCACTGGGTGAATCTGAGCATTTAACATCTTACATAAGTAAAAGTATGTAAGGGTAATCAGGAAAATGTACTTAAGGTGTGAGATGGATTTTCGTGTGATCTCTTGATATTGTGAAAATTCAAACCCGTTAAACCCCCTGTGACACATGATGTATTATCATTACTCATCAATGGGCATCAATGTTGAGTTGGTGGAGCCAATTAGAATTAGAATTAGAAGAGGACTACAACTAATTATAATTTTCATTATGGATTAATCTGCTGGTTATTTTTCTTAATTAATTACCTCCTTCCTAGGCCGAAGGCCGGAGGTTATGTTTTCACTGCTGTTGGTTTGTTGGTTTGTCCGTTTGGAGGATTACTCCAAAAGTCCGTGATGGATTTGAATGATATGTTTTGAAGGGGTGGGGTGTGGCACAATGAACAATCCATTATATTTTGGTGGCGATCCGGATCATGATCCAGCTTCGGGAATTTCTTTTAATAACTCCGCTCAACCTGTGCATTAACACCACAGGCTTTAAGACATGCGCAGTGTAACTGATGACGCGTTCATGAAACCTGCCTTTGCAGAGGTCTGCGCTCTCCGAGTGCACTTCTAGTTCATAGATTTGTTTGTTTGTTAGATTAAGTATAGTACTTAATGCACAAATTAATTCGCTGTCTGACTTTCTAGTGTCAACAGGCATTAAAGGTCCAGTGTGGAGGATTTGGCAGCATCTAGTGGTGAGGTTGCAGATTGAAACCTCTACCGTGTGCCAAGCGTGTAGAAGAACTACGGTGGCCGACATGAAAACGTGAATATCCCTATCTAGAGCCAGTGTTTGGTTTGTCTGTTCTGGGCTACTGTAGAAACATGGCAGCTCCGTGAAGAGGACCCGCTCCGTAGGTAGATATAAATGGCTCATTCTAAGGCAACAAAAACACGATTCTTCTTTACAGGTGATTATACACTAAAGAAAACATAGTTATGAATATTATATTACATTTTTACCAATAGATCCCCCTAAATGCTACACACTGTTCCTCCGTTAGATGGAAAAGTGGGATGATGACATGCAGATCTGGTGAGAGCTATAACCTGTATGAGTTACAGTTTGAGCATGTAAATGTCAGAACATGCTGAATGACTGTACAAATGCACCAATATCATAAGCATTTCTGACTCCACACTACTCAGCCAACCGAACCCAACTCTTCTAGCTGTTAAGACAGAAGAGAGAAGAGGAAATGATGAATTCCTGAAGTGGAAAATGTTGACAGGTCAAAGTTCTCATAAAAACTTGGTGATTGAGTTTTCCGTCTGGCAGAGAGCCGAGCGGCCGCAGACAACAGAAGTGAACTGAGGCCAAACACTCCCTGGGCAATAATCAATCCAGACAAGTTCTCATTGCTCCCGGCGAGGGACACCAACAGAGCTGACCTCGCGTCTCAAAGCCAGACACATCCATACCTGGCAGAGAGAGTGAGTAATCATCACGGGGGGGGCTGATTATTTTCTATTCTTCCTGTTTACCCATGGGAGTCCCGCCTGCCTACAGCGAATGGGATTACTGTGATATCAACTAACTTATATGTTTCCCTCATATACAGTAGATAAAAATGGCCATTTCATTATCATCATCTTTATCATCGGATATTCCACAGACATTAAAATGCATCTTAAAAGGTTTCTGTATCATTTTGTCCCCACAGATGCGAAATAAAATGATCCAAACCACAGAGAAAATTCACATTTTTCTGAGCTCTGAGCTCCGTGTGTCCCTAACCAGCTGTCCACTTTCTTGGAATAAAATTACTTTTTGATTATTGTAACCCGAGAACGCACAAAAACAACACTGCCAGTATCACAGACCCTATGTTTCTTAAACTGCAGATGCCTGCGGTAAAGAATATTGCCATTTGAAAATGTCCTTTGAGGAGTTTGAACTGTGTGAGAAATAGCGAAAGAGCATTTATTGTACAAAGACAAACGGCACTTTAAATGAAAAGAATTCAAATAAAATCAGCAGGGGGAAAAAAAAAAGCACTTGGCATTTCCTTTCATACATGAGACCATGGCCATTTCAACTTCATTCTTAATTTGTCAGAGGAATCCATTAGCCTACAATTTACTGCTCTCCTGCTGCACTGTACGTGGAAAAGTACACGTGGGCGTCTCTGGAACAGTGCTTATTAAAATCTTTTTTATCTTACCTAACACTTCAAGGATTCAACATAAAGCAGCACTCATAGAAGAACATGAGGACTCTTTCCAAAGCTTTCGGGGGATCTCATTAGAGCTTTGAAGTCTGTCAGAACAAACATTATCTGTTGGAAATGCATGCGTTTTGACAGACTGATGTCCAATCTCATTCCAAACTGTCTCCCTCGAGATGCGAGGCTATGCTGCAGAAATGTGAAATACTTCAGTTTTTCCTGTTGTAGTTAAACACAGGCAAAAATCCTCGTAGTAGCTCTGGAGATGTGGCTTTTAGCTTCTGTCAGTTAATCTCAACTATAACCAGTAGGACGGACCTTTGCTATATAGTTTAAAGAACGTTGTAGAACTAAGACGAAACTAACAAAAGGGCGGGACTCAGAGAAAAAAGTCGCAAATACCTGCAAAACTAATGACATTCAGTTTCAGCCTCTGCTGTAAACATTAGTCTGCAAACACGCCAAACTAAGATGTTGAACCTGGTTAACATTATCTGCTTAACATCAGCAAATTAGCATTGTCACTGTGAGCACGTTGATGTTACTACATACAGCAATATAAGGAGACTCTTCTGTCATATAATGTGATATTATGATTAATATAAATCTTGGACTGCCTGTAGCAATGGGAACTTAAGGTAGGAAGAGATGTGTGGGTGCTGGGAATCAGTCTTAAGTTATTTCTGCAGATGAAGCAGAAGAGTGACTCCTCACAGAGAGGAAGAAAGAGGCTTAATGCCCAAACTTTGGTCGACAAATAAAGAAAACAAAAAGTTATAATTGCCTTACGCATGCAAATACAGAGAACCACTCACACACTCAGCTAAAACACAAGGTTATTTTTCTTTAAACAAAAACAGCCTCTCAGAATTACATAACACCTTTACACACACACACACACCCACACATGTTCTCCTTATTTTCTCTCTCTTGACAAAACAATCTGTCAGATCTGGCCGACATAAGAAACACAGAAAAAACCTTAGATATTTGTTTAAACAAAACTCAGAAATAAATCGCATGTGCATACAAAACTAAACTAAAACCCATAGCTGCAAGTGCACCAACTGATTACTTCACATTTCCATTGATCAGTGGGTGGCAGATCAGTCGGGGACAGACGGCTGGGATCTGTTCTGTCGGACTCGATGCAGATCAGAGCTCATTTGCGGGATTGAAGACGAGGGGATATGTGGGGTGCTTGATGGCCATGACTCCAAATCCCCTCACCCTCACCCTTGAAAGCAGTTCATAGGCTGTTTCTGAGCGCAACGAGGCGGGCTGAGATGTGAGAAACAGGCCAAAAGGCCCGCTTCTGTCTGGGAATAAAGGCTGAGACTTCAATAGCGCTGAAGGAGAAGCACTCTGGTCTTTTTCCTCTGTTTATTTCTCTCATGTTTTATCACTGCAGCATCTCTTGTCCGGAGGCACTTGTCCAAACACTGAAGAACATGTGGAAGAATCAGTGAAAATTGTAAGATTAAAGTATTAAAGAGACATTTTCATGGCTCCTTTGGCCGTCTCTCTCTCAAGAAGAAGGCAGCGAAACAGCTGGTGAGAACCACAACGTCTGTTAGACACTATTCTCAGTGAACGCTGGAGCTTCCGTCTTATCTTTCACATTATGTCTCTGCTGTGGATCTTCAGAAAAATACATTCAACAATCCTCTGCATACCTTTGGTCTTCTGTGTTCAGGCTTTGATTTCTTTGAGTGCCAATTTCCAGCTCTGCTCTGTTCTAATGAACCGGTGCTGTGAGGCGATTAGGGACCAGAGAACAAATTCAGTCTCAAAGCTGCAATTTTTTTTTTTATGCACATAGTCTGAAAGCCTTCAAGACATGTCTGTAATTGATTTATATTTTTAATTTAATCTCGAAGCTGAATCAGTCCAAACTTGTTGGTGTTCTTTTTTCATGATTCACAGTTTTTAAACTAGTCTTTCATAAGACGAGTTTTGCTGCACATGCAGTGCGTGGTCAAGATTTCCTCCAAGCTTTTGCATTGGTCACACTCAGCAAGATGTAAGTAAATACACACACTGTAGCATTTTGATTTGGGTTTTTATCACTGTTCAAATTTACTGACAAAGTCCTTTAAAGCCGCTCTGTTTTATGTAAGTAAAGTCAAAATAGGACATGGGTTTTTACTGCTTATAACCAGGAGCAATGCAGGTGTTGTGTGACCTGCACTACCTGCTGATAGTGGACTACCAGGGTAACGTTGTATATGTCAAAGAGAGATACAATGACAATTTGCATGGGTTCAAATTAGGGCTGGGACAATACACCTATCTCCCAATTCGATACTATCACAATACTTGGGTACCGATTCGATATGTATTGCGATTTTAAGTACTGCGATTCGATATTACGATTTATTGCAATTATTTTTACTTTTAATTTGAAAAATATCTAAATAAATACATTAACATTTTTGATTTTTCAGGCCCGCTCACTGCGGTTTGTTTTAGTTGACGGATACGGAACAGATATGACGTCACATTACTCTGACTGCAACAATAAATGTAATAACTTCCTTCTACCTCTGCATAGACTCAAATGAAGCAAATATATCGATTCTGGCATTAAAAAAATCTATTTCAAAATTGTTTTTTTCCCCACCCCAAGTTCAAACGTGTGTGTGCTTGTTGATTTGAAGCCTGTGATCATACGAGAGAGAGACTGAAGGTCAGTGAGCTAGTGATAGCAAGGGTTCCCCAGCAGATTCAACAACAAAGCATGCTGTCTACATTACATCCTCAGAGGTCCAATTAGAGAGGAGAGTGAGCTCTCCTTCACACTCTACCTGCCCCTTGAAATAGAGCTATAACACCTTCCACAGAGGATTCATTGTTCCTAAATCCCAAGTGATTTCAAAAGAAACCACACTGTGAAAAATGTCCTTCACAATTAGTTATTTATTCTCATGTTTGGTCTTAAAATCTTGAATGCTTACAACTGAATTTCTCCACATTAATCAAGTTACTAGCCTGGACTGTTTGACTTTAAAGGGGTCATTTGGTCTCAAATCAGTTTGACAACCTTATTTGTCTTGGTGAACAAGAGTGAACAGTAGGTGTTACATACAGTTGTTCTTCTTTACAGTACAGTTTCACCTCTTCCATGAATTTACCTTAAAGCAGGAGTCAGTGACTTGAAACAAGGCTGAAGAAAGCAGTCAAGTTAAGAACATAGCACTAATTCCAAGATTTGTATTATAAGTAGGACTGTCAATCGATTAAAATATTGAATTACGATTAATCACATGATTGTCCATAGTTAATTGCGATTAAACGCAAATTAATAGCACATTTTTATCTGTTCAAAATGTTCCTTAAAGGGAGATTTGTCAAGTATTTAATACTCTTGGAGTGGGTAAATATGCTGCTTTTGCAAATGTTTGTATATATGTGTTATTGGAAATCAATTAACAACACAAAACAATGACAAATATTGTCCAGAAACCCTCACAGGTACTGCATTTAGCATAAATAATTGCCCCAAACTGCATGTGATTATCATAAAGTGGGCATGTCTGTAAAGGGGAGACTCGTGGGTACCCATAGAACCCATTTTCATTCACATATCTTGAGGTCAGAGGTCAAGGGACCCCTTTAAAAATGACCATGGCAGTTTTTCTTTGACGAAATTTAGCACAAGTTTGGAGCGTTATTTATCCTCCTTCACAACAAACTGGTATGACATGGTTGGTATCAATGGATTTGGATTTTCAAGTTTCATATGATGATACTATCTTCACTCTTGCTTTAAAACTGAGCTTGCTACAACCAATGTAATGTTATAATGACAATGTAATAACATGCAGATGCTTAGAAGGGATAATGTTTTCCAAGTTCACAACCTTAGTTTAGCATGTTAGCATTCTAACATAGCTAATTATCACTAAACACAAAGTACAGCTGAGGCTGATGGGAATGAATGTGCAGGTATTTGGTCATAAATCAAAGTCTTGGACAAACTGATATTTTGAGGTGATGAAAAGTTAAGGCAGTGGGGGTCGCCCTCTGGGATATCTCTACCACATTTCATGGCAATCCATCGATTAGTTGAGATATCTGAGTCTGGACCAAAGTGGTGGACAGATGGATGGAGCCATCCCTGGAGTGACACTGCTAGCGTGGCTAAAAAGACAAATTACCAACTATTCTAAGGTTCACTTTGATGTTGACTCCGAGCACTTTTCTATGAAAATGAGACACTTCATTTAAAGCAGTGAAGAGAAAATATCCATTCTAGATCAATAATTCTTTAACCTTTCCCTTTAAGCACCATTGGTATAAATGTCGCCCAGTGAGTCACTCCCATCAATATTTCCCATCTACATTACGTAAGACTGGCACTTATACATCTCGCGCCTCAGGGCTCGTGTCTCTGGAGGTTTCAGTCTCTCTCCATGTCCCACAGACACCCCGGAGCAAAGACTGGGATTCCTCTGGGCCATAGATCTGAGTATAAGGGGAGCAATTTATCAACGCTGCTGTCTGCTCAGGACCTACTGGCTCAGCAGCTCCACTCATTTTAACCAAGATGGTCTGGCGCTGCCTATTTCTGGGACCAGCGGTGTGTTACCTCCAACCATAATCAAGCTGAGGTCATTAAACACTAATCTGGCGAGAAAAACTTCCCAGTAAATAACAACTGAACCCCTAGTTTAATTCTGCATCTATTTACAGCTTTTCATTTCAAGGTGTGAGCTATGAAATGCTCCGGTGATTTGTTGCAAAGTGACAAAATGGCCTTTTAACCAAAACGGAGAGCAGACAGCTTTATCTGGCAGGGGGATGAGGGGAAAGCATGGGACAAATGAACCAGGAGACAATCCATTTATTGGTGTTAGTATTCAAGGTGCAACAACCAGCGCAGGTTTCCTCCAGTTCCATGGAGGGCCCCCCATATTTCAGTCTTGCATCGAGGAGTGCCATCGATTGCCGTGATGGCCCCCCGGGAGCTGCTGGCCTGATAGATAGCGGAGGAGCCATATATATCGCTTCCCCAGCCTTCTGTATCCTCCCAGGGTACAAGACAGGCCTATTCATCCTGGCCCCATCTCAGAGCCATGTCCTTTTTTTCCCCCTGTCAGACCCAAGAGATGAATACGCCCATTGGTTTTTGCCATTGTGGAGATTGTAGGGTCCCGAGCTGCCACTGCTTTTACGCCACTCTTGAGTGCCTTTAGGCAGGAGAGCATACAAGTGCATGCTTTGACAAAGAACGACAGAAAAAACACTCTGCAAATGAACAAGTGAGTGGGGCTTGGGGATACGCAACACAACCAGACAGGAAGTGTATATCAAGGAGAGAAAAGAGCTCATCGTGATGGTTCATTTTGGCTTGAAAAGCACCAGAGGACACGGACATTTTTTTGGAAACCCTCTCCTGTTCCAATGAAGCGGCGGTTCAGACTGCAGCATCACTTCAGCTCAGCTTCACCGAGGGCCAGCGGAGCCCCTGGCCACTCATAAACAAGTTATGCTGAAATTAACCGCAGCGAAGCGATAATGTAGTCATTATGCCGCACTCGAACTGAACTAGAAAAACCTCCTCTACGCCACTCATCAAATTTGAGAAGTCATTACGCAAAAAGAGCCGGGAAGTTTAGGGAGGATATGGCAGAAGAGCTGAAAAATAAAAAGTCTGTGATTTACATATTTACAGAGTGAGAGTACACTGCCTTTCCCCTCTTTCTGTTTGCTCTCCCAAATATAGCAGAAATGCCATAAAAATAATTCTCCTCATAATGAAAATAGAGATTGGCTGGAATGTCAAGTGCAGCAGATGAGGCTCCATTCATCGCTGCTGAATCCAGCTTGAGCAGTCAAGGAAAGCCACGACGTTGGAAAGTCATTTCTTTTCAGCGCAGCGTGGAGGGAGATAGCAGCATGCCATTACCAAGCACAAGGAACGCTCTGGACAGTTATTCCTTAGGGCAGCCAGGGGGATGGAGATAACACACACACACACTTTCAATCTCTCTCTGACACGAAGGTACACACACACACACACTGTCCATTTGTTGCTGTGTGGAGCACTTTCTGACAGCGTGACATCGTCAAAATAAAGGCATGAATGAAAATGCACACAAACAAAAATGGGGGGGAAGGACTAGGAAGTGAAGTGGGGAGATGAAACGGGGAGAAAGGAAGAATGACAACAACAAAAAAAAGTAACTTGGTGCCAACCAGCAGCAACAAACATCCTCTTCATCTCAGCTCCCAGGATCAGGAATTGAACGCATTATTGAACTCATCTCAGCAGATGGAAGAGAGTAATTTCCCTCACTCTCCAAACTATCAATAATTTACCCTTGCGTGCAAAGAGTCACATGCATGAGGAGAAAGCATGCATACTGTATATGCACACACACACACATGCAGTTTCTAATACAGCTGCAGTCTTCTCAGAGTTGTTTCAAAGGACAATATGAACAATCCTTTCATCCAATCCTTGTGTGCTTATACATCAGGGACCCGGGCCCGGATCCGAGTACACTTGTCTTCAAAGTCCAGTTTGTTTGATGAGTGTGAACGCGCCGTACCGTACTCTGGCACGGTTCGTCGATCTGTGCCCGAGTCCACTTGAATAGGTGCTCTGGAGTACGGTTTATGTGTACTCGGGTATGGTTCGCATCAGGTGTGAAAGACAACTGTACCGAAACACGGAAGTGGACCGCTATTTAACGCAAGTTACGTTAGCAGTCAGCGAGTAGTTTTGAAAGGGCAGGCTTTTTTCAACACCGCTGGTCTTCTCTGAAATCTGGATCTGGGCGCAGCACCGCCGATCTCATCCTCTGAACTTTACGGCCATAGGTTAGAAAGCACGGCAGGCGAATGATCCTCTGATTTACAGACGTCTCTTTATACATTCATGGCAATGGACTCATTAGCGTTTTCATTAGTGATTTGCTTCTTTGCTTCTATACTCCCGTTTGTCAAAACATGCATGCACACAACACGTACTGTACACACTCACAGCCATCCTCTGGCCACTGAGCAGGGAGCCCATTAGTCTGTGATGATATTTAGAGGCGTCAAAGTGATAAAGTAGAGCAGTGGGAGACCTCTAGTCACTTCTCGGGACTGTTAAAGGCCATTGTGATTCAGCTAATGTCAGAAAACTGAACCTTTGGCCCTGTTAACGAGGCGATAAACCACACACGGGGTAGTGACATCGACAGGAAGTCACACTCTGCTGGTGCAGCTTGTTTGAAGTCATTAAGATGCCTCGCATGGAAAGTAACATGTTGTCGTAGCACAGCTTCAATGGATCACATATAAGAGTCACAGACGTTCAGTTTTTCTGCCAACCATCCAGAAATCCAAAACAGCATTTCAGCACGATGTCGTGCCAACTTAAATATGGCTAAAGATCAGTGGATGTGAGCAGGGAACGGCCTGAAAAACAGACCCGAGTTACAGAAAGCCATAGATTTGCTGTCAGGGATGCTGCTGTACTGAATTGTGAGGAGTCAATATTAGCTGTGTGCTCAACCTTATCTCTCAGCCCTTACTGGATTCGCTCTGTCTTTTCTTGAATTAGGCAAACAAAAGCGAGCTCAATCCTTTGCACCCTGTCACTTACCACTATGTCTCAGACTTAGATGGAAGACAGTAGTTATAGGACAAGCATAGCAGGGATTATAAGATCAAAACGCTCGGTTTCTTTGGGCATTTTTTCCAACAGGAATCTCCTGTTATGTGGATTTCACAGTCACAGTTTTTTAAAGGGTAGATTGGCTGAGCATACATGGCCTTTCAAAGGTGTATTCATCAATTATGCATAGAGAAGACAATATTATTCACAGTGGAAAGGACAGAGCCCAAAATGTATCCCTGCTGCACATGTTCAGTAACCAGCACGAATATTGTAGCTGTATAACTTCTGCTGGTTTAAATAGCCTTTAATGTTTCAGCATGTTTGTACCTTATGTACCTAATATTATAATAATAATATTGTGACAGGCTTTATATACTGTAAAGGTGCAGTTTTTATCCCAGGCTTTTATATGGCGTATATTTGGGAAAGGCCTTTAATTCCTCTTGCACAAAACTCAGCAAAGATGGGAAATACTATCTAATTGTTTCTTTAAACCAGTATGATTATCACTTGTATAATAATTAAGGCTTTTGAATAACATATTAATTAAAAATCATTCCTTTGATTTCCTTATAACCCCCCAGCCCGTCAGTGACGAGCCTATTTGGCGTACCGAAAAGCAAAAGGGGTGAAAACTAAACAATGAAAGGTGGGGAGACTTTTATTTTGTAGCCAGCAAGCTAACAAAAACAAGTATACCCAACATCACGGTGCAAGAAGAAGAGAAAATATTGTTTATATCAGTTAAAGTGCGGTCTTTCGTTTGAGGAACGAAGTTAGCAGACAGTGAGGAATGGACTTCACATGGCAATATACACAACTTGGATTAATATTTATAAAAAAAAGTTTTGATTCTTTTGATCGGTGGACCCTCAACGGACTAAAGGAATATAAACAATCTAGGAATGGACACATTTCGGACGTTATGACGCTTCAAAGTTAGGGAGTCAGCATTTTTATTTCGTCGTTTACATGCCAATGAATCTGATTGAATTGTACTTTGGCGCTCACGGTTTCTGTAAAGTCAACTTAACGATTGAATTGTGGAGAATCTAACCGATCTAATGATGTGTAAGAAGCCCATATTGACTAAAGTTACCCCACATTTAATTGAGACCTGAGTATATTTGTGAAAAAAACGTGTGACACATCCCGCAAGTAAAAGGGACTCAGCGTCTAAATGGGGCTCTGCTTTTAATTGAAGTTTTATGGTATCATAAAATAAATATATCTTATATTTAAAGATTCATGTTTCAGTCAACCCCAAGAAAAAAAAACAATTTGGCGCCTATGTCCGTCACAACCTTCTCCGGTCCATGTGAACCAATTTACAAAATCTCTGAATCGGTCCAATGGGTGCTAATTGAGGAAAGCTCTGAGCGTAAAAAGTCATACCCTGGTTCATACACTGTGTGGCATTACAGAGCAATCTGACCTTTAGATATCGATCTGTTTTTGTACTTGGCAGTACTAGAACGGCTCATTTTAACATTAATTGTTTGAGGACCATGAGTATCCAAATGTCAAGCCAATTCGTCCAGAAACGATATTTTTCTGGATCAAAGTTTTGGATGTAAAATCAATAACAAGATCAAGTTATTTCAACGCAATATATAATGAAATTGGTGGTGTATTCAAAACGATTTTACTAGACCGCTTATTAGTAAGCCAGCGTGAAGCACGATGGATCACAAGGCCATAAAGTCTGAAGGTGTTGTTCAGTCCTCTGGGTTAATTAGACTGCTGCGAACCCCACAGATAAAGCCGCCTCTTTGAAAGATGGCCCCGTCTCCACTGATTAGTAGTCACTCACACATAGATAGACACATGCTGTGTGTATTCATACAGTAAGCATTACAGCAGCGTGCACGGACACACGCACAAGAAGCAATTAAACAAGGGTGATGGTGGCCATTAGAGGACGGATGCATCAATACACCCAGAGGGGAGAGGAGGTCTAGATAACATACCATGATAACCCCCGACGGCAGATAGATAATTATGTTTGCACATTACACACTCAGCCAGGATGTTGGGATGCTCTGTAATCTGATCTTAAGTTATGCCAGGAAGCATTTGACAGACGGGAATGTGAAGGAGGAGGTCGAGTTCAGTGTTGCAACATTTTCATAACTTTCATGCAAATTTGTAAAAAGTTTCACAAGCTGTGTAAATGTCAATAAGTTCTTTTGCAAAGTACAAAAAGACCTCACATTGACGTCAGTGTTAAAAAAACACTTTATTCTTAGAAAGGGAAGATATTGTGGAGTCAGTTTCCCCCCTAGCTGTGTGATTCACAAAATTAACAAAAAGAGACACAAAACGTCTTCAAAGAGGCGCAAAGCGTCTACAAAGACATGCAAAACGACCAAAATGAGACACAAAACGTCTTCAAAGAGGCGCAAAGTGTCTACAAAGACATGCAAAACGACCAAAATGAGACACGAAACGCCCACAGAAATGCAAAATGAACAAAAAGAAATGCAAAACGACCACGAAAAGATGCAAAACGACCACGAAGAGACGAAAAACAACCAAAAAGGGACGCAAAACGCCCAAATACTGTCCAGAAACCCTCACAGGTACTGCATTTAGCATTAAAAATAGGCTCAAATAATAACATGGCAAACTGCAGCCCAACAGGCAACAACAGCTGTCAGTGTGTCAGTGTGCTGACTTGACTATGACTTGACCAAAAACTTTATGTGATTATCATAAAGTGGGCATGTCTGTAAAGGGGAGACTCGTGGGTACCCAGAGAACCCATTTTCATTCACATATCTTGAGGTCAGAGGTCAAGGGACCCCTTTGAAAATGGCCATGCCAGTTTTTCCTCGCCAAAATTTAGCGCAAGTTTGGAGCGTTATTTAGCCTCCTTCGTGGCAATGTAATATGACATGGTTGGTACTAATGGATTCCTTAGGTTTTCTAGTTTCATATGAAACCAGTCGTCTTTCTAGCTTTAAAACTGAGCCCGCTACAACCTCCGAAAGATCGATTGCGTTTAAGGCGTTAAAGAAATGAGTGGTGTTAAAACAAATTTGTGTTATTATCCCGTTAACTTTGACAGCCCTACTACAAACAAACTACTTGCTAACATCTATAAGCGTCTAAACTTTACTATGAACAAGGTTCAAATGAGAGTGACCTTCCCTTCTCACATCTCTCTCTTTCTTTCATTCATGCCTGGAGGAACTCAGTGTATGCAGATTGAAGTCAAATTGAGTTTTTCAGAACCACTTTCAAACCGCGGCGGCTTCACGACCGACCGAGTGCGACGGCAGACGGTGAATTTCTGCCTTTTTGTTTCCTTGTCAAAATCTCAACCTGCCAATTACTGCTGGCTTCCCAGTGAAGAAAAATAAAGGAAAATAAGCTTGGGCCACTCCGTCTCCATCACAGCAGGCAGCGGCTAAATTGAGATAAAACACACCAAAAGGGGAAGTGTTTGCAAAATCACGGCACTCCTTTTTTTGTTTTTGCAGAGTCTGATTGCAGATGTATTGAAACGGCCTGTCAGAGGCTTCATTGTCTGGGTTTTAGCCATTAATGACGACGCACAGTACATGAACAGCCATTTAAAGAAAGGTGTTTATCATTGTAGAATAAATTGTCGACTCAACCCAGTGAAACTTGCTGCTCACTTATTTGCTTTACTACAAAGCAAAATACTCCGAGCAGACGGATTTTAATATTATTATTCTATTCAGTGGGGTATATTTTCCATCTTATGTCACGCATTCTGTGTATTCTATTTCATCTTATTTTTTATCTTATATAATGTGTTTCTTTTGCACTTTGTCTCGATGCTTTTAATGTTTTATGTGACGCGCTTTGAACTGCCCTGCTGCTGAAATGTGCTTTATAAATAAACTTGCCTCGCCTTACAAAAACTTAGACACTGCAGGAGATACAGATACTGCTCTTAGCCTCAAAGTGATTTTAAAACATTGAAGCTGTAACACACAAGTTTTCTAGAAGGTATTCTTCCATATCAATCTGTGTACCTGTGTGTTGCATAAACACCCTCACCAGCCTGTAATTAGCTTTTCCCTGATTTGGAGGCATAAACCATATGACTGTATGTTAGCAATGACAGTGGTCAGTTGATGTAGATTAGAAAGTGAGGCCACCAAGCAGAGATACAAAGCCCCATCAGCAATACAAGACACACAAAAAAATAACACTGTACTTGCTGTGTCAGCAGATACTGATAAGAAGCCTCAAATGTTTAGTTGATAACATAGTTAATCCCGAAAAAAAGATTAGTGTGTCATTTTTTGTTGCCCTTTCTTGCCTAGTTTGACGTCTTTCAGGATGTTGACCCTTACAAGAACAGGGTGTAAACATGGTGAAGCAAAAGAGGAATAATGTTTTTGTTTTTTTTTCATTTAAAGGTACAGTGGGTAGGATTTGGCGGCATCTAGTGGTGTGGTTGCAGATTGCAACCAACTGAGTACCCCTCCGCTCACTCCTCCCTTTCCCAGACTGCGGTTAGGTGAGCCGCGAGTGCAAAACTGTAGCAACGCCGTGGTATCTTTCAGGACCTTTTCCTCGCCTACTTTAGGAGCAACATAATTCAGACGGCGGCTGGCGGCACCACGGTTTTGCACTCGGCGGATTACGTTACCGCAATTGCGTGTCAGAGAACTACGGTGGCATTCAAATAACCTAAAAATGTAAAAGTCTCTCTCTAGAACCACTGTTTGGTCTGTCCGTTCTGGGCTACTGTAGAAACATGGCTGACTCTGTGAAGAGGACCTGCTCCCTATGTAGATATGAAAAGCTCATTCTAAGCTAACAAAAACACAACGATTCTTAGTTTCAGGTGATTATACATTAATGAAAACATAGTTATGAATATTATATTCCATTTCTGCTAATACATCCCACAGAAATCCTACTAGACTGGACCTTTAAGTGAACCTGTATCTATTTGACCCTGGGGTTGGAAGCATTATGCAAAATGAATCACACCTGTATATAGGTGCCACATCACTCTCTACATGCATATGTATACTGCACATCCGCACACTCGCATTGTAAAAAACAGCAAACCACATTTAGTTGGGGTCCAACACGTGGTCTGCCATGTCCCTCTGCAAGTCACAGCAAGAATTCAAGACTGTGATTACCTAATCTTACACAGTGACCATGTTGAAATACAAAAATAATGTGCACTCTGATCACACATTATCATGAGTATGATTGATTATATGTTGGAAGGCCACAGCACAATGGATTTATTCCTGTGCAGACACAGACAGACACAAATTAATCAAGTTTATGGTTAAAGACATTCAAGATTTATGATCTTTTTTTGTCCTCTAGAGTGACCTGCAAGATTAAGTTTATATTTTCTCATATATATCACGAGTTTCTGACTCTATAATTAGCTATTTCAGAAATATGTGTTAAAAAGACAGTACAGTATATCACCATGATTATTACTGTAATTCTAATCGTGCTTCGTCAGCTGCTCCTTTGGCCAACAAACAAAGAGATGAATTACGATCTCTATCACTGTAAATGGTTTGCTGTGGGTAATTTTTGTCACTTTTATTGATTAACCGCCCTATCAACACCCCCGCACGCTAAAACGGTGCTCATTATGGGGCAATGAAAACCTTATCTATTTTCATTTTAATGAAGCCGTCCATTGAACTGCCACCTGTTTCATCATTGACTGATGTGTTGCTGCTTCTCACTGGGCTGACCGCAGCCAGAGGTCTTCGTGGTCTTGATTGATTGTCGTTAATGGCCCGGTGACACACAGAAACACTTTTCACATCGTTCTTCAGCACATCCACAATCTGACATAATTGCTTTGCTTTTGAAAGGACTGACGGCCATGAAAGGCCATCTGTGAAGCCCCCATAAAAGTAATGACAGATCCTCGTATAAATAGAATATATTGTTTCGCACAAATCCAACCTACAGTAACTCTACATATTTGCTTTGCATTAAAACCTTGCCAAACTCATGCTGCGGTAGCTTGAATAACCCTGTCATAGAAAAAGAGAGGCTACATTTTCAGTTTCTCTGCCTATAGTGCCGTTAATCTACAGAACAATTACAATGAAACAAAAAACACTTTAATGCAGACTTCATCTACACCACTCAGAGTGGGCGAATACGGACAGCTAATAATCAAGACTCAAAGAGAGTCTATGTGGATGAATTTCCAAAATGATATTTCTGTTCTTGGTAAGTGGCCCCTACGGTTTTCAGTATGACTGCTATGATGGTGCTTACATTCACACTAGAGTATCATTTCTGCTGATGACAAAATTATTTGTGCATTTGAAATACTAAGGCATGGCTTTCAGGTGGCAGTAGTGTTGTCACAATGAAAAATATCGATATTCGATACCACAGGAAAAAAATACAACATTGAGGGCACCAAATTTGAGATTTTTACTAAAAGATAAATAGTGTGTGTCAACTTGCTGTCGGAGAGAAGAGGGAGCAGAAAGCGCAGCTGATACGTATTGAAACCGTTTCAAATATTCAGTATCGATACTTCGATATTTTTTGACAACACTAGGTGACATCAGCAGCACAGGAAAGATGTGATGTTACACCTGAAAACTCCGCTTAACTTGATTAAAAACACCCTAAACATAAAGTCCATCAATAACCACTAATGCAGTGTGTGAAATCTCAATTAAAAGGAACAGTCCAAAAATGTTTTTGAAACAACCTTATTTGCTCTCTTGTCCGGGGTTTGATGAGCAGATCGATTTCACGCTTATATTAAAAACCAACCCGATCATGGGAAGGAGTATAAATAACAACATTACAAGGACATTCACGCGTGTCATTTTTACGCCACGCAACAAAACTGCGGTAACGGCCACACACACTAGGTTTAGGAAAAACATCAATGGTTGGGCTTAAAATAAGTATGTAAACTAAGTTAAATATGTACCGAAACTAAGTTAAATACATACGGAAACAACGCAACAGAAGTATGGAAAACACGTCACAAATGTCACTTAAAAAAAACATGTCACAAACGTCACTAACATAACTTCAAAATAACTTAACAACACTTTGGGACACGAACACAGGCCTCCTGGTTGAAAGTCCTGTGTTTGTTAGACCCATCCACCTCCCCACCAGTCTTTCTCACTTTTAATTCTACGTCACTATCTCATCTTTACTCTGCTGTGTTTACATTGCAGACTACATGGCGTACAAATGACACACTAAAAGCAAGAAAAGGCGTTGTTATTCCACACGACTTACGATTACGGTATCATTCATACGCCGTTAAGAGCGACCGGGCTGCAATAACACAGTAAAAAACAACAAGTTGGGGTTTCATGGAGGGTTATGTGCAGATTATTTTTAAATCTGGTGCAGCGACCTCCTGTCAGTCACAGCGCCTGCAGCTTCATATTTAACAGACACATCACCCAGCCAGAAAGTGAACTGGCACATTTCCCCAAAAGTCGACACATTCCTTTTAAAATCTGAGTGAAACTCGGGAGCCACTTGTGTCACTTACTGTAATTCACTGTGGACTAATTAATTGTATGTCAATCAATCATGTCAAACTGTTTTTGTGGTGAGTCTGAATGCTATAAGGAGGGTGGATCAATATCCAAATTATCGACACAACTGATACTAAATCCTGTTGTGTGTATTGATAGGAGCAGTATTGACAAAACGGATGCATCTCAGGCAAGATCACCCTTCTTAGTGCACTCTTTGATTTGTTGTGTCCATGTTCTCATAGAAGTGTAAGTATCTGTGTCAATATTGGTGATTATACCTTTCTAAAACGTAATACTGGATGCAAACAGAAATGTGAGGTACTGTCCATCCACAAAAACAGAACCTGTAGGGCAGGAAGTACAGAAACACCTCCGTGCAAAGTGTCTCCAATTTTGTCAAATCTCGCCACCGCTATTTAACTAAAAGCTCATCGATATACAGTATGACGCAAAAAAACACATTCAAGCCCAGACTGTGAATTGCTCTCTGACTCACAGGAGTGAAATTAGCAATTATTTGACAGCTGTGAGGGGGAAAATATGATGAGAGATCCTTGAAATGCACTGGAGATGATATTCCATCATCTGGGGGAGCTAATATGGTAATACCTCATTAGCAGAGCTTACGGTATTGAATGCTGAAATAAAAGAAGATTGTGCCTCATTGAGCCCCTTTTTTCCACGGCAATTCCACCAAATCCAATAAACATATAAATACATGCTTTACTCGGCAATTCAGGGCAAAGTAATTGAGATTTGCCTCTCAAATATCTCTCCAAGGCAGAAACACGTACTGCCTCCTACGCGACGGCAATTTCCCCAGAAAGGCCAGAGCTCAGGGTTGCCTACAAATGCGTCGCCCCCGGAGCAGCTTGGGGTTAAGAGCTTGAGGTCAATGGCACTTAAGCGAAGGTTAGGTGGAAGTAAGGGTGTAAATCACTTTAGCAAAGCAACCGGCAGGTAAACATCACCATTATCATCTACTTGCGGTGAACATTAACCCCTCTGAGTTGCTGTTTTTCAAACTTCCAAACAGAACTAAAAAAATACATTTAAGCCGTTCCAAAGTTATAAGTCATGACAGAACCAGATTCATTTTGAACAAACCGATGGTGAAACAGCTGCAAATATCACAGTTATTAGAGTTCCCCCCATGCAATCTCGCTCATTCCTCCTTTCATTTTTCACACTGTAATTCAAAGAGTTTCGAGTTTACCGTGACTCAGAGTAATGTGTGTGTGTGTGCAGCCGGAGACATAGCACCGTATGTAGGAGTAAGAGCTCCAATTATTTAAACAGCTCTCTGGAGCTCTCTCTCCGAGCCACAAGACGAAACCTAAGTGCATTTCCAGCAGATGCAATTTAAGCAAATTATCGGATAATGTCAAAGATTATGAATATCTCTGTCGGCTATTTTCCACCTGATTTGGTCCGACTCTGCCTGGAAACCAGACTGCACAGCACAGATCGTTATGTTGCTTATTATCAGATACATAAAACATTTGTACTGTGGCACTTATAAGTTATTAGTTTGGGAAGAACAAATTAGGACAATTTAATTTGAATTCATTCCAGTCTGAGTCACCAACACCTACTGTATCATGCATATTTTATTATTCCCCAAATTCAAATTTAAATTCTTCTGAATTCGGTGTTTTAAGATTGAAGCATATTTTGTCATCAGAAAACATGTCTAATCATGTGATGGATGAATAAAATGTCAACAATTCATCAGAAAATATTCAGAATTTAATGAATATCAATGAACACAACATGGCACTTTCTTTTTTATAGATGAAATCGCTTCAATACGGCTATAAAAAAACAAAAAAACATTCCGTCCTTGTGTAAAACAAAGTGCTCTAAATTTAGCTGTCGGTGTTGAATTCCTCAGGTTTTTGGGTGACTTACAGGTGACCCCTTTCCACAGGTTTCCCCTCAACCCGTGTCTTGCGCTCTCATTGGCTGTAGCTCCTCGACAGGTCACACATTAAGCCTGCTAGGTGACGCATCAGCGAGGCTTTCGGCTTACAGTACGTCTTTGAACGGCGAGCACCGAGCCAATGGCGATTTGCCTCCGATCTGGGGCTTTTGTCGGGAAGCTCCGAAAACTGTTGGTGAGTGGAAAATCAGGGCTTAAGTCGTGTAGTGTGAACTACGCTAGTCGTCTGAAAGGGCCTCTTCGACAGGAATTTGAAAACTTTCAATAAATTGAATCTGCATTTCCACGCAATTCTGCGTTTTACAGCTGAATTCTCCTTTTTCAATAGTTTTTTTTAGGGGTTGAACTTAGAAGTAGACATACTGTTATTGTCAAATCAGCTCATTAAACGAGGAGAAATTCCCTCTAAACTACAACGGTAACTTCCTCCAAGTGATTTACTACAGATCCCTCTCTGCTCTTTAAGGTGGTCTCCATCACCTCGCCTAAATGGTGACGTTTATCGAATCAACGCCCCCATCTTCTCCAGAGTTAAATGTCTCATCTCCTGCTCGCAATTCATTCAGCCGCCCAGCTGCCCAGCCCTGCGCTGCGCTTCCTATTCCACTCCCTCTGGCTCGTCTCCGTGCCTCTCTGACAAGCAGCATTTCTTCTTCCCTTGAAAACAGCCTCTCTCTGAGGCGCAGGAACGACTGTAACAAGGGAGGTGGTTTTGAAATGCGGGCTTGCGGTTCCCAAATGGTATCACTAACAATGAAACAGACCTTCCTATTAGGATGTCTATACAATCTCTCTGGCGGTGACCCGTGGGGCTCGGAGCAGGATGGGAGGTCGCCGTTCTGCTGGGCAAGAAGGATGTTGACAGTCTCATTATAGCAAAACATTCAGGCTGTGCTTAAGAGAAAATGACAGGTCTATTTACCATCAGTGCCACAGGAAAACGCCTTGAAATCATGCACACACACACACACACAGTTACGCTCCCATACAAACACCTACATGTGCATGCATCTACACAAATGCGTAACCTTTTCCCACACGCAAGAAATGCTGCCAGGTGTTACTATCTAATAGGATTACTCCATTTGTCAAGAGCATGTGTCAATTGAAGTGAATAGCTGGATGGATTCCCCCCTTTATTCGCCATTGATTCTCTCCGAGCTAATACCCTAGACGAATCGCTGTGGTAGTCTGCTTTCCACGAATCCTGTCATGCCTCGCAGGGTATTAAAGAGCAGCACACGGCCATGTCTGGGATGTTTTCTCTTAAGTTAACCGCTCACGAAATGGTTGCATGATGAATTCGCCACAGGAGGCAAGATGAGGAGAATAAAGGTAATGAGGGTGACTCTTCCTATGGATAATAAGGTGGTGGGAGCCAAGAATACACTATAGGTTGTTAGTTGTTGTTTACAGTAAGGTGGATGTTGGGAAACGTTAATTAAGAGCAAGGTGAAGTACAGAGCTTTCTCAGAATAAGCAATCCGACAGTAACCTCACACAACCATCTAAGAAGCCGTCATTGGAAACTGTTCGGAAAAGGGCAGGCTCTTTCAAAAAATACTTGGCAGGTGATTGGATGATCCATCTGTCAATCAAACTTTTGCCGAAGCCAGTCGGGAGAAGAGCGAAGACATCTTTTCCATCAAAAAAAGCCTTCAGTGCCGTTCTTTGCTCTTCTTCCAATGAAGATATACTCTCCAGTTCTGATATAACTGATGCTGCAGCATCTACGCTCACCTCTTCAGGAGTCGCCATCGTTGTTCAGAACCAACAGTCGCCTCTCTATGTTAAACACACCTAAACCACACTTGTAGCTGCAGTAGCTCCTCAAAGGACACTGATTGGTCCGTGCTCTGGCTTGCAACACACCATCGCATTACTTGAAGCCTGACAAGATGTGTGATATGTGATCCTGCAATTCTCGCGTGATATTATGACATCGCGAGAATCCAGCTCTCGTGCAAAGTAAGTCCCACAATACTCCCAAGTACTTTAAAAAGAAACTTTAGTTGTATTCTTTATAAAAAAAATAAGTGAATGAGCAGAGAAACTATTGCTTTATATATTACTGGATGCAGTTGCATAATAGAAATACAAAACATTTCATTATCAAAACTTACACTTTCATAATAACAGTTTAAAGGAACAGTGTGTAGGATTTCAGGGGATCTATTAGCAGAAATGAAATACAATATTCATAATTATGTTTTCATTAATGTATAATCACCTGAAACTAAGAATCATTTTGTTTTCGTTAGCTTAGAATGAGCCCTTCATATCTACATAAGGAGCGGGTCCTCTTCACAGAGTCCGCCATGTTTCTACAGTAGCCCAGAATGGACAAACCAAAGTCTGACTCTAGAGAGTCTTTACTCTTTTTGTTTTTACGTTACCTGAAGGCCACCGTAGTTCGACGACCTCTGAGCGAGGCGATCAGCGTTACCATTTTTTGCACTCAGCGGCTCAAGTGACAGCGGTCTTGGAAAGGGAGGAGTGAGTGAAGGGGTACTCAGTTGGTTGCAATCTGCAACCACACCACTAAGATGCCACCAAATCCTACCCACTGTACCTTTAAGTTGCTTATTTATGTCCCCTTGCCTCAGAGTAATTATAGTTACTGAGAATCCTGATGTGAATCCAGAGAAGGAGAAGTCGGGTGTTTTATTGTGTTGATTAAAGAAGATAATTCAAAGAGAAACTGTAGCGGGCATATTACCCGCAGCCTACAACGACTAAAGGACACTATCTTATCATAAAACAACTTCATTATCAAGCTGAAGTACCGAAATGTAAGTTTCCTAAAGCAGAGAAACCCTCATATCATATTTCTACAACAAAGGAGAACTGAGTCCCATAACCTCCGAGCAGCAGCTCTTCCTAACCTGCTGACCCCCCTCTCCAGTTAATCAACCTTATGTTTCATGGAGGAAGTCTGGCTCCCAGGACCTCATATACCTATAAATAATTCATTATTTAACAGTAGGACTTGTAGTTTTTGTGCTTTGGAGTCAGCACATTGGCAACTAGTGGTGTAATCCTGAACACTAACAAGTGAAACTCTGGCTGAATGAACACTTTAATACTCCCAACGAACCCAGAGGCTCAAAGTGTTTGGCTGACTCAGCATAACAAACACTCACATGTTTCCTGAGAGGGCAGACTAATAATGAGCAACTGAAGCAATATCCACAAACTTCTCTCAGCTAGATGAACACCTCTAGCATCGTGGGTCCACCGAGGTGTCTTGAAATTCACCATTAGCAAACCATAAAGTCCACAAATACAACAAGAGAACCTGAAACTGAAAGTCTAGTGAAACTTTAGAGAAAGGGCCAAACCACACTTTAATTGTCCACCCTCGCTCGAACCTCTCCGGACTGCTTTCAGAGTTGTTTACCTTTGTTTCAAGTCCTTTTTGTGGTAAAAAGGTATGGCTGTTCACCACCACTGTCAGGAAACAAGATTGGGGACCCTTGAAAGTATCGTTCCCTAACGCTAGCCCTTAGTGTTTATTATTGTAACCATGACGACAGAGGCTCACTAACTTTAACGATGTTCATGTGGACTCTGGAATGGTTTCTTGGACTGAAACAAGGTTTTCAGAAAGTGCTCGATAACCAAATCTTTTAGGAAAACCGATTGCAAATTTGTACTAGATTGCAAGGGTAAAAGTGCTCTACAATCACCACGCTACCTTTGGCATTGCATGCGGCTCGCACTTTAAGCCTCATCACTGCTACAACCGTGATTGCAATTAATCGCAAATTAATCACACATTTTTTATCTGTTCAAAATGTACCTTAAATGGAGATTTTTTAAGTATTTAATATTCTTATCAACATGGGAGTGGGCAAATATGCTGCTTTATGCAAATATATGTATATATTTATTATTGGAAATCAATTAACAACACAAAACATGACAAATACTGTCCAGAAACCCTCACAGGTACTGCATTTAGCATAAAAAATATGCTCAGATCATAACATGGCAAACTGCAGCCCAACAGGCAACAACAGCTGTCAGTGTGTCAGTGTGCTGACTTGACTATGACTTGCCCCAAACTGCATGTGATTATCATAAAGTGGGCATGTCTGTAAAGGGAAGACTCGTGGGTACCCATAGAACCCATTTTCATTCACATATCTTGAGGTCAGAGGTCAAGGGACCCCTTTGAAAATGGCAATGACAGTTTTTTTTAGAACTTAAAATTTAGCGTAAGTTTGGAGCGTTATTTAACCTCCTTTGCGACAAGCTAGTATGACATGATTGGTACCAATGCATTTATTAGGTGTTGTAGTTTCATATGATACCAGTATCTTCACTATATCTTTAAAACTGAGCCCATTACAACCTTGGAAAAATCGGTTGAGTTAACGCGTTATTATCACGTTAACTTTGACTTTGAACGTGTTGCTTTTAAGTTGTGCTTTCACTTTTACAACGTAGTAGGTGTAGCAGACCCCTACTGGCCCACATCTATGAGGCTATAATGACTGATAACACAATCAATGAGCTGATAACAGTCCAGTGTCCAGGTTTATGAATAGAGAGAGAGAGTTGACAGATTTCTTGGTGTTTTCCTGCTACCTGAAACACTTTGGTGATGCAAACCTACAGTATGCTAGACTTTTATTCTGCGCTGTTCGTTGCTCTGTGCCCTGAGAGAAGCGTCTCCTCTCCTCACGTCCTGCTGGTAGACAGCCGGTCTTCACTGCAGCGCGTCCATCAGCTCTCTTTAGGCCTTCTCCACCCAACACTCCTGATTACGGCTCGTCCCTGATGGATATTGATCACTCGCTTTCACTGAGCTCCGTCTGTCAGTCTAACCATCTGAATCCCTGCTTCACCTCAGCCTTATGAAATATTAACACCTACTGGCACAGGCCAATCTCACGGATCAATGCTTCTCAGAGAGTGAGGTGCTCACAACTTTGAAGACAGAGAAGATCTGGATTGTGGCATCTTTCAAATCTGAGGAAGCCTCTGCGTTATTTCTTTGCTTATTCAGTCATTGCTACCCAGCTGCAGACTGAATTATCCCTTCATGTGCATGGTTGTGGGTTTTCAAGGAGAAGAATAAAAGTGAAGTGTTTAATCAACCAAGCCACTGGAGGAAGAAGATGGAGGAGGAAAGGCTCAGCCAGTAGAAGAAAAACAATTCGGTTTCGGGAGAGAGAGCAGGTTTTCACGCTCGTCTTCACAAAGGCTTCTTTATGATTGTTTTAAAAAATCTTTGTCTTTAAAACAGGAAACTTCCACAAAGAATGAATGCAGGAGCAATAAGTCTCCAGCGGCGGTAACAATGCAAAGATTAGGAGGATGTTTTTGGACTGAAGCAGCAAATTAGCAGATTCACTACAAAGCAACGGCAGTTTTTGCCTGCAGGCTTACAGGGAGAGAAGATAAAGAAAGGATTACACAGGAGGAGAATTAAGGAAATTGTAGACTCCTCTGTGTGTGTGAAGGGGAAAGAGAGAGAGAGATGGAGCTGTAAAAAGAAAAAAAATGAAGCAGATTGAAATGGAAAAAGAGAGAGAGAGAGATACATAACGAGAGAGACAGGGTTCATATAATTGAACATGCCATAATAGATCAGCCTGATGGTCTGATGGAGCAGGAAACTTCTTCCCTGATGGATGGCTTGATGTCTCCATCTTAATGGGCTCTATTGATAGAGGAGGCAAAGAAGCAGAGATCTATAAAATCTCTACTTATCTGGATTGTGTAAACACCTCCTCCATCTTCTTGTTTTTGGTATTAGCGGGAATGCCATGAGGGGAAAATAGCTGCTGTCGACCTGTTCTGACAGATTCATCTGGATCTTTGATTCATCATCCTCCTCAGTTGTTGCTGAGCTATTCTCTAAGGCTCCTTCTTCACTTTTATTGTTCTGGCGCCGTGACGTGACATTGCTGATATCACAGCTTCTACTTTCTGATTGCCATTCAGCTGACTATGACAAATAGATTCACACTTTCCTCTCCTCATCTTTCTTTTATTTCTTCTTCATTTTTCTTTCTCAATTTTCTTCTGTCCGTCCTGTTCCATCCAACTGTAATACAAATTTTAACTGAATTTCCCAAAAATTGGAAAAAAGAAAAATGCTAAGAAGAGGGCGAAACAAGACAATACATTTAAAAGAGCTGCAGTGAAACCTCAAAGGGAAACAATGTAGGGAAAAAAATGAGAGAAATATGGCATTTGTGTTTGTTTCTTGTATTCATTTGAGGAACGTGACAGTCTCCTCATCACTCCCCCATTAATTGCAAATTAATCTCACATTTTTATCTGTTCAAAATGTACCTTAAAGGAAGATTTGTCAAGTATTTAATACTCTTATCAACATGGGAGTGGACAAATATGCTTGCTTTCTGCAAATATATGTATATATTTATTATTGGAAATCAATTAACAACACAAAACAATGACCAATATTGTCCAGAAACCCTCACAGGTACTGCATTTAGCATAAAAAAATGTGCTCAAATCATAACATGGCAAACTTCAGCCCAACAGGCAACAACAGCTGTCAGTGTGTCAGTGTGCTGACTTGACTATGACTTTAACCAAACTGCATGTGATTATCATAAAGTGGGCATGTCTGTAAAGGGGAGACTCGTGGGTACCCATAGAACCCATTTTCATTCACATATCTGGAGGTCAGAGGTCAAGGGACCCCTTTGAAAATGGCCACCTTTTTCAGACATTGTTTAGACTTTTTTTTATTACAACATTTTTCAAACTTTTTTTCAAACTTTTTTTTCCAGACATTTTTCCAGTCTTTTTTTTGCCTTTTTCAGACTTTTTTTTAGGGTTATTTTTTTAGACTTTTTTTTTTTTGCCTTTTTCAGACATTTTTCAGACTTTTTTTTAGGGTTATTTTTTCAGACTTTTTTTTCAAACTTTTTTTTTCAGACATTTTTCCAGTCTTTTTTTTTCACCTTTTTCAATCAGTGGCAAATTTGCGTTAACACGTTATCATCGCGTTAACTTTGACAGCCCTACTGGTTTTATGAGACAGTTTTCACATTTATTAAATGATATCCCAAAAAGAAAAACCCTCTTACCAAATATGTCTTTAAAATGAAGTACCATGTGGCTAAACAGCTGCAAAGTCATTGTGAGGACATCCTGAGAAATAAGTAACCCTACCATGTCCCGGCTCTGCTGACTCACCGTGGTGGTCACGACGCAGACTTAAGCAGGAAGCTGATGTGTAGCGCCGTGAAGAGATATTGGTGCACACTGACAGGAGGAGATAAAGGAGAGGAGGAGGAGGAGGACTGCTCTGTTTGCATGACCGTTAAAATAATCTCACTATACCGAATAAATACAACAAAATGTTGCAGAGATAATTGACTGTGTGCCGTTTTCTCAGCACCGAGATCTTCACGTTTGAGCAGTTCTTATTCAGACAGTTTAGAGTGTGTACAGGAGGATTTCAGGAGCCTCCACTTTTTTTATTCGCTTGAGTAAAATTGGAAAACTGTCAAATGGCATGTCTCTTTTCTGTTCCTTTACCACGGAGCCAGTTCTTTCAGCTTTGAAATCAGTTTTTGTAAAAAAGGACTGAGTTTGGATAAATAAATGCCATTAATCATTACACACTTTGCTTTGAGCTATTCATGAAGTAACCTTTGACAAGCTGCTAAATACCATTTTGCACCACAGAAAAACGTAACTCTATTTCACTGCTCATTCGAATATATTTACCATAAAGCCATATTTTAATCACACATTAACTGAATACCAGCTTGATGCTGCATGTGTTACAGGCTATTGCTGTAAGGTTTTTGTTCCCAATATGTTTGATGTCTTTGAAGAAAATTCGGTGACTTTATTCATATCAGGAAGCAGGAGCGTTAAACTAACTAGATTCCAGGCACACAAGTAAAGGTGTGTATAAATTACTTTAAAATCACAGAGAGAATCTGCATAATAAAGTGTGAAAGTGCGCGTGTCTTTATGCGTTTATCCCCTCAGAGACACATCCCGCAGTAGGAGGAGTGCTCCCATACTTCAGTGTTTGAATCAACAAAGCAAATCCAAGGCAATAAAAACAAAGTAAAGAATAAATAATGAACCCTGTTCCTTCTCTTTTATTATGTGGATCATTTCTACTCAGATAAATAACAAATGCACCAAAGCCAAAACACAGCCTGCTCAACCAATCAGTTCTAGACGTATCAAGTGACCAACAAGTCGTCCAAATGAAATGACCAAATAAATTTTTTTGTCCACATCCTCCACGGAACAACACACAGAAGACATCGTCAGTCTGTGTCTTCCAAAACTGTTACAAATCACGGTTTTATGATGTGACAAAGCTATGGTTAAGGTTTAAGAAAAGATCATGGTTTGGGTTAAAATTACTTCTTTGTTAAGGTTAGGGGAGTTCAATTGTCATGGTTACACAAATAATTCATCCACCCCGACCTCCTTTCTACGTGGAGTTTGTCGCCATAACACAGGCTGTCCTCATACACTGTTCGTAGCTATACCTACGTAAAGTAATGCACTATATTAGGGCTATCCCGAATACCATTTTTTGGGCTTCGAGGCTTGTTGAGAAATATACAAAGGTATTCAAAGCGTCGCTTCGCAGTGCGGTTGGAGTACGTTGGATACGTTGTACGAACCGTATACGTATACGTTGTATGAGGATACGTTGAATGACGATATGTTGTATGAGGATACGTTGAATGAGGATACGTTGTATGAGGATACGTTGAATGACGATACGTTGTATGAGGATACGTTGAATGACGATACGTTGTATGAGGATACGTTGAATGAGGATACGTTGTATGAGGATACGTTGAATGAGGATACGTTGTATGAGGATACGTTGTATGAGGATACGTTGAATGACGATACGTTGTATGAGGATACGTTGAATGACGATACGTTGTATGAGGATACGTTGAATGAGGATACGTTGTATGAGGATACGTTGTATGAGGATACGTTGTATGAGGATACGTTGAATGAGGATACGTTGTATGAGGATACGTTGAATGAGGATACGTTGTATGAGGATACGTTGAATGAGGATACGTTGTATGAGGATACGTTGAATGAGGATACGTTGTATGAGGATACGTTGAATGAGGATACATTGAATGAGGATACGTTGTATGAGGATACATTGAATGAGGATACGTTGTATGAGGATATGTTGTATGAGGATACGTTGAATGAGGATACGTTGTATGAGGATACGTTGAATGAGGATACGTTGTATGAGGATACGTTGTATGAGGATACGTTGAATGACGATACGTTGTATGAGGATACGTTGAATGACGATACGTTGTATGAGGATACGTTGAATGAGGATACGTTGTATGAGGATACGTTGTATGAGGATACGTTGTATGAGGATACGTTGTATGAGGATACGTTGAATGAGGATACGTTGTATGAGGATACGTTGAATGAGGATACGTTGTATGAGGATACGTTGAATGAGGATACATTGAATGAGGATACGTTGTATGAGGATACATTGAATGAGGATACGTTGTATGAGGATATGTTGTATGAGGATACGTTGCATAACAACGTCACCTTCCTTCCTCCTTTGCTTTCGTCATAATTCCCACGAAACATGTCATTTTGGGGCACCGGCTATAATAAATGATCGTTTTTCTTAAGAGGACAGTCTCTAAGAGACACATTTGACCACAACATAGTGCAAAGTCCATGCTTCTCCATTGAGTCCTAATATTTTAATTATGGATTAAGATTATTTTACATAATATTCCCCTTGTAAATGTACTGCATGTTATATTATATAATAATATGTATCTGGCTATTGTATACAATGAGTGCTAGTATGGATTGGGTTTCTTGAAAGTAGACACTAACCAGCCAACTATGGATTTGTAGAAGAAAGGGTGTCTGGCTTGGCTTTTACTACAAAAAAAAGAAGAATATTTTTGTACATAAGTTGTTGCATTCAATTCTGGAAAGTTGTTTCTTTTCTTGTGTTATGGATTTTTCAAAAGAAAATATATTACATAGCATCCCTACAGTGAAAGAATCCATTTTCCGCGCTGTCACATCACTGCACTCAGAGAATAATAGAACTACACTTAACGGTGGAAGCAGGCATCCACATGTGACAGCTCAGATTGGAACACATTGTTATCACAAACCGACTGTTAAGATAATCACGTATGTAGAGCCGGCAGACAGCTTATCTAATAAAGTGTCTCAGACAAGAAAATAAATTAGATTTTAATGTGAACATTGTCAGGTGCAAATCCAGCTAAATGTAATGTAGAGTGCAGGAGGAGGAATGAAAAATTCCTATTAAATTAAGACTCCCATGCATAAAGTGATTTTTTCCCCATCTCCCTTTGTGTCTCCTTCTCTTTTATACGCACTCCTAAAAGCTGCTGTTCCGTCTGTGTCAATCATAAAACCTCAGATACGGCACACAATTTCCCCACAACTTGAACTCCTGCTAGAAGGTCAGCATCGCAATTCAGCTGAGGGGAACAAGGTAAAATGAAAGCCATTAAACATATTATAACCTTCTGTCGCTGAGCGGGAGAGGCTTGGCGTCACTTTCTGCCAATGTGTTTATCAACCAACAGAGCGTGTGGAGAGAGGAGTGGGGCAGCTTGTGTTTGTGTGTGTTAGAAACAAATAAGAGACGCTACAGCATGTAGAAAAGCTTAACATGCACCGTTTCACATGAGCTCAAGTACACAAGACTTTATGGAGGACAACAAACGTGCAGTTTTAAGCCAATATTGGCCTTCAATTTAAACTTTGTGGACATTCGGTTATAGTTTTCCAGTTTAGGTTAGAGTTGGGTCCATTTCCGGTTTTGCCAATCGAGAGCTTACACTGGTTTGATTTTATGCCAACCAGTTGAACCGGCATTTGTCATCATGACACGTTCTGATAAATCAAAAAGTAGCCGACATCAGCAACAGGTGCCGACGATGTCATGGCACCTGGGGCTCAGAGCGTAGAGCAGGTCGTCCACCAATCTGAAGGTCAGTGGTTCGATCCCCGGCTGCTCCGGGTCACCTCAAAAGCGCTATATAAATGCAAGTCCATTTACCATTCAAATCCAGCTTGGATTGCATTAGTAATAAATAAAACTACAAAATGTTTTTGCTTTTCGAGATGTGTCGGATTAGGTGATCATGGACTTTTTGCACTGCAGATTACTCAATGGCCATCTTTCACAACTTGTGTGATGACCAAAGGTGATCAGAAAGGAGGTACGACTTCATTCTTCCACTTAACAGCATCACCATCATTGTTTGTCACTTGCATTGCTATGATTACATTTGTGCTCTGTGCTTCTAAGGATCAACATCACAGCTCATGTCAAATAGACGATGTCTAACTAGGCGATAGTCTTTCATTATGACAAACTACATAGTATGAAACAAGTGATTGTCACGCCCGACACAGACGTTGACGAACCCCCACGTCTTTCGGCTTTCAGTAAAGTTTTCAGTGGCAGATAAGGCAGCCAAATAATGAGATGTCACTCAAAAGTTGCAGCTGCATCACCGCTTGTACAACCAGAATTACTTTGTTCCAAACAACATCACTGGAGTAGTAGGCTTTGATGTTCTGCTACGGAGGTGAGGGCTCCCAACATTAACACACTCTTAATACTTTATGACTGGTTTACCACAAACCATGCAGCTACTCTGTTGGTTGTATATCATATAAACCTCCTTCATAATTGATTTTTAGCCTAGAGGTCACAGTGACTTCAGCTGCTCTGAGTCTATTCAGGTCAGGTTAGGCCAGTCAAACTTTACTTTACTTTCTAATTCCACATCCTCAACATGCATTTGAAGAGAAATGAAAGGAATATTAAAGTGTAATGGGACTGCACCAGGTGGCAACCTATGCTTCTGAAAAGTGAAGTCAATGTGGAAGTGCCTTAAACTTGCATTCTTTCTAATAGCCAGCAGGGGGCGACGACTCTGGTTGCAAAAAGAAGTCTGATTGTATAGAAGTCTATGAGAAAATGAGCCTACTTCTCACGTCATTTATTACCTCAGTAAACATTGTAAACATGAGTTTATGGTCTCAATCGCTAGTTTCAAGTCTTCTTCAATACAGCATGATGTTCATTTAGTAAATTATGGTCCCATTTAGAGTCAATTAGACCATAAAGCAGGGGATGCTTTAGTGCGTGGCAACCTTGTGATTGACAGGTCGCTACCACGGCGTTGTCCGGTCTGGGAGATGTCCTTGTTTTCCTCTTACAACTTTAACCCTTTCACAGCGTGTTTTCAGTTCATGAAAATGAATTGTAACATTTTGGTCGCCTAAAAATCTCTTATTCAGCGATCAGTTGCACTTAGCTCCACCCCCTCGTGTCACTTCTGGTTGCAAAAAAACAAGACGGCAACGGCCGAATAACCTGACGGCAACGGCCAAACAAACAAGATGGCAATGGCCAAAATGCTGAACTCTAGGCTTCAAAACTATAGTCCACAAACCAATGGGTGACATGACGTGATCATCTATGCACTGCACTTCAAGTCACGAGTCACACCCATCACGCCTCACTGCTGTGTTTTGGCCACTTTCCAGACCTTCCCACTCAGCCTCCTCAACCTCCACCTGCTTTGATTCTGCTCTCTTTTTAAGCACCCTAGGGGGTCTTTATTTCTAAACTGATTCCCATTGGAGGGATTACTTGCCCTGCTCCCTGCTTTTATTTTAAGAGGATATTCTGTTTTACCTCAGCAGGGAGCATCCGTAGAATAGAGTTAGAATAATAACATTACCATTTGATATGACACGTTCATTCACATATCCATCCACCCTTTAACCCCTTCATTCACTAGTTCCAAGCTAATCAGGATATAGCTCATTCACAAAGTGTCCTTACACCCATGGGTATCGGACGTATTTATCTAAATCGGTCAAACTTGAGTGGAGGCTAGAGAGTTGTTTTAACCCCAATAACTCCACATGCACTGAGCTGCTGAGTTTCCCTTGGTTCCATTCCCAGTGGAAGTCTGGCCTACTTCTCACTTTACTGGAGTATTATTCTCTGCCAATACCCAGACAAAATTGTACAATAAGAGAGAAATTCAGTGTAGGGGGTGGGGGTGGGGTTTATTTCAGAAAAGTAAAACAGGCTGGTAAGACAAACATCAAGTGAAAACGAGAGAAAAACTAAGTCAGAGCAACCCTGTCTTTAAACAATGATGTTCATACACACATAACACTTTAATATCGCCCTGCTTAAAACTATTCACTAACATTTGAAAACGTATAACATATCTGCAAAATGCTCAATGATTAACATGTTAATAGTTTATAGTTCTGTTTGGTTTATTTATAAAGGAGGACATCAAATCACACCCAATGACAAAAATATCAAGAAGAAGACAATGGAGTTTGATGTAAGCTAAATATGGCAAAGATCCAGGTGACATCATGCTATCATCAAACTAAAACATTCGATAACTATCGTCACCAATAAAAGGTTATGTTTAGGCAACTCAAAGCACTTGGTCAGGGTTAGGAAAAGATCATGGTCATTAAATACAGTCAACACTGACTTGAACTATAAGAAGGGAGACCTGTGGTTCAATACTTAAAGGTATAATATGCAGGAATTTCCTAAAAAACATGTATTGACTGATACAAAAATAATCCCTCTCAATCATCACTTATGACCGCCTAGAAGTGTGTGGTGGTGTCTGTATCTACAGAGACCCTGCTCTCATTTTCTCTCCATCGCTGAAACGCTTCGCTGATATGGTCACACTTTCTTTTTGATAAGTCTGTCTTCCTTTTTTTGTTTGCTTAGCAGTATAGGGAGTTGTTGCCAATGCTGGAATAGCAGCTTCCTGCAGGATATTCTGCCGTTGAATCAAGCTTTCACTGAAGGGACGTGCATCTGTATTTTGTAGAACAGCCAATAGGAACACTCTCTCTCTAAAATGACCTGTGATTGGCCAAATTCTCCCGTCACGGGCTAAATTTTCTAAAGCCTGAAAACCAACAGGAGGCGCAGAAGTCTCGTTTTCTCTCAGACCACTTGAACTACAATATGCTGAAAAGGTTATTTTGGAATTTTTGCCCAATGATGCCAAAAATAAACTGCCCACTCCAGCTTCAAACATATATTGTTTTCGTCTATATGTGAGAAATGTACCCTTTATAACTGTAACAAATAAGATTGTGGTTGAGATGATTGATGACCTCAATCTCACACTAGAGGTTTTCTTATTAGGAATGGTTCTCAGAACTTCCCACACAACCTTTTGTTGCCCGTCGGAAAACTGAATGTGGCTACTTGCTCTGCTTACCTTGCTCACAATAACAGTCCCTCGAGGGTCTCACAATGAATGTGCTCCAAAGAAATCCAGCATAGTTTCTTGCAAAATCCATCCTGATGGCACACAATGTAAAATACAATGCAGGACAATGGAGTTTAAAATTAGTCTCCTTTATGTCTGTGTTTTATGATAATAACGGTACTGAAAACGTAATGCTGCATTGATTTATGAATGTGATAAAAAATGCTGCATGTGGCCGCTCATGCAAATAGATAACAATACTAAATCAAGAGTAACGCTGCAGGAATCTAATCCGCTCTTGATGGGTCGATATTGTTCTCCTGTGATTGTTATTCATGTCACCTTTAGCTTTGATTAATGTATGAGGTATCCCAGTGTCACGTCAATGAAAAGAACCAACTGAAACAAACTGATGGAGACGGATGAAGAGCCAGAGGAGTCGGTTGATGCTCTGGAAAATGGATCTTTCTGTCTGTAAATGAACACATCTCTCAGCAAACAAAAGGGGGAGAAACAAAGCTGGATGGAGCATAAAAGACAAACAACAAGTCATCTACTGGTATGTTAAAACCCGAAGAGAAGAAAGGCGTGCAGCTACAGATTGATTGGTTCAGGCAGAATAAGAGACAGAGCAGAATGAGAGGAGACACTAATGGAAAAACGATGTGTGGTCCTACTTCCGTATCATCCATCAGTTAAGTGTGGGTTGTCTTTTCCCTTTCTTGTGTGTGTGCATGTGTGTGTGTGTGTTCGGTGTCCATCCAACTTCTCTAATGGACCCGGGGCTACAGGGGGAGCGTGCCTGACAAAAGTTCACATTCATTAGTCATAACCTGCAACCTCTGCTACCTCAGTTCCTGCCGATCCCCGAGCTCCCTCAGACACTCGAGTAAAGCCCCATTACATCTCATCCACTTCACCCGACACACAGTACTGGCCTGGATCCACACAGCATTAGCTTCATGTCAGGACTATCTGCAGCAGCACACAGCCTCATGCTGGATGAGGCATCCTGGGAGCTTGTGCGGCTACTAATGTAGCCTACTAGCCGTGGTCCACTAACCTGCTTCTATCCTGCTTTAAGCATGAACTAACCTGTCAAGAAGAGCAAATAATTACTTAAAGGAACAGTATGTATGTGGGAAGTGAGTGATGAAGCAAGAGAGAGAGAGCAGGATAAGTTAACAGTGTTTGGTTTGTCCATTCAGGGCTACTGTAGTAACATGACGGACTCTGTGGAGAGGACCCGCTCCCTATGTAGATAAAAACGGCTCATTCTACGGTAACGAAAACACAACGATTCTTATTATCAGTTGATTATACACTAATGAAAACATAGTTATTAATATTATATTCCATTTCTGCCAATAGATCCCCCTAAATGTTAGACACTGTTCCTTTAAAGGAATACTTCAACCCCAAAATGACCATTTGTATATCAATTACTCACCCAGTGTTACCTTGAATTGACGAGTCCGAAGTGTTTAGATAGTAAAGCGTTAGCGGAGACGCATGTGTTTGGGGAGAAGTGAGCATATGACTGGATATAACTAGCCAGCTGTGTGGGAGTTTGTAAACGGACGTTTTTATATAGTTTTGCAGCTGTTAAACGCGCCCCCCATTTACTTCAATTCATCAAGACTTTTTCTCTGTTTTTTGATTCTCCATTTGCCGTGGAAGCATGCGAGAAAAACTAAGTTTTCTTCACAAATTCAAAGTAACACGGGGTGAGTAATTGATATACAAATGGTCATTTTGGTGGTGAAGTATTCCTTTAAAAACTGACTTGTTTGTACAGTAACAGGGGGATATTTAAGATGCTACGACTCCAAAATTCAAAACAGTATGTTGACAAACCAGCCCTGCTCTTCGTTAGAGTCGTCCTTTCTGTAGGTTTTGCATAAAGATAATCCAACTAAAATGAAAGGCGTTTCTGTAAGTATGTTTGTATGTATGTTTGTATGTATGTTTGTATGTATGTATGTATGTATGTATGTATGTATGTATGTCTTTCGATTTTCTCAACAACCGTTCATCCGATCAATTTCACACTTGGCGGGTGTATTGCTGACGACCCAAGGAAGTGCATTGTCAAGAAAGCTGCAAGCTGCAACACCTGAGGCCAAGCAACCGGCCCAACGAGCACTGCACTACTCAACACAAAGTATGCACAAACTATTGCAGTACGGGCCATTTTACATATTAATGTGTCATTTCGACATCTCTCTAAACAACTAAGACTGGTCAAGGTGATCAGTAGTATTTTTCTCACACCTGTGATGTCATTGCTTCCCCAAATAAAGTACAACATTTCCTATAAACTATCACACTTCCTGACTCAAGAGGGATGTCGTTACTTGTACAGGAGCCATAAAGCAGCTAGTAACAGGCTTAAATACTGCTGTTGAAACACCACACAAACCATCTGGATATCAGCAGAATACACAGATTTGTTTGAAGTCTCGACGGTCAAAATGAGGTACATATCGAGATAAAGCAAGCAGTGGACTGGAAGATAGCGTTAGATAACCTTTTAGCCGTCCATTGTATGGTTATTCATGGGAGAATATAGCGTCTGGTTCTGGAGGATTTGTTTTTTTGTGTATTTTGTTGGTTGACTCGTCTTTGTCCTCATCATGATGGACGGGCTGATAAGTGCTAGCAGCAGATAACAACTTTATGTTGTAGAGAAATCCAGCAGTTTTCCCACTAAATAAATAAATAAATAAAAAATTGGAAGCAAAAAAAATAGGCAGGAAGGGGTTTTTATCACGGTTTGTTTGGTTAGGATGTTTCTAACAATGCCTCAAAATGAATGTGTAGATGATTTATTGATGTTCAGATCCCGCATGTAACGCCTTTATTATTCATTTGAAACATATTTAATATTTCGCCGCCTCTGTATTCAGTCCGGACCATCCCGTCCCAGCTGGAGGATGATAAGAGAGACTTGATTTGGATGGACTGTGCTGCCTCATTATTTTGGCACTGTGTGCTTGGTGGGCTGCTCCGAGTGAACAGAACAGGTGTCACCACACTGGGCTGAAGCAGCTCTACAGTGTATTAGCACAATAATGGCTGCAGGTGTATTTATTCACTGCTGAGCTCAACCTCCCGTCCAAATATTAACACCTTTCTGAATATATTCACTTCCACTTTGTAGAACTCTCTTTCTCACGCTCCCCTTTTTCACAATTGTGTCTGAATGTGAGGGGTGTGTGTGTACATGTTAAAGCTAAAATGTTGTATGTGTAGTTGTAGTCCTTTGATGTGCCGTCCTTTGTAATTTCTGCCAACATTTTGACAAGCGAGAGGAGGTTGCACTACGTCTGATTACAACCCAGGAAACGCCTGAGTCATTGTTTCCCTAACAAAACAAAATGTTAATCCCTATTACACCATGAATATCTGTGAGATTAATTAGGGATTAAACAATTTGCTCTCGGGACAAGACCACTGTGTGAACAACAAAGAATCATGGTGCTACAAAAACCCAGATAAACAACAAAAACTGCTCGCTTATTATAGTGCTGTTGCCCATGCTCATTATTTGCTGTGAGTCACCATCTGCATAATAAATATATCACACACACACCACACACACACACAAATACACTTCCTCTCTCCTCTTAATCCCTGGCTGCAAAACAGTTTATTTCTGAGAAGATTAAACCTGTGGAAATATAGCAGCAATATAAAACTTTAACATGACATTTCTCTGTGAAATGACAAAACAAAATATCTTTGATATCACTTCAAAGTGTTTTCAGGACGTTTTTAAGACAAGTTTTTACCGTCGCATAGTGAAAATTGTGCCTTGTGTTTAAGACTACGGACGCAACTAACGAATATTTTCATCGACGATTAATCTGTCAATTATTTTTCTCGATTAATCGATCAGTTGTTTGGTCTATAAAATGTGGATCAGTGTTTCTCAAAGCCCAAGATGACGTCCTCAAATGTCTTGTTTTGTCCACAACTCAAATATATTCACTGTTTACTGTCATAGAGGAGTAAAGAAACCAGAAAATATTCACATTGAAGAAGCTGGAGTCAGAGAATTTAGACTTTCTTTTTCTTAAAAAATTACTCAAATCGATTATCAAAATAGTTGGCGATTAATGTAAAGGTTGATGACTAATCGACTAATCGCTGCAGCTCTACTTATGACAGGCTTTGTATTTTCAGCAGTAGTGGAAGAAGTACTTGGATCATTTACTTAAGCAGTACACACCGGTGTAAAATACTCCATTAAAAGTACTGCATTCAAAATTCTGTTTTAGCAAAAGTATTATCAGCAAAATGTACTTAAAGTATCAAAAGTAAAAGTAGAGTAGATCATACTACTGCATCAATGTATAGTAGTTTATTGTAGTTTGATTAACTTTATTTAAAAACATGATTTACATAAATTTATTTTGGACTTTTCTCCAATATTTTCTTCTCTGATGAAATATCCAATATGGGATGATACTCGATAGCTTGACCTCTTTGAGCCTCAACGTGTTATTGAGTCATTTGAGAGGTTTATAGGAGGGGAAACACTCTCGGTGTAAATGCTAACAAGTCATAGACCTCTGAAACGTGACAAGGGGCCATGATGCTATAGACACTTCTTTGTAAGGGGTCACAAGCCCAAACAATTGGGAACCAACTGTGTAATCTTTAATGATGCAATGGATATTATAAGATTATCTGATTTATTTGTATGTAAAATCTTAATTTGCAAACTAACTTGGAGCTACAGCTGTCAAATAAATGTAGGGGAATTAAATCTACTGGAAAAAGGTAGAAGTAGAAGAAGTGGTAGACGCGTAAATTCTCAAGTACAGGTACCTTGTAATTGTATTTAAGTGTAGTGCTTCAGTAAATGTACTCCAGTAGTTCCTACCATTTACTCTCAGGTGAGTCTGTGCCCAGAAAAGTGAATATTTATCAACTTGTAGTGTATAGTATCACTGTCAGTCTAAACGCAGCCAGGGGAATTCACTGATATGCTGCCAAACCCACCTCACATACACACACAGAATATTCACGCTTGCTTGCAAATTCCCAAATGCACCTACACAGATTGGTTGCAGTCACTTTGGATTCATACGAACAGGTGAAAATCCAAAAGTGTTGACAGAGAAGCAGGACCAAGCGGGTTCCTCTGACACCTGCTGTCCGACACAAACAGAGCATGACAAACACGTTGATGCCTCAATAGACCCGCGAAACCAACGGGCTCTTTGCCGTCAGATAGGAGTAAACAAGTGAATGGGCTTACAAGGAACTCTGAAACGGCTTCAGATCAGACTCATTCAAGTGCATCTGGTTGTAAAGTTGTTCCCTTTTGGGGTCTGGTGCTCCGATATTTGGATTTATAAACTGACACACAGCAGCTTGCGTTTTGTCACTCAACCCTTCGGCCTGTGTCTTATTCTCTAATCAATCTCTTTAATCACCGGCGAGGATCAACTCCCAGACGTTTAAGCACCGACTTTACCGAGGATTAAACCCCCAAAAACACTCATTTAGTGTCTTGGATCTGTTAAAACATCAAAGATTCATTCACTGTGCCAGTTACTCATTCAAAAAAAATCAGAAACACCACATTGAATCAGTGCAGCTGTAAGTGTACGCTGAGGAGGATTAGTTTGGATTAGAACCGAGTGATACAGGAACTCAGCGGGGACTCAGGATGTCATTATTTCTGCCGGCCCAGGGAATACTCCCTCCTAGGGAAGGAGAAGGACTGCCGACACTTTCTCACTGCCAGCACCAGATTCTGCTGTAAATACCGGCCAGACCCTCCGTCCCTAAACAGATCCATTCCTTTTAATGAACTACCAAGAATTCAATCTCTAGGGATTAATTAGACAAAAATGTGATGGCTTCTAATTGTCTCTATCAAGAGAGAATCAAACTCTTTGCATGAGTGCATAAACACATTTTTAAAGAGTTTTAGGAGCACAAGAACAATCATGTTCAAGTCAAAATGTTCACAATATCCATGTTTCCTCACTGCTTCCAGGTTTGAGTTAACAACAGTCAACATAACGGACGTTGGAGTCTCACCAGCATGTGAATACATCAGAGGACAAGCAGATATTTGAAATTAATATACACAGCATTAAAGGGTAACTTCTGTATTTTTCAACCTGGACCCCATCTCCATGTTTTGGTGTCTAAGTGACTAATAGGGACAACAATATGTGGTCCATTTATGAGCGAGAACGCTGCAGACAGCAGCCGCTAAACAGGCTGTAATATACCTTTCTCTTGATCCGGTCTGTTTGTTATTGTGTCGTGTGACTCGTTGCCGCAAGGAAATGTGGAAACATGATTGAGAGTTAAAGGGACTATTTGTAACTTTCAGAAATGCTTGTTAACAGCGACACCTGTGGTCGTGAAATCAACGAAAGTCAGCGTCGGGCTCGCGCTTGCTCGCTCTCAATATACCTGAACGAGCATCGCTCAAAACAGTGAGGCGACACACGTCAGCTAAAACCACAATATCACTCTATATTTCAGCTGCTTGGCAGTAATGTTAGCTGACCAGACGAAAGTCTCTCCATGAACATGATTTAGATCTGATCCTAGTGTTGGCTTTTACTTTTTCTCAGAGCTAAACTAACTCTTCTGCAGTGAGGAGTGAGCGCGCGTTCACGTCTAGAGGTGGAGCGAGCTGAGAACGCGTGCGCTCTCTGAGTGAGGGCAGGCAGGCAGAGGAGGAAAGGCAGCGACCACACGCGAATGCGCATATGCGAGCGCGCATGTGTGGCGACCCGCTACATTTATACGCTTAAAAAGTTACAAATAGTCCCTTTAAAGAGAGGAGTGCCAGTTTTTCCAAATGAATCCTAAAGTTGATAATGCTCCAAAATCCATGTGATTGTGTAAGCGGGAAACTGTTTGCTAACACCTTATAGCCTTAACATTTTCATAATATGGTAATGTGTCAATTTTGATACATGGATTGTGGTAATGAGGCTGCGACTCGATGTTAAAACCATGTCCCTTTTTCACATTTACATATATATTGGCTTGGGATTGCTTGTTGTAACACAAGTTCACTTAAAAAAAACATAGGTTGCTAAAGCGGTCACCAATGCCAGAAAAAGTACCATCATATTTCAGGAACACATCACCCACCTAGAGCAAAGATCCACTGGAAAACAGCAAAATAATAAAAAAAATAAGTGTGATAAGAGCGATCATACTGTCATCTTAAAATCTGCTATTTAAACTTCCCCAATTAGCGTCTCCCCATCACCTTGATTTGATTAGCCTGCTGCTCTCTACCTGTTCTGTTGTGATGAGCTCTCCTCAGAAATCTGCAGGCGGCGGTGCTGTGATTAGATGTGCTAAGTCATTCACTAAGTGACAAACAGCGCACACACACACACACACACACACACACACACATGAACACACACACATATACATACATACATGAACACACACGCATGAAATCATCTCTCTTAACTTATGCAAAAGCACAAAAAAACAACTGTAAGGCACATCAGTCTTGTTTAGTTGGGTTGAACCGAACCCTGGAGCGTTTACTCCCATGGTGCGGTTTGTTTATGTTGGTGTGAACGCCAGACTCGAACCCTGGCGCAGACCAAACGACCGCTTTTTTCTAAACCATTTGAGCTCTGCCTTTGTGAATATAAATCAAACCAGTTGGAAAATTTAAACAATATCATCCTCCTTGCATTGATTCAGTTCAGGAACCGGACTTCTAGATGTGAAGTGTGTAGGCATAGACGATAGAACTGGACGTAGTCACCGTGACGTCACCCATTGGTTTGTGGTCTGCCGTTTTGAAGCCTCGAGTTCGACATTTTGGCCATCACCATCTTGGTTTTATGCAACCAGAAGTGACAATAGAGACCAAAATGTTATAATTAACTTTCATGAACTGAAAACACACTATGAAAGGGTTAAAGTTGTAAGACGAAAACACGGACAAATCCCAGTCCGGACAACACCATGGTAGCGTCCTGTCAATCACAAGGTAGCCCCGCCCTAAAGCATCCTCTGCTTTATGGTCTATTTGACTCGAAATGAGACCATAATTTACTAAATGAACATCATGCTGTACTGAAGAAGACTTGAAACTAGAGATTAAGACCATAAACTCATGTTTACAATGTTTACTGAGGTAATAAATCAAGTGAGAAGTAGGTTCATTTTCTCATAGACTTCTATACAATCAGACTTCTTTTTGCAACCAGAGGAGTCGCCCCCTGATGGCTATTAGAAAGAATGCACATTTAAGACACTTCAGCATTGGCTTCACTTTTCAGAACCGCACAATGCCCACTTGGTGTAGGTCTATACATGCATACAGTGTTCACATATAAACCCAGAAAACACTAACGCAGACACACACTGTGCTGTGAAGTTGTCACATTATGAGAGTTTAGCAGATGTAACTACTTTGTGTCATTCAGTCTT
This sequence comes from Sebastes umbrosus, assembly GCF_015220745.1. Classification (NCBI taxonomy): domain Eukaryota; kingdom Metazoa; phylum Chordata; class Actinopteri; order Perciformes; family Sebastidae; genus Sebastes; species Sebastes umbrosus. The sequence goes on from NC_051286.1 coordinate 6,436,801, forward strand.
ATTTTGCAATTGAATGTAGGTGATTTCTTTATGCTGCTCCACATCATCTCTCTTAAAAATCAGCTGCACACCTGACAAATTTTTAAGGCAAATGGAAAAATCTCCAGCAGGCAATAGAGCGAGGTGCAAGAATGAAAATCTGTTCAGCTGTTTCCTGCTAAAACTGAATAAGGATGTTCCTACGTGATCAAATTAACAATCTTGAACCGCAGTATCTGCTTGGATACTGATGCCATCAGAGTTGAGCTGTGTGTGTATGGGGGGGGGGGATTCAGAGAGCTATGATTCACGTTCTTGCTCACCAATGAATATCTTTGCCATGTGAAATTGCCTAATAAATATGCGGCGGATCGCAGTGACTAGGCATGACTGGAATTTTATGGTTCGTAAAGGAGACCTGAAGCTCAAAGGCATAAAAGAAAGCCGTCACCTTGTGCAGTCGGCATTTCATGTTAACACTAAACCATACAATTATTAAATCAAGCCTAAACAGCGACATTAAATCACACTGAATCGTTTTTATTGCTGCACAGATGTCCTCTATATATACAATTATAATGTGACGGTTCTTCACAGGCCTTTAAATGGCATGTTATTTGAACGCATCAGAAGATTGCTCTAAAGGGGATCCCTCATTCTCCTCTGTACATGTGTGTAAATATTTGCAGCCATGTATGCAAGAGAAAAGCATTTTGCCTCTGAGGGTCTTCAAAGACACCTTCAAAGGATTGGCCAGCTGACATGAAAAACAAAATGTACCTGAAAAATTGCATATTAATACATAAAGCTTCCTTTTTTTCTCAGGACTACTTTGAAGTATATTTTGTTGTTGGGGCATTTGCAACATGAAAACAGCAAAATAAAATGACACGCTGCCCCGCCGCTGGGAATTGAGTATCCAACACCAAAAGAAATGTACTTATGCCCTGGTTCTCTTCAAAGACTGGCAAGAAAAGAATCATTTTCAGACTTTATACTTTGAATCTTTATGCTAACAGCTTAAAGGCCTGTTGCAGCATTGAAGTTTGAGTATGTTTTACAGACAGAAACTCTCAACTCAAACTCTGCAGAAGACACTCATAAGAGATTTGGTCTGCCTCTGATAGTCTAAAATAAATAGAGTTTTACTAACTTTATAATTAGTCTTATAGTATCTAGTTTGTTTAGATTATCTCACAACATTTTGCAGGATTTTCCACTGCTGCAAGACAAAATATCATTTCAAGAAAAACAAATGAAACTGAAGAACTAGAATTGGGATTTATAGAATTTATGGATTGTATTGATCCAATCCATTACTTGTTGTAAACAGAGTGAATGTAGACCATTAGTTGTGGACGTAATGGATAACTGATTGACATGTGATCAATATTTTCTGTGATGTGAGGAGAAAGCACTACATTAACTCTAACTGCTTATTTCTTTCTGGTGAAGGTTTTCAATATCAGGATTGAGAGACTAAAATAATTAGTTATAAGAATCGGGGCTGTCGAAATGAACATGATAATAACGCGTTAATGCAAATTTGTGTTAACGGCACTAATGTTTTTTAACGCATTAACGCAATTTGAGATTTTTAGGTTGTAGAGGGCTCAGCTGTAAAGCTAGAGTGGAGATATTGGTATCATATGAAACTAGAAAACCTAAAGAATCAATTGGTACCAACCATGTCATAAAAGCTTGTTCCAAATAACTCTCCAAACTTGCAGTAAATTTTGATGAGGAAAAACTGTCATGTCCATTTTCAAAGGGGTCCCCTTGACCTCTGACCTCAAGATATGTGAATGAAAATAGGTTTTATGGGTACCCACGATTCTCCTCTTTACAGACATGCAACAATCCTCTCCTGCATTCTTTGAGGCTGTTCAATGCAGCTCACTAAATAAAAGTGTGGGATGGAACAAACAACAGAACAATCACTTGGCTACTCTTCAAACGTTACCGATTATGAGGTAAAAAATGTGGGTGGTACTAGAGCAAAGGTCAAAAGGTCATTGAAATCAAAGGTTACCCAGTTAAGAAAGTTTCATGGCAATCTGCCGACAATACTGTATGATGTAGTGTTGGACATTTTAGCCTGATACTGATCCCCTGAAGGAAGGAGGCAGGTGGTCACATCACTGAAATCATTAAAGATGTTTTGGCCTCTGGCTTTGTTCCAGATGGGGACAGTGACAACATGCGGAGAACTGAAACCATTCAATGTGCACAAAGGAGCAGATTGACGGTTGGAGAGTCCAATTTGAGATTATTCTCACCAAAAGAATGACCAGAAGAACATGCTTTTTGTTCAAATGTTTAAATTAAATCAACTACACTTTCCTTTTCCTCTAAAATGAGTCGTGCAGCTCAAAATTCAGGCTACAAACGGGCTTCAATCGTACAGTGTATGTCCAGCTTAATCATACATATGGGTTGTTTTGTAAGACAAGTGGGACTTGCTGGTGAACGTGGATGAATAACTCCTGCTTTTCACAGCAAACTGGCGTACGAATATTGGTCACTGTGGCACCAAATGCAAAACACTCTGCCGAGAAGGTCCTTTAAGGCACCGTGCAGCAGTGAACCCCCCGCTGCAAGGGCATCACCAAACAACCGTCTCACCGTGGCTTTCCAACCTCCCAGCTCTCTTTCCAGGCACGTTCCAGCAGCTCAGAGGAATATGGGAACAGGTATCTGTATAAACAGCTTGTTAAGTAAACAGGCCTGCAGTTCAACAGCTGCTATTGTCAGACTGGAGAGAGCAAGGATAATGAAAAAAAGGTGCAATACGCATGAATACACGCACGCAAACACACACACACACTCGAACAGCAGCATACACAAATACTCTGCATCCTAGTTTTTCCTTTTCTTTAACACACACACACACACACAGAGTTTCTGAGCAGGTGCTGGCTGACAGGTCTGAACTCATGCTGGTGAAAAGGTGAGTCAACACCCTCCACTCTTGTCAACAGCATCAAATCTCCTCACCTTAACATCACCTTCCATGTGTGTGTGTGTGTGTGTGTGTGTGTGTGTGTGTGCGTTGAATGCTGACAATGAAGAATATAATCTGGTGGTGAGAGTGTGGCGCACACAAACATGTACTGTATGTATCTCGGCTGTGTAGATGTATGACACACACACACATCTTATCTCAGATAAACAAGATAGAATAGAAGAGAGTAGAGTTAGATAGAATAGAATAAGACTAAATAAAACAAAAACAGAATGAGACAGAGTAGAATAGAAATAGAATAAGTAATACAAAATAAAATAGAAAGAGACAGTCAGGGCTCTCAACTAATTTTTTTTCACCATCCTCCCGAGATACAACTTCAGCCGTCCCGAAATTAACGTGGACCGCTCCGAACTCAAAATCTTCTGTTTTTCTACATTATCATTAGTTAATCATTTCCATATGGGCCCCCAAAAAGCTAGAACCGGCCCTGCTAGCTGGAGCGTCCTAAAGTTGGAGGAGCTGCTGGACAAGATGCACCTGACATGGGGAGAGATGCAGCATGTTGCCACGGACAAAAAGTGATGGAGAGATCTCGTTACAGCCTTATTAACCAAAGAGGATGAAGAGGAGTAAGTAGGTAAATAAGTGGTTAACATTAGTAGCATGATTTGAGCTGTTGCAGAGTTTTGACTTCTTAAACGTACCGTTACCGTCAGCTCACTAATGGTACGTGTCCACAGGATCCGTCCTTTCAACGCTCCCCATTCATTGTCTATGTAAGCAGCCATGCAATGCATTCTGGTAGAGTGGTGGCGCGATTCGAGAGACGGAGTGTCACAACGCCTGCTCCTCATTTGCATAATGATGAGGTCCAGGCTACTTTATAGAAATCACGGCGTCCGATGTGACTCGCCGCCTCTCAAAACTCCCAAGAATCTTTTAAAATAAACATTGTTTTTGTTTTTTCAGTGAACTATTTTCTAAGTTTCCAAACGAACTGCCATGTTATTTCCAGTTTGAAAGCTTGGAGCAGCAGCCAACGGCGGGAAAGCGTTCGTCCAATCAGGTGGGAAGAGCCTTGTTTCTAGTGACAGCCCATCAAGCGTCCAATGCTGGAAAGCAGCACGTGCCCTCGCGATAAAAAACACCCCTGTGGACACGTATCATCACTGTAAATGCAAACGTCGGCATAACTGTACGTTAACATCAAACAGTCTAACGTTCGCTAACTGGTAACATTAATACGAGCAAGTTTACCTCGTTGACTTGGGTTGAATTCCCTGTTGCCGCTGCGGCTGTCATGAGGTCAGAGGCCGGCGGTATGTGCTGTGCTGTGTGTTTATGTTGTCGAGGAGGTTTAATAAGAACTGTGAGCTACACAAAACGTTTCCATTGCCATTCATTCGAATACAACGGGTATTTTTCTTTCAACTCTCGTCCTAAAATTAATTTTCATCCTCCCTAATCCTATTTTCTCCGGCCCCGGGATGACGGGACGTCCGTAAACTCGAGCCCTGGACAGAGTAGAATAGAAAAAAGAATATAGTACGATAGAATAGAATAAGACAAAATATAATAGAATGAGACGGAGTAAATATATAATTCAAGAGAAGAGATACAGAATAAGATAAAACAGAATAAGAAAATATGATAAATTACGCTAGACTGACATAGAACATACAGTATAGCCATTAAAAAGACTAAAAGGAAGGGTGAAGAAGAGGAGGAGGAGGAGGAAGGAGAGTCGTACAACATCATTCTAGGAGATGATTGGCTCTCTGTAGGCCAGAGGCATCACTCTTCAAGCACTGACCCAGTATCAGCTCTCACGTTCCTCCTTAATTTAACCCTCCGACCACTAAAACTGATCCTGAATCAGCTAAAAGTCAGATTTTAAATATAAGTTCTAAAAAAAATCTTCTCACAGCTCTCATTATTATCAAGTGGAGCTTGATACTTTGCGTCTCAAAGCTTTGTAAACGGTGAATCGGGAGCACGATTTGCATTTCCCTCCCCCCTCGTGCTGGTGGATGATTGATGACTCATCCAGAAAGACTAATGGGAACGCCGTCCAGGACATACATATTTCATAAGGAAGCAACCTTTCGTGTAATAGCAAATGTTGTGAATCAGTAGCTCAGCTTACGACCAAGTGTTGTTTTAATGCAGAGAGGCTGATTCTTAATAATTTCATGAGAAATGCATTTTGGGAATAAATAACACCAAATCTTATTATGGAATTACCATGGCATGTTTTTAAAGGCTCTGTTGTAAGTGTATAGTTGTTAGTTAGTGCGTTAATTTCAAATATGGACGACATTAGCTCACAGTTAACAGTAATGACACATCTGATGGAACTTTTGGCTGTGACATTTTAAAAACTTGCCTACAGTAAAACCCATGTGACGCCTGTCAAATGTCCCATGTGTTGATTTTCTGTACTTCTCCAGACAGCTCCCAGTGGGTCGCTACAGCTTGATTGCACTGGAGCAGCGTGCTTGTCTTGTATAAGTACGAATAACCACTAAAATATGTCTATTATAAAACCACTGGATCACAAAGGGATTCAGTTTATACTGTCATGTATATTAAAGTTACATAATAGCTTTAATTTACATCATTTCAACTACTTAAGAGCTGTCAGTATCCATCAGTTCCAGATGTGTAACATAATGGCAACAGCAGCCTCGCCAGCTACGTTAAAGTGACAAACAGACAAGTTTTCACCCCCACACTTTTCTAGTGTTTAAGTGGTATTATTGTTGGCGCCGATGTTGCTAAGACAACCGGATTGGATAGAACAGAATATAGTAGGCGCTATAGTAGCGTTAAGGCCCAACATCAAAGAACTAGCGGCGACGTAAGGCGACGCAACTGGTGGCCTTCGTCTTCATCTATGTCTTGGCCAAAAAGTTGCGCTCAAACACACACCGCAAAGACGACAGCCGACAGCCAACTACCACGTACGTTCTGTGCCTGCGTCATAGGAAATAACTCCCCACACCAGCAGGCGGCGGTAGTCTGTATTCGTCATTCAAAAACGGAAACTGGAAGACCGAGGACGGTGGATATACAAGCCGTCGTTATGATGCGTACATGAAATAAAGCGGCGTTTGCACACACCAAAAGGTTTGGCAGGTTCATCCACATTCACTCACTCATCCAGGTTTATTGTGTTTTACAGTGTTTACTATTTCTACTGCTTTTTCTCCCTTTTTTGGTGAGGACAAATTGTCTTTCAGGAGAATTAAATGTCAGCGAAAGGTTGTACAAAAGGGCTTGCAAATATAAAGAAAATGCAAAAAATATATATAAAAAAATAATCAATTCAGATTTTAGCGAAAACAGTGATTTAGATAACTTGCGACTTGTAGACAATGTTCCTCTCACACAATGCAGGCTGGAAAAAAATGGATGGATGTTTTGGGTAAATAAATAAAAGCCTGTTGAAAACTCTTCACATTGTTCTCTTTCTTTCTACATTTCAAAAACAGAGTTTTGTTCAGCTGTGGGAAACCACAACCCCACATGGCTGACAGCTTCTTTTTCTCTGGGATGGTTTCATCACTTTGTCAGTGAGTCTGACAAAGTGATTTATTGACGCCGAAAACCTACATGAAGCAGAACAGATACGATGCATTCAACATACTGTAGTAAACCGTGACCCCAAATCATCTTATTTTCCTCCTGAGGTAACTGTACTACTGTAAAATACGTAAGTGACATCACAGCTGCTGTTTTACTGTTACTCACCTGAAGTAACCTTTTACTGTGTGTAGTATCCATGTGTTTGCAGATACGCTGAGATCTCTGGCTCCGTACGGTAACTTCCATCTGCTGCTCAGTCGCACTACTGATTCAGACTTTCATCTTTCTCCACATCTCTCAACCCCTCTCTTCACTTTCTCTCTCCTGCACCGCTTTACACAATTCCTTCTTGTCTTTCTCTCTCTCTCTCTGTGTGTTTTTCGTTCTCTCTCTACCCAATTTCCTTTTCACCTCCTCCTACCTTTTGCTCCCTAAACCCCCTCCTCGCTCCGCCCTGCATCAGGAACTCATTTATCAAACCCGACAGCGGTCGTTGGCGTCTTGCAATTCCAGCCTTTTTCAACAGATACACATTTTCCTGATATACTACTACTATTCTATACGGTGAGATCAGCAGCAGCATTTATCAGTTATCAATATATTAAATTTGTTTCCTTTTCCATCTATTCTTTTTTTCATTGTGGAAATGACAATTAGGGCTGCAACTAATGATTATTTTCATTGTCATTTAATCTGTCGATTATTTTCTCGATTAAGCGATTAGTTGTTTGGTTTATAAAATGTCAGAAAATGCCCAAGATGACGTCCTCAAATGTCTTGTTTTGTCCACAACTCAAAGATATTCAGTTTACTGTCATAGAGGAGTAAAGAAACCAGAAAATATTCACATTTAAGAAGCTGGAATCAGAGAATTAAGACTTTTCTTCTTAAAAAAATACTCAAACCGATTAATCGATTATAAAAATAGTTGGAGAATTTAATAATTGATAACTAATTGATTAATTGTTGCAGCTTTAATGCCAATACAGATTGCTAACTGCTGTACATTGAAAGCTGGGTTAAAACATTCTTTAGGTGGGTTAGTTTCAATCTAATCCTTAAACACAACAATAAAATAATATACTGTGGTTGAACAATGGTCGGTGAATGTGTATGTCAGACACATGGAGTCACAATGATGAAATCAATACACCAAGTTGCCTAGCTCCAAGCCTTACCCCAACCTAATTGTAACCTTAACCCAAGAAACAACTCTTAAACAACCCTTTAAAGAAGTGAAGAGTCGCCTGGATGTCCCCACTTTCCAAAAAATATCCCCAAGGTCCAAAACTCAAAATGTCTCTCACTAAGATATGCATACAAAAAGCACTCAAACAAACAAACAAAGCTCACGTCCGGAAAAATGATGTTCTATCCTGTAGATTTGCAACGCTATATTTGCTTTTTACAAATATGCCTCAAGCGTATTTATCCCAGTTACTCCAGTCCAGTGAGTTGGATTCAACTTTCTCCAGACACCTTTGACAAAAGTTTTAGGCTCCCAACTGTCAGCACACACTCGCAGAGAGTCCAACAAAAGCTATACCGGTTCAAGGTGAAACTCACTGTGACATAGTGACTTAAGCTTTGCTTCGCATTGCTGAAGTGTAAATCCCACCAGGAGGCTCCGACTGAGGCTGCTCTGTCTTCATTGTGCTGACTAGCAGCGCTCGGAGCTGTCACCGTGTCACATCCTAAACGGGAGGGCTCATAAAAAATTCACTTTCACGCTATAAAATGACTGAGAAGTTTTTTCGTCTGTATGAATTGCAGAACTCTGATTGCAGAGTGTAGTGGTACTTCCAAACAGAGAAAGAGAGGTAACCAAATGGTATTTCAGCCGGATTCTCCATGTAGTTCTTCCATTACAGACATGCTACATCACTAATATAGGGAAAAAAAAGTTACTGTTAGCTTTATGTCACCATCTTTCAATCTGTGTCTCATCTCTTCTTCCCTGCACAATGTGTATTTTTGAAGTCATGACTCACAGAGCATCATGCAAACCCCCGACTCTCTCTCACAGTTCATCTATCATGATACAACACTGCGGGCGGATGATGTCTATATTCACGTCCCTGCATTCATTCGTAGGTCAGGACCACTTTAGAGGAAAGGGAGATTGCCTTTGGAATAGATTCATTTCTTGCCTTTTATTCAGTTCTGGATGATACACAATGACATATTGATTCCCATAGGAGAAACGGTATATTCTCATTACACAATGAGGTCAAAGGTCAGGCCGGGTCAGCCACAAGACAGCAGTCTCTCAGCAGGCTGGATGCTTATACCGAAACAAGAACACAATACCAGGTCCTATAGATATGTCTGTGCTTTAAATGTATCATTGCTCAATTAATTGTGATGTGGAAAAGATGCCAGAGATGTGGTGCCGAAGGGCCAGAGTCTTGTGAATCACCGCTTTTGTTCATTCTCTCAAAATGTAGCCCACATTGCTCATAAATCCCACTGCTCGTCACAAAGAGATTCTGACACCTCTTTCCTAAACTCTTCTCTCCCAAAATATAATAAGTTAGCCTTTTCTTGCCCAAGAGAGACATGTTGTTAACTTTGTTTTAAAATCTATTTTTCACTCCGTTCACCATCTGTCTCGAAACTTACAAGCTTTACTTCAGCTCAGTTTGTTCCAGAGCAACAACAACAACAACAACAACAGAGTGGCTCGCTTCTTGTTTTAAGCTACTGCATAAAGCCAGTAGATCTGACCCGACAGCTCCAAATGGAAAATTCAGTTTCGTCATTGTGTAGGAACCTGGCAGCGCCGAGCTAAACACAGCAAACATCTTCAGCTAAAAGCACCTCCTCTCTAATGGATTATGTGCATGTTTTTTCTCCTTAAAAGGTACAGTTTGTAGGATTTGGTGGCATCTAATGGTGTGGTAGCAGATTGCAGTACCCTCCGCTCACTCCTCCCTTTCCAAGACTGTGGTAACGTGAGCCGCTGAGTGCAAAACTGCGGTAACTAGGGCTGTGTATAGCCGATATGTATCATGATACAGGGGTAACGATTCAATATATTGCGATACTGTAAGCAATGTGATATATTGTGATTTTTTTAATCTAATTTTAGGAAAACTGTCATAGTATAAATAACACACCAGAAATACACATTTATGCTGTATGCAAAAAAACTGCATGGTTAGTTGCATGTTACCTAAAAACTAATTAGTCATATCTTCAGATTACGTTACATGAATCAAGGAAACACCACCACAGAAAGTAACCTAAATCTATAGCTAATGTAGGACTATAGATACATGTTGCAAAATGACTTCATTACCACAGAAACTTCATCACTTGACTGTCTGTCTGAGTCTCCCTCCACTCGACCAGAAAAGATGCAGGTTGCACAACGAACTGGCAACCACTTGTTGTGAAGTGAATGCAATCGAAAGGAGGGGACATCTAGTTGCTGAATGTTATCAATGTTATCAATAGCACCTTTAAGCTTAATATTTATCTCCAAATCTGCACAGCAACATGAAACAACTGACTTCTTTTACTCAGAGATATTGATTATTAGTTCATATGTTGCATGCTACCTTGTTAAAATCAGTTCTTACAGATCCATAGTGACATTTTTAGCTGAAAAGTATGCAACAAAAATCCCTATGCAAGAGTGCATCATGGTTTAAAAAAGGTTGGAAAACACAAACTGTTCTACATTTGAAAGGACTTTTGCATCGCCTGAGTGTGCTAGTGGGGATTCAAAGCCTCTCCCTTGAGCCTGAAACACCAACAACAACAAGTTTACCTCTTCAAAAGTAAAACCTTGGACTCAAACATCTCATTATAGCTACCAAAGTGTACCTCCCAGTGTTTGGCTCATTGTTAAAAAATAAAGTGAGAAAGAACAACAACAGGTCGCTGAGGACAACAGTATTCCAGGCTCAAACTGTGAACTCTCAGCAGCACCATGAAATCACAAAATCCATCAATAAAAAACAAACCTCATTGAGTTTTTGCTCTTACCTTTCTGTAGACGATCATGTTGGGGGAGTCGTCGTCTGGGTCCACACAGCTCATGGACCTCATGGACAGCATAGGTCGGGTCGGGGTCGTCTGGACACTCTCCTTCAGTTCCTCAGAGCCTTCATCACTCTCCGTCGACTCTGAAGTGCTCACCTGCTCCTCCTCCTCTTCCTCCTTCTGCTGCTGCTGCTGCTGAGGTGCCTCAGCCATCACTACGTCTCCCTTTCAGTCTTCTTCTCCTGGGTTGAGTTATCCTCTCTTCTTTATCTGCGTCAGTTTTTCTCTTCCTCCTCCTTTGTGTCCTGTTGTGCTCTCTCTCTCTCCTCAGTGCTGGAAACTGCTGTAAGGAAAGAGAGAGAAAGAAGAGAGAGAGAGATGAATTACAACTCACCACTGGTCTCCCATCTCTCCCGTCTTTTTTCTTGTCCTCTGCCAGCAGGGACAAGACGGATGAAATGAAGGCATCATAAATTCTCCGACTTTGCTCTGTTATCTCTTCTCTGCAATTCCTCCCGCTCCGCTGTCACATGAGATTGAAGTTAGAGGAGAATAGAAGACATCATGTTGAACTTTTGCTCTTTTTTTTTTGTCCCTGTGGCTTCTTTCTTCATCTCAATAATTTATAAGATGTTAGAGGAATATTACAAGCTTATTTGCCACTCTAGATAGTGATATAATGACTTGCATATACTTGTTTTACAAAGAGGAAATAACAATGTGCTTTTTACCTCAACTTGTTGAAAAAGAGAAATCTCAGATACATGGATCCTAGCTGATTGAACTTGTTTCTTCATTTGGTTAATATCATATCTTCCAGTCCTACAGTGCATATTTTAAAAGGATTTGAATCTCTTTTGCAGAATTTAGTTTAAATTTTCTATGTGAAAATTGAATAGTGTAAATTTGTTTTATTTCATTTAGGGAGATGTAAATCAATAAAGACTTTTTCCCTAAACCTGCACATTCATTTTCACTGTTTGTGTTGTCATTTGTTTGATTTTAAGCTGTGAAAAAAAGAAAAGAAAATGATATAGGGTATCTAGTAGGGCTGTCAATCGATTAAAATATTCAATCGCGATTAATCGCATGATTGTCCATGATTAATCGTACATTTTTTATTTGTTCAAAATGTACCTTAAAGGGAGATTTGTCAAGTATTTAATACTCCTATCAACATGGGAGTTGGCAAATATGCTGCTTTATGCAAATGTATGTATATATTTATTATTGTAAATCAATTAACAACACAAACAATTACAAATATTGTCCAGAAACCCTCACAGGTACTGCATTAGCATAAAAAATATGCTCAAATCATAACATGGCAAACTGCAGCCTAACAGGCAACAACAGCTGTCAGTGTGTCAGTGTACTGTCTTGACTATGACTTGCCCCAAACTGCATGTGATTATCATAAAGTGGGCATGTCTGTAAAGGGGAGACTCGTGGGTACCCATAAAATGGGTTATTATCACGTTAACTTTGACAGCCCTAGTATCTAGACTAAATAAAGACAAATGCACAAAGCATAAATCATTCAAATCAGTTGCTCACAAAGTGCAGAAACAAAACTGTAGAGATACATTTCTGATTAAGAAAGCATAAAAACATCCATCTCACTTCAGTATATCATTACAGAATAACCATTCACAGAAACACTAGTACAACAACATATGACCTCCATGCTGTAGCCTGTAAGCAAACACACACAGACACACACACACACTACTGGCATCCAATAACACAGGCCTCTAGGCTCTTTTCTAATGGTCGGAAAGCTGTCAAAATATTGACGCCTGAGGACAGATGAGCGGAGACGGAGTGAGAAAAAGAAGAACAACAACAGAGGAGAAGAGAAGAGAAAAAGAGGATGCCAATCCACAGAACAGACCTGTTCCTCCTCCTGATTCATCCCTCTGTATCTCTCTCTCCTTGTCAGACTCAAGCATCACTGTCCCAGTTCATTACATCCCCAACCATCACTGGGACCAGTTCTCTCTCCATTTAGCCCATCCTAAATGGAAACTGCCTTCCACTTCCTCATCAGAGCACATTCATCTCCAGCCAGCTGGTTTCCTTACTGGCTGAATACAACACCATGGATGTGCAATATAAGGTTGTCCATCCATCCATCTGCAACCGCTTATCCCGTTAGGGGTCGCGGGGGGTATAAGGTTGTATCGGGGAAAAATGTATTGGAAATAGTATTTAAAATTTGAGGCAATATCTGACCAACTTTGATGCAAAGCCACTAAAACATCCAAGTCTTATCCAGTATCAGAATTGTAATAGTTTACAAGTTGCAAAGGTTGTTGCAGGAACAAAACAACGATTCAGGTTTTCTAACAACCTGCTTTATCTCAGGAAATACAGCATTTAAACATGGAGTGAAGTGAAGTTGGTTAAATTTATAATCAAAACGTTAGAAGTAAATTACTTTAGAGAAGATCACCTCACTCATGATGAAAAGCAGCAGTTAAAGAAGGTTAAAACAGTCGGATGTGGAGGAAAGAAGTCTCTGCACACTTCCTGGACCTCCATAGTGCAAATGTTTGGCAAAAGGAATCCCAGAGCATTTGATGACATGTGCTTTGCCGTGCAAGTGCTCATGGGAAATGGATACATTAGTAGTTCTTAAGTCCAAATACACAGGAAGTTCCAGAAATACAACAAATCACAAAAAATATGAAAAAATGACAATAATAAGAGAGAAAATACAACACAGACAATCTGGAAAGTGAAGTATAACTCTAAAATACAACTCTGCGTATATTATATTCATATATAATATAGTCTATTTTAGTAATTAACCTGGTGGGAAACCCCAGAGGAAAAATGAGCTGTTGTTGGGTTTCTCTCGCTATCAGAGTGAGACCACAGGTTTGCTCTGTTGCAATCTGATTAAACACAAATTAATTCAGGACTATACACCATGTAAACACAATATCAGCTGAAGTAATGAAGGTCTCAAGGATAGATTATGCCTCAGTTACAATTACTTCCATTTACTGCACCGTTAAATTGGGGTTTTGGGGCCCTCCTGGGGGGTCCGGGGCCTCGGGGTAATACCCGCTTTGCTCAGCTGGAAACAAATCAGTCTGACAATAAGCCTGGGCGTGACAAGCAGGATGATTAATACCAGCACATTTCTGTTTTTTCACTGATCCTTTTTTTTCAAGGAATAGCTTAACATTTTGGGAAATACTCTCTTCACAAGATCTTGATGAGAAGATTGATATTACTCTCGCACAACATATAAAGCTACAGGCAGGAGCCAGTTAGCTTAACAACTTGTTGTTTTTTTGTGCAGATTAAACAAAGTGTTAATCAGTGAGCTTTAGAGGTGCTGGTAGGCAGATCTTGTTACTTTTGGACTGAGTTCAGATAGCTGTTTTCCCATGTTTCCAGTCTTTATACTATGCCCACTTAACCGGCTATTGGCTGTAACTTCAAATGCATCATACAGACATGAGAGTGGTATTAATTCTCTTGTTTAACTCTTGGCAGTAAAGCAAAAAGGCTGGAAGCAGGGGGAAACGGCCAGCTCTGTCTAAAGTTCTGACTGCTAACCAGCACCTCAAAGGGCCCTTTTAGGGCCCCTTAAAGTCCGTGAGCACGCGTCGGCCTAGTTTTTTCGGTGTGTCCCGCACTGTCAGCTCTAGACTGTCCGTGTCTGAGTTGTTTCAGCCAATTCAGCATGTTGAATCGGCGGCGGATCTCGTCGGTGAGAGAAATCACTCTGATTGGCTGTTCGGCTTAAACTAATCAGTGCACGAGAAGAGAAACGGATGTGAGGAAAGCGAGCCAACGAGTAAAGTCAAGACGAAAAACACAGAAGGTTCTTCTCATTTTTCATCTTCATCTCATCTGATCATTCCAATAAACGGATATTTTCAAGACGACACGGCCGTCTGGAATGAAACTAAGTGGTGAGTGAGAGTGCTGTGAAAATGGTCGGCAAACGTCGCTTTATTTCATTTCATCAAAACAACGGCTTGCATATCCACTGTCCTTTAGGTCTTCCAGTTTCAAATTTTGAATGATGAATACAGACTACCGCCTGCTGGTTTGGAGGGTTAGTTCATCTCACGCGAGTGGTAGTTGGCCAGTTGGCCGTAATCTTTACGGTGTGTTCGAGTGCAATGTTTTGGCCAAAACAAAGGCGACGTGAGGCGACTCAACAGGCGGCCTTCGCCACCGCTAGTTCTCTGATGTCGGGTTTGATGCATCTGGAGCTTAAAGCAAATTAACATGTTGTATCTCATTAGTTTAATCTGAACACAAACAGTAATGAAAAAACAACAATTTGTGATTTTAGAGGAAGTTAGCCAGCTGAGAGACAAAGTGAGTAAATATATTTCCAACAATATTGAACTATTTCTTTAAACTGCACGTTTTTCTCCACACACTGCACACCTCATCACAGTTATTCTACATGACACTGTGTTGTTATTTGAGTTTTCAGCTGTTGCACATGACAAAATTGAATATTGAACTTTTGGATGGCTGCGAACACAATGTGCTCCAGTTTCCAAAACTAACTTTTAATGCTGGCTGGCTGTGAACTCTAAGTAGAGCATATCTTGTTCCTGTGTGGATGCAGATCATGTGTGTGTGTGAGAGAGAGTGAGAGTGTGTGTCTTTGCTATTGGCACAGGCATTTAGCGCCATGTCAACTGGCTCTTTAGATCAATACTCTCATCAGCCAGCTGTTTGTGCGTATCGGAGTCTGTGGGAGAACACATTACAAACAGAGCTGAGCCTCAGAGGGCCGCTATGTGTGAACACGAGAACATGCGGCATGTGTTTGAAAATCCAAATGGGAGAAAAGTTTATTGCGTTTTCTGAATCAATGGCTTTCAACCTGCTGTCTTCATTATCGGCGTACCATCTGCTAAACAAATATTCCAGCTCAGAATGAATAGAAATGCCTGATGTGTTTCCCAGTAATGCTCAAGTTCACAGTCCCACCGCTCCATCCTGCTCCTGGAATCACATGTAGCCCACACGCTGGCCTGGGATCAATACCTCCAACATTTGCTCTGACTCTTGATTTTTGCATATAAATGAAATGTTCAGGTTGAATAGGCTTGTCTGATCAGCCTAAATCACACATGCAGTGAATCAGAGGGACGTCTGTCTCCCCCATTCTCTCTCTCTCTCTCTCTCTCTGTAGTCGACCTAACTGCTCTAAAGAAAGGTGTGGTCACATTGACAGAAAAATGCAAACACATCTGATGTAATATCTAATCTGTCTTTCTAAAAATAGATGAAGGTGAGGATGCATACAGATGTTTACTGATGCTGGATGGTGAATAGAACACACAATGAAACAGTATGTGGTCTATAAGGAAAGTAAGTAGCCACAATTTTACACACAATTCTAGGAAATCAAGTGATGACTGGAAGAAAAACAACGTTTCATTATTATTATTCTAAATTAACCTGATTACACTTAGAGCTTCTTTTCTTCTCGTCACATGCTGTGATGACAGGAAGTAGACGCGGAGTGAGACTGTTTCCCTGTGGACCCTCCACGGTGCAACACACACACACACCCAGAGGTTTTTTTTCTTCAATCAGCACCCATCCTTCTCTACGCTCCAGCTCCAGGCCAGACTGGATGAGGATGTCTGGATGTTTTACGCTGAGGGGCGGTTGTTGTAGAATAAAGGACACCATCAATCCAGCAGGCAGCCATGTTTTGTACCAAAATTAGTGCGCTCCATTGATTGTCATTCTGTGTGATTCATCAAACTATTACAACTGTAATTAAGTCTAATTATAATTGTTCCATGATGTGTGAAAGCCAAATCAGGTTAGTGTCACATTTATTCTAATATTCACTAAATCAAGGAAACAATTGGTGTTCTTGTTTCTCACGGATTCATTTACTCTGCTGCACGATACAATGGACAAACTTGACTAACTACACGCTGCAA